>NC_056452.1:12833706-13498706 GCF_018296145.1 Oncorhynchus tshawytscha | reverse complement strand
CACAGGTGCAGCGATCAAACAAAAAAAAGGGCTTTTACTGCGCGTCTGTCAGTCTATACGGTATGTCTGGTTCCCTAAGGCCTTCTCCCTCTGTGAGTGTGTGTCTGTTTGTGTCAATCTGTTTGTCAGCCTGCCTGGTTACTCATGATCCTTTCCCCACCCTCTGTCCCTCTCTCATATGCCTTCTCCACAACTCAACGCCAGTTTTCTAACGGTTCCCGAAAATGTAGAGATGTATATTTTGCACCAGTTGACAATCCTAACTTTGCCCTATTTCATAAACTCCTCTCCAGGATCTCAAGAGAAACCTTTTTCAGATCCACACATTTCAGAAGAACACGTTCAGACACACACAGAGACACACACACAGAGACACACACACAGAGACACACACACAGAGACACACACACAGAGACACAGGCTCTTTTAGGTTCCTTTTTTGCTATTGCCTTCAGTGAAATGCACTGTAAGATGAGGAATACACTCAAACTCTGTACACATCCTTTATAGGCCTATATGATATAGTGATAATGACGAGTATGATAACGACGACAACAAAAACATAAATTATAGTATAATTTTAAAACAATTATTATATTAATCATTAGGTATATGTAAAAAAATATATATAATTTAAAAAAAAAATAACACTACAGAATCTCTGTCTTCCAAATAGTGTGAGAAATGATTTGAAGCTACCTGTTTTGTTTTGTCTTTATTTATTGTTTCCGGTAAATGCTTTCTATACTGCTCGACTTGTTCTACCATTACCCGCTTCATCCTCCCTGTGAAACTCCTACACATCAACACACACCCTTCACTTCTTTAGGGTTGTTGCCTTTCAACAACCTTCTGACGGAAATGATTGAGCGGTAGTGTAGGAAGCATTAGGTCCTATGTTTTAAAGAGTATTTTAGGACTAGTAATATAAACATATGATGACTATTTACAGTATGAGCAAATGTATGCAGCGATAAGAGGTATTTATGAAGTTATGTTCAAAATGAAATGCAGAAATATACTGATATGATAGAGTTATAACTAAGGTGTTGAAATAAATGCTGAATAAACTATTGAACTCTATTGATATTTTTTCCCTCTCTGAATCCAAGGCTTCTAGGTTCACATAAAGATTCAATCTAGACTGCCCTGTTATGATTGACTCATTTATCAGTGTCTCCTTCTCCCAGCCAACCAGGGGCCTTATCCCATAATGTTCTCATGTTCAGGATGAATTCAGATCTGGCAGGAATGAGGAAAAGCCGGCCACATAGAGTACTTGGGTTCATCTGTTGTGGTCATACAGTGTAGGAGGAAGGGTGGGTCTTTAAGAAGTGGGTAGTCAGAGGGGAAAAAGAGAGAAACTCAATAGGGGTAAACGAGAAGTCGTTCCCTGACACACTTGGACGGGTCCTTCTGCAGTGGGTTGCAAGGACCCACTGCATCAGGGAAACTCCCAGTCCCACTTTGCACCCAAGTAGTGTGGCAGCGTGTGCACTATGTGGCCCGAGAGCAGGGCGGCATAGTCTCTCCAAACAGACAAATCCCAAGTCTCAACAGAGAATGGAGTGTTGCAAAAGTGCACAGGGTGAAGGCGACAGTTCGCGGGGGTCACCCGTCACTCACACACTAATAAGCTCCCATGACGCAGTGCCACATTGACACAACGCTGTGACCAGTAGAGTGTCAAAATGAACTTCTACAATTCATTAGCACCATATTGAGAGAGGTGAGGGAAGGAGAGTGAGGGAGGGAGGGAAGGAGAGTAAGGGAGGGAGGGAAGGAGAGTAAGGGAGGGAGGGAAGGAGAGTAAGGGAGGGAGGGAAGGAGAGTAAGGGAGGGAGGGAAGGAGAGGAGGAGGAGGATGAAGTTTCTTCCAGCTGTTTTTGTAATAGACGAAGAGTTGTAAGAGTTGTGGAGAGAGAGAGGGAAATAGTGAGCGAGCAAGAAGGGGTAGGCGAAACTAATCATCTTACACACAGAGTATTAAGGAAACCACGAGGAGAGTAAAGGAGGGATGGGGAGACTTGGATAGCAACAGCAGAAAGGAGCAAGAGAAATTTGACCAACGGTGGAATGAGCATTAGGATGGAACAGCCCTGCTGACAGAAGAGGAGAGAAAGGTGAGAACCTTCTTTTCCCCTTGCCCATCAATCGCTGTGTGATTTACATGCAAATTCACTGTCTCGGTCTTACTTTCGTTGGATCTGCCTTGGTGACTCAGTCTTTCAGATCACACTGGTGTGTGTAACTTTAAGTGCCAGGGAAAATTGGGTCAGTGAGTGAGGAGTGAGGAACATGTGTTGTGGGAGAGGCATTCGGAGAGAAAAGAGAGACGGAGAGAAAAGTCGGAACGGCCCTAGAACTAGCAAGTGGCCACTTGAGTAGTCACTGGTGATTCAGAGGGAGACATGTAAGTGATGGATTCTCCCCGGCATGGTTTTATTTTGTCACGTTTGAATGAGGACTTGATCCTTGTAATGATTGAATGCAACTTGAATGTATTTTTCTTTGAATTATAGTCTATGATACTGTTCAGTGTTGTGAAACTGAGCCAAGACAAACTAGCCAATTGATACTTAAACACCCCAGTCCCCTACCCACCTTACCTCGGCATGCTGAGGAAGAGATGGGTAGAGACAGATATGTAATACAACAAAGTCGCTATAGTGGGACCATATCTAAAACCGAACAACAATCCTGTGACATTTATCGACAGTAGGCCTTCTGTACTGTTATATCATGGCATAGAAGACCAGCTGAGGGAGGGAGATGGTAGATAAGCACAGCAGCAAGGGGGAGAACGTTTCGGAGACAAAACCTTGGTTCTTCTCTTCCCTCTGCGTTAGTCTTGTGATGAGGTGCGGTTAGTCAGTTTCACACAGAGTAAATTATCACTCAGCCAACAAAGTGCCAATGTGTTAGGGAGATAAATAAGCCTGTAAGTGTCTGAGTGCTTGTGTGCTTGTGTATGAATCTGATTTTTATCTTGTACTGTTCAAAGTACCTCCTATACTGACACAACCTCATATCTTTTCCCTCAGTTGGGATATCACAAAGCTGTGTTAATTATTTCAAACAAAGCTTTGACTTAGAACTACAGTAGGCATATCCAAACTCTCTCCCCTCACACTTTGTTGTCATGTTTTCCATGAGCGTGGAAGGGACGTGTGAGAGTAGAAGATGGCTCGGGCAAATAGTGAGGGAGGCCGTTAGTCAGAGCCAGGGAAATATGACCTTTCCCTCCCTGTTTATTTTGGGACAGCAGCAGGAAGAATGTCGGAGCGGGTGTTCTATTCCTGCTGTTAGATTCCAGTCTATAAATTCCAGTCTCGGAATGACACTCCCCTTACTCACGATGGGTTCAGAGCAGAGGAGGCTGACGTGAGGCACTAATAGAAGGATGGGCTCATTGTAAAGGCTGGAATGGAATTCATGGAACGAAGTCAAACATGTGGTTTCTACGCATTTGATACCATTCCATTTATGCCATCCCAGCCATTACAATGAGCCTGTCCTCCTATAGCTCCCCCCACCAGCCTCCTCTGGTTCTGCTAGTATATCATAGATGTAAGCAATGTAATGTATAAATAATGTTGCAGCTGGCTCCAGTTCCGAAGGCTCAGTGTAGGAGCTGTTTTGTAGCTGTTTGTTGCATTATCGATTTCAATGAGATTCTGTATAGTCCAAATCACATCGTATTTCATATTTAATTTGAGTAGATTCTGTACAAATCTGTACTAATTATGTCATCGAGCCATTAAGTTTGATCACTGGCATGTACATTTCAGATTCAAGAGCCAAATGCTTATATTTAAAAGATACATGTGTATCTGTTGATATTGTAGTGAATGGCGGGGCAGGGAAGCGAACACGGGTTGCTGGCGTAAAAGGTAAACACCCTACGCATCGAGCCAATAGGTATAACCCACTTGGTAAGAATTGTAATGTGGCTCATTTAGCTGCACTGCCCCTTCCTATCAGGGAGGCAAATCCCCGTGCTTCGACTGCTCAGCCCCCTCATGTCCCGGGCCGTGCCTTCCGATGGCCCCACGGCTAGTGGTGTAAAAAGTACCCAAGTTGTCAAACTTGAGTAAAAGTAAAGATACTGTAAGGGTTTTCTGACGAAGAGGAGTAGTATGAAGGATTGGAGGACCAAAACACAGCGTGGTAAGGGTTCATGTTTTTGAATGAATAACGAACACTGAACAAAACAATAAACGTGAAGTAAATCAAACCAAAATAGTCCCGTGTGGCACAGACACCAACACGGAAAAATAAACACCCACAACTCAAAAGTGAAACCAGGCTACCTAAGTATGATTCTCAATCAGGGACAACGATTGACAGCTGCCTCTGATTGAGAACCATACAAGGCCGAACACAGAAATCCCAAATGATAGAAAAACTAACATAGACAACTCACCCAACTCACGCCCTGACCATACTAAAACAAAGATATAATAACAGAACTAAGGTCAGAACGTGACAGATACCTTAATAGAAAATGTCTCAAGTGAATGTGAAAGTCACCCAGTAAAACACTTACTTGAGTAAAAGTCTAAAAGCATTTGGTTTTAAATATACTTAAGCATAAAAAGTAAATGGACTTGCTAAAATATGTTGAAGTATCAAAGTAAAAGTATTAATCATTTCAAATTCCATATATTATGCAAACCAGACGGCACAATTTGTATATATTTTTTATTTATTTACAGATAGCCAGGGGCACACTCCAACACTCAGACATTAATTTACAAATGAAGTATTTATGTTTAGGTAGTCCGCCAGATCAGAGGCAGTAGGGATGACCAGGGGTGTTCTCTTGATAAGTGCGTGAATTTGACTATTTTCCTGTCAAAATGTAACGAGTACTTTTGGGTGTCAGGGAAAATGTATGGAGTAAAAAGTACATTCTTTTCTTTAGGAATGTAGTGAAGTAAAAGTAAAAATTGTCCAAATATAAATAATAAGATAAAGTACAGACGTCGGAAAAAAATGACTTCAGTAGTACTTTAAAGTACCTTTACACCACTGCCCACTTCTGACAACAATGTATAGAACTACGGTCCAGGGATGCAAACCCGGGTTGCTGGTGTGAAAGGCAAACACCCGACACATTGCGCCAAGAGGGTTAACCCACTTGGTTGGAGTAGTAACACGGCACAGCACTTCACATAATGATGAAATCCCTGTGAAAGTACTGAAGGTTGTTTATGATCTTTTCCTCTGCTCATCAAAGACATACCGAAAAATGTCGACGCTCCCTAGAGAACCCCACGAGGACTCCAGGATGCAGAGCTTCTGGATGGTGAGGAGGCAGTTACAGATATGAATATAAACATGAACCTTTTTAGAACAGTTCATGGCTACCGATAACGGATTTTCTATGTGTTCTTATAATAGGAGAGTTGATTCTATAGCAATTTCTACTTTCTACAGTTCCTCCTGATCCTGATCAACTCTTCTCTCCGCCATCCCTCTCTCCCCCTCTTCCTCCCCAGCCAGGGAACTATGAGCGAACCGTCCGACGCACTGACCAGTCCTTCCATGCATGTAAAGATATCATGGCCTGTTTCAATGAGAGGGCCAACGTAGAGAAGCAGTACGCCCAGCAGCTCAGTGAGTGGGGCAGCAAGTGGAAGGCCATAGTAGACGCCAGTAAGTGAAGGAGAACCAAGGAGAACTTCAGGACTGGACTTCTATTCTATAGCACTTATTATAAACTGTCAAAATGATGAACAAATACACTATGCCAAATCCTCCTACCTGGTCTTTGTATTATCAATCAGGCTGTTCTCATAGACTAGACGTAACATATTAAACGGAAATCCGGGACACTCAAATGAGTATGATACAGTATGGTACGTTTGGTATGGATACATAAGACAGAAGTTTACAAAATAACACAATGTCTAGCAACCCAAAGGATGCGTGTTCGAATTTCATCACAGACAACTTTTGCATTTTAGATAATTAGCACCTTTGCAACTACTTACTACTTTTTAGCTACTTTGCAACTGCTTAGCATGTTAGCTAACCCTTCCCCTAATGCTAACCTTAACCTACAGTAACTCCTAATGCAAACGTCTAGCAATCTAAAGGTTGTGTTCGAATCTCATCACGAACAACTTTTGCATTTTAGATAAATAGCAACTTTGCAACTCCTTATTACTTTTTAGCTACTTTGCATCTACTTAGCATGCTAGCTAACCCTAACCCTAACCTTAACCCTTTAACCTAACTCCTAAACCTAACATTAACCTTACCCCTAACCTAGCTAACATTACCATTAGCGACCTAGCAACCTAGTTAATGTTAGTCACAACAAATTTGAATTCATAACATATCATACGTATAGCAAATTACTGACATATTGTACAAATTGCAATTTGTAACACATAGTAATTGTAATGCTTAACATATCATAACAAATGGTTGATGGACATCCACAAATGAATGCATACCATACCAAACGTAACATATCACAGTAAATTGAGTGTCTCCTCATTTTCGTTTACTATGTTATGTTTACCCCTGAGTCCAGGTTGCATCAAATTAGTTATCAATCCCTAATCAGTTAAAAGTCTTCTCTCTCTTTTATCTTTCCCTTTCTCTTCTCTATCACCCTAGGGCCGCTCTATGGCTCCCTCATGAGGGCGTGGCAGTGTTTCTTCTCCTCCGCTGAGCGTCTATCCATTCTCCATTCCTCTATCTCCCAGTCCCTCGTTACTGAGGAGGGGGACAGAGTAAAGAGCTGGCAGAAGGATACCTTCCCTAAGAAGATATTCTGTGGATTCCGTGAGACCCACGAAAACGAGACAGGGTTTGCACGCGCTCAGAAGCCCTGGGCCAAGAGGCTGGGAAAGGTTACAAAACCCATATGTTAGGTGTACATTACATCTTCATGAACTGACCAAATGGGCCCGCATTTGTGTGCGTTGGGGGGATTGTACTTCACATCCCTATTGCTTGATTACAAGGAAGTCAACTTTATGCCTAACTGTTTCTCTACAGTAGTTTAGTTTTGCTGTAGTCTAAGTTTGGGCACCATTACATTTACATCTCCAAGGCTAGTAGCATGCAAGGCTTACCCGTTGCTGGTAAGATTAGAAGCTAGGTGATAAATTCCTGAACCCTCAAAATATATTTTATGTATCCTACTGTATGCGGCACACCCTATCATAGTGATTGAATTACTCCCAAGGGAGGTGTTATTTTAGCCTATGAGTAGTAGGACATGAGGAGTAGAACTGGGTTCAAATATATATATTTGTTAAATGAAATACTTTAGCTGTGCTTGATTGATAAGTCTTTTGCATTGAAACCATTTACAAAGTCCCAAATCTGCAAACCCCACCCAGTACTTGGCACTCCAAGGCAGTCTAAAGCAAACACTCAAAGTATTTGAAAGGATTAAAGTAGTGTTTGAACCCGGATCTGATGAGTCGTGAGTGGCATGTTCATGGAAGCAGGGCATACAATGTTTTAACTTTGTTTTGCATCTTTTTTTACCCGTATGTCGTAGCTGGAGAAAGCCCGTGGTACATACCATAAGGCTTGCCATAAGGAACAGATAGCCATAGACAGAGAGACGCAGGCCAAGGAGAACACAGTGCTGAGTCCTGAGAAACTGAAAAAGATCCAAGACGCTCGAGAGAAGGCCAGTGAGGAGAAAGACAAAGTGAGAAAAACTGAAAGGCTACTAACTCACAACTGCTAAATTTATATTCATTCATCTGAGAGTGTGGGATGCTCAACTAGCCAGATATGGAAATGTTGCACTTCCCTAGCCCATGCCCCCATCTGGTAGACTGTTTTGCGGAATTTTTCCCACATACAGTTTCCTTTTATGGCAGGGGCAAAAATGTGTTATTGTAACCACCATAGTAACCACCTTCCATGTTATTGTTAGGCACCGTCTTTGTTTATCCAGTAGTAAATTATTCTAACTTACACTATATATACAAAAGTATGTGGACACCCCTTCAAATGAGTGGATTCGGCTATTTCAGGCACACCCGTTACTGACAGGTGTATAAAATAAAGCACACCGCCATGCAATCTCCATAGACAAACATTGGCGGTAGAATGGCTGGTACTGAAGAGCTCAGTGACTTTCAACATGGCACCGTCATAGAATACCACCTATCCAACAAGTCAGTTTGTCAAATTTCTGCCCTGCTAGAGCTGCCCCGGTTAACTGTAAGTGCTGTTATTGTGAAGTGGAAACATCTAGGAGCAACAACGGCTCAGCTGCGAAGTGTTAGGCCACACAAGCTTACAGAACGGGACTGCTGAGAGCTGAAGCGATTAGCGCGTAAAAATAACCGTTCTTCGGGAGCTTCATGAAATGGGTTTGCATGGCTGACCAGCCACACACAAGTCTAAGATCACAATGCCAAGCGTCGACTGGATTGGTGTAAAGCTCGCCGCCATTGGACTCTTGAGCAGAGGAAACGCATTCTCTGGAGGGATGAATCACACTTCACCATCTATCATCCATCCACCAGCTACCTGCCCCAATGCATAGTGCCAACTGTAAAGTTTGATGGAGGAGGTATAATGGCCTGGGGCTGTTTTTCATAGTTCGGGCTAGGCCCCTTAGTTCCAGGGAAGATAAATCTTAACAGCACAGCATACAATGGCATTCTAGACGATTCTGTGCTTCCAACTTTGTGGTAAGAGTTTGGGGAAGGCCCTTTCTTGTTTTCAGAATGACAATGCCCCAGTCCACAAAGCGATGTCCATAAAGAAATTGTTTGTCGAGATCGGTGTGGTAGAACTTGACTTGCCTGCACAGAGCCCTGACCTCAACCTCATCAAACACCTTTGGGATGAATTGGGACGCTGACTGTGAGCCAGGCCTAATCGCCCAACATTTAGTTCAAAGCCTTCCCAGAAGAGTGGAGACTGTTATTGCAGCAAAGAGGGGACCAAGTCCATGTTAATGCCCATGATTTTGGAATGAGATATTCAACGAGCAGGTTTTTTAAACTTGATTTCATGTAGTGTACAGTATATAGGGACACTGGCTAAACCAGAAAGGCCCATTCATATACATTCATATACAGTACCAGTCAAACGTTTGGACACACCTACTCATTCAAGAGTATTTCTTAATTTTTCTATTTTCTACATTGCAAGATAATAGTGAAGACATCAAAATTATGAAATAGCACACATGGAATCATATAATAACCAAAAAAGTGTTAAACAAATCTAACCCTTTATCTTTGTTGACAACTTTGCACACTCTTGGCATTCTCTCAACCAGCTTCACCTGGAATGCTTTTCCAACAGTCTTGAAGGAGTTCCCACATATGCTGAGCACTTGTTGGGTGCTTTTCCTTCGCTCTGCAGTCCAACTCATCCCAAACCATCTCAAATGGGTTGAGGTCGGGTGATTGTGGAGGCCAGGTCATCTGATGCAGCACTCCATCACTCTCCTTCTTGGTCAAATAGCCTTTACACAGCTTGGAGGTGTGTCGGGTCATTGTCCTGTTGAAAAACAAATGATAGTCCCACTAAGCCCAAACCAGATGGGATGGCATATCGTTGCAGAATGCTGTGGTAGTGATGCTGGTTAAGTGTGCCTTGAATTCTAAATAAATCACTGACAGTGTCACCAGCAAAGCACCACCATACCATCACACCTCCTCCATGCTTCACAGTAGGAACCACACATGCAGAGATAATCCATTCACCTACTCTGCATCTTACAAAGACATGGTGGTTGGAACCAAAAATCTCAAATTTGGACTCATCAGACCAAAGGACAGATTTCCACCGGTCTAATGTCCATTGCTCATCTTTCTTGGCCCAAGCAAGTCTCTTCTTCTTATTGGTGTCCTTTAGTGGTGGTTTGCAGCAATTCGACCATGAAAGCCTGATTCACGCAGTCTCCTCTGAACAGTTGATGTTGAGATGTGTCTGTTACTTGAACTCTGTGAAGCATTTTTTTGGGGCTGCATTCTGAGGTGCAGTTAACTCTAATGAACTTATCGTCTGCAGCAGAGGTAACTCTGGGTCTTCCTTTCCTGTGGCGGTCCTCATAAGTGTCAGTTTCATCATAGCGCTTGATGGTTTTTGCGACTGCACTTGGAGAAACTTTCAAAAATTCTTGACATGTTCCGTATTGACTGACCTTCATGTCTTAAAGTAATGATGGACTGTTGTTTCTCTTTGCTTATTTGAGCTGTTCTTTCCATAATATGGCCTTGGTCTTTTACCAAATAGGGATATCTGAATACCACCCCTACCTTGTCACAACACAACAGAATGGCTCAAATGCATTAAAAAGGAAAGAAATTCCACAAATGAAATTTTTACAAGGCATACCTGTTCATTGAAATGCATTCCAGGTGACTACCTCATGAAGCTGGTTGAGAGAGTGCCAAGATTGTACAAAGCTGTCATTCAGGCAAAGGGTGGCTACTTTGAAGAATCTCAAATAAAATATATTTTAATTTAACACATTTTTAGTTACTACATGATTCCACATGTGTTATTTCATAGTTTTTTATGTCTTCACTATTGTTCTACAATGTAGAAAATTGAATTAAAGCTAGACTAAGTCATTGGCACAGATGTCACTACACAAACAGAAGATTTACGTCCTTCAAATACTGATATTTGGTTGTGTTGATATCCAAACACAATTCAACATCACAAAATATCATTCAATTTGAAATCAACCAGGGCTTGAAAACCTAGTCCTATTATATTGTCTATTTTTACTTAAATTCTGGGGTGAATTGAAACAATAGCTGTGGATAACTTTGCAAATGCTATATAGTCCTAAATAGCGGCATTGATGATATATGAGTGACAAAGTGTGGTCACATTTAAATTGCTCTGTTAAACCTACCCTTTGGAATGACTTCAATAGCAACAGTTGAGTATATTTAGTTTTTAAGTGGAGATCTCTCAACAATCTTTCTCATGATAGCACTTTGGAAATAGTCAGTGACAAATATCATAGCTAAGGAGGGCTGGGCTTGGCTTGGTTAATACCCTGGATGGGAGAGCAAAGGGTAGCTGTAGATAGATCAATTATCTGCCCGGCCTGTTGTTCTTTTCTTCTGATAGTGGATATAACCTTGAAGATCTGTTTTAAATGTACAAATTCAACACATTTCATACAAGGTTTTTCTGTATTGTAATTTGATATCCATGACGAAATGTCACCCTCAAAATCAACAGTTGATTACTTTTTTCAAATCCAATGTATTTTCCACATAGATTCCACGTCACAATACATTGACAAATTACATTAAAACAATGGGACTGTGTGTGGCAAGCTTACAGTATTCGTTGGCAAGCTTACAGTATTCGTTGGCAAGCTTACAGTATTCGTGGGCAAGCTTACAGTATTCGTTGGCAAGCTTACAGTATTCGTTGGCAAGCTTACAGTCTTTGGTGGCAAGCTTACACAGTCTTTGTTGGCAAGCTTACACAGTCTTTGGTGGCAAGCTTACACAGTATTCGTTGGCAAGCTTACAGTCTTTGGTGGCAAGCTTACACAGTCTTTGTTGGCAAGCTTACACAGTCTTTGTTGGCAAGCTTACACAGTCTTTGGTGGCAGTCAGTTTGTTGGCTTACAGTATTCGTTACAGTCTTTGTTGGCAAGCTTACAGTCTTTGGTGGCAAGCTTACACAGTCTTTGTTGGCAAGCTTACACAGTCTTTGGTGGCAAGCTTACACAGTCTTTGATGGCAAGCTTACACAGTCTTTGTTGGCAAGCTTATACAGTCTTTGTTGGCAAGCTTATACAGTCTTTGGTGGCAAGCTTATACAGTCTTTGTTGGCAAGCTTATTCAGTCTTTGTTGGCAAGCTTTACAGTATTACAGTCTTTGTTGGCAAGCTTATACAGTCTTTGTTGGCAAGCTTATACAGTCTTTGTTGGCAAGCTTATTACAGTAGTCTTTGTTGGCAAGCTTTTAGCTTATACAGTCTTTGGTGGCAAGCTTACACAGTCTTTGTTGGCAAGCTTACACAGTCTTTGGTGGCAAGCTTACACAGTCTTTTGGCAAGCTTACACAGTTGGCAAGCTTACACAGTCTTTGATGGCAAGCTTACACAGTCTTTGTTGGCAAGCTTATACAGTCTTTGTTGGCAAGCTTATACAGTCTTTGGTGGCAAGCTTATACAGTCTTTGTTGGCAAGCTTATTCAGTCTTTGTTGGCAAGCTTACACAGTCTTTGTTGGCAAGCTTATACAGTCTTTGTTGGCAAGCTTATTCAGTCTTTGTTGGCAAGCTTACACAGTCTTTGGTGGCAAGCTTATACAGTCTTTGTTGGCAAGCTTATTCAGTCTTTGTTGGCAAGCTTATACAGTCTTTGGTGGCAAGCTTATACAGTCTTTGTTGGCAAGCTTATACAGTCTTTGTTGGCAAGCTTACAGTCTTTGGTGGCAAGCTTATACAGTCTTTGTTGGCAAGCTTATTCAGTCTTTGTTGGCAAGCATACACAGTCTTTGGTGGCAAGCTTATACAGTCTTTGTTGGCAAGCTTATACAGTCTTTGTTGGCAAGCATACACAGTCTTTGGTGGCAAGCTTATACAGTCTTTGTTGGCAAGCATACACAGTCTTTGTTGGCAAGCATACACAGTCTGATGATGTATGAATAAGTGATGGTACAGAACGGAATAGGCAAGATGCAGTAGATGGTATCGAGTACAGTATATACATATGAGATGAGTAATGTAGGGTATGTAAACATTTTATTAAGTGGCATTGTTTAAAGTGGCTAGTGATACATGTATTACATAAAGATGGCAATATGCAGGAGGTGGTATAGAGTACAGTATATACATATGAGATGAGTAATGTAGGGTATGTAGACATTATATTAAGTGGCATTGTTTAAAGTGGCTAGAGATAGAAGCTGTTTTCAGTCTCTCAGTCCCTGCTTTGATGCACCTGTACTGACCTCGCCTTCTGGATGATAGCGGGGTGAACAGGCAGTGGCTCGGGTTGTTGTTGATCTTTATGGCCTTCCTGTGACATCGGGTGGTGTAGGTGTCCTGGAGGGCAGGTAGTTTGCCCCCGGTGATGCGTTGTGCAGACCTCACTACTCTCTGGAGAGCCTTACGGTTGTGGGCGGAGCAGTTGCCGTACCAGGCGGTGATACAGCCCGACAGGATGCTCTCGATTGTGCATCTGTAAAAGTTTGTGAGTGCTTTTGGTGACAAGCCAAATTTATTCAGCCTCCTGAGGTTGAAGAGGCGCTGCTGCGCCTTCTTCACCATGCTGTCTGTGTGGGTGGACCAATTCAGTGATGTGTATGCCGAGGAACTTAAAACTTTCTACCCTCTCCACTACTGTCCCTTCGATGTGGATAGGGGGTGCTCCCTCTGCTGTTTCTTGAAGTCCACTATCATCTCCTTTGTTTTGTTGACGTTGAGTGTGAGGTTATTTTCCTGACACCACACTCCGAGGGCCCTCACCTCCTCCCTGTAGGCCGTCTCGTCGTTGTTGGTAATCAAGCCTAATGTAGTGTCGTCTGCAAACTTGCTGATTGAGTTGTAGGCGTGCATGGCCACGCAATCGTGGGTAAACAGGGAGTACAGGAGAGGGCTCAGAACGCACCCTTGTGGGGCCCCAGTGTTGAGGATCAGTGGGGTGGAAATGTTGTTACCTACCCTCACCACCTGGGGGCGGCCCGTCAGGAAGTCCAGTACCCAGTTGCACAGGGCGGGGTCGAGACCCAGGGTCTCGAGCTTGATGACGGGTTTGGAGGGTACTATGGTGTTAAATGCTGAGCTGTATTTGATGAATAGCCTTCTCACATAGGTATTCCTCTTGTCCAGATGGGTTAGGGCAATGTGCAGTGTGGTTGCGATTGCGTCATCTGTGGACCTATTAGGGCGGTAAGCAAATTGGAGTGGGTCTAGGGTGTCAGGTAGGGTGGAGGTGATATGGTCGTTGACTAGTCTCTCAAAGCACTTCATGATGACAGAAGTGAGTGCTACCAGGCGGTAGTCGTTTAGCTCAGTTACCTTAGCTTTCTTGGGAACAGGAACAATGGTGGCCCTCTTGAAGCATGTGGGAACAGCAGACTGGGACACAGTCTTTGGTGGCAAGCTTACACAGTCTTTATCGGCAAGATGTGTTTTGATGGTATGACATCACTACTCTGATATTGTGACAGGTCCGCGAGAAATATGAGAAGGTGTTGGAGGATGTAACGTCCTACGCGCCTCGCTACATGGAGGAGATGGAGGCCATTTTTGACCAATCGCAGGAGGAGGAGAGGAAGAGGATCAGCTTCCTCAAACAGGCTTTCCTGTCCATCCACAGACACCTGGACATCACCAACAATGAAAGGTAGAGGAGCCTTGTCCTTCTTCTCTCTCTCTCCTCACTCATGTGGGTGCGTGTGTGCATGTGTGTTTCAAGTTTTATTGTCACATGCAGTACAGTGAAATGCTTTTCTTGCAAGCTCTTTCCCAGCAATGCAGTAATCGATATCAGTAGTACTATTAAAAAAGTATTAGTTAAAAAAAAACACAAGAAAGTAAGTAACCTATATACAGAGTCAGTTTCAGAGTCAGTACCAATACCATATTTACAATGTTCAGGGACACTGGAGTGGTAGGGGTAGATATGCATAGGGGTAAGGTGACTATGCATCAGGATATACAGTTGGGAGAACAAGTATTTGATACACTGCCGGTTTTGCAGGTGTTCCTACTTACAAAGCATGTAGAGGTCTGTAATTTTTATCACAGGTACATTTCAACTGTGAGAGACGGAATCTAAAACAAAAATCCAGAAAATCATATTGTATAATTAATTAGCATTTTATTGCATGACATAAGTATTTGATCACCTACCAACCAGTAAGAATTCCGGCTCTTACAGACCTGTTAGTTTTTCTTTAGGAAGCCCTCCTGTTCTCCACTGTATCCACCTGTATTAACTGTATTAACTGTATTAACTGCACCTATTTGAACTCGTTACCTGTATAAGATACACCTGTCCACACACTCAATCAAACAGACTCCAACCTCTCCACAATGGCCAAGACCAGAGAGCTGTGTAAGGACATCAGGGATAAAATTGTAGACCTGCACAAGGCTGGGATGGGCTACAGGACAATAGGCAAGCAGCTTGGTGAGAAGGCAACAACTGTTGGCGCAATTATTCGAAAATGGAAGAAGTTCAAGATGATGGTCAATCACCCTCGGTCTGGGGCTCCATGCAAGATCTCACCTCGTGGGGCATCAATGATCAGAACTCTCTCTATATATGGCTGGTGAGGGATCAGCCCAGAACTACACGGCAGGACCTGGTCAATGACCTGAAGAGAGCTGGGACCACAGTCTCAAAGAAAACCATTAGTAACACACTACGCCGTCATGGATTAATATCCTGCAGAGCACGCAAGGTCCCCCTGCTCAAGCCAGCGCATGTCCAGGCCCGTCTGAAGTTTGCCAATGACCATCTGGATGAGCCAGAGGAGGAATGGGAGAAGGTCATGTGGTCTGATGAGACAGAAATAGAGCTTTTCTGTCTAAACTCCACTCGCCGTGTTTGGAGGAAGAAGAAGGATGAGTACAACCCCAAGAACACAATCCCAACCGTGAAGCATGGAGGTGGAAATATCATTCTTTGTGGATGCTTTTCTGCAAAGGGGACAGGACGACTGCACCGTATTGAGGGGAGGATGGATGGGGCCATGTATCGCGAGATCTTGGCCAACAACCTCCTTCCCTCAGTAAGAGCATTGAAGATAGGTTGTGGCTGGGTCTTCCAGCATGACAACGACCCGAAACACACAGCCAGGGCAACTAAGGAGTGGCTCCGTAACAAGCATCTCAAGGTCCTGGAGTGTCCTAGCCAGTCTCCAGACCTGAACCCAATAGAAAATCTTTGGAGGGAGCTGAAAGTCCGTATTGCCCAGCAACAGCCCCGAAACCTGAAGGATCTGGAGAAGGTCTGTATGGAGAAGTGGGCCAAAATCCCTGCTGCTGTGTGTGCAAACCTGGTCAAGAACTACAGGAAATGTATGACCTCTGTAATTGCAAACAAAGGTTTCTATACCAAATATTAAGTTCTGCTTTTCTGATGTATCAAATACTTAATTACTAATTAATTACTTAAAAATCATACAATGTGATTTTCTGGATTTTTGTTTTTGATTCCGTCTCTCACAGTTGAAGTGTACCTATGATAAAAATTACAGACCTCTACATGCTTTGTAAGTAGGAAACACTGACGATTTTGCAGGTTATCAAATACTTGTTCTTCCCACTGTATATGATAAACAGAGTAGCAGCAGCGTATATAATGATTGTATGTGAGTGTGTGTGCTTGCTTGTGTACAGAGTCAGCATGAATGTGTGTGCGTGTTGTGTGTGCGTGTGTGAGCAAATGAAGTGTGTGAGTTTGTGGGTGTGTATTGGAGTGTGAGTGTGCATAGAGTCGTGTGTGTGTGTGTGTGTGTGTTTGTGAAAGGTCTGTGATGATCTATGTGTACAGTTTATTAATATCCTCTCCCATTCTGTCTGTCTCTGTCTGTCAGTGTGAAGACCGTGTACAGTGAGCTCCACCACACTCTCACGTCCATCAGTGAGGCGGACGATCTGAGGTGGTGGAAGAACAACCACGGCCCAGGCATGCCCACTGACTGGCCAACGATTGAGGTATACAACTGTCACTCATTATATTGACCTTTGACCTTTGCTAGTGTTGATAGGCGTATTGCCACCAGCCATATATAGAGAGAGCTCTGATTACTACCGTATACAGACCATGTGTTGTGTGAAATCAAATGATATGGAGAGAGTTTAATGAGAAGGAAGAACTAACGCTTATCTGTATCATCAGGAATGGATCCCACCTGTAAAGAAGCCGAAAAATAAAAAGAGAGAAAAGAAAGGGCAGAAGGATAAACCGTAAGCTGTGTGTGTGTGTGTGTATTTGTATCCAACATATTACCATGTCCACTACAATTGATTACTGTAAAATGTCAATTAAACATTGAGTCTCAAATACATTTCAACAAATAAACGCTGGGTCTAAATTAATTGTTTACAAAGTTACCGTGAATTACCATGAATTGTTTACAAGGTTTAATGTTTGATTTATTACATAAAATAATTCAGTAATGACTAGAAAAAATAATGGCAAGCATCCCTTTTCATCCCCAGTAAGAAACTGCTAGCCATTGGCTGCTAACAGAACTTCTAGCGAGTGGTGTAAAGTACTTAAGTACAAATACTATAAAGTACTAATTAAGTCGTTTTTTGGGGGTATCTGTACTTTACCTTACTATTTATCTTTTTGACAACTTTTACTTTTACTTCACTACAATCCTAAAGAATATAATGTACTCTTTAATCCATACATTTTCCCTGACACCCAAAAGTACTTTTTACATTTTGATTGCTTAGCAGGACAAGAAATGATCCAATTCACGCACTTATCCAGAGAACATCCCTGGTCATCCCTACTGCCCCTGATCTGGCGGATTCACTAAACACAAATGCATAATTTGTAAATGATGTCTGAGTGTTGGAGTGTGCCCCTGGTTATCCGTAAATAAAAAAATAAAAAAACAAGAATAGTGCCATCTAGTTTTCTTAATATAAGGAATTTGAAATTATTAATATTTTTACTTTTAATACTTAAAATTATGTTTTAATAATTACATTTACTTTTGATACTTAAGTATAATTAAAACCAAATAGTTTTAGACTTTACTCAAGTAGTATTTTACTGGGTGACTTTCACTTTTACTTGAGTAATTTTCTATTAAGGTATCTTTACTTTTACTCAAGTATGACAATTGGGTACTTTTTTCAGTAGAAGTCTACAAATATTTGGTTATAAAAATACTTAAGTATATTTTAGCAATTACATATACTTTTGATACTTAAGTGTAAAAAATAAAAGCTAAACCCAGATGGCACAATCTTCTTGTTTTTTATATTTACATATATTTACATATA
Source organism: Oncorhynchus tshawytscha (assembly GCF_018296145.1). Classification (NCBI taxonomy): domain Eukaryota; kingdom Metazoa; phylum Chordata; class Actinopteri; order Salmoniformes; family Salmonidae; genus Oncorhynchus; species Oncorhynchus tshawytscha. The sequence goes on along the minus strand of NC_056452.1, from coordinate 13,480,746 downwards.
CACATATATTTACATATATTTATATTTATATTTACACTCAGACATAATTTACAAATGAAGTATTTGTGTTTAGTAAGTCTGCCAGATGAGAGGCAGTAGGGATGACCAAGGATGTTCTCTTCATAAGTGCATGAATTAGACAATTTTCCTGTCCTGCTAAGTATTCAGGGAAAATGTATGGAGTAAAAAGTACATGATTTTCTTCAAGAATGTAGTGAAGGTAAAGTTTTAAAAATATATATATGAATAGTAAAGTACAGATACACCCCCCAAAAAAAAACTTAAGTAGTACTTTAAGGTATTTTTACTTGCTTACTTTACACCACTGCAGAAAAGTTGCCTAGCTCAAACAGACGCCTTGGTTCTAATAAGAGCCTATTGTGTTTATTGATTTAAGAAAATAAATGCCTGGGCAATTAATTGAAGTTTTATGGTAATACATTTCCAGATAAACTCCCTCATTCATTCTATCATTCCTCCATCCTCTAGTGTGATGATTGGAGGAGTGAAGGTGCGAGCTCTGTATAATTATGTGGGAGAGGAAAGTGACGAGCTGTCCTTTAAAGCAGGTGACATGACCGTTTAAAACACAGTTCAATTCAGCATTTTGTCGAAAACATTGGAAAGACTACAGTTCCTTTTGCCAGTCCAATGTCTCAAGTGTGTCATCCAGAATCATGTCTGTTTCCATACCTGTATTATTCCAGGCGAGGTGTTCCTGAAGGTCGAGGAGGAAGACGACCAGGGTTGGTGCAAGGGGATGCTGGACGGAGGGAAGGATGGCTTCTACCCTGCCAATTATGTGGAAGTTGTGGTGCAGTGATGTCATGTTACCACTCTCAAAACTCTCAAGCATTATGTCAGCAACTTTTTTTTATTTTTATGAAATGTGCATGTCTTCATGGAAAAATCCACTTTGGTGCAAAATTCATTTGAATTTTGATTTGACTCTGAAATTAGAAGGGGGGAAAAGTAATTAACATAAAAGGTTGACGCTCACAATGTTATAATCATCAAGCTGAAATGTGTAATGTTACCAATACCTTATTAAAGAGAGACTTACAATTCCCTTCATCATTTTACAATCTAACTTAAATGGTTTGAGCTCAATATAAATGAACGTCTTTCATACGCTATTTCTACTTTTGCAGGTGGTTGTGGGCAGGGACACATTTGGCTGCCTCTGTCACTACTTTAAAATGATTTAATTAGCAGTATTAGTATTTACCCTCGACCAGGAAAGACCACAGGTTTACAGTGATTTGTGTTTGCCGATATTCAAATCTGAAGGCTGTATGATGATGCATATTATAGATGATTGAAGGACATACATCATTCTTAGTAAATTAAGTTCTACAACTGGCATTGGGTTGTATTAGAAAAATAAAAGTCCTAATTCTTTACTAAGCTCAGCGTTTGTGTCTTTTTATACTGACACCAAAGTGTTGCTATTTAGTGCATTCGGAATGTATTCAGACCCCTTGACTTTTTCTACATTTTGTTACGATACAGCCTTATTCTAAAATTGATCAAACAGATTTTTTTTCCTCATCAAACTACACACAATACCGCATAATGACAAAGCAAAAACTGTTTCCTTTTTTATTTTAGCAACACCAACAAAAAAAATGAAATAAGACATTTCCATAAGTATTCAGAGCTTTTACTCAGTACTTTGTTGAAGAACCTTTGGCAGTGATTACAGCCTCGAGTCTTCTTGGGTATGACACAACAAGCTGTATTTGGGGAGTTTCTCCCATTCTTCTCTGCAGATCCTCTCAAGCTCTGTCAGGTTGGATGGGGCTATGTTGCTGCATAGCTATTTTCAGGTCTTCAGAGACTTGTCCCGAAGCCACTCATGCTTTGTCTTGGCTGTGTGCTAGGGTCGTTGTCCTGTTGGAAGGTGAACCTTCGCCCCAGACTGAGGACCTGAGCACTCTGGAGCAGGTTTTCATCAACAATCTCTCTGTACTTTGCACCGTTCATCTTTCCTTCGATCCTGACTAGTCTCCCTGTCCCTGCTGCTGAAAAACATCCCCGTAGGGATGGTGCCAGGCTTCCTCCAGACATAATGCTTGGCATTCAGGCCAAAGTGTTCAATCTTGGTTTCATCAGAACAGATAATCTTGTTTCTCATGAAACAAGACTTGTTTCTCAAGTCTTTAGGTGCCTTTTGACAAATTCCAAGCGGCCTGTCATGTGCATTTTACTGAGGAGTGGCTTCCGTCTGGCCACTTTACCATAAAGGCCTGATTGGTGGAGTTCTGCAGAGATGGCTGTCCTTCTTGAAGGTTCTCCCATCGCCACAGATGAACTCTGGCGCTCTGTCAGAGTGACCATCAGGTTCTTAGTCACCTCCCTGACCAAGGCCCTTCTCCCCCGATTGCTCAGTTTGGCTGGGCGACCAGCTTTAGGAAGAGTCTTGGGGGTTCCAAACTTCTTCCATTTAAGAATGATGGAGGCCACTGTGTTCTTGGGAACCTTCAATGCTGCAGAAATGTTTTGGTACCCTTCACCAGATCTGTGCCTCGACACAATCCTGTCTCGGAGCTCTACGACAATTCCCTCGCCTCATGGCTTGGTTTTTGCTCTAACATGCACTGTAAACTGTCGGATCTTCTATAGACAGGTGTGTGCCTTTCCAAATCATGTCCAATCAATTGAATTTACCACAGGTGAACTCCAATCAAATTGTAGAAACATCTCAAGGATGATCAATGGAAACAGGATGCACCTGAGCTCAATTTCGAGTCTCATAGCAAAGGGTCTGAATACTTCTGGAAATAAGGTATTGTGTGTAGATATTTTTATTTATTCAATATTAGAATAAGACTGTAACGTAACATGTGGAAAAAGTCAAGGGGTCTGAATACTTTCCGAATGCACTGTATAGCAACACAGATCAAGCCATCTTCTATGCACACATTTAGTTCAAATCAAATCAAACTGTATTAGTCACATGCGCCGAATACAACAGGTGTAGACCTTACAGTGAAATGCTTACTTACGAGCCCCTAAGAGGACTGGACACCCCTCAGAGCCTGGTTCCTCGTTCCCCTCTTTGTTGCAATAACAGCCTCCACTCTTTTGGAAAGGCTTTCCACTAGATGTTGGTACATTACTGTGGTGACTTGCTTCCATTCAGCCACAAGAGCATTAGTGAGGCTAGGCGCTGACCCTATTACGGGGGCTGAGTCACTGGCTTACTCGTGCTCTTCCATGCCGTCCCTAGGAGGGGTGCATCACTTGAGTGGGTTGAGTCACAGACGTGGTCTTTCTGTCCGGTTTTACGCCCCCCTCGGGCTCATGCGGTGGAGGAGATCTTTGTGGGCTATGTCTCAGGGTAGTAAGTTGGTGGTCTGTGGATATACCTCGAGTGGTGTAGGGGCTGTGCTCTGGCAAAGTGGGTGGGGTTATATTCTGCCTGGTTGGCCCTGTCCGGGGGTATCGTCGTACGGGGCCACAGCGTCCCCAGACCCACTCCTGTCTCAGTCTCCAGTATCTATGCTGCAATGGCTGCGGCTAGGGAACCCTGACCTGTTCACCGGATGTGCTACCTTGTCCCAGACCTGCTGTTTTCGACTCTCTCTCTCTCTCTCTCTCTACCGCACCTGCTGTCTCGACCTCTGAATGCTCGGCTATGAAAATCCAACTGACATTTACTCCTGAGGTACTGACCTGTTGCACTCTCTACATCCACTGTGATTATTATTTGACCCTGCTGTCATGTATGAACGTTTGAACATCTTGAAGAAAAACCTGGCCTTAAATGGCCATGTACTCTTAAAATCTCCACTCGGCACAGCCAGAAGAGGACTGGCCACCACTCAGAGTCTTGTTCCGCTCTAGGTTTCTTCCTAGGTTCTTGCCTTTTTAGGGAGTTTTTCCAAGTCACTGTGCTTCTACATCTGCATTGCTTGTTGTTTGGGGTTTTAGGCGGAATTTCTGTATAGCGCTTTGTGACATCTGCTGATGTAAAAAGGGATTTATAAATACATTTGATTGATTGATGTCGGTCGATTAAGCCTGGCTCGCAATTCGGCGTTCCAATTCAGCCCAAAGGTGTTTGATGGGGTTGAGGTCAGGGCTCTGTGCAGACCAGTCAAGTTATTCCACACCGATCTCGACAAACCATTCCTCTATGGACCTCGCTTTCTGCAAAGGGGCATTGTCATGCCACAAAAGTGGAAGCACACCCCAAAGTGTTGCCACAAAGTTGTAAGCACAGAATGATCTAGAATGTCATTGTAGCATTAAGATTTCCCTTCACTGGAACTAAGGGGCCTAGCCTGAACCATGAAAAACAGCCCCAGACCATTATTCCTCCTCCACCAAACGTTACAGTTGGCACTATGCATTGGGGCAGGTATTTATTCATTTATTTTTTATGTAACCTTTATTTAACTAGGCAAGTCAGTTAAGAACAAATTCTCATTTACAATGACGGCCTTCTAAAAGGCAAACGGCCTCCAGCGGGGACGGGATAAAAAAACACATACAAAAATACAATATAAATATAGGACAAAACACACATCACCACAAGAGAGACAACACAACACTGCGTAAAGAGAGACCTAAGACAACAACGTAGCAAGGCAGCAACACATAACAACACAACATGGTAGCAACACAACATAACAACAACATGGTAGCAACACAAAATGGTAGCCGCACAAAACATGGTATAAACATTATTGGGCACAGGCAACAGCACAAAGGGCATGAAGGTAGAGACAACAATACAACACACAAGCAGCCACAACTGTCAGTAAGAGTGTCCATGATTGAGTCTTTGAATGAAGAGTTTGAGATAAAACTGTCCCGTTTTGAGTGTTTGTTGCAGCTTATTCCAGTCGCTAGCTGCAGCGAACTGAAAAGAGGAGCGACCCAGGGATGTTTGTGCTTTGGGGACCTTTAACAGAATGTGACTGGCAGAACGGGTGTTGTATGTTGAGGATGAGAACTGCAGTAGATATCTCAGATAGGGGGGAGTGAGGCCTAAGAGGGTTTTATAAATAAGCATCAACCAGTGGGTTTTGCGAACGGGTATACAGATATGACCAGTTTACAGAGGAGTATGGAGTACAGTGATGTGTCCTATAAGGAGCATTGGTGGCAAATCTGATGGCCGAATGGTAAAGAACTTCTAGCCGCTCGAGAGCACCCTTACCTGCGAATCTATAAATCATGTCTCCGTAATCTAGCCTGGGTAGGATAGTCATCTGAATCAGGGTTAGTTTGGCAGTTGGGGTGAAAGAGGAACGATTACGATAGAGGAAACCAAGTTTAGATTTAACTTTAGCCTACAGCTTTGATATGTGCTGAGAGAATGACAGTGCACCGTCTAGCCATATTCCCAAGTACTTGTATGAGTGACTACCTCAAGCTCTAAACCCTCAGAGATAGTAACAACACCTGTGGGAGGAGGGGAATTCTTCTTACCAAACCACATTACATGGTTTTGGGTAGAGAAAGCTTATTGGACACCAAGAAATCTTTGTTGTAGAGCATTTAACACAAAATCCAGGGAGGGGCCGGCTGAGTATAAGACTGTATCATCAGCATATGAATGGATGAGAGAGCTTCCTACTGCCTGAACTATGTTGTTCATGTAAATTGAGAAGAGCGTGGGATCTAGGATCGAGCCTTGGGGTACTCCCTTGGTGACAGGCAGTGGCTGAGACAGCAGATTTTCTGACTTTATACACTGGACTCTTTGAGAGAGGTAGTTAGCAAACCAGCCCAAAGACCCCTCAGAGACACCAATACTCCTTAGCCGGCCCACAAGAATGGAATGGTCTACCGTATCAAAGCTTTGGCCAAGTCAACAAAAATAGCGGCACAATATTGCTTAGAATCAAGGGCAATGGTGACATCATTGAGGACCTTTAAGGTTGCAGTGACACATCCATAACCTGGTTGCATACCCGAGAGAATACTATACACATCAAGAAAGCCAGTCAGTTGATAATTGTCTTTCCATAAGTCTTTCCAACACCTTTGATAAAAGGGGCAAAATAGAAATAGGCCTAAAACAGTTAGAATCAGCTTGGTCTCCCCCTTTAAATAAAGGATGAACCGTCGCTGCCTTCCAAGCAATCGGAACCTACCCAGAAAGGAGAGACAGGTTTAAAAGGTTGGAGATAGGCTTGGCGATGATAGGGGCAGCAACCTTTTTTTTTTTTTTTTTGCCCTTTTTCTCCCCAATTTTGTGGTATCCAATTGTTTTAGTAGCTACTATCTTGTCTCATCGCTACAACTCCTGTACAGGCTCGGGAAAGACGAAGGTTGAAAGTCATGCGTCCTCCGATACACAACCCAACCAAGCCGCACTGCTTCTTAACACAGTGCGCATCCAACCCGGAAGCCAGCCGCACAAATGTGTCGGAGGAAACACAGTGCACCTGGCAACCTTGGTTAGCACGCACTGCGCCCGGCCCGCCACAGGAGTCGCTGGTGCGCGATGAGACAAGAACATCCCTACCGGCCAAGCCCTCCCTAACCCGGGCGACGCTAGGCCAATTGTGCGTCGCCCCAAGGACCTCCCGGTCGCGGCCGGTTACAACAGAGCCTGGGCGCGAACCCAGAGTCTCTGATGGCACAGCTGGCGTGCAGTACAGCGCCCTTAACCACTGCGCCACCCGGGAGGCCCAGGGGCAGCAACCTTAAAGAAGAAAGGGTCTAAACCGTCTGACCCAGATGGTTTTAGGGGGTCTAGTTTAAGGAGCTCCTTTAGCACATTGGACTCAGTGACTGCCTGCAGGGACAAACTTTGTAGCGGGGCAGGGGAAAAGAGGGAGAAGCATCGGGGATAGTCGCATTAGAAGAGGTGGGAGATGAGGAAATGTTGGACGGGCAAGGAGGCATGGCTGAGTCAAATAGGAATCCTGACTTAATGAAGTGGTGATTAAAGAGCTCAGCCATGTGCTTCTTGTCAGTAACAACCACATCATCAACATTAAGGGACATGGGCAGCTGTGAGGAGGAGGGTTTATTCTCCAGGTCTTTAACTGTTTTCCAGTACCTCTTGGGGTTAGACCCACAGAGCGAGAACTGCTCCTTAAAGTAACTAACTTTAGCCTTCCGGATAGCCTGAGTGCACTTATTTCTCATTTGCCTGAACGAAAGCCAGTCAGCCATAGTATGCGTGTGCCGAGCCTTTCGCCAAATGCAATTCTTGAGGTGGAGTAACTCTGCAAGATCACGGTCGAACCAGGGGCTGAACCTGTTTTTAATTCTCATTTTCTTTATGGGGGCGTTTTTGTTAACAATACCACTGAAAATATCAAAAAAAGAAGGTCCACGCGTCTTCGAAAGAGGGGATCAAGCTGATTCTATACCATTTTACAGAGGCCAGTTCATGAAGGAAGGCTTGCTCATTAAAGTTTTTAGCAAGCGTCCATGACAAATCAGGACAGGAGCAGCCTGTAAAACAGTGATCACTATGGTCATTACAGAAAACACCAGACTGAAACCTATCAAGATCATTTGTGAAGAAAACATCGAGGAGAGTAGCCTTTTCTGGGTGTTTGGAGTCATACCTTGTGGGATTGGTAATAATCTGAGAAGGATTTAGGGAGTCCCATTGCTTTAGGACTTGGCCAGGTGGTTTAAGCATGTCCCAGTTTTGGTCACCAAGCAGGACAAATTCACTTAGTGTAAGGGACCAAGAGAGAGCTTAGGGCAGGTAGGGTACAGGCCGGTGCTGATGGAGGACAATAGTACCCAGCAACTATCAACAAAGAGCTATTTGAAAGTTTAATGCTTAAAACCAGCAAATCAAATTGTTTGGGGACAGACTTGATGGAGACAACCATGCACTGAAGGTGATCCTTGGTAAAGATTGCCACTCCCCCACCTTTGGAAGATCTGTCTTGCCAAAAAAGGTTATAACCAGAAAGGTTAACATCAGCATTCAAAACACTCTTCCTTAATCACGTCTCAGTAATGACCAACACATCTGGATTGGAGTTGTGAACCCACACTTTCAAATGATCCATTTTAGGTAATAAGCTTCTAGTCTTAACGTGCAGAAAACCCAGGCTTTTACGAGAGCAGATATCAGTGAAGCAGATATCAGAGTACAAGTCAGAATTGGGGCTAGCACAGTAGATGGGCCAGGGTGTACATGCACATTTCCAGATATCATCAACAGTAATACAATCAAGGCATGTCATAGGACAGGGAGAGCGCTGCAGTGCTGATTTATGACATCTGAATGTGCATCAGATGGCAACAAGATCATATTGTACAGCAATTTCATCAGGTAACATGAATTTTTTTTAAGTCTGTGTAAACCATTAAAGAGTCAGAATCCCGAGTGTGGGAACAAACATAGTCTGTCCCATGGTTGGGTAAAGAAAGTTTGTAGTCAACAAAGTATGCAGGAGTCATGAGGCAAATAACAACATAGCAAAATGCACAAGAAAAAAATAAGTGTTCTCCTGGCATCCGCCAAACTCAGATTTGTCTGTCGGACTGCCAGATGGTGAAGCGTGATTCATCATTCTAGAGAACGAGCTTCCTCTGCTCCAGAGACCAATGGAGGCGAGCATTACACCACTCCAGCCAACACTTGGCATTGCGCATGTGGATCTTAGGCTTGTGTGCAGCTGCTCGGCCATGGAAACCCATTTCATGAATCTCCCGACGAACAGTTATTGTACTGACGTTGCTTCCAGAGGTAGTTTGGAACTTGGTAGTGAGCAGTGCTTAATTTGAGTCGAATCCTACCGGAACAGGATCCGGCACCTCTCCGTTTTGGACTGTTTTGTTCCGGAACCTATTTGGCCGGATCCGGTACCTCTCGTTGCATGCAAAATAATTGTCACTTTTTGTTATGTAAAAATTCTAACAAATGCGATCAAAGTTAATTCGAGTTGCCTTTTTGTTAATTATCGTGCCCCCACAAAAAAGCGTAATGTGAAAAAGTTGATGTTATTGGTGTCATTTAGTAGTGGTTTCTTTGCAGCAATTCGACCACGAAGGCCGGATTGACACAGTCTCCTCTGAACAGTTGATGTTGACATGTGTCTGTTACTTGAACTCTGTGAAGCATTTATTTGGGCTGCAATTTCTGAGTCTCGTAACTCTAATGAACTTATCTTCTGCAGCAGAGGTAACTCTGGGTCTTCCTTTCCTGTGGCGGTCCTCATGAGAGTCAGTTTCATCATAGCGCTTGATGGTTTTTGCGACTGCACTTGGAGAAACTTTCAAAAATTCCTGACATGTTCCATATTGACTAACCTTCATGTCTTAAAGTAATGGGGCAGCAGGGTAGCCTAGTGGTTAAAGCGTTGGACTAGTAACCGGAAGGTTGCAAGTTCAAACCCCCGAGCTGACAAGGTACAAATCTGTCATGCTGCCCTTGAACAGGCAGTCAACCCACTGTTCCTAGGCTGTCATTGAAAATAAGAATTTGTTCTTAACTGACTTGCCTAGTTAAAAAAATAAAAATGATGGACTGTTGTTTCTCTTTTCTTATTTGAGCTGTTCTTGCCCTAATGGACTTGGTCTTTTACCAAATAGGGCTATCTTCTGTATACCACCCCTACCTTGTCACAACCTTGTCACAACACAACTGATTGGCTCAAACACATTAGGAAGGAAAGAAATTCCACAAATGAACTTTTAACAAGGCACACCTGTTCATTGAAATGCATTCCAGGTGACTACCTCGTGAAGCTGGTTGAGTGAATGCCAAGATTGTGCAAAGCTGTAATCAATGCAAAGGGTGGCTACTTTGAAGAATCTCAAATATATCATATATTTTGATTTGTGTATTGGTTACTACATGATTCCATATGTGTTATTTCATAGTGTTGATGTTTTCACTATTATTCTACAATGGAGAAAAAACTAAAAATTAAGAAAAACTCTGGAATGAGTAGGTGTGTCCAAACTTCTGACTGGTGCTGTATGTGGTAAGTGTCAATGTTCAAACCTGTCTGATCTGTGCTGATACCCTCCCTGAACATAAAATTTAACAAACATGAATATTCACAAGGTGGAACAACGCAATGTCCACTGCAATCTCTACACTGACTGTACTACAGTGCTGTGTGCGTGTGTTTTGTTTCCATTCCATGTTAGATAATGTATACACTGCATTGGACAAACTTGTTAAACAGGTTTTTTTTACATTATAACACAGAGAATGAGTGATGTCATCACTCACTCACTCCTAACACTTCAGACTGGGAGTAACTCAAGTTTGAACTGTCACTGTTCACGAGGCTTTGCATACGTAAGTAAGACTCATTTGTATGACGGAGTAAGCTCTCATTGAATGCAATCTTATCCTGTACTTGACCGTTCTTTCCACAGAGGTGTGTTAACATTAGTTACTGTGTTACCAATATGTCTTCTGGAGCTTGACTGGTACTGCTACATGGACAGTGATAGCATTGTCAGGGACTAATCCTATGGGTGTGTTTGCATCAGTGTTTTAATCTAGTTGTAATTAGCTTGCATCGGATGCAATAAATTAAGATTTATTCAAGATCACAATGACATACAAAGGCTTAGAAATAAGAGTTTTACAAATTAATAAAAAATGAAAAGCTGAAAGATCTTGAGTCAATAAGTATTCAACCGCTTTGTCATGGCAAGTCTAAATAAGTTCAGGAGTAAAAAATAGATTAACAAGTCACATAATAGGTTGCATGGACTCATTCTGTGTGCAGTAAGAGTAAAAACGTTTATTATTTTTTATTTTTTACCCCTTTTTCTCCCCAATTTCGTAATATCCAATTGGTAGTTACAGTCTTGTCCCATCGCTGCATCTCCCCTATAGACTCAGGAGAGACGAAGGTCAAGAGCCATGCATCCTCCGAAACACAACCCTGCCAAGCCGCACTGCTTCTTGACACACTGCTCACTTAACCTGGAAGCCAGCCGCACCAATGTGTCAGAGGAAACACCATCCAGCTGGCGACCGGATTCAGCTTGCAGGTGCCCAGCCTGCCACAAGGACTTGCTAGAGCGCAATGGAACAAAGAAATCCTGGCCGTCCAAACCCTCTCCTAACCCGGATGACGCTGGGCCAATTGTGCGACACTTCATGGGTCTCCTGGTCACGGCCGGCTGTGACATAGCCTGGGATCAAACATGGATCTGTAGTGACACCTCAAGCACTGCAAAGCAGTGCCTTAGACCGCTGCATCACTCGGGAGGCAATAATAGAGTTTAACATGAGTTTTTAATGACAACCTCATCCCTGTACCCCACACATACAATTATCTGTAAGGTTCATCAGTCGAGCATTGAATTTCAAACACAGATTCAACAACAAAAACCAAGGCATGGTAAAGTTATTAATTACACTTTAGATGGTGTATCAATAAAACCAGTCGCTATAAAGATACAGGCGTCCTTCCTAACTAAGTTGCCGGAGAGGAAGGAAACCGCTCAGGGATTTCACCATGAGGCCAATGGTGACTTTAAAACAGTTACACACAGCTGATAGGAGAAATCTCAGGATGGATCAACATTGTAGTTACTCCACAATAGTAATCTAACTGACAGAGTGAAAAAAGGAAACCCTGTACTGAATAAAAATATTCCAAAATATGCATCCTGTTTGCAATTAGGCGCTAAAGTAAAACTACAAAAAATGTGGCCAAGAAATGAACTTTATGTCCTGAATACAAAGCATTATGTTTGGGACAAATCCAACACAACACATCACTGAGTAGCACTCTTCATATTTTCCAGCATGGCCGTGGCTGCGTCATTTTATGGGTATGCTTGTCATTGGCAAGGACTAGGTCGTTTTTTAGGATAAAAATAAACGGAATAGAGCTAAGCACAGGAAAAATCCTAGAGGAAAACCTGGTTCAGTCTGCTTTCCAACAGACACTGGGAGACAAATTCACCTTTCAGCAGGACAATAACCTAAATCACAAGGCCAAATATATACTGGAGTTTCATACCAAGATGACATTGAATGTTCTTGAGTGGCTGTGTTATAGTTTTCACTTAAATCGGCTCAAAATCTTTGGCAAGACTTGAAAAGGGTTGTCTAGCAACGATCGACAATCAACTTGACAGAACATGATTTTTTTAAAGAATAATGTGCAAATATTGTGCAATCCAGGTGTGCAGAGCTCTTAGAGACTTGCACAGAAATACTTACAGCTGTAATTGCTGCCAAAGACATCAAAACTATGAAATAACACATATGGAATCATGTTACAACCCCAAAAAATTGTGAAACAAATCAAAACGTATTTTATATTTGAGATTCTTCAAAATAGCCACCATTTGCCTTGATGACAGCTTTGCACACTCTTGGCATTCTCTCAACCAGCTTCATAAGGAATGCTTTTCCAACAGTCTTCAAGGAGTTCCCACATATGCTGAGCACTTGCTGGCTCCTTTTCCTTCACTCTGTGGTCCAACTCATCTGAATTTTGTTGATGTCAGGTGATTGTCAGGTCATCTGATGCAGCGCTCCATCACTCTCCTTCTTGGTCAAATAGCCCACACAGCCTACAGGTGTGTTTTGGGTCATTGTCCTGTTGAACAACAAGTTATAGTCCCACTAATCGCAAACCAGATGGGATGGTGTATCGCTACAGAATGATGTGGTAGCCATGCTGGTTAAGTGTGCATTGAAATTCTAAATAAATCCCAACATTATCACCAGAAAAGCACCCACACACCATCACACCTCCTCCTCCATGCTTCATGGTGGGAACCACACATGCACAGATCATCCGTTTACCTAGTTAACTCTAATGAACGTATCCTCTGCAGCAGAAGCAACTCTGGGTCTTCCTTTTCTGTGGCAGTCCTCATGAGAGCCAGTTTCATCATAGTGCTTGATAGTTTTTGCAACTGCGCTTGAAGAAACTGACTGACCTTCATGTTTTGAAGTAATGACGGACTGTCGTTTCTCTTTGCTTATTTGAGCTGTTCTTGCTATAATATGGACTTAACAAATAGTGCTGTATACCACCCCTACCTTGTCACAACACAACTGATTGGCTCAAACACATTAAGAAGGAAAGAAATTCCACAAATGAACTTTTAACAAGGCACACCTGTTCATTGAAATGCATTCCAGGTGACTACCTCGTGAAGCTCGTTGAGTGAATGCCAAGATTGTGCAAAGCTGTAATCAATGCAAAAGGTGGCTACTTTGAAGAATCTCAAATATATCATATATTTTGATTTGTGTATTGGTTACTACATGATTCCATATGTGTTATTTTATAGTGTTGATGTTTTCACTATTATTCTACAATGGAGAAAATACTAAAAATTAAGAAAAACTCTGGAATGAGTAGGTGTGTCCAAACTTTTTGTTTCCATTCCATGTTAGATAATGTATACACTGCATTGGACAAACTTGTTAAACAGGTTTTTTTTACATTATAACACAGAGAATGAGTGATGTCATCACTCACTCACTCCTAACACTTCAGACTGGGAGTAACTCAAGTTTGAACTGTCACTGTTCACGAGGCTTTGCATACGTAAGTAAGACTCATTTGTATGACAGAGTAAGCTCTCATTGAATGCAATCTTATCCTGTACTTGACCGTTCTTTCCACAGAGGTGTGTTAACATTAGTTACTGTGTTACCAATATGTCTTCTGGAGCTTGACTGGTACTGCTACATGGACAGTGATAGCATTGTCAGGGACTAATCCTATGGGTGTGTTTGCATCAGTGTTTTAATCTAGTTGTAATTAGCTTGCATCGGATGCAATAAATTAAGATTTATTCAAGATCACAATGACATACAAAGGCTTAGAAATAAGAGTTTTACAAATTAATAAAAAATGAAAAGCTGAAAGATCTTGAGTTAATAAGTATTCAACCGCTTTGTCATGGCAAGTCTAAATAAGTTCAGGAGTAAAAAATAGATTAACAAGTCACATAATAGGTTGCATGGACTCATTCTGTGTGCAGTAAGAGTAAAAATGTTTATTATTTTTTATTTTTTACCCCTTTTTCTCCCCAATTTCGTAATATCCAATTGGTAGTTACAGTCTTGTCCCATCGCTGCATCTCCCCTATGGACTCAGGAGAGACGAAGGTCAAGAGCCATGCATCCTCCGAAACACAACCCTGCCAAGCCGCACTGCTTCTTGACACACTGCTCACTTAACCTGGAAGCCAGCCGCACCAATGTGTCAGAGGAAACACCATCCAGCTGGCGACCGGATTCAGCTTGCAGGTGCCCGGCCTGCCACAAGGACTTGCTAGAGCGCAATGGAACAAAGACATCCTGGCCGTCCAAACCCTCTCCTAACCCGGATGACGCTGGGCCAATTGTGCGACACTTCATGGGTCTCCTGGTCACGGCCGGCTGTGACATAGCCTGGGATCAAACATGGATCTGTAGTGACACCTCAAGCACTGCAAAGCAGTGCCTTAGACCGCTGCATCACTCGGGAGGCAATAATAGAGTTTAACATGAGTTTTTTAATGACAACCTCATCCCTGTACCCCACACATACAATTATCTGTAAGGTTCATCAGTCGAGCATTGAATTTCAAACACAGATTCAACAACAAAAACCAAGGCATGGTAAAGTTATTAATTACACTTTAGATGGTGTATCAATAAAACCAGTCGCTATAAAGATACAGGCGTCCTTCCTAACTAAGTTGCCGGAGAGGAAGGAAACCGCTCAGGGATTTCACCATGAGGCCAATGGTGACTTTAAAACAGTTACACACAGCTGATAGGAGAAATCTCAGGATGGATCAACATTGTAGTTACTCCACAATAGTAATCTAACTGACAGAGTGAAAAAAGGAAACCCTGTACTGAATAAAAATATTCCAAAATATGCATCCTGTTTGCAATTAGGCGCTAAAGTAAAACTACAAAAAATGTGGCCAAGAAATGAACTTTATGTCCTGAATACAAAGCATTATGTTTGGGACAAATCCAACACAACACATCACTGAGTAGCACTCTTCATATTTTCCAGAATGGCCGTGGCTGCGTCATTTTATGGGTATGCTTGTCATTGGCAAGGACTAGGTCGTTTTTTAGGATAAAAATAAACGGAATAGAGCTAAGCACAGGAAAAATCCTAGAGGAAAACCTGGTTCAGTCTGCTTTCCAACAGACACTGGGAGACAAATTCACCTTTCAGCAGGACAATAACCTAAATCACAAGGCCAAATATATACTGGAGTTTCATACCAAGATGACATTGAATGTTCTTGAGTGGCTGTGTTATAGTTTTCACTTAAAGCAGCTCAAAATCTTTGGCAAGACTTGAAAAGGGTTGTCTAGCAACGATCGACAATCAACTTGACAGAACATGATTTTTTAAAAGAATAATGTGCAAATATTGTGCAATCCAGGTGTGCAGAGCTCTTAGAGACTTGCACAGAAATACTTACAGCTGTAATTGCTGCCAAAGACATCAAAACTATGAAATAACACATATGGAATCATGTTACAACCCCAAAAAATTGTGAAACAAATCAAAACGTATTTTATATTTGAGATTCTTCAAAATAGCCACCATTTGCCTTGATGACAGCTTTGCACACTCTTGGCATTCTCTCAACCAGCTTCATAAGGAATGCTTTTCCAACAGTCTTCAAGGAGTTCCCACATATGCTGAGCACTTGCTGGCTCCTTTTCCTTCACTCTGTGGTTCAACTCATCTGAATTTTGTTGATGTCAGGTGATTGTGCAGGCCAGGTCATCTGATGCAGCGCTCCATCACTCTCCTTCTTGGTCAAATAGCCCACACAGCCTACAGGTGTGTTTTGGGTCATTGTCCTGTTGAACAACAAGTTATAGTCCCACTAATCGCAAACCAGATGGGATGGTGTATCGCTACAGAATGATGTGGTAGCCATGCTGGTTAAGTGTGCATTGAAATTCTAAATAAATCCCAACATTATCACCAGAAAAGCACCCACACACCATCACACCTCCTCCTCCATGCTTCACGGTGGGAACCACACATGCACAGATCATCCGTTTACCTAGTTAACTCTAATGAACGTATCCTCTGCAGCAGAAGCAACTCTGGGTCTTCCTTTCCTGTGGCAGTCCTCATGAGAGCCAGTTTCATCATAGTGCTTGATAGTTTTTGCAACTGCGCTTGAAGAAACTGACTGACCTTCATGTTTTGAAGTAATGACGGACTGTCGTTTCTCTTTGCTTATTTGAGCTGTTCTTGCTATAATATGGACTTAACAAATAGTGCTGTATACCACCCCTACCTTGTCACAACACAACTGATTGGCTCAAACACATTAAGAAGGAAAGAAATTCCACAAATGAACTTTTAACAAGGCACACCTGTTCATTGAAATGCATTCCAGGTGACTACCTCGTGAAGCTGGTTGAGTGAATGCCAAGATTGTGCAAAGCTGTAATCAATGCAAAGGGTGGCTACTTTGAAGAATCTCAAATATATCATATATTTTGATTTGTGTATTGGTTACTACATGATTCCATATGTGTTATTTCATAGTGTTGATGTTTTCACTATTATTCTACAATGGAGAAAATACTAAAAATTAAGAAAAACTCTGGAATGAGTAGGTGTGTCCAAACTTCTGACTGGTGCTGTATGTGGTAAGTGTCAATGTTCAAACCTGTCTGATCTGTGCTGATACCCTCCCTGAACATAAAATTTAACAAACATGAATATTCACAAGGTGGAACAACGCAATGTCCACTGCGATCTCTACACTGACTGTACTACAGTGCTGTGTGCGTGTGTTTTGTTTCCATTCCATGTTAGATAATGTATACACTGCATTGGACAAACTTGTTAAACAGGTTTTTTTTACATTATAACACAGAGAATGAGTGATGTCATCACTCACTCACTCCTAACACTTCAGACTGGGAGTAACTCAAGTTTGAACTGTCACTGTTCACGAGGCTTTGCATACGTAAGTAAGACTCATTTGTATGACAGAGTAAGCTCTCATTGAATGCAATCTTATCCTGTACTTGACCGTTCTTTCCACAGAGGTGTGTTAACATTAGTTACTGTGTTACCAATATGTCTTCTGGAGCTTGACTGGTACTGCTACATGGACAGTGATAGCATTGTCAGGGACTAATCCTATGGGTGTGTTTGCATCAGTGTTTTAATCTAGTTGTAATTAGCTTGCATCGGATGCAATAAATTAAGATTTATTCAAGATCACAATGACATACAAAGGCTTAGAAATAAGAGTTTTACAAATTAATAAAAAATGAAAAGCTGAAAGATCTTGAGTTAATAAGTATTCAACCGCTTTGTCATGGCAAGTCTAAATAAGTTCAGGAGTAAAAAATAGATTAACAAGTCACATAATAGGTTGCATGGACTCATTCTGTGTGCAGTAAGAGTAAAAATGTTTATTATTTTTTATTTTTTACCCCTTTTTCTCCCCAATTTCGTAATATCCAATTGGTAGTTACAGTCTTGTCCCATCGCTGCATCTCCCCTATGGACTCAGGAGAGACGAAGGTCAAGAGCCATGCATCCTCCGAAACACGACCCTGCCAAGCCGCACTGCTTCTTGACACACTGCTCACTTAACCTGGAAGCCAGCCGCACCAATGTGTCAGAGGAAACACCATCCAGCTGGCGACCGGATTCAGCTTGCAGGTGCCCGGCCTGCCACAAGGACTTGCTAGAGCGCAATGGAACAAAGAAATCCTGGCCGTCCAAACCCTCTCCTAACCCGGATGACGCTGGGCCAATTGTGCGACACTTCATGGGTCTCCTGGTCACGGCCGGCTGTGACATAGCCTGGGATCAAACATGGATCTGTAGTGACACCTCAAGCACTGCAAAGCAGTGCCTTAGACCGCTGCATCACTCGGGAGGCAATAATAGAGTTTAACATGAGTTTTTAATGACAACCTCATCCCTGTACCCCACACATACAATTATCTGTAAGGTTCATCAGTCGAGCATTGAATTTCAAACACAGATTCAACAACAAAAACCAAGGCATGGTAAAGTTATTAATTACACTTTAGATGGTGTATCAATAAAACCAGTCGCTATAAAGATACAGGCGTCCTTCCTAACTAAGTTGCCGGAGAGGAAGGAAACCGCTCAGGGATTTCACCATGAGGCCAATGGTGACTTTAAAACAGTTACACACAGCTGATAGGAGAAATCTCAGGATGGATCAACATTGTAGTTACTCCACAATAGTAATCTAACTGACAGAGTGAAAAAAGGAAACCCTGTACTGAATAAAAATATTCCAAAATATGCATCCTGTTTGCAATTAAAGTAAAACTACAAAAAATGTGGCCAAGAAATGAACTTTATGTCCTGAATACAAAGCATTATGTTTGGGACAAATCCAACACAACAATTCACTGAGTAGCACTCTTCATATTTTCCAGCATGGCCGTGGCTGCGTCATTTTATGGGTATGCTTGTCATTGGCAAGGACTAGGTCGTTTTTTAGGATAAAAATAAACGGAATAGAGCTAAGCACAGGAAAAATCCTAGAGGAAAACCTGGTTCAGTCTGCTTTCCAACAGACACTGGGAGACAAATTCACCTTTCAGCAGGACAATAACCTAAATCACAAGGCCAAATATATACTGGAGTTTCATACCAAGATGACATTGAATGTTCTTGAGTGGCTGTGTTATAGTTTTCACTTAAATCGGCTCAAAATCTTTGGCAAGACTTGAAAAGGGTTGTCTAGCAACGATCGACAATCAACTTGACAGAACATGATTTTTAAAAGAATAATGTGCAAATATTGTGCAATCCAGGTGTGCAGAGCTCTTAGAGACTTGCACAGAAATACTTACAGCTGTAATTGCTGCCAAAGACATCAAAACTATGAAATAACACATATGGAATCATGTTACAACCCCAAAAAATTGTGAAACAAATCAAAACGTATTTTATATTTGAGATTCTTCAAAATAGCCACCATTTGCCTTGATGACAGCTTTGCACACTCTTGGCATTCTCTCAACCAGCTTCATAAGGAATGCTTTTCCAACAGTCTTCAAGGAGTTCCCACATATGCTGAGCACTTGCTGGCTCCTTTTCCTTCACTCTGTGGTTCAACTCATCTGAATTTTGTTGATGTCAGGTGATTGTGCAGGCCAGGTCATCTGATGCAGCGCTCCATCACTCTCCTTCTTGGTCAAATAGCCCACACAGCCTACAGGTGTGTTTTGGGTCATTGTCCTGTTGAACAACAAGTTATAGTCCCACTAATCGCAAACCAGATGGGATGGTGTATCGCTACAGAATGATGTGGTAGCCATGCTGGTTAAGTGTGCATTGAAATTCTAAATAAATCCCAACATTATCACCAGAAAAGCACCCACACACCATCACACCTCCTCCTCCATGCTTCCGGTGGGAACCACACATGCACAGATCATCCGTTCACCTAGTTAACTCTAATGAACGTATCCTCTGCAGCAGAAGCAACTCTGGGTCTTCCTTTCCTGTGGCAGTCCACATGAGAGCCAGTTTCATCATAGTGCTTGATAGTTTTTGCGACTGCGCTTGAAGAAACTGACTGACCTTCATGTTTGAAGTAATGACGGACTGTCATTTCTCTTTGCTTATTTGAGCTGTTCTTGCTATAATATGGACTTAACAAATAGTGCTGTATACCACCCCTACCTTGTCACAACACAACTGATTGGCTCAAATGCATTAAGAAGGAAAGAAATTAAACAAATTAACTTTTAACAAGGCACACCTATGAATTGAAATGCATTCCAGGTGACTACCTCATGATGCTGGTTGAGAGAATGTCAAGAGTGTGCAAATCTGGTATCAAGGCAATAGTAGGGGGGAAAGGGAAGTGAAGGTGTTTTTTATGTGTTTTTTTTATTTTTTATTGATGGCTATATTTTGATTTGTTTTAGACTTTTCTACTTTTTTGGTTACTACATGATTCCATATGCGTAATTGTATAGTTTTGATGTCTTCACTATTTTTCTACAATATATAAAAACCCTTGCAAAACAGCCCCCTTGAACAGCAGTTTTCAGTTATGAGTAGGTGTGCCCAGGTGTGCTTTTTAACAAATCAAAAACGTTTTACTGGAACTTTGTGGATATATATATACAGTGCCTTGCGAAAGTATTCGGCCCCCTTGAACTTTGCGACCTTTTGCCAAATTTCAGGCTTCAAACATAAAGATATAAAACTGTATTGGGAAATGGGAATGGGAATGGGAAAAAATGTAAGTCTCTCGATGTGCAAAACTGATAGAGACATACCCCAAGCGACTTACAGCTGTAATCGCAGCAAAAGGTGGCGCTACAAAGTATTAACTTAAGGGGGCTGATTAATTTTGCACGCCCAATTTTTCAGTTTTTGATTTGTTAAAAAAGTTTGAAATATCCAATAAATGTCGTTCCACTTCATGATTGTGTCCCACTTGTTGTTGATTCTTCACAAAAAAATACAGTTTTATATCTTTATGTTTGAAGCCTGAAATGTAGCAAAAGTTCGCAAAGTTCAAGTGGGCCGAATACTTTCGCAAGGCACTGTATATATCAGTGAAGGCTGCTGAGGGGATTTTTTAATTATCGTTGGACATAAAAACTGTAAAAACACCATCAAATCAGCTCCAAGTTCCAAAGTTTTCACACACATAATAGAGAGATGTATGTGATCATATACAAATGTAAGTAAGGTTTGAAATTATTATGTTTTAGTCAAATATCATATCTGTTTGGTCTTCTTGGGGTCAATTTGCAGTGTACAAATTATTTGTAATTATGTTCCTGCGTCCTGACCATTGGCCTGCCGCTGAATCTAGTTGATTATCCCTGTTTAGGTGGTAGGACCACCAATGGAGTTTGCCTGTGGGTTTGTTTATGTCCCTCCATCAACCTATCAGAGGGAAGTCCAAACGAAACCACAAATTGCAGTTAAACGTTCAGGTGAGTTATAATTTTTCAGACACACTTCAAATTAAATCTTGCTAACATTGTCCGAATGCCCGATGCTGCCCAAACACTGTCCTCTCAGTGAATGTCCTGTCAGTGAATGTCCTCTCAGTGAATGTCCTCTCAGTGAATGTCCTCTCAGTGAATGTCCTGTCAGTGAATGCCCTGTCAGTGAATGCCCTGTCAGTGAATGCCCTGTCAGTGAATCCCCATCCTGTCTGAATGCCCTTTGCTGCCCAAACACTGTCCTGCCAGTTCATTAATGAATCCTGTGTAGTAGACATTAACATTAACAATGCTCTGTCTCTCATCTCTCCCAGCTCTCCTTCCTCCCCCAAACAGAATCCGTCCCCGCAGTCCTCCCCCTCCTCCTCCAGCACCCTCTCCAGAACTACAAAAACAACAACACCACTCTCCAGAACAGAGAATCACTGAGAAATGTTTTAAAAATGGTGAGGTGAAGACAGCTCCCAACCCCTTGCCATTGTATGAGAGTTCAGCCTTCCGTATTAGAAGAGGAAGGAATGTTCCAGACTCGCCCCAACAGCTCACATCTCAAACAGCTCAATGGACAGGTTTTCCTAGCATCACTGTACTGGGGAATTCAATGTATAATGTCATTTTTAGGATATACAGTTCAATTTCAGTGTCTCAAAAGTCATGAGTGAACTCTTGAGATTGTGGCTAACATTGTGTCCATTTCCACCTTCCCCAGCTCTGCTCCCCCCATTCATGCGATCTCAATCGCCTGCTTACGTCCAGCCAATCCCAGGCCCACCTTCCCTTCTCCCTTCCAATAGCCAGAGGCTGACCTATGACCTTCCAAAGAAGGAACCAGACATTGGGAGTCATCCATGGGATCCAGACTACTCATACAATATCCCAGAAGGCAGTGGGGAGGAGATGAAGCATCCAAACACCACCGGCAGCAGTGGATCTGCACAGAAGTCAGGTAACTGGTTAATGTCCTGTCAAGAGACATTCATTGTTAGGCTCAAAGCTAGTATTGTCAGACCATACCACCATTCATGCAATTCACATCTTAAGATGCCAACAAAACAAACAGTCTTGCGTGTGATGATAAAGATGTGATGAAGATTATGACTACAACCAGAGTTGAAAAACATGATTCTCTCTACTTCTAGCTCCAGCCTTGCCACCAAGACCTTCCTTTATGAAGTCCTGTCCAGAATACCTAGTTCTGTTGCCTGATTCTTTCTCCTCCTCAAAGTCCTCCTCTTCATCCTCCAGTAAATCCTGTTTCATTATGGACATCCATTAGTATACAGTATCTTCACAGTTCATTAGATAATTCCTCATTGAAAAGAAAAAATGTAGGCGCTCATGAATAAAGATATAAAGCATAATTGCAACTACTAATGGTCATTTACTACACAGGATCAAGGGAACCATTGGTGGGGAATCCAAATGTGATCCTAGTCAGTTTGGGGGAGCTGATATCAGAGGAAAACGGTTAGTGGACTATTCCTGCTATCATTCTGAGATAATGTTTGGTATATGATACTCAATGCCTTTGACCTGACTTTTCACTGTCTCTCTGTGTGATACTCCTGACTTTTATACTGTCTCTCGGTATGTCACAGTCTAACTTGCTTGTCTGTGTTGACCAACGTGTGTCCAATCACAGTGTTCACCATAGAGGGAGAGCCCACCTGCTGCTCCCAGTGTGGCTCTGTGCTGGACTCCTTCTATGACAATGTGGTAGTTTGACCTTTCACACTCTCTTGAACATGAATCCTACGCAATATGATAAAATAATCACAGTGGTCAAGCGGTAATCACTGTTATGATTCTAACTTCATGCCTTCCAAATTATTCAACAATAATGGTAGACCTACAGTAAACCTCAGTGAAGTTATATCTACTACTTATTGTAATTCATAACTACTGAAGGTACAATTTCTCTCAAACAACTGCATTTCCATCATCCCTCTGTTGCTCTACAGGTGAATGTCTGTTATTTTTGCCAGTCATCATTGGAACCACCTACCTCCTCATCTGCCACCTGTCTCGGTTGCCGGGACAGTGTCTTCCTGTTGACCCCTGGTGACAAGGCCCTGGCCCTTACAGACACCCTGCTCCTGTTCTGTATCGACATCTCAGCGTCCATGAGTATCACCTCCCAGGTTTGAACACAAGATCATAGTGTTATTTGTCAGTGTTTTCCCCAGGCTCTGTACGGTTAGATTAGAATACATGTGATTAGGGATACCTCTATAATCAATTTTGTTCTGTAAAAACCATATTTTTCTGTTTTAAGTAGCTTCACATTCAGTGCTGGTTGAAGCTGTATCTCTGACCATTTCTACTGGCCACAGTATATACTGTGAAATTCTCTCTTTTTCTTATGCCAGATGTTGGAAGGAAAACAGCCAATCTACAGGTCACGTCTTCAGGTCAACCATCTTTGATTATTTAAATGGGCATAAGTGGATACATTTGGGAGATATTGTGATGATCGTAGTAACTACCAGTAAATGAAATATGCAGTGGCAGATTCACAATAATTTGCTTTGCTAGAATTGATAATGGTCTGTGGTTGTGTACATGCTGGTAATGATAACACCAATGCGGATTTTAAACCAGTTTGTTCAGGAAGCAGTGTTACAGAGTGTTCGGAAGCTGAGTGAAACGCAACCACACATGCGAGTAGGACTCATCACGTTCAACAATCAGGTTCAATATTACACCCATTTCACATTGACATGATTGACTATTTATGCATGTTGACATCTAATGAAATGGTGTTTTCATGCTCTTTACATAAACATTTTTTTTTTTGGGGGCTTCTGTAGGTATCGAATCTATGTCTTGTGTGTGACATTTCATATTCACTGATTTGGATTCAATATTTGTATGCATTCGTCCAATAGTTGGGTGTAAATCTGAAGTTGTTTTGATCTGTATCTTAAGATCATCCACGGATGTTTGTCTTGACAGGTGACTCTGCATGGAAATGAGGAGGTCACCTCACGTTTTTTGCGGGGTGCGGAGTTGATTGACAGTGAATACCTTAAGGAAGCAGCGTTCAGCTTCCCCAGCCCACAACCCCTCTCCAGGACCAGGGACTGTCTACAGAGAGAGATTCTAGGGTAATGTTGAAAGGGGCAATAAAAACAAACTCTACATTTTAATTCAAGGGCCCATGTGGTCCAAGAGCAAATAAGCCATGGACTCATTCAAACTGGTCCAATGAAGTAATAATTGTATTAAATAATGGTATGTCGTCACTTCCTCTTTTCATTAAAAGATTGTATGAGAGTGGTGCCACGGCTTTAGGTCCTGCTTCTCTTGTAGCCATAGCGATGGCTTCTCGGAAACCAGGGTCAAAGGTCAGTCAGTCCCATAGTTCCAGTGCTCTGAATACATACTGTATCTGTTTTGTTTATGATGTAGTACCAATATTATATATTGCCCTCTTCCCAGGTGATCATCTGCACAGATGGAAAGGCCAACACAGACCTGGGGAATCTGGAGGTGGAGGGCATTGATGCTCGAACTTGCCTCTCCTCCACTATCTTCTACCACGACCTGGGGGAGTACGCTGCTAGCCAGGGGTCGGTGCAACTCTGTACTGTCTTCACTAGCTACATTTTCACTTCTATTTGAGCATCACAGTGGAGAACCTATTTTACCTTGAAATAGCTCATTATCTTACAGACTATGTTGATAGCCTTTTAGGTGCTGTCATAAGTGATTTTCAGTTATTGAATATTATAAGCAACCTCTTACAGTATGTAACCCTTTCTCTCCTAGGGTGATGGTATCAGTGTTGGCTATCGAGGGGACAGACTGCAGACTTGATGAGCTGGGGAGACTAGCAGACCGCACAAGCGGAAAGGTATGTGATACAATAAATCATCTTGTACTCTCCTTTGTGCTGTGTATATCATTGAGCTACAATCCTATTTGGCCCATATGTGATCAGAGTCCATTGTTCAATGTGTGTCTTTTAATATGGTACTGTACGTGTCATCCTTTCCCCCTAGGTGGTGATAGCAAGTCCACATGAACTATACACTGAATTTGAGGAGATTATTGAGAACAGGACGATAGCGACACATTGTAGTGTCACTTTGCTGCTCCCCACAACACTGTAAGTGTTGAATTAAACATCTGTATATTCATGTGTATTTTCAAATATAGTATATGTGTGTGGGTAGATGTTTGTATATGTATAATGCATTCGTAATGTGTATGTACGTCACCATCTGTATTTAAAATTAAGTGGTTTAAATGCTTAGGAACCCCAGTTGCATGCTCATCCTCAATCATTTTTTGGGGGGTGAATTGACAATCCTAAATTGTGAATGGGAAATCTAGCACTGTCACACCAGCGACACATTTGAACAGAGATCCCTGATTTGACTGGAAAAGGCCTTCATCTCTCGGCCTCATTCGCACTTCCGCCAGGTGTGTGAAAGGAGAGAGGGAGGCTGGGAACAGGGTGACCAGAGAGGTGGGCAATATGGCATCAGACACAGAAATCACCTTTCAATTTGGAGCGAGGGAACACGGCTCACAGGGAGAGGGTGAGAACAGAGGGATGAGGAGAAGACCCAGTCAAAGATTTAAGGATTGGGGACCAAGTTCACAGAGGAATAGATTTGTAATATTTTTTTCTTTCTCTGACGTTTAGTGTCAGCCCCAGTGGCAGGTGGCCGTGTGTCTGTTCAGCTGCAGCTGAGATACAGACAGAAGGATGGACACAGTATGCTCAGAGTGCTGACGGCTGATAAAGAGGTGACGGATGACAGGTAATGGGACACGTCCAGAACTCACTCCAGCGTTTTCCAGCATTCATGACATGTGAATTCAGAAATGCCTTTTGTTGCTAGTTTATCTACCAGAAAGACTAGTTCAAGTCAAAGAATTATAGAAATGTATTTACACATCACAATCCACTCCAGTTGCAAAACAATGTGATATGAGAATAATGATGATGACAACCATGTTAGGAGTCATGATAGTAGCCTAACACTGTATACCTCTCTCCTCTCCCTCAGCTCAGTGGTCCTCTCCTCTCTGTTTCTAGCTATCATTCAGCTCAACTCATCCCAGGCCAGCGCCGCTCTAGCTGTCAGGGGCCGCTTCCAAGATGCAAAGAGTGAGGGGGAGACACAGAGGGAACTGATGGAGAGAGCCCTGTGAGTGAATGATTTAGTGAGAAGGTTGACGGACAGCAAAACGTGTGTGTGTGTGTGTGTGTGTGTGTGTGTGTGCCTATGCTTGCGTGTGTGCGCCTGCGTGTGTGTGTGTGGAGGCAGAGCCTCAGAATGGGCGCTAATTAGTGAGTGAGACTGACAGCCGGATTCACATGAGTGAACAAGGCCTGTTTTTATGTGTGTGTGTGAGAGCGAGAGTGCGAGTATGTGTATGAGCATGTGCACGTTTGTGCTTGCGTGTTGGCTGGTCATTTCTGCTGTACATGGGCATTTGTCAACTTGTATTCGTGTATACGTGACAACATGCTTGTCTTTTACCTTTTCAGAGAGTATGATAGAAGTGCAGAAGACAAACTGATTTATTCAAAATGGCTTAAAACCATGGAACCTATACACAACAGCCTACAAAACTACACAAGGGTAGGTCTGTGTGTGCAGTATTGAGATAATTGTGAAAGAGAAACTGTGTGAGATGATGGTGCATTCTTCAATACATTCTGTTTAGTAATTGAAGACTAATTGTCATTGTTTTATTTCCCATCTTAGAGACAATCCATACATTCTGATACACTGCAGGTAATGTATAACATATCCATCGATATAGAACCCTGATATGAACATTACAACATATTTTCGCCCAGACTACAATTGCCTCTTATGGTAATATCTAACGTACAATTCAGATACACAAATCATGCTATTTTACCTTCGCAATCTCATGCTCCTATCCAAATATTACCCCCTAACTTCCTCTAGTCTACCCTGCTAATCTCCCTCCTTCATATCTCTCTCCGCTTCAGTCTCTAACAGACATGGGTGCTGCACTGCTGTACAGCATGAAGAACAGCAACAGGTCTATTTCACTGAAGGAAAAGCACCAACACTGATTGGTGGCTACTGACTATGCCTGATATCCTTGGAAGTTATTCAAGTCCTACCGACTTCTGGGGAGGCCTATTTATACACAAATCTGACTAATTAATGTATCTAACAAAACATTCTACATCTGGAAATATATTATTTAAAATAGCATTAACTGTCGATATTGTACTTGTTCATTCTATTTGTAAATAGAATGTTCTTATCTATGCACACTATCAGAACGTCATGTCAGAACTGCAATGGCACATAGCAAGTGAAATGGGTTTGTACCTGCAGTGCCTTCAGAATGTAGTCATACCCCTTGACTTATTCCACAATTTGTTGTGTTACAGGCTGCACTCAAAATGTATTCATCTACACACAATACCCCATAATGACAAACTGAAAACATGTTCTTAGAAAATGTTGCAGATGTCTTGAAATTGAAATAAATAAATATCTAATTTATATAAGTATTCACACCCCTGAGTCAATACTTTGTGGAAGCCCCTTTGGCAGCAATTACAGCTGTGAATCTTTCTGGGTAAGTCTCTTAAGAGCTTTCCATACCTGGATTGCGCAACATTTGCCCACTATTCTTTTCAAAATTATTCAAGCTCTGTCAAATTGGTTGTTGATAATTGCTAGACAACCATTTTCAGGTCTTGTCATAGATTTTCAAGTAGATTTAAGTCAACTGTCACTCGGCCACTCAGGAACATTCACTTTCTTCTTGGTAAACATTTCCAGTGTAGATTTGGTGTTGTGTTACAGGTTATTGTCCGGCTGTCCTTGCTCCGTTCATCTTTCCCTCAAGCCTGACCAGTCTTCCAGTTCCTGCCCCTGAAAAACATCCCCACAGCATGATGCTGACACCACCATTCTTGACCGTAGGGATGGTGGCAGGTTTTCCTCCAGGCGTAACAATTGGCACTTAGGCGAAAGTGTTCAATCATGGTTTCATCAGTCCAGAGAATCTTGTTTCTCATGGTCAGAGACATTTAGGTGCCTTTTGGCAAACTCTAAGCGGGCTGTCATCTGCCTTTTTCCAGAGGAGTGGTTCCGTCTGGCCACTCTACCATAAAGGTCTGATTGGTGGAGTGCTGCAGAGATGGTTGTCCTTCTGGAAAGTTCTCCCATCTCCACAAAGGAACTCTGGAGCTCTGTCAGAGTGACTCTCAGGTTCTTGATCACCTTCCTGACCAAGGCCCTTCTCCCACAAACTTCTTCCATTTAAGAATGATGGAGGCCACTGTGTTCTTGGGGACCTTCAATGCTAGAGAAATGTTTTGGTACCCTTCCCCAGATCTGTGCCTCGACACAATCTTGTCTCGGGGAGCTCTACGGACAATTCCTTTGACCTTATGGCTTGTTTTTTGCTCTGACATGCACTGTCAACTGTGAGACCTTGTATAGACAGGTGTGTGCCTTTCCAAATCATGTTCAATCAATTGAATTTACCACAGGTGGACTCCAAGTTGTAGAAACATCTCAAGATGATTAATGGAAACAGGATGCACCTGAGTTCAATGTTGAGTGGGTCTAAATACTTATGTAAATAAAGTATTTCTGTTTTTACATTTTTCTAAATATTCAAAAAGCCTGTTTTCGCTTTGTCATTATGGGGTATTGTGTGTATATTGATGAGAAAATGTTTTATTTAATCAATTTCAGAATAAAGTTGTAAGGTAACAAAATGTAGAGAAAATCAAGGGGTCTGAATACGAATGCACTAAAAGTGAATTGCTTTGCCAATTTCTTTTGCAGTATTACGTTAGTGCCTTGTTGCAAACAGGATGCATGTTTTTGAAAATTTGCTTCCTTCCTCCTTCCTTATTTTCCCTCTGTCAATTAGGGTAGTAATTGTGAGGTAACTACAATGTTGATCCATCCTCAGTTTTCTCCTATCCCAGCCATTCAACTCTGTAACTGTTTGTAAGTCACCTTTGGCCTCATGGTGAAAACCCTGAGCGGTTTCCTTCTTCTCCGGCAACTGAGTAAGGAAGAATGCAGGCTGTAACACAACAAAATGTGGAAAAAGTCAAGTGGTGTGAATACTTTCTGAAGGCGCTGTATCACTCCCTCTCTAGCTTAGCATGTATTTTCACCCTGACCAGAAAGCACTAGAAATGCCTGACTCAGACACACCATCAGATAGGTGTTTCTACACCCATAAACATAGTTTGAAAAGTAAAAACTGCTGCCAAGAATGAGAATGTAGGAAACTTGGACAGATTATTTAGCATTATTAGCCTTTTAAGCTGGCACAGACATGACACATGATTTTAAAAAAGAAAACAGTAAATCCAATGTTACACCTACACATTACACATTTATGGTTAAAACGGTGCAGTATGGGTTCCCTGCAGGCTCAACATTTACAGAGGTAGTGGAAAATAGAGTACAAACAGAACAAGACAGAAGTTACAATGACCAGGCCTGAAACAGAGGCTAAAGCATAGATAGACATACGTTTCTCTGGTGCCGCCCTCACCAAGCAAATATGTATCTCTGGGCAGATACCTGATTTACACTTGAATGGCCCTCCATCTACTTTAGGTAGGTTCCAGGACAGAAGCACATAGACAAACCAGACCTCCACCATAATACGCAGCACGTTGCTGAACAGGTAGAAGCCCACAGTGACCCTGTCTTTGTGGAGGTCAATCACCATCTTCCCTGGGGGTTCAGATTCAGGCACACTGACACTCTTCCCCTGGGCCTCCAACTCCCCGGGAGTTTTCCTCTGCCGGGAGCTCCTCTTCTGGGCAGCGGAGCGGAGGTGGGAGGCAAAGAGCTCCATGAGGAGGACAGACATAATGAGGAGGATGAAGAAGAAGTTCCAGGCCACCATGACAGGCTTGTCAAAGTGTTGATTGAAGCAGCTTCGGGTGCACATGTCCTGGGTGGTGTTACAGCTGAAGTCCGAGTCCAGCTTGAACCAGGGCATCTCGGCCATGAACAGAACCACCAGGCGCATGCAGAGGAAGCCAAACCACAACGAGCGGCACTTGTAGGTGGTGGTGGTGTCCACTGCCGTGCGGAGGATTGGGATGAGCCCTGTTATGATGGCTGCCATTATTTCCACTCGTCTTTGTTATGGAACTACTGTAGCAGTGATCTAGCAAGAGAAGAAAGGTACCACATCAGGCAATGTATCAAGATAGATGTTCACATATTTGCATTGCAGAGCAATAAACATTTATTTTGTCAACAATAATATTCAACGTTAAAAGAAATGTTGTAAGATTACAGTAAATATTAAAATATGGTTACAACTATACTTTAATTTCAACACTTTTCCCTGGTGTATTTGACATAAAGCTGCTGTAATAATAGGAGATGCCAACTTACCGTTAAAAGGAATTTCCATGAACCTCATAGTATGTCAGTTGAAAACCTTTTATTGGGTTGTAAAATGGCGTTGTCATCAGCATCAGTGTTACCATGTCTCACCTTTTATTCTGCTGACTCCAACCCAATGGTACTTCTCTTTTTTCCTCAGTGACCCTCCCTTTTTAAACTATTGTTTGTATAAGTCTGTGTGTAAGGTGTTTTGGTTGAAAATATGGTTCTATTCTCTGTTATCATCATACTTTTGATGATACCATAGGCAACTATTATATGTATTTGAGTCTAACTGTAATATGATGTTATCATATACCCTGAATGTATGTCATATGTAATTGCATATTATTAGGCATAAGACATGATGATTCTTCTCCAACAGGTCAATTTAGGCATTCAGGTTTTCCATAAAAAGAGCCATTTCACAGGAAAGCAACTTCAGTCCATCAATGCTATTAAGTAAATTGTTTACTTACATATTCCATCGCAAAAATTACGAGAAGTGAATAGAAATCAAAATACCCAACAGTCCATGGAAAAAAAACATGACTTAATATCATGACTCAAACAATGTTATAGCCTATGTTTAGACATAAATGACCTAACCGTGGAATTAAGATTAGTAGTTTAGCCTACACACTAATCAATATACACTGAGTTCACAAAAAATTAAGAACACCTATGATCCCTTATTGATGTCACTTGTTAAATCCACTTTAAATCAGTGAAGATGGAGGGGAGGAGACATGTTAAAGAATGATTTTTAAGCCTTGAGACAGGGATTGTGTATGTGTGCCATTCAGAGGGTGAATGGGCAAGACAAAATATTTAAGTTGCCTTTGAACAGAGTATGGTAGTAGGTGTGATGTGTACCGGTTTGTGTCAAGAACTGCAACGCTGCTGGGTTTTTCACTCTCAACAGTTTCTCGTTTGTATCAAGAATGGTCCAACACCCAAAGTTCATCCAGCCAACTTGACACAACTGTGGGAAGCGTTGGAGTCATCATGGGCCAGCATCCCCTGTGAAACGCTTTCGACACCTTGTAGAGTCCATGGCTGACAAATTGAGACTGTTCTGAGGGCAAACTCAATTTAGGAAGGTTTTCCTAATATTTGGTATACTCAGTGTATAGCCTATGACACAAAACAATACATTCTTATGAACAAATCATGACAATGAAATTTGAAATAAGTTGATGACAGATGTCAGGTATCGTATAGTATAAAACATAATGTACGTTATATAGCATAAATAACACATTTTAAATCACAAATACATGTCATCCTACACACAAGACAGTTGAGGGCAATTTAAAGTGAAAAGTCTCATTATTTCAAATTGTTATCAATAGGCTATCAATAACCTTTGTTTAAGGATGGGAACTAAGCTGTTTTATAACCATACCATTGTTGAAAATATTCAAGGCATCTGGCTGTTGAGTCATAATTCATTCAACACAAACAGTTACGGTCTTTTCAGAGTCGGTCTTCCTTATCGATATACACAGGCGTGGTCTGAAAGGTTACAGGAACAGTCACTGGAATCGTCACCGGTATAGTCAGACAAATTGCACCAGGTTCAAGAGTAGACGAGGAAACTTCAATGGGTGGAGGTGGCGAGGGAAGAGGCTCCGTGTGTGCAATGTGTGTGTCAGAGAGGGGGAAGGTGGGCAGGGGGTCGCGGTGGGTGCGTAAGTGCTTGCGGAGATAGGCGGCAAACAGAAAGGCTTTGCTACAGTGGGGGCAGACGTGGTTGCGGTTGGTCGAGTGGATCCGCTGGTGTTTCCGCAACCCGGCTTTGTTGAGGAAACCTTTGCCGCAGCTGTCGCAGACGTGGGGTCGCGGTTTGGGGTGCATCTTCTCGTGGGCTTGCAGGTCAGACAGCAGTACAAACTCCTCCCGGCAGGTGGCGCACACGTGTGGGCCCATGGGCAGGGGGGCCACGGTGGTGGAAAGAGGGGAAACGGTGTGAAGAGCCTCATGGGCCTGAACCTCCTCCCAGGTCCCAAAGGTGACGTCACAGTGTGAACAGGAGAATTGGGGGAGGGAGGTGTGAGCGAGGAAGACTGCTGCAACTGTCTCAGGTACCGCCTGCTGCGGTAGCAGCGCAGGCCTCTCAGCCAGGTGAGTGCGCTCGTGCTTCCGTAGGCTGGAGGAGACCACGAACGACTTGAAGCACAGGTCACATTTGAATGGGCGCTCGCCGGAGTGCACCCTTCGGTGCTTGTTGAGACTGGAGCGCTCGGCAAAGGACTTGCCGCACTCCGTGCAGGAGAAGGGCCGCAGCCCTGTGTGCACCAGCATGTGACGTCGCAGGTCCCAGGACGCCACAAACGCCTTGTCGCAGCTCTGACACTTGTAGGGCCGCTGCCCGGAGTGCACCCGCTGATGCACGGCCAGGTCGGCAGGCTGCCGGAATCTCTTGGCACACTTATCACAGGGGTAGGGCTTGAACCCTGAATGGGCCCTCTGGTGCCGGCGGAAACTGGAGGGGTCTGAGAACATCTTCCCACACTGCGGGCAGAGGAATGGCTTCTCACCCGAGTGAGTGCGCAGGTGAGACTGATAGGAGGAGAGCTGAGTGAAGCCTTTGCCACACTGCTCACACTGGTAGGGCTTGCTCTGGGAGTGAATGCGGAGGTGACAAGCCAGGGAGGAGGAACGGGAGAAGGCCTTGCCGCAGTCTGAACACAGGTAGGGCTTCTCTCCTGTGTGAGACCGTTCATGGTTCTTCAGGTCTTTCAGCTCAGTGTACGTCTTCCCACACTTATCACAGGAGTAGGGCCGGTGGCCCTGGTGGTTGCGCCTGTGCTTCCGGTAAACAGAGGGGTCGGCAAAGCTCTTCCCGCACTCGGCACAAAAATAGGGCTTCTCCCCCGTGTGAGAGCGCAGGTGCACCTTCAACTTGGACAGAGTGGGGTAGCTCTTGGAGCAATGGGGGCAAGAATATGGCCGCTCGCCGCTGTGCTGCGTCATGTGAATACGCAGGCATATGGCCTGCATGAAGGTCTTGCCACATTCGGTGCAGACAAAAGGCTTCTCCCCTGTATGGGAGCGGCTGTGGTTGCGTAGCTCCGTTGGGGTCTTGTAAGCCTTGTGACACTGATCGCACTGAAAGGGGCGCTGAGCAGAGTGAGAGCGCTGATGTTTGGAGAGCTGGGCTCTGCTGGGGAACGTTTTGCTGCACTGAGAGCATGTGTGCTGTTTTTGCTCCTGCTGCTCCTTACTGTGGGCAGACAGCTTATGGCTCCGGAGAGCCAAGGGGCTACTGAAAGCCTCCTGGCAGGCAGAGCATTTGAAAGAATGCTTGGATTTCTTTGGAGGTCTGCCTTTGCCTCTCTTTTTTACAGGGGGCTCCTCTACCTCCAGCTCTTTGCTCTCCTCACTCGGTTCAGCAAGGGGGGTGTCTTGCTCTGTAGGTGGTGGGCTGCCAGGCTGGGGAGAGGCCATCCTTTAAGTTATATGCTTGTGATGCTAAGGAAATTAGAATATAAGGAAAAGACATAAGTGAATCTGAAGATGACACATTTCTTAAACAAGCTTGGGTAATGTTCAGTAGGCAGTAATGATTTTACAATCATATAAAATAGTGAGCAGATTGAAACTCAATACAAGATCATTTATATCATGTTTTCAAATATAATTTGTACTGGCTGAGAGGACATGACAAAGGCACTTGGGTAGCAGTGGGAAACTAGTGAAGCAACGTTTCATTAATAATGTGGAGGGATAAATCTCAAAATGGCTGGCATTAGGACCTCAGGGACAATTAAACTAAACGCTTGTTATAAAAGGAAGTTGGCATGAAAAACACGGATCTCAAATAAATCTAATTTCTTTGAAAAAATAACGTGCGTTTTCCGAGTTAAATTATTACTGGGGCGCATATATCAGGAGACAATAATTCAACAAAAATGGGCAATTGAAGCGATTTTAGCGTACTTGTGCTAAACTCAAAATGGCTGGCTTTAGGACCGGCTGAACAAGTTCATTCGCCCTCTGGGGTCATCCTCGCATGAGATGGCTCCGCATCTGTATTTGGAATAAATGTGTATTATAATATTAAAACGATTGCTTACCTTTTTATCTTCTTTCGGGCATTCGGGATCAGTTAAAATGTCCAGATATGAAGCCCCAATAACTGCGTTTACAGTGAAGCCCTATGATTGGTGTTGGTGGAGGAGGACGGCTTTAGGACCATGACGAGAGCGCTATTCTCGAACGTGCAACAGTGCAGCACTTGCGTGGGTCACAATTTCATGTAAATATTAAACGTTGGCTTTATGGATTTTCTCATATTTGACCAACTGTAGTGTATTTTACAGTTAGCAAGTTGTCGGAGAACCGCATCAATGGCTTTATTGTGAAGAACTGCAGGTAAGAGGTGTTCTATTGAGAGGGGAAATAATTAAATAGCACGCTCCTGTTTTGCCAAATGTTTGGATGGATGGTTGATGTCGCGCAGATGGGTTGTTAATTTTTGAATGAGCTAGTGCCTAATTGGGATGGAAAACGTTTTAGTCACATAAGAAGTGTTTTAAATGTCAGTTTACGTACCAGTCCATCTTATAATTTTACATGACAAATCCACAAATAGTTTTGTAGACAACGCACAGTTATGTGCGTATGACAGAACGACGAAGGGGGACTTATTTTAGTGGTACACATATCCTGTTTCCTAGCAACAAGAGCAGGAAGAATGTGTAATGGAATGGAATGAAGGAGGAAAAAAGACAATTGAGGAAGACTTGTCCATTATCAATAACATTTTAGCTTTGTGGTGAGAAAAAACATTGACCTGGATTTAAATGCCATAGGTTACATCAGAAACTTCAGAATATATTTGACAGGACGCACGAATCAAATGGATGGTAAAACAGAGTATCGCTTTTTGCTGCAATGTTTGTTTAGCTAGCTAAGCATGATGATGCTACTTGCTAACGTTACCTAGCAGTTATTGTATCCAGCATTGGATTGCTCGCAAAACAACAGCTTTTCCATAGTGGTGTGTGTTTTGACCTAACATATGAAATGGAGCTACTGGAATTCAACCATTTGACATTTTAAGTTGTTTTGACCAAGGTATTGTTTTTCCACATTATTGACATAGCTATGCGGCTGGCTGTCGCGCTAGTCAGGTTATTGCTGTGTGTGCTAGCTAGCCACTTTCAACTTATATCGGACAAAATATTTTTGGGATAATTTGAGACCGAGCTAGCAAGCAAGTAACAAACTAGTTA
This sequence comes from Oncorhynchus tshawytscha, assembly GCF_018296145.1. Lineage (NCBI taxonomy): Eukaryota > Metazoa > Chordata > Actinopteri > Salmoniformes > Salmonidae > Oncorhynchus > Oncorhynchus tshawytscha. The sequence goes on along the minus strand of NC_056452.1, from coordinate 13,445,224 downwards.
AATTCCTAAATTTAGTCAACTCGGATATATATACATTTAAATTGCATGTAAATAAGTAAGACAATTGGTAATTCAGTTCACGGTAACGTTAACGACATTTTATGTCGCTAGGCCAAACAGGAAAAGTATTGCTGCTGTACACTGTATGTAGCTGCATATGGAGAGTTTGTCATGTTGCGTTACTGAACCGATTAACACGATATTTGAGCGGAGTTAAATATATTAGGCCTTGTTGATTAGCCACATCCCAATCTGTGATAAACTACCCTATGGTTCTTCAAAATCCGTAATAATTTGAAGCGTTTTTTTTTTTTAAACACAACTGTCCAGTTTACAGTAATATGGTCTACTTCATCTCTAATGTATCATTGCCTGCTTGAATTGTATACTTCCAGATGTGAGACAACCCTTGTTTCAATATTAAGTCTCACACCAAGCCTTTAACATTTTATCATTTAGCAGATGCTCTTGTCCAGAGCGACTTACAGGAGCAATTAGAGTTAAGTTCCTTGCTCAAAGGGCACATCGACAGATGTTTCACCTAATCGGCACGAGGTTTCGTACCGCTCTTAACCGCTAGGCTACCCACTGACCCCTTTAACATGTTAATTAATAATAATACAGGTGTGGCATCAGTAAACTACATTTTGAATAAAAGTTTGTGCCAATTGCATTAGTAGGCCATGATTATCCCATTGATAAATAAATAATACATTGACTGTGCATATTATGCCAAATGATCAGATCTGTTTTACATTTTTTCCCACAGCCCTCATGGTGTACCTGCAGCCTTTCTACCCCATAAATTAAATTCATATTCAATGGAGTGGTACTAAATGATCCAATCACATTATTGTGTTGCCTTCCTATTTGGACCGTACAATAGATAAGCTCTTGTTATACGGAGGAGCTGGGAATCTGATGTATATTCCCCACAATTGTCTTGCTCAAATATGTGCAGTACTATCCTGTAATGGCTATGCAGGAGCCTGGCAGGACCAAAGGCTTCCCTTGTAAACACTGTGGCACAGTGTGTTCCAACATGCCAAGCCTTCTGGAACACATGGATAGTCACTCCCAGCAAGAGGAAGATCGCAAGTTCAAGTGCGATGAATGTGGGCGGGGTTACAGGCACGCAGGTAGCCTCGCTAACCACAAGAAAACACACGAGTTGGGTTCTTTTCAATGTCCAGTATGTGCTAGGAAGCTCTCAAACCCTCTGGCCCTGAAGAGCCATCTGCGCATCCACACATCTCAGAAGAAGTACTCCTGCATGGATTGCGGGAAGGCCTTTAGGTTAGCTACTCAGCTGGCCACCCATCAAAAGGTCCATCTATCCAGGCAGTCAAAGAGGAGAGCCGGTAGGAGGGCAGCTGCAGAATATTCTCCAATTGAGAATCGAGATGAAATTGAGGATAATGAAGACCTTCATGAGCAGTTGGTCTTTGTGGCTGACCAGCAAGACACAAGGATGGATATTATATCTGATAATGGCCTTAGTCAGGGGGGGGCAGAGATTATCCCCATCTCAGCAAATTACAGTGAAAACCTAGGCTCTGATGAAGTAGGGGATCGACCTTTCAAATGTGATCAGTGTGAAAAGTCATATAGACACCATGGAAGCCTGATCAATCATAAAAAGTCTCACCAAGTAGGGATGTTTGAGTGCCCTATCTGTTTCAAACAGTTCAATAATCTTGCTGCCCTCCATAGTCACCAGAGAACCCATAAGTCCAGAAGTGGGCCAGATACCCGTTCCACGGAAGTCACTTACACAGGCACAGCACAAGAGCAGTTATCCCCCTCAAACAGGGAGGCTGCTGTACATTTCTGCCACCTTTGTCAAGTGATGTTTCCTAATGATGATGAGTTCCAGGAACACATCCAAATGCATAATTCTTCCTCTATGTCATTTGGGCACATTCAAAGTTCATCTGAGGGTTATCATGGCACTTATGACCATAGTGTCACTCATTCTCCTGACTCAAACTTTAATTCACCCCCTCTAAACAATAATCCATCGATGGATAATCAGGGGGAGCAGATCAACGATGTACAAATATACTCTGACCACTCCAGTAACGAATCCATCTTGAACACTCAGCAAGGGCCCTCAATCTTGGATTCTGAGATTTCTGCTGACGATCTAGGGAAGGCAGAACAGTCCTCAGTTACAGAAAATGTTGAGCGCCGCTTCAAGTGCCAGGTCTGTGGCAAAAGCTACCGGCACGCAGGGAGCCTCATCAACCACAAGCGGTCTCATCAGACGGGCATTTATCAGTGTTCCATCTGCCGCAAGACTTACCCACACATGGCTGCCCTCCGCAGCCACATCCGCATCCACAGGGCCCATCCGTCCTCCTTCAACCTCAGCTCTGAAGGAGACTGGCTGTCTACCGAGCCCCTGACACTGGAGAACCAGCAGGCCTGCTTTTCCTCTCAGGATGGTGATGCTAGCAGTATGATGGCGCTCGCTCAGGAGACCAAGGGTGAACACGACAATGGAGGATCATTCCACGAGCAGTTTGACTCTACCTTTCCCCAGGAAAGAACTGTGCACCTACCTCACGACGAACACCTGATGGAGAGGCACATGTGCGCCGACTGTGGCGAAACATTTGCAGACATCGCAGGGATCAAGTCGCACATATGCCCCCAGCTACAACAGCAGCAGGAGGCCATGGCAAATGATTGCGACAGTAACCTAACCTTCCAGGACACAAATGGCCAATGCTCTATGGGAAATCCAGGGGATCATATAAAATTCCAGGGACTGAATGGCGGCCCTGGGCATAGGTACTTTGGTGAACACAACTTCCAGGAAGTCATGAATGGGGAGCAGTTAAATGGTGGTGATGGCGAGGAGGATGATGATGATGATGATGATGATGACGGAGAGCTCTATCAATGCTCAGTGTGTGGAAACCGCTACACAAGCATGAGGGCTCTGAGGAGTCATCTTCGTGGCCACACTCAATCCCATGACACTCCTACAAGCTCCGGCCCCTCCTCCATGTCCTCCCTCGAGGCTGAAAAAGAGGAGGACCCTGGAGAGAGACAGCAGGTGGATGGGGGTCTGATGATCTGCAGTACTTGCGGAGAGAGTTTTGCCAAGAAGCAGGACATGCTTGCCCATCAGCTCTCGCACCATAAAGCACAGGCAGATGACTCTAAACACATACATATGGACAATAGTAATGGAGCTAGGCACAAAGAGGAAATTGACAGCATCATCTGTGGAAATTGTGGTACATTTTGCACCAGTTACCATCATCTTGAGACACATCAATGTACAGCAAATGGGCAAAGTGAATCTAGTAATGAGAGAACTGAAATGGGCAACTCTGTCAACCGTAAAGAATTAGGACCCATGAAAGAGGATTTAGACGATGGTGATCGCCAGTACAAGTGTGATCAGTGTGGAAGAGCATACAGACATGCTGGCTCCCTTCTCAACCATAAAAAGTCCCACAAAACGGGAGTATTCCGCTGCATGGTTTGTCAGAAGCGCTTCTACAATCTACTGGCCCTTAAGAACCATCAAAGGACCCACTTTGATGTTAAGAGGTAATTGCTCAACGTAATTGCTAACACAGAAAAAAGTTGTCTTCGACTGATAAGTGTCCATGTAATTTGACATATAATGTATATAACAGAGAAGCTACATTGTACACATGTGTTAGACTCAATTAATTTGTACTACTACATACCAAGGGTTTAGGTTATTACACTGTTATAGTTGAATTTGCCTAAATGCCAACAAATAGTGATTGGACCCTGCCCTAACAGCGAGGATTTTCTTTTACAAGTGCTTACGTACCTGTAGAAGAATCCAAGGATATATTGCCTATAAAATTGCTATTGCCATAGATGTATTTTGTGTCTTGTCATAACTTCATTCATGCTCAAATGTTCTGTGCTTTGTAAACAGGATTATCCTCACTCTTTGTCCCCTCGTCTAGGCATACTTGCAATGAATGTGGGAAGGCATTCAAGATACAGAAGCAGCTATTGAACCACCTAAGAATTCACAAGGAGAACAAGGCCAAAATACAGGAGCTCAACAATCAGATTCAGGCCCTCATGCAGATGAATGGGAACGGGTCAGAGGGAGGAATGCACTCGTTAAATGCACCTGCCAACCAAGCCGGCACCACCAACCGCAGAAAGCGTAGACCAACCGTCAACCTAAAGAAACCCAGTGTGGGGGAAGGGGCTCTTACAGCGTCTCAGACTGAGGTCAAATCAGAGGGGGCAGGCGACCCTCGCCCCTACTCCTGTGACCAATGTGGGCGAACGTATCGGCACGCAGGAAGTCTGGTCAACCACAAGAACTCTCACAAGACGGGTGAATACTACTGTTCTGTTTGTAACAACACCTACTCCAACCAACTGGCTATGAAGAACCACCTGCGCATCCACTTCTCAGTCAAAAAACACAGTTGCCAACACTGTGGTAAGGCCTTTAGGGGAAAGAAGCAGTTGTCTAACCATATTTGCGCACACCTCCGAAAGGATATGCCTGGAGGGGTCAGGGGAAGTGGTCGCAGACGCGCTAGAAACATTAAATGTAAGCAGTGCAGACTGACATTTGTATCTGCAGACCAGCTCACAGCCCATACCTGTGGGTCACTGGCAAACTCATCAGAGGGCAGTGATGGACAAACGAGCATGTCCTTGAAAAAAGAGGAGCGACCATTCACCTGCAACATCTGCAATCGCAGCTACCGCCACGCAGGCAGTCTCCTGAATCATAAAAACACCCATAAGTCCGGCCACTTCAGCTGCACGTTCTGCTCTAAGCCCTTCTCTAACCCCATGGCGTTACGCAACCACACACGAATTCACACACAGAAGAAGAAGCATGTCTGCCTGACCTGCGGGAAGGCGTTTCGGCTGGCCAGTATTCTCCATAACCACCAGAAAGTCCACACCAGGGTGGCCAGCCACTTCAGCTGCCCAGAATGTGGCAAGAGCTTCCAGGGCAAGTCTGGGCTGAAGAGGCACCGCTGCCAGAGCAGGGGTCAGGATGACTTGGCTAAAGCTGGTGACAGCTATCACAGAGATGGTGGTGGAGACAAGTGCTTCATGTGAGTTACTGTCTCATAATCAACTCGTTATGTAAGTCCTACTTCTTCATGGTTGTTATTAGAATGATCCCCTTTTTGTTTGTCTTCTCCCTTCTGTTTTAATGGCTATTTTTTTATGTTTAGTTTTAGGGTAAATCTGTAATTATTTCCTCTTGTTTATATTCGATTAGTAAAAGCAAGGTTTTCTTTGCCAATTAATGCCCAAGGTAAATTATTTTCATGAACAGGGATTTTAATATGTCTCTCTACTGCAGGTGTGACCTGTGTGGACGCTCATACCGCCACTCTGGCTCCCTGCTCAACCATAAAAAGACGCACTCCGAAAACCTCCACCACTGTACCTTGTGCCTCCAGACTTTCCCCGACCCCATCGCCCTCCATGTCCACTCCCAGATGAAGCGCCACTGCTGCCCAGACTGTGGCAAGACCTTCTGTCTCGTCTCCCACCTGCAGAGCCACATGGAGGTGCACTCCAAGGAACGCACCCTGGTCTGCAGTCCCTGCCATCAGAGCTTCCCCAACCCGGCCAGCTACCAGCAACACCAGGACCTGCACCACCGGGCCCAGGGGCATTACCAACAACACAGCATGCAATTAAAGGACAACCTAGGCTGGGGCTCGGAACTGGACCAACCCGTGGGGATCCAGGGTATGCCCAAGCTGGTACCGGCGTTTGCCCACATGCACGGGGGCATGCCCGACCCTCAGGACCAGCAAGAGAGCAACGAGGCTCACTGCACAGGGGTGAAGAGCCACGTGTGCGAGCACTGCGGCCGCACCTATCGCCACGCCGGCTCCCTCCTCAACCACAAGAACAGCCACAAAACGGGCTCCTTCTTCTGCTCCGTGTGCCAGAAGGAGTTCACTAACCTAATGGCCCTGAAGAACCACAGGCGCATCCACACAGAGCCCAAGCGCTACCAGTGCCTGGAGTGCGGTAAGGCTTTCCGCGTGTCCACCCAGCTCATCTGCCACCGGAGGATGCACACCAAAGAGAAGCCTTTCTCCTGCCTGCTGTGCGACAAGAGCTTCTCCAGCAAGTCAAATCTGCGCCACCACCAAAAGATGCACCAGAGCGGTGCCCAGGTTTATGAGTCCTCCTTCAGCATGGATGCTAACAGTTTCATGGACTTGGACATGGGCTCTTTTCTCTGAGTCGAGTCGGGATTCAAAAGGTGAGGGTTTTCTTCAACCCCTCAGACCATTGTAGAGTCGAATACTTCTTATATTAGTCTCCCCTGGGCCCCTATCAGTAATTGTAAAGTGACGGGTGTTCCTCAAAGCCCCAGTAGAGACAGCGTTTAGTCTTGATGCTGAGCTCTTCAAAGCTGCCTCACAAACGTTTATTTTTTTTGTTTTGGTCATACACTTTTGGACTCGTGGAAGGAATTCCGATCTTACCTCTAGTAGGGATTGTGACACTAAAAAGTCCCAGATTGGATTGAATGTTTGCACAAAGCCATTGAATCGTTTAGCGCTACAGAAGTGAGGACTAAAGGACATGATTTATTTCCTCTTGCTATCTATTACTGTGTTTTGTGCCTCCGTAGGTTAATTTCTCTGCTGTGCTCATCAAAAGTGTGGGCTTTATATTTGCCCTTGAATCCTGTTCAGTGTTGCCATAGGTTAGAGAGATGTGGTCAATTGACCTTTTGTGATGTGGTTTCAATAAGGACAACCCTGTCGCTTTAAAGGAGATGACCTCTAGTCCTACCCAGAGGAGGATATCAAAGGTATTTACTGAAATCATGAAATCAAATATATGGTTTTAATAATGATAATATTTGGGTTCATGTTTGAGGCATTGTATGCTAAGTGGACGTATTTAATAATTTATTCCTGTTTGATTTATTTTTCTGTGTATACTTTGATAGATCACAGTTTTCAATGAATGTTAACATGTAAAGAGAACCTTGACTCCTTAAAAAAAAAAAAAAAATTACTATGTAGCGTCTATGGAAATTCCTCAATCTATAATTCCATTATTCTCAATTGGTGCAACTCCAATACAGGTAGGAATGCATAAACCCAGGATAATGGTCCTGCTAGCACTCAGGTTTTTCATCTTTAAAAGGAAAATATCTGACGTGCAAAGCATTGTAGATGATCATCGGTGTCTGGGTTGGACATGACTTGTTTCTTTTTGACATGCGCCATTTCTCACCCATGTCTTGTTAAAATAAGAATTGTAGCCTTTTGTCCATAATACCCCCCTTCCCTTAAAAATTGCATGAATGTTGCAATACCATACGCATGCTTTTGACTTCTCAAACTTTTAAAAACAACGTTTGAGTGCTAGTTCTTAAAATATAAGTCAAAAGTGTAGCATTATCGTGGCGTGAAATCCTAGTCTCCTATTTCTCTCATTTTAATGGTTTATTTTATTTATGTTGAAATGGTATTATGGATGATTTTGTAACTTTGAAAATGTGGAGATGAATCTACGGAATCTTGTTCTAACCACTCACCTATCACGAGCTTTAAGTGTTAGCAAAGTCAATATCGTTGGTTGCTAACTTCAACCATGTTGACCTCAACGTTTATCAAGAAGCAGGTGTTGATGACCACTATTTTGCGAAATGGTTTGGTCTTTGGAATCAGCAATTTCTGGTCATAACTTAACCTTTACATAAATGTGCAATTATCTTTGGTTTACTATTCCTACCAGAAAAAGTTTAGAAAACAATAAGGTGCCTATCATACACAAAACAGTTATTTTTCAGTCACACTGTAATGTCAAATGTTTTGGAAAACACAAGTAGGAAGCAGAGGCCCTTTTTTAGGTTTAAAACAGCGGAGGGCCTTTGTTTGAGGGTGTTGTATCAGTACACCACAAGGTGTTTTTCTTTTTGCTTTCTTTTATGCCTTGTATTTCATATATTATGAATTGTAAATATTTTTGGGACCGGTAAGGTGTATAAAATACCTCATCAAAGAGCCTTGCCAATTCCTGAAACTGATATTTAAAGCTATCACAGTTTATTTAAGAGAAATTATAGCATATAGCTACAATACACTGTAATAATTACAACTTTTATAGTTCTCTAGGCCTGTATCATGAGCACATTGTTAATAAGGCGTCAGCTCCCAACACCTCAAATTCTAATTGCACGTGAGCAGTCGAGATGCATGCAAGTTGTTCTCCCCATTCTACCAATATTGTAAGCAATAGGTTGCCATTTTTAGAAATGTTTTTAGTGCTCATTTTGCCAATACATGTTATTTTAGTAAGTTCACATCTTGTGGTTAACATTTTTTTTTTCTCATTGTTGTATCAGACATGCTTGTCCACTGGGTAAAATTTATATTACTTGATTCAGAAGACAAACCACATGGCCATCCTGACACAGAGATTCTACAACTCACACAAAAGGTTACTGCAGAAGTCAGAACTACTGTACACTTAGAATAGCTTGCATGGTGATGGCAGACTTACCAACATCTAAACAGAGACCGTCTTTTTTTTGTTTTGTGTGTGTGTGTTATTTGAATTGGCAATAAATACATTATGGTTCATTTCTGTAATTCGGCTCTCATACCCTAATTACATGAAATTGCAACATGTATTTTAAGCCGTGAACATTTGAAATGGTCTGCATGTAGAGAATGATGCCAGTTGATCTCTGTTTAAACCTTGCAAGCGGGAAGGTGTCAGATTTACTATGATCTCTTCTGGCACTTGTTAATGTACGCCTCATTTTGTGACATGACTACATGTGTCATGTGCATCTCCCACAGTTTTGTCAATATTTTAAATAAAACATTAGCTGGGATCTCTGTACATTCATAGCAAGAATTTTCTTTACATGAAGTTACTGTTAAATTGGCTATAGTATAATAAAAAGCATATGCCACATTTGATTTGAATTTAGTGTTTGAAAACTCAAGTCTGAAATATTTTATTTATATAACCTTGTATATATTTTGTCACTTTGAAATGTAGATTTTTACTTCCTTGTTAGTACTATGAACTTAGCTAATTAGAAACTTAACAAATCACTTATTAAAATTAAATGACTTAAAATACGTTGTGTTGGTAATTTTTTTGAGTTCATGTCCTTTTCAAACTTGGTTTTAAACAAGTTTAAAAATATATATATATTTTTTTTATGAAGAACCTGGTTCCAAACCAACACCTGTCTCTTACACACAATAGTACCTGGTTCCAAAATGTACTGCTTCCTACACACAATAGTACCTGGTTCCAAACCAAAGCCTCTATCCATGCAACACTACATGGTTGTAGTGAGTGCAAAATGTGTGTGTGTGTCAATAGAGTGGAGGGTTCGTGTTATAGCACAATTTAAATGTAAAGGTAATTTCAGATTGAGTTGACATATGCAACGTTTACGGTGAAAGTGACTGCGGGATTATTGCCTTTAAATTTCAATCGTGCTATAGCGTGGCTCTTCTGCGCTACGGATTGAATCTAGGTCATTTATACATCAACAAATCTATGGGATTCATATTTTTATTCTATATAACAAAAAAGTCAGTTCATTTGTAACAATGCTTATTACTACACTAACTCCTGTACATAACCCAAACAGACAAAAAGTACATTCACTAGGGCAATATTCAATCCAAATACGGAAGTTTAGCGTTGAAATTTAAAGGCTGTTTCCGCGTTAGCGGAGACTGCATTCATGGTAAATGCTGCATATGACGGCTCAATCTGAAATGACCTTTACACTGCTATTGCACAATCTGTACCACTTCACCGATTGAATAGAGCCCTAAATGATTGCTCAGTAACAAATCTAATTGGTCAGCTGGTGTCAGAGGTTTTACAAACAACTTTACAGGTGTCCCTTCGTCAGTATTTATTCATACATTTAGCTGTTACCACATGTAACTATAAACATTAGAAAATATATAATTCAAAATAAATAGATATGAAAACAATATCTGTATAAAAATTGTCCAATGACCCTTTTCTTGCTGCTGGTATACATATCCACTTAATATTGATAAGAAAGTAATATTGTCAGTAATGTGAATTAAGTCATATTCAGCCACCCACATTATCCTGACACACAAGCCCTAAAATTGTGCTCTGAGTTAGTTTGAAGATGAGTACACAGTTATACCATGGTTATACATTTCAATAGGGTTCAGTTTGTTTTTCCCTAAACTGCAATGTTCCTTCCTGGGTTGGCAGTCAGTGTCTAATAGTGTTAAAAAAAATGTCACACAAGCATTGACTCATCTCCATTGTTTCAACTGTGGAGAGCACAACGCTAAGGTTTCCCTATTTGTCCATCGGGAATGGATTTAATTGCAAAAAGAAGAAAAAAAACAGTATAAACTATACCAGGGATTGGCAACAGGTGGAAGGGCGTAGTCAGGGTCTCAACTTACTGTTGCGAGTTAGAATAGTAGAATACACAAGGTGCCATTTAGAAATTTGGTTGTGCATCAGCAGTTTTTCTTGTTCCTCAATTAGTCCATGTCAGCTAACATTTTTTAGATTGGTAAATTAGTCTAGTGCTCAGCTATCTAAACTTGTAGTAATCGTGGTCAAATTACCACCTGGGGGGGGGGCATTGATTTTGTTAGTCAGTCTCAGTAAGATATAATTAAAACTGCAAACATTTCTCTCCACAATATTGCAAAATGTGTAGAATTGGGTGGCGGCACAACTGTGGCCCCTCATGATGTTTTCAGATTTTTTTGTGGCCCCCACCCCCATCAAAGTTGCCCATCCCTGAACTATACAAACACATTCCCACAGGATTCTGGACCACCTTGAACTTTTCCATCACGACAGTTTGCAAGCCCCTGTGTTATACTACTTATCCTGCATACACACATTCTACAGTATAATGGTTAAATGACCTGTGTAAGAATGTCCAATACGCAGTTTCATAATCAGTTCACTTATTTTCCCCTTTGCCTCTTTTGATTGGAAGATCCTAGAGAGTACAGTGCACGATACTGTTAAAATAATTCTACTCCTTTAAAAATGATGAGTTAAAAAACAACTAGCTCTAAGTAGCTCTAAGTGCATATAGTTCCTACATGGAAACACAGACTGGATAAATTGCCCTAAAAGTACATTCAAATTGCCAAAATGTGCCCAACATGAATTTATAATCTAACATTTCCCTTTTACTTTTCATTATCACGAGGATGTTAAATAGAAACGTTACTCTTATAGAAGTACAGTATGTGAAACCTGGCCCAAGAAGCACGATTGTGCTGTATTCACTTTTATCCTGCTGATGGCAAGTCGAGGCAGTTCGGTCGTTGCTATTCGTCCTAATAAGCTACAATAAAACAATAGGTGTTCAAGCATTGACAGAAATGGTTGGAAATCCACAACAATCAAGATGTGTCTCATGTTCACTACTGTTTTTTAAACTACTTATTGATTGAACAACTTATCGATAGATAGATTATTGGAATATCTCGACAAGCTCAACCTAGCATCACTACTCAAAGGCCATCATTTCAAAAAGAGCTGTGAGAGATACTCTTTACTAACTACATTGTCTTACTCAGAGTACAGTCTGACTGCAGACAAGGTAGGGGATTGACAGCGCTTGTTAACACAGTTCTATGTGAGAGCTCCGTTCCGTAACACACTGAGTGTATGTGAACACATCTTTACTAACAGTATAATAAATTAAATGGTCAAACTCCACTCAAATAATACCCTGTGGTCAGAGTATTATCCATTGTACAAAAATGATTCTGTTTCGGTTGGTCATCCAAAGATGTTCCCTTGGTTCTGTCACATCAATGTCAGAAGGAAGATGAGGCTGAGGAAGTAATGAGAGATTTGTTAGTTAATTCCCTCTGAACATCCCCATTGTTTCAAAACATAATTACACCTCGTACAGAAATATTTACATATACTTATGTAGGCTACTTACATATGTAATTATGTATAATAATTGACAACCGTTATCATCGACTAGTCCACACATCAACAAATTTGAGGAACGCGCACTTACTGAAATGTTTACGCTTGGTAAAGAGGTCCCGTTGTCTCTTCAATGGGTTCTGCAGAACAAGAAGACGATGCTGATTTTCTTTTATGTATTTTCACCAGAACCCAAAGAGGTCAATGTGTCTTAATGCTACAAACATATGTGTGCCTCTATCATCGTGCTACAATACGTTTCATGACTGACAATGTTAGTTTATCATGAGATGGTAGCCTTGAGCCCTACCACGGAGGGGCCTCTTCTGTGCCTTGCGTCGATGCACCATGACTCCAATGATCAATACTGCAGCGACCAGAATAACTGCCAGCACAGAGAAGCTGGAAATGGCTGCCAGTCTCCAGACATCAGATCTTTCCTTGGTAAATGTGCCTGAAAGGTGACATATTGGTTGAAGGCATACAATTAAGCATGGGTTATTTGCATGATTTAGCTGTAGGATATAAAGGTTGAATGTTCCTTAGCTAAGGATTTGACTTACAAGTGTTACACGAAGGGGTCTTTGGATACTGCTTGCACGATGAGCAGGATACGCATTGGTCTATGTCCGAACTCCAGAACTCTGAACTACTGCATAGGTCTGTGAGAAAAACATCAAATGGAGAGACAATGCTTAATTCTCTTACAGCTTTTACCCGTTTGAATGACAACAATTTGTGACTCAATTTGCTCATTGGGAAATGTTCCTCTACCTCACCAAAACAAATGAACTATTGGAAGAGAGAGAGTATATATTATTTTCCTTCAACATTGGTCAATGAGAACAACGGATCTGCCTGAATAGTCTTTAGACAGCAACCTAAATATGATTTATCTTATTGTAGATGTTTTTAAAACCTGACAATAAAAAGGTATGCACTTAGTCCGCGGTCTGAGAAAGGAATTGTTTTTGCCCAATGATAAAGAAATCATATGACATCAAGCCCAAAGAAATAGAGAAGATCCGAGAAACTGTGTGCTTCCTCTTCTTATGAAATGAGTTGGGGAATTCCTTTGATTTTCTCGTACTGATGCACTTAATATGCAAATCAACATTACTCATTGGCTTTGCGTGCACAAGCATGGTGAGACGCTGTGTGTGAATGGCAGGATGTGTGTTATCAAGATGAGGTTCTGACACATTGTTTTGGTGTGTTTGACTTCTAGAGAAGGTGTGGTGAGACTGGGAGTAAACATTACCATAACAGCAGTGAACTGACAGACATACAAGAGACAGACTGGATAGAAAATGTCTACAGTGTGTCCCCTGAGAGACACTACACCGGAAACCTCATATCCTTTTAGAGAACCCACAGACAGCAGTACCAGAATCATTTCGAAGAGGCATGTGTCAATTTATATCTAAGGTGATTAAGTACGGAATAAAGGGTCTGCAATGTTAATTCAACCCGGTAAAGAATAAAGCCGGATGGTAAAATTCAATGTAGTGATCACAGCACTTAACATAGTTCATGTGATGAAAAACCTGTTACTTTACAGAGTTAGGGTTACTCTGACACTGCTTGTCAGGTTTGACATCTCCATGTCAATAGCTTCACTCATTGAAGTGATGTAGAGTATCAATGAGATAAAGCCTACAGTTTCCTCTTCCTTGAGCTCGAAGGCCACACAAGTGGTTAGAGGTCTAGCCAGTGATTTGTGACTTTGTCATTCAGCATATAAACCACATGGACAATGTACTTTGAGAAAATGGTTTGTTACCGGACCAAATCTGAACCAATCATTGACGTTTATGTTTTACAGTAGAGTACAGTGCAATAGAGTACAGAGAAGTAGAGTACAGTACAGTACAGCAAAGATAAGTAGAGTATAGTAAAGCACAGTAAATTACAGTAAAGAGAAGTATAGTACAGTACAGTAGAGCACATTAGAGTAGAGGACAGTATAATGTACTGTACTGTACTGAACTATACTTTACTGTGCTGTACTGTGATGTCCAAACTTGTGAAACATGGACGTCTATGATTGGTTCAGATTTGGTCTGGTCCGGACCAACCAAATTGGGTCTTGTTTGGGGGCGGATCTTTTTAGAATAATAGCTAGTGTGTAGAATATTACCCATATATGCCACGGATGATATTGCGTATTTCTACATGTGTGTACATTTTTTCAAGATACATCAGCATGAAGAGAATGCATAATTCTGCATTTCTGTGTCGTACAGACCCATGATACAAATCCATTACCATAATTCTGTTAACGGGTGTAAATCCACTTCACTTACTAAAGTTTAATAACCAAAATAGTTTTTTTCTAACTCAAGGTGTCATGTAATAGCTGATACCCCATTCGTTCTGCAGATATCTTTGAATCTTAATTCAGGGCAGATATTTAACAGTTTCTGGAAAATTTGGTCACATAAAAAAACGGAGGGAAATTTTGCCGCAATTCTGTTACCAAACTTTGCATCTGCACAGTTCTTCCAGTAAATGTGTTGTTGTGAAATGTTGTATGTAAATGGTTCAATGTACAATGTTGTCCTTGTGCATCAACAGCTTTTGCTTGGCATACATTTGAAAGTGAAAAATCAGCGTTGGAGTGGTGTTCCGTGGAATTGCCCATCAGCTGCTTTGAAACTAAATGAAACAATAGCATAAAGGTCAGAACTGAGTGGCACAATGATGTAAGACAAAAAGGTGTGCAGGAAATTGGAGACAAGTCAACACTTGCATTAAATCTACAGTATCAAACAATCAGTTGGAGTTTCCATGGTAAAATACTATTCATGAAGAAGCAGATTGTGCATGTTATCAGGAATTGCTGTGGATTTCTCATGTGTGTCTGACTTCCAGGACTGGTAATGTTAAAATTGATGTGTGAACATAAGCAATCAACACATTTTGGGTGACAGCATCACCACCTGCAAAATCCTAAATTCACCCGTGGGGCCTGGATGACACCCCATTTCAGCATTAGCTATATTGTTGCCCTGGTCAATAACGAAACAGTCTCACATGCATTTAAGACATAACACAGTTTTGTCTGATGTCCACTCAGCAATAAGAGCCACCCTAGAAAATAACCTCAATAAAGGAATTCTTCTTGTGCTGGGAATAATTAATAATAATAATATTGTCAAGAGTCCACAATTTTACTTTACTTTCACCCCTCAAGAAAGGAAATAAATTATAATGATTTGCCAACTATAAGTGTCCCCATCAATCAGGTCTGTCCTTTTCACCCATGGGCATGTATGGAGTGAAATAAGGCGATTGGAATGCGGAACCGGTGAGAAGGCAGCTGGTAGAGGAAGCAACTCCATAAGCAACCCTTTCTTTTATCCGACTCCATTTGAGTAGCCATGCGATGATTCCATGATGGTCAATGAAACACGAATTCCCATGCGATTAAAAGTTTGATAAAATAACGTCTCTTCGCATTTAAAATATAGTATTGAGATCGAAAAGTATATAAGCATTTGTCTTTGCGTTACATAGATCAAAAGATAATCCTTAATATGATTCAAGTTTATCTATATCCATACAAGTTCAATTAAACATATTTTACTTACTTTGTTGCCCGTTCGCGCCGTTTAGGTTCGCTACAGTCGCAATGACAAGTCCACAAAGCGCACAGATAATGTTTGAAGCCATGTTTCTTGTATAAACGAAATTCCCGAAAGTTCATCTGATGAAAAGCCCGTTTTGTTTTTCACCATGGAAAAGCTAGCCTCACAATGAGTCACCCGGAGTAGCCTGAGCCTTGTTTTAATAGAGTACACACCCACGCTAACAGTTCAACTCCTATGAGTCATTTCCTATGTACTGTACTCACATTCTGAGTACTGCCGTCCGGACAGGCAGGAAACTTTAGAATGATAAAACATTTTACTTTCGTTTATTGTAGTAAAGCGAAAAATGTCAATGATCATTCACAATATGTATATTTGAACCAGCAGAACTAAAATACCATGACCGCACCCTTTTTGATTTTCCCTTAGCCAACTTCGGAGTGCAAAGTCTGTAAAGATCTGGAATTAATTGTGTTCTCATTGTTATTACCACGCCTGTCACGTCATTCACTGAGCACTGCCAAAAAATACAAGTATCCGGCAGTTGCATATGGATCCCATAAGCAGTGAAGAAAAGCACTTTACACTGGGGTTGAATACGTTCAGGGTTGTTTAAAACTTCACAGAAGAGGAACTTTTGTGATGCAAAGTGGTATTTTTCTGAGAAACACTACAGGGAAATTAATACAATTACAGAGGGGGATCCTCATCTTGGTTCACATGAGTAGGTTTTTTTTTTGTGTGTGTTTAAAAAAAAAATCTCACCATCTCATATTTGTTGTATACATGTATGGTATATATTATTTTGTATGGTCATATGGTTGTATGCATATGTAACACTTGACAGTCAAATTAGCTTTTTTTTTTTTTACCATCCTCAGGAAGGAGCAACATCTGTAAAAACACGACGCAAAACCCCTCCTCCTATATACAGTATTGGGCAACCAAATGTTAGGCGCACAAGTGGGAACTGCAACACTCACAGACTCGTGTGCATTTGATACTTCTGCTTTTTTAGCAAGATCAAATGCTTTCCCATTATTGACCTCCCAAAATGTTGAGAAGAGGTCAGAAAACCCTAAGATGAGGAAATGTATTCAACATTCAACTCATGATGCACAAGTTCAAGTTTTTACTAGGAAAACAACTTCTACACTGTGAAATACAAAATGATCACTAGTATGTTCCAAATGACATGTATGTTCATATCACACAATCAGAGCCCACACACTCTACTCATTTATACCAATCCCAATACCCAGACACAACATTACATCAAAATATTATAGAGGTCTTATTTTGAACCAATACATAACATGTTTTTTTTGCCATTGACTTTAGATCACCAGAGTCTCACTGTGGTTTTTTGAGGCCAGTTAGGATTTTAGTTCTCACAGGAGCTAACTTCAAACGCATTACCAAGCTCTCATTATACTGTTAACATCATCAGAACAGAGGAAAATGGTGTTCAGAGGTTCCATTAAAGGCTTATTATATGGTTGTAACAGATGTTTTGTGACTAATGTACAAGTAAACTTTAACAAAGTAGTCTTGGAGGACTTGGATGGGACAGCCCACTTAGTATGACACTCATGAGCTGACTATTCCACTGAAATGATGTCATCAGTAATGAGGCACTAAAACCTGCAGATGTTGTGTGTGACTGAGTCACTAGGTGGTAGCAAGAGGATTGGTCATAACTGGCTTAACACACGAAGATCTAGCCCAAGGTGATCCTTAACACTCCTTTCTGTACTGATTCTGAGACAAACTAAAAACTGCCTACTTTGTGTCGATTGATTCCTATTGACAATAGTGACGCTTGACTTTCAGATTGTCTGTGCTTGGGCCCGAGGAGAGACAGAGAAACATTGAAGTGTTTGTAATTAACTAAGCTTAACCAAAAAGCAGCATTTTCTAATCATCCTACAGGTTCTTGCAGGTCATTTTTATCAGAAAGACCTTTATTTGCCAAATAACCGAGATGAGCTCTATTTCAAAATATAACTTTTCCCAACCAAAAACGCTGTTCCATGCACTCCACACAGAGTACTGGAGGTAGCATAGCCGAGGCTACTAAGCAACAACTTCTAGTAATAAAATAAAACTGAAAATATTTTACTCTGTTCTTTTGAAATACATTTTCTTTGTCACTTTTTTTCTTAAAAAGCTCCAATTCAGCCATTTTTATATCAACATCAAATCATTTCTGGATAACAAGTACCTTACTGTAACAGTTTTCCATTAAAATTAACAAAAATATTTTTTGCAAAAAACTTTCTCAAGCAAGATTTTTTGTTCATTAAGACTGTCTGGGAGTGGTCTAAGTGGGGAGGGAACAACGTGGGAGTGGTCTAAGTGGGGAGGGAACAACGTGGGAGTGGTCTAAGTGGGGAGGGAACAACATGGGAGTGGTCTAAGTGGGGAGGGAAAAACTTGCTGTTATTAGCAGAGGTTTGGAACTCTCTTTGTTATTGGTTTATTAACCAATTTCCCACCAGGCAAGCAGAAACTCCCACTCATGCAAACAGGCTGATTTGAAGGTCCTGTGTATATTGTATTTTCAAGCAGGAACTATCAGAAAACAACACATTTTGTTCACACTTTTACAGTGTATGTTTCATCGCTGTTGTACAATGATACGAAACACAGGAAAAACACAATTTGGACTGCACCGGGCTGTATAAGACCTTCCAAAACGTACTTATAATGGATTTCTGTGTGATGACTTAACACTTCAATTGTGGTGCTTTGTGTTTTTTCCCCCTCATTTTTACAGATAGCCTACAGTAAAATAAATGAATGAAAATGCCACTGTGTTCTTAAAAAATAAATTAAAAAACTCAGTCTAATGTTAGCAAAGACCTTCATAAACACAACCAAATGATTATTTTGGGGATAGCGTATCTGAAATGTATTAATTATTGGAAGTTGAGGAATAAATCTAACACCATTGGAAAGCTGGTATACCCCCTCTATTCAACATTGGCAATGTCATTCTGACGTTAACATCTTAGAATAGCTTCATAGTAGCCAAGGTGACATTCCATCTTAACTCTTCCTCCACATTTATTGGATTGGTTGAACAGTGCGGTCAATAAACCTCCACTGAAACCTGAATATTTCAGCCTTACAATGTTATAAACATGTCGTTCTTTTAAGAGACCTACTGTAGCCATTTGATTCCCGATTCATTAAATTAGTCAATTATGTTTTAAAGACAAAAAGTATTCGGTTGGAATTGTAACTGTGCAATATTTTGGGGGGCTATTTAAGGGTTGCCAATCATTCTCCAGGTGCATCTAAAAGGGGCAGTGTTCTATTTTGAGACAGGCTTGAATATGCAAAGAAGCCCATAATGCAGAGGGTAGCCTACATTTGTCTGATTCTCTATACGGTAGCAACAATGGTCATTTTTATATTGTAAAGTGGTTCCTTGAATCATACGACAATTTTAAGTATCACTCTTTCGTGACTTGAGCTTTCTGACCAAAAATAACAAATCTGTCCTACTTGTCTGAAGGACAAGTATTATCTGGTGAAATCTCTGCACAGGAAAAAAAGTCAAATTTTACTGAATTGAGTCGCATTTGTACAGAACTCAACTAGACTTGCATCCAGAGACTGAATCTCAGTTCTTCAGAGTGGTCTTTTCTTAGAATACCGGAAACAAGCACATACAGGTGTTCTCAAGGATGATTCTGGGGAAGTCAATGTACACTACCGTTCAAATGTTTGGGGTCACTTTGAAATGTACTTGTTTTTTTAAAGAAAAGCAAATTTTTTGTCCATTCAAATAACATCAAATTGCTCAGAAATACAGTACAGACATTGTTAATGTTGTAAATGACTATTGTAGCTGGACGCATTAGAGTGTCTAGTTTGAGAAACAGACGCCTCACAAGTCCTCAACTGGCAGCTTCTTTAAATAGTACCAGCAAAACATCAGTCTCAACATCAACAGTGAAGAGGCGACTCCGGGATGCTGACCTTCTAGGCAGTTTCTCTGTCCAGTGTCTGTGTTCTTTTGCCATCTTAATATTTTATTTTTATTGGCCAGTCTGAGATATGGCTTTTTCTTTGCAACTCTGCCTAGAAGGCCAGCATTCCGGAGTCGCCTTGTCACTGTTGACATAGAGACCGGTGTTTTGCGGGTACTATTTAATGAAGCTGCCAGTTGAGGACTTGTGAGGCATCTGTTTCTCAAACTAGACACTCTAATGTACTTGTCCTCTTGCTCAGTTGTGCACCGGGGACTCACACTCCCATTTCTATTCTGGTTAGAGCCAGTTTGCAATGTTCTGTGATGGTAGTACACAGCGTTGTACGAGATCTTCAGTTTCTTGGCAATTTCTCGCATGGAATAGCCTTCATTTCTCAGAACAAGAATAGACTGACGAGTTTCAGAAGAAAGGTAATTGTTTTGGCCAGTTTGAGCCTGTAATCGAACCCACAAATGCTGATGCTCCAGATACTCAACTAGTCTAAAGACCAGTTTTATTGCTTCTTTAAGCAAAACAACAGTTTTCAGCTGTGCTAACATAATTGCAAAAGGGTTTTCTAATGACCAATTAGCATTTAAAAATGATACTCTTGGATTAACTAACACAACATGCCATTGGAACACAGGAGTGATGGTTGCTGGTAATGGGCCTCTGTACGCCTATGTAGATATTCCATAATCATTTGTTATTCTTTTTAAAATCAGCTGTTTCCAGCTACAATAGCAATTTACAACATTAACAATATGTACACTATTTCTGATCAATTTGAAGTTATTTTAAAAATGGACAAAAAAATATGCTTGCCTTTCAAAAACAAGGACATTTCTAAGTGACCCCCAACTTTTAACGGTAGTGTAAACAAATCATACAGGGCCACGACAACGACCTAGTTAAAAGTTAATTACCACACGGGCAAGACCTGATCAAAAGAAAAGATGTGACAGAAAAACAAAAACAGAGTATCCAGAAGTATGAATACCTTGGAATGTGCACTTCGGTTTTTAGACTCTCACTCAGTCACAACTATCTGTTTGGTCACTAGCACCAACAGGCAATGACGCAATATAAGAAAGTCCTTCGAGAAAGCAAAGACAAAACTAAGCTCTCCAACCACACTCACTTCCATTTTTTTCATTTTCTTCCTCCCCTCCCTTATCTCTGTTCTCTTCTTTTCCTCGGCAGTTAGGTGATGTAGATGCGGTGGAAGTCGTTGGCCCCGAAGGCACAGTTGCACTTGGGGCACTTCCTTTGTCGGGTGTCGTAGCGCGTCTTCAGACACTCGTAGCAGAAAACGTGGAAACACTTGGTGAGCACCGTCTCCTTGTCGCGGGTGTTGCAGCACGGACAACGCAGCTTCGCCTGCCAGGTGTGGAGTACAGAAAATGTACAGTTAACGCTGTAAAATAAAGTGGCACCCATGTACCGCAACATGTGAACCTTCTCGCATGTAACTGATCGAACAAAAGCAAGGCCGGGCCATCAGGATGTGTGTATTTGTTTAATTACCTTGTACTGGTTGATCTCCTCCTGCAGGATCTCATCAGCATCAGTGTACACCTCCACTTTCTTCTGCTTCTCCAGCTTTCGTCGTAGCCTAGACAGGTCCTCCTATAAGTCAGCCAGACACAGTCGAATACTTTAGGAGCCTAGACTAACACGACAGTTAACATTCACACTCAAAATGACCCTTTCCCACAGAAGGCTTTTAGGGGTTTGACAAATTAACATCAGGGGTCCCTCGGGGGAACAAAAAAACATTCACGTTTACAAAATGAGACTCACCTGGTTAAATAAAGAATACATATGTGGAAAGGACAGACTTGTCAGTAGTTGTGTGTACCTGCGCTCTTTTGAGGTTGCCCAACTCCCTCTCTCTGGCGTTGCGGTTCTCAGACACAGATACCTGGATCTTCCTCAGCTTGGACTGGGTGTGATCCAGCTGCACCTTAAGGTCCTCAGCCAGCTGGGCTGCCTCCACCGCCTGAGATGGAGGGGCAGCAAGAGACACTCAGATACTATTGTCCTTAATAACAGTGATATTGTTATTCCTTTTTGTGATATTATTACAATACCAATAGTAAAAGTAGTAGTACTATGAGTAGTAGTATTGCTAAGGTAACTGTGGAAGAAGGGGAGTTTAAAATTGTAAGTGGTATTGTTTTGCTACCTTCCTCTTGTTGAGTTCTAGTGCTTGTATGCGAACTCCTAACTCTTTCTCCAGATTGGTCAGTGAGCTCTGGAGGATGCCCTCTTTCTCTTCCAGCTTCTGTACAACCAATAACTGGGCTTCCACCTGTGACGGACAGCAAGGGGAACCAATCAATCAGACCGTTTTCCTCATTAGCTCAGAAACACAAGCATTATCAGTACTACAATGAAATGTTTTTTATTTATTTTTATTTCAATAGTCATCAGGGATGAACAACATGCAGCCCAAGATATGCTATTTTTTGACCCACGGGTCTCTTAATAAATAAAACAGTCTGCCTTGCCGAATTAATGAGTTACGCACCTGTTTTACATCCACCGCTTTGTAAGTTGCCCTGAAAATAAACACACACGATGCTGAAAGTTCATCCTCCACAGTCGCTCTCACCTGGGTCTTGAAGGTGAGCACCTGGTCAGCCAGCTCCTCCTTCTCCTCCCTCAGCAGCTTGTAGATCTGGTTGGACTTGATGCGTTCCGACATCAGCTTGAAGTTGGCGTCGTCCTTCTCCCTCAGCTGCTGCATCAGCCGGCTGTTCTGCTCCTGCATGTCCTCAAAGGCCTGGCCCGTCACATCCATCTCACTCAGTAGGGCCTCCTCCTCCTGGACAGAATGGAGTGGTACCGGGGGAGGGGGGGGTCAGTATCAACTGACTTCACAATGACACCTCATCTAATGTAATTGAAATACCACTGAATAGTGGTTGGCATCGAGATTGCTTAAGAAATCAAATTCCATTCAAATCCCTGGTCAAAAAAATAAATAAAAAGCAATGGCAAAGCCAAGGCAAACCCACTGCAATTGTGACATGTAACATATTCAACAACTCTGCAACAGCTTTGATTGTGTAGTGGATATACAGTACTTGTTTGGTGGCAGTGAGCTTCTTCTGTAGGTGGTCGATTGTCTCCTCTGCCACACGGATCTTCCTGAGAGCGTCCTCATCAGCCAGCTTCTTGCTCTCCTTCCTCTCCCTCTCCTCCAGCTCTCGAACACGCACCCGCAAATCATCCACCTGGGACACGGGGGGAGGGATTTAGATGTAACACATGGACAAACACATAGGCACTCTACCACCTCATAATTTATTTATTTTTTATGACCAAGATTTTATAGACAATTCAATTTTTTTTATACAGAATACAAGACATACAAAGTACCAGGACCCAACAAATACCATTTAACTTTACATGTGAGATTCTTGATTTTTTAAAAATATAACCTCGGCTTTAGACTTGCGCTCTGCTGCCATAAGCTGCACTTTGTCCCTCTGCTCTTTGGGAGCTGATTTGTACATGTCCAAAAGTAGTTTCATCTCCTTCTGAGACTCCTGGGCTTTCCTGAGTGAAAAGGAGAATGAACAGTGGAAGAGTTAGCACTACCTAACTTTAGAATGAGACAATGTGTTAAGGTCTTCTACTATATGAGAGTATATTTTATTTTAGGGGTGTGCCGAGTAAACGGACAAAACGAGTACCTTAACAGATGTGGTGAATTTTCGGAATATTATTATGATGAGTATTTTTTGTAATTATCAGTGATGGGGGGAGAGAGAGTCATTCTCAGCTGCCAGCACGCATCTCTCAAACAGTGTGGATGAAGCGTTGTGTACTATAAATTGTACTACTCAATTGGCTAGTTTGGCTGTCTGTCAAGAAACGGGCGGGGTGTGAGTTGAGCCTGCTGCCATAACTGGATTAGAACAAGTCACCGCTCCCTCTGTCTTTATGTCGCGAGCTAAGCCCATGCTTGCTTGCTATTATAATTTGTTCCTCGCCCAGGCATTTTCACATTTGAATGACAAATGCAGAACGTTAATTGTCATGGTACAAATGTTGTGGCATAAGTGTAGGGAGAGAACATTTTTGCTCCTTTTGAAAGCAAAAAATATATAAAAAATACGGGGCAAGCAAATGACCTAAATCTGGGTCTGGAATAAATGCAGGCAGTAGTAGCCATCCACGCATTATATATTAGCCTATTTTGTTGATAATTGAATAGGACTAAGTCAGTCAATCATATGCATTTTCAGCTGTCAGGATCATTTCTTAACTTTGAACAATGTGTGAAGGAACATAACGATGTGCTCTGAGATGCACTCTGAATGATAGTACAGTAATGTGCACTTGTGGTATAGGCTTTACCTGCATTTAAAAGGTCACTTCCAGGTTTTCCGATCACAAGTAAATCTGATAACGAGTATCACGTGTGATAAAACGGATCGAATTACAAATACGAGTATGAACAGATCTGCACACCCCTACTTTATTCAGTATAATCTGAAAAATGGGAGCTGTGGGTTCTATAATAAAAAACAAAACATACTTAAGTTCCGCCCTCAGCATCTTCAGGGTGTCCGAATCTTTCCTCTTCAACTCCTCGCTGCGCTGTCGCTCTCTTTCTCGCTCCCTCTCTCGTTCCCTCTCAGTCTCCCTCTCTCTCTCCCGGGCCCGCTGTCTCTCCAGCTCCCTCCTCCTCTCCTCCTCCTCCTCTTGGTCTTCATCCTCCTCTTTCTTCACCTCCAGGCTGTCACTCACCGGCTCCTCCAACGACAGAAGCCCGGTGTCACCACTCTGACACCGCAACTGACATAGGGGCAGGGATAGAAAATGGATTTGAGACATCAATCGCGTGGATCACTGATTTTCATAGCAAATATCATGATTCAAATAAGTCACGTTGATCCTCATCTACTAACCAAATATTGTGCAACTCAAGTTTTGTTGAACCACATGACCGAACCACCTCACCAGGGCAAACTCAAGGTTCTAGTTAGCCTATAATAAGGGTCCAGAGTAGAGCCTTGCAAGGGGATTAATTTTAAGCGAGCACTACCCTACCCAGGCCGATTGATTCTGGCAAATTCAAGGCCCTGCCCGAAACCAGAAATAACTTCCTCCCAATACTAAATCCATTAGCTGCTCCCTGCACTCAGCTCACTCTGCTCATTGTAGCTCTGAGTCGGAGTATCCATAGCAACGGATCCGCTTGGGTTGCTCTGCTCAACGAAGAGACACGAGAGAGCAGTTAGCGGTTTGCTACTTTTGGTCACTCTAAACTCAGAGACAACTCAAGGACCATTAGTTTCTGTGAAATAATCTCTCCCGTCTTATATTTGATGAGGATGAAGTACTTCTGACACCATGTTATTATCTTAGTCAGATATGACTGTACTGCGGCGCCGAGCACACGCAAGTGGCTCAGCATCAAAATGTTAGTGATACCTGAGCGCCATCCGTACCCTAGTTACTGATGAATAAAAAAACGGGCCCTACCCTAACCCGATGTATAATGTCGGGGCCCTGTCGGGCTCAGGTCAGGTAACAGCACTCTAGTCCAGAGTTTATTCTGACCTGGTCAGGTTATCTGGTTAGAAAAATTGCCGGGCTCTTTCCGCATATTGATTAAATATGCAGAATTTAATTGAATATAAAAATATGATATATATATTCAGAAGAAGTCCATTGGTCTCACGTAGAGGATCCGCCGCCCTACCTTGTTGATCTCCATCTGTGTTTCTCGGAGCTTCCGCTTGTAACGCTGCACGTCACCTTTCAGCTGGTGGTTGTGGTTCTGGAGGCTGCTGATGAGGTGGCGCATCTCTCTGTTGATTGGGCCTGAGGGAAAGATCAAAGGGGGACAGAAGGGTTGATAAGGAAACAACGACCGTGCGTTTCAGTCAGAGCCTCTGTTTTGTCTGACTGTAGTCTGCGTGTGCTAAACTTGTGAAGTATCGCCAAACTAGTGAGCAATATGGATAGTGATAACAGGATAGGACATTCATCCCAAACACAGTCAACATCCTTGGTTAGAGGGTGGGGGGAAAAAAAGGAATAAGACTGACAATCATCCATTCAAGATTCTCACTGAGAAACTTTTGCTTTCTATGGGAAACTGTTAATGATAGAAACAAGCCTCGGGAGTGAGAGGTGTTGTGGAGATGAGACGTTACCTGCTTGCTCGTTGGCCGCCAGGTTCTGCTCAAACTCGATGCGCAGCATCTCGTACTCCTTGCGCACCTGGGCCAGCGTGTCTTCCAGCTGGATGACCTCTGTGCGGAGCTTCTTCTGTAGGGACAGCTCGTCACTCTGAACAGATGACAAGCGCCACAGCTTTTGTTGGTGGCAGTCCAACGGCAACGTCACACCAAACCTCTGACGTCCTGACTAGTTTTGGCCAGTTTTTACTGATTGTGACACGATCCACTTTCCAAACATACAAAGAGAGCCTGTCTGTTTCTGCTTACACCAAATTGGTCATGTTTTGCCCAAACACAAGGCACTGTAGCCATGGCAATGACACACCATTGTGGAATGCAGAGCGAGTCAGCTCCCCGGGCTGCTGTAACCCGGGCTGTACAAAATACCTTTCTAACCACATATATTCCTAGTGTATTCATGATATACATGCCAGACCTGGGTTCAAATAGTATTTGTTTTCTTTCAAATACTTTAGCTGCGCTTGATTGAGTGTGCCTGGCACAATGGAAACAATGGAATAGTCCCAAAATTGCAAAACCCATCCACCTGGTACCCCAAGCAGGGGTGGGTGGATACTATTTGAACCCAGATCTGATACGCTGAAATGTTTGTTACTTTAAAATCAGTGGCTCCCTCCCACACTTCAGTAATTTGTCAGATTATTTTATGCAGAGCGACAATCAGTCCATTCAACTAAGGGAGGTAAATTAACCATGGATCATATTCATTGCAAGTAAAAACCTTCTAAATAGCCGCTCTCTGCAAAATCAGTGCTCCTGACCTCCATGTGCTCTATCTGTCGGAGGTGGGCGTTCTTTGCGGTGAGGAGCAGGGCCCGGGCCTCATCCAGCTGGGTCTTCACCCCCAAAGACTCGTTGTAGAGCAGGGAGAATTGGGACTGCAGGCACTTGTAGTCCGCGGTCTCTTTCACCACATCCTCTGGAATATTTTTCAGGTCCAACTGAAAAGGTGAGTGAGTGAGTGAATTAAACCCCCCCCATACACTGTAAGACACCTTGGGACATGGTGAAAAACTAAATGACTGCAATTAATTTGGGATAGAGCAAACAGACAAGGGAACATTGGCCAAGAAATTACATACAGAGTATACATTCAGTGATCATAACATAAAACAATTATAAACACTAACATTTGTTTTAAGTATTTACAGTACCTTATGAAAGTATTCATACCCCATGACTTATTCCCCATTGTTGTGTTACAGCCCAAATTCAAAATGGATTACATTTATATTTTTTCTCACCGATCTACACACAATACCCCATAATGGAAAAAGCAAAAACACGTTTTTCGAAAATGTTGCTAATTTCTTGAGAATTAAATAAAGAAATCTGTAACTGACACCGGAGTCAATGATTTGTAGAAGAACCTTGGCAGCGATTACAGCTTTGAATAATCTTGTGCATGTCTGTATCAGCTTTGCACATCTGGATTTTGGGATTTCCTCCCATTGTTCCTTGCAGATTTTCACAAGATCTGTTAAGTTAGATGGGGAGCGGCGGTGAACAGCAATCTTCAAGTCTTTCCACAAATGTTCAATGGGATTCAAGTCTGGGCTTAAGCTGTTCCACCTGTTAGATTCTGGGTTAAACTTGGAACATTGTTTAGAACCTTGTTTAGAACCTAACACACCCAACAATTTCCACATTTTTGTTCTGAAGCCATTCCAGCATTGCTTTGGCTTTATGCTTGGGGTCATTGTCCTGTTGGAATGTAAATCTTCGCCCCCAGTCTAAGGTTGTTTGCACTCTGAAGCAGGTTCTCATCAAAGATGTGCCAGTATTTGGCTCAATTCATTGTTCCCTCTATCCTTATCATCCTTATGATGCTGCTACCACCATCATGCTTCATGGTAGGGATGGTGTTAGATGGGTGATGAGCGGTGCCTGGTTTTCTCCAGACATAGAGCTTTGCAATCAGGCCAAAGAGTTACATTTTTGTCTCATCAGACCAAAGAATATTTTGCCTTATGTTCTCAGTCTTTCACAAGCCTTTTTGCAAACTCCAGGTGTGCTGTCATGTGCCTTTTTATCAAAGCCCAGATTGGTGAAGTGCTGTAGAGTCTGTTGTCCTTCTGGCAGGTTCTCCCATCTAAGCCAAGGAACTCTGTAGTTCTGTCAGAGTGGTCACTGGGTTCTTGGTCACCTCCATGACCAAGGTCCTTCTTTGCGGTTGCGCAGTTTGATCGGACGGCCATATATTCCCAATGATGGAGACCACAGCGCTTTTGGAAACTTTCAACACTGTCGAAATTGTTTTATACCCTTCCCCAGATTTATGCCTCATCACAATTCTATCTCAGAGATCTATGGACAGTTCCTTGTACTTCATGGTTCCTTGTACTTCATGGTATAGCTTCTGCTCTGACATGCTTTGGCCAAAAAAAATGAATTGGCCACAGGTGCACTCCAATCAAGTTGTAGTGACATCTCAAGGATGATCAAAGGAAATTGGATGCACCGGAGCTGAATTTGGAGTGTCATTGAATTTTGAATAAATTTGAAAACATGTTTTCACTTTGTCATTATGGGATATTGTGTGTAGATAGATGGGTGATGTTTATGTTTTAATCAATGTTGAATTTAGGCTGGAACAACATCATTTGGAATAAGTCTAGGGGTATGAATATTTTCTGAAGCCACTGTGTCCATTCTACAATTATAATCATCCTTGACATGACATCTGACTCATGACTGTCTGAATAGTGAGCATCTCCTTTGTTAAGCTGACATAACAGAATGCACAGCGTATTGTCTTGTATTCCCTCAGAGGGGGATGCTGTTGTACCTTGAGTTTCTCGCTCTCCCTGACAGCCTCCTGGAGCTCCTGCTGTAGTTTCTCCAGGTCTGCCATGCGGTTGTTGGCCAGCTCCTGGTTCTGCTCCAACTCTGCATTCAGGCTCTCAAACTAACAGATATAATAATTACAATATGGAGTTAATTTGTATCACTTTGGGCACTAGGCCGTCATTGTAAATAAGAATTTGTTCTTAACTGACTTGCCTAGTTAAATAAAATAAAAATAAATATGACATGGTTGGAAACAACAATGTATCAAAACAAGATGGAAGGGAAGCTCAAAGATGAATGGACAATAGGATGGTTGGACAATAGTCTGCACTCACCTTCTGTATATTGAGGGTGATCTGGCCACCGGGTAGCCCCCCTGAGCTGCCAGTGGTGTAGTAGCCCGAGGTCAACTGGACAGAACAATCAGAGATGGTTTAGCGAACTTGGCCCATACATTAGTACACAAACCCAGACATATTACAATAGCTAT
The DNA here is from genome assembly GCF_018296145.1 of Oncorhynchus tshawytscha. Classification (NCBI taxonomy): domain Eukaryota; kingdom Metazoa; phylum Chordata; class Actinopteri; order Salmoniformes; family Salmonidae; genus Oncorhynchus; species Oncorhynchus tshawytscha. Next base: position 13,416,183 of record NC_056452.1, on the reverse strand, counting down.
ATAGACGTGGTTACAGTCCTCATTTCCGCAATAAAACATCAAGACATTATTTTACCCATGTACATACAGAAGGACATCAATAAACCCCCCCCACACACACACACACACACAACTGCTATTCAATGGACGGCATGCTCTGCTGCTTCAGCCTTGTCGCTGGCCATCGATGCATAACGGAGTGACATCAGCGATGACAAGACACTAGAACCTCACACACACCTGCTCCATTACACACACAAAGTAAATTAAGTACACACCCACCGACGCACACAAATTACACACACCTGCTCCAATGCCTCAGCCAGATGCTTGTTGAGCTTCTGTTCCCTCTTACGGAGCTTCTCGATGTCCCACTGTAGATCCTCCACAGCAGTCTCCATCTCAGACACCTTGGTCTCCGAGCTTGTCACCTTATCCACAAGCTCGTTGTACTGTTAAAGAGGAGCAGAGATGAGAGCAAAAATGTGATTATGAAATTGGTTGGATGAGTCCACACAAATCGCCTTGTAGAGAACTAGCAGACATTCACATTGAGGAGGATACAAAAGCTTGAAAGACGACACTATGGAGATATGGGCATACCAATCACACACACACACACACACACTATACATGACAGGGTGAGGTAACATACCTCCATAGACATCTTGTGGTGTCTGCCCTGCAGGGAGGAGGCCAGGTCTTGCAGTCTGCCATTCTCCTCTAGCAGAGTACGATTCAGACGGAGCATCTCTTCCTGGCTGTCATCGTCACACGCTGACAAAGACATCACAGTCACTATGGTTACTCAACTAGTGATTACATTTGCCACGTAGCAGATGCTTCTATCCAAAGCGACTTACAGGAATTTAACACGAGATCAAAGTGAATGTCACACTAGGCACCAGAGTGAATGTCACACTAGGCACCAGAGTGAATGTCATAGTAGGGACCAGTGTGAATGTCACACTAGGGACCACAGTGAATGTAACACTAGGCACCAGAGTGAATGTAACACTAGGCACCAGAGTGAATGTAACACTAGGCACCAGAGTGAATGTAACACTAGGCACCAGAGTGAATGTAACACTAGGCACCAGAGTGAATGTAACACTAGGCACCAGAGTGAATGTCACACTAGGCACCAGAGTGAATGTCACACTAGGCACCAGAGTGAATGTCACACTAGGCACCAGAGTGAATGTCACACTAGGCACCAGAGTGAATGTCACACTAGGCACCAGAGTGAATGTAACACTAGGCACTAGAGTGAATGTCATAGGAGGGACCAGAGTGAATGTAACACTAGGCACCAGAGTGAATGTCATAGTAGGGACCAGAGTGAATGTCATAGTAGGGACCAGAGTGAATGTCATAGTATGGTCCAGTGTGAATGTCACACTAGGGACCACAGTGAATGTCACACTAGGGACCAGAGTGAATGTCATAGTTGGGATCCCCTCTACATAATTATGCTAAATGTAGAACCCACATGATGCTACAAACAGAAAGTGAAAAACTCCAGAGTCATGATAAGCGAGTCTGAATAGTTACCTGAGGACAGGATCTGGGTGCATAGGCCGTCGATGCGGCTGTGCAGCCTGTCGAAGACGCAGACCATGCAGGCAGCGGCCTCCTTGCTGAACTGCATCCTGTCCCGCAGCTGCAGGCTGAGCTCCTCCTCACTGCTGTTGTCCAAAGTGGAGAGGAAGGCTTTGGTACTCTCACTGAGGGTAGTAGTGGGCGGTGGGGCTAAACAGTCAGGATGAGAAGACTTAGGATGTGTTTTTTTAATTTAACTAGGCAAGTCAAATTCGTATTTACAAAGACGGCCTACAAGTAAGTGATAAGTGACAGAAAGGTTTAGTGCTTGATGTTGCCATACCTCACACCAGTTATTACCGGCGGCAACGCAATGGACTCAGAGGTATCATTACTTCTGATCAGAGGCTAGATATGCGTAGATGAAAAAGGTTGAGAGAGAGAGCAGGAATCCTCTTTACCGGTTGTCGAGTCCTGCTGTGGTTCACGAGCTATCTCCATACCGTCGGGTGGTGGAGGCTGTTTCTCCTCGTGTTCTGGCACTGGGAGTGGGGCTGAGGGAGGGGGTGGTGGGATCATCATGCCATCCGCGTCCATCGGGGTAGGGGTAGAAACAGGAGTAGCGGGGGGTGCCGGGACCACCGTGGGGTCAATGCGTCGGCGCAGGACATGAACATTTTCTTCCAACTGGAAGTTAGAGAAAGAAGGTAATAGACTGTGTGTGTTTGGGGTTACACTTTATGTTGAGAATATGTCTATGTTCCTTCACGGCAGCAAATGATTGTAGGACGTACGTACCTGGGACCAGTAGCGATTCACAATGAGCAGTGTGGTATCGTCAGTAGCTTGTCGCTTTTCCAGCTTCTCGATCTTCTCCCGCAGCTCATCCTCCATGGTCTGCCTCTGCTCCAGACGCTCACTCAGCTTTTTGTTCTTAAACTGGATCACCTTCATGTCCATCTCCTCCTGCAGACGTCACGTGATAATAAAGAAGATCAATTAAAACATCCCTCCTGTATGGTTAAGCACAGACAAGACCCAGTTGTGGGGGACAAAAAGATGACGACTAACCGTAGAGGACACTCCCCCAATGCGTATGGGCTCAATGAGAGTGGTGGTGGTCTTTTCCTCTTTTTTACACTTCTTCTCAGGTGGACCAGGGGAGCTGTCCCCACCTGAGGCTCGCTTCCCTCCCCCGGTGCCAGACATGGTTGCTGCTTCTGCAACAAAAGTGTGAAAGCCGTTTTAGGACACAAAGCCGATGAAAAGGGGGAGTTTCATTTGAACAACTTCATTTGTCAGCTGCCTATGGCCTCCATGATGACAAGACTAATCACTTCCCCGTGTCAACACCAGGGTTTTGTCATTGTGTCACCAACTTTTGAAGTTTAATTTAGAAAATGATACTGAAACTATCTACTATTTGGTATACAACTACAAATAATTGATGTGGATTGCCCAAGTTGGCAAATTAATTCAGATTTGTATATGCCAATTCAATGAAGGCCAGGATGTCCCGCTAGCTAACTTGCTAGCTATCCCATTTCTGAAGTGTGGAATATGTAATCCTGCAAGTGGGCATCCAAAACTTGGCAGAGTAGCTATCCATGTTAGCTACCTAAATAGCAGTAGTTGCATGCTTAACGTACACTACATGACCAAAAGTATGTGGACACATGCTCGTCGAACATCTCATTCCAAAATTATGTGCATTAATATGGAGTTGAACCATTGTTGCCCTTGAGTCATATTCACTTCACAATAACATCACTTACAGTTGACCAGGGTAGTTCTAGCAGTGCAAAAAATTTGACTAACAGACTTGAAGGAAAGGTGGGATCCTATGACGGTGGTACATTGAAAGTCACTGAGCTCTTCAGTAAGGCCATTCTACTGCCAATGTTTGTCTATGAAGAATATATGGCTGTGTTCTCGATTTTATACACCGGTGTGGCTGAAATAGCCGAATTAGCAACGGGTGTGGCTGAAATAGCCGAACCCACTAATTTGAAGGGGTGTTCACATACATTTTTATACAGTGTATATTTTACTAGCTAGTATAACTAACGTTTGAAAGAATCTAGCTAGCTAACAGGCTAATGCTAATTGTAATGAATGCTAACGTTACCCGGAAAGCAGATTAGAGTTATACGGCCTATGCACTCGAATCACTTTGAAATGTTTACTACATGCAATCACACGTTTTTATTTAAAGATCACTACCAACTATCACAAACCTTCACCGGCAAAACAAATAATTTGTAAAACATAGTCACTAACCGGAGATGACGACGGCAATTATTTAAGCAGTTTCCTGTACGGCACGGTAAGTGTACCGATGAGAAAGTCGTTTTATTAAAATCAAAGGTCCTGTAGTCCGTTTCTCGCTGTTTTTTCACTATGTAGTTACCTAAGTGCCTAATAGAATGCATGCGATACACATTTTGTCATTATTCAATAACTATCCCAACGTTGTGTTATACGATTAATTATGTGAAATATTGTTTAGTCCATGCCACGCCTCACTCCGTCCTCATGATGGCACTACAGTCTACAGCCCCTTCATATATGCATTGTTGTATGTAAATAGTTGTTCGCGGAGAAGAAGTTTAAGAAAAGTTTAAATCATTGTGAATGCAGCTGGACGATTTTTGTTAGTTGGTGTGCCTAATTTGGTATTTTGTATGATGTCGTTTTCCCGCAATGTTTTTGTATTTTCTCATTCAATACTCCGTCCAACTGGTGGCGGTAATGCTCCATTAACATTGGATGCCAACAGCAGTTAAATCCCATTGAAGAAGAACCATTTTTGTTCATGTGTTAAGGTAAGGAGGTAAGAATGTAAACAATCAAGTTGGTAGCTTAACGTTAGAAACCCTGGAAATATTTGCAATGACATAGTTGCCCTTCAGTTTGGTAGTATTATCAGTCGGATGCTCGACGCTATTTATCTTCTATCAATCTTGTAGTTTGATCGCATTTGGTAAGTAACGTTACCGCGTGAACCAATTTAAACGTGTGCAGCTAGTTAGACGTGTCTAGTTAAGCTAACGTTAGCTGATGGCTAACGTTAGCAGCTAGTTAACCTTGCTGTGATCAAATCGGTCAAAATTTAAATATGTTGTCTTCTTATGTGTAGCTAGCTACAGTAAGTATCTATGTCAATTGCTGGTGGTGTATTTGCCATACATGTTTTGCCAAGTTACAGCACTCGCCGGCTAGCTACATCATCCGGCTAGAGGTAGCTACAGTAACTGGCAAGTGGCAACCTAGCCGAGTTTACCGAACTCTACATACGATAGAGTTGTGTGGGTTGGCTGGATACTTGTAAAAATGTCAATTATTTAATGCTTTCCTTGTACCTATGTTTGTCCTTTGTAAATGCAAGCTTTTATTTGGTTGTTGAAGCCGACTAAACACAACTCCACGATTTGTGATGGAATTGAAATGCGACTAGTAGTGTGGACGGACTGGATTTCCGGCATCACATGAAATTATGTTTTAAATAAAAAACGAAATCTACGAATTACGTAGAACATTGTCGTATAAAGTGTGGGCTATTTTGGGGGGTATTAAAACCTGTAGTTTTTAATAAAAACAATTTTATGTGACATCGGAGATCCAGTCCGTCCAAACTAGTTGGTGCTCAACTCCATCATAAATAGTTAGGTTAAACCGGTTATGGGTGCTGAATTCCATCGTTTCTGTACTTGAACATATCGTGAATTTGAGAAACTCAGCTAGTGGCAACTTAGTCTGATTAATCAGGCTGTAATACACAATTTAATTGGTGTGTGTGTATATATACAGTACCAGTCAAAAATTTGGACACACCTACTCAAGGGTTTTTCTTTATTTTTACTATTTTCTAAATTGTATAATAGTAGTAAAGACATCAAAACTATGAAATAACACATGGAATCATGTAGTAACCCAAAAAGTGTTACATTTAAAAAAAAACATTTTAGATTCTTCAAAGTAGCCACCCTTTGCCTTGATGACAGCTTTGGACACTCTTGGCATTCTCTCAACCAGCTTCACCTGGAATGCTTTTCCAACAGTCTTGGAGTTCCCACATATGCCGAGCACTTGTTGGCTGCTTTTCCTTCACTGTGCGGTCCAACTCATCCCAAACCATCTCAATTTGGTTGAGGTCGGGTGATTGTGGAGGCCAGGTCATCTGATGTAGCACTCATCACTCTCCTTCTTGGTCAAATTGCCCTTACACAGCCTGGAGGTGTGTTGGGTCATTGTCTTGTTGAAAAACAAATGATAGTCTCACTAAGCGCAAACCAGGTGGGATGGTGTATCGCTGCAGAATGCTGTGGTAGGCATGCTGGTTAACTATGCCTTGAAATCGAAATAAATCACTGACTGTCAAAGCACCCCATACCATCACACCTCCTCCATGCTTTACGGTGGGAAGCACACACGCTGAGATCATGCGTTCACCTACTCTGCGTCTCACAAAGACACAGCGGTTAGAACCAAAAATCGCACATTTGTACTGATCCATACCAAAGGACAGATTTCCACCGGTTTCATGTCCATTGCTCTTGTTTCTTGGCCCAAGCAAGTCTCTTATTATTATTGGTGTCCTTTAGTAGTGTTTTTTTCCCCCAGCAATTTGACTCCTCTGAACAGTTGATATTGAGATGTGTCAGTTACTTGAACTCTGTGAAGCATTTATTTGGGCTGCAATCAGAGGCTGGTAACTCTAATGAACTTATCCTCTGCAGCAGAAGGAACTCTGGGTCTTCCTTTCCTGTGTTGGTCCTCATGAGAGCCAGTTTCATCATAGCATGTGATGGTTTTTGTGACTGCACTTGAAGAAACAAAGTTCTTGAAATTTTCCTCATTGACTGACCATCATGTCTTAAAATAATGATGGACTGTCATTTCTCTTTGCTTATTTGAACTGTTCTTGCCATAATATGGACTTGGTCTTTTACTAAATAGGGCTATCTTCTGTATACCACCCCTACCTTGTCACAAGACAACTGATTGGCTCAAATGCATTAGGAAGGAAAGAAATTCCACAAATTAACTTTTTAACAAGGCACACCTGTTAATTGAAATGCATTCCCATTGTCTACCTCATGAAGCTGGTTGAGAAAATGCCACGATTGTGCAAAGCTGTCATCAAGGCAAAGGGTGGCACCTTTGAAGAATCTCAAATATAAAATATATTTTGATTTGTTTATAACACTTTTTGGTTACTAGATGATTCCACATGTTATTTCATAGTTTTTATGTCTTCACTATTATTCTACAATGTAGAAAATAGTAACATTAAAGAAAAACCCAGGAATGATTAGGTGTGTCCAAACTTTTGACTGGTATGTTATATAGCCTTATGTTTTGTGTGCAAAGTCATATAAATGACCGGTTGTCTGTGCAGTTTGTCCTTCTGCTGCTTGAAATTTGAGACAAAATATCCTCAGGAAAGTATGGTTTACCCAACTTTTTATAGCGCCAGTAGGTATGTGTTAGGCAGCTAGGTAAAATGTGTTTTATATTGGATATTCAGATTTAAATCTTCAAATGTGTGGATTGTTCTATATCCTCTCCTGATTCAGAATATAAAATGTTCACTGTCATGGCATGCTTGGTTCAATAGCTATTGATGAGAGAGCCAAATATCCCATATAAAACTAACTTTACCTGGGTGCCAAAAGAACCATATTTACCTGCTCTCTAAAAAGTTGTGTAAACCATACTTTCCTGTGGATATTTTGTCTCAAATTTTAAGTAGCAGAAGGCCAAACAGCACAGACAACCGGTAGAGCACGTTACATGAAATGTTATTCAACATTCTGGTTTGTAAGGAACATTTACACGAGTTTGCACACAAATGACGCAGGCTTTATATAATATACCAATTTGTTGTGCATTAGATAAATTCAAGCTAAATGTAGCCTGTCACCCTTGATCAATTTGATTATCTTGTCAAAGCTCTCAGAGCATCCTGTCCAAGTAGCGATAACACGGTAATGTTCTGATCATGTTATAGATTAAGCTGTCACCATGACTCGAGATATAGTGATTGGAGATGAACTACCTGACTGGGTGGGAGCCAAGGAGTTCTACCAGAAATATGACCCGAAAGAGGTGATTGGCAGGTGAGTTACTAAGTCACACTTCACACAAGAATAGATCCTAAGCACATTATAGTCCAGCGGCTAAGCGTCACATTTTCGGGGGACACGACCTAAGACGTGTTCTTGGCTATAGTGCCGTCACAGATTTTGTCACATGGCCATATCTCCATAAGTAATAGGTAGACACAGCTCAGTGATGGCTTACAATGTTTGAGATGGTGTTGAGAACACAATAAAAGCATTGCGGTTCTTGAAGCACGTAGACTGATGCGCCTGTCACCTACTATCATACACCATTTTAAAGGGTATTATATATTTAGTCTTGCCCAAACACCCGCTGAATGGCACACACATACAATCCATGTTTTAATTGTCTCAATGCTTAAAAATCCTTCTTTAACCTGTTACCTCCCCTTCATCTACACTAATTGAAGTGGATTTAACAAGTCAATAAGGGATCATAGCTTTCACTTGGATTCACCTGGTCACTCTGTCATGGAAAGAGCAGGTGTTGTGTAACCAATGATTATGGATGAAGACTTAATAAAATAACCATCATAACAATTGTAATACATACATTTTTGAAAATATTAAGTAAATATATCCAATAAACCCAATAGTAGTATTGTAATTGTGTTTCTACCTTAATCCGTAGAGCAAAGTGCTCTGGCTCAGTGACGTCATTTCAGATAAGCCTAGGGTATGGCAAAGTGTATAAATTAAGATTATTTACTGCACTGCAAAAACAAGCAGAATTGACTCCAGCCATTATCACCTTGCTGTAGCTTATTTCACCTCATTCTCCAAACACGTCATACAAGAATTAGCTGCCATGCACTAGCTCAGCACTGGGATTAACACTCTAGTTTAGTTTAATGTCAAGTCAAACAGCAGTTACCTAGCCAAAGCCGTCTACTGCAGCCATATCTGCACTGTTTTGAGAAAAACTTGCGCTGATCCCTACAGTTGCGTTGATGAGCTCCCATAAAGCCAGCCAGCCATACAAACAGCCTTCCCTTCTGCTCCCAGGCGTCCGCATGGTCCTAGAGTCAGCTAAACTGCATTTGCCCTTTAATTAGGATTGGAATGATTTTTGTAGCCTTTTTTTAAATTGTTGGTGTTGAGCTAGGGTATGGCGATGCTCTGGCTATACATTTTTATCCGGTTTGTAAAGATGAAAAAACAATGCTAAAAGCCACCATCTCTGCTGAAATCATCTACCAAATTCTTGAAGAGTGTGGACATCTAAAGTTAATGTGAAATCGAGACAAAGTGATGGAAACTGAATTTGAGATTAAAATGCTTGAGGTAGTGTGGAGAACACAAGCAAATGGCCCAAGTATGCCAGATATCTATCCTTTAAAATGTATGCCGAATAGTGGTCAAAAGGTGCCCTCAAATTGCCATCTTGTAATGCACAGCCCCAAATGCTGGCTTACAATGTTCAAGGGGGGGCTGTGACGGCATTTTAAAGGATACATATCTGGCATACTTGGGCCATTTTCTTGTGTTCTCCACACTACCTCAAGCATTTTAAGCCATCATTGGCCTTTATGTACCAATTATTTATGACATATGGCCATGTGAATCCTGTCCATTGGTGCTGGTTAGCAGCCATTTTGCAAAACTGGTGCCCTAGAGTAAAATAAGTTAAATCTGCATTGGCACTATAGCTATATTTTATTTTTATTTTACCTTTATTTAACCAGGCAAGTCAGTTAAGAACAAATTCTCATTTTCAATGACGGCCTAGGAACAGTGGGTTAACTGCCTGTTCAGGGGCAGAACGACAGATTTGTACCTTGTCAGCTCGGGGGTTTGAACTAACACTATAACCACTAGGCTACGCTGCCGCCCCTATAACGTCATTATTTAGACCTTTACTTGCTGTTTGTAATGGTTGAATGGTCTCACAAAGGCATTTAGTTCAAATGGTTTCTCTTTCTGTCGACTCTGTTTTGACATCTCACATCGTGCTTTTCATTCGCTGAAGCCTTATTCAATTACACCTAACATGCCAATCAGCGCTTTGTGGGTGTAAGCACCACAGTTCTATATACAGTGCATTTGTAAAGTATTCAGACCCCCTTGACTTTTTCCACATTTTGTTACATTACAGCCGTATTTAAAAATGTATTAAATATATTTTTTTCCCTCATTAATCTACTCTAAATACCCCATAATAACAAAGTGAAAACAGGTTTTTAGAACCTTACATAAGTATTCACCCTTTGCTATGAGACTTGAAATTGAGCTCAGGTGCATCCATTCCATTGATCATCCTTGAGCTGTTTCTACAACTTGATTGGAGTCCACCTGTGGTAAATTCAATTAATTGGACATGATTTGGAAAGGCACACACCTGTCTATATAAAGTCCCACAGTTGACAGTGCATGTCAGAGCAAAAACCAAGCCATTAGGTCGAAGGAATTGTCCATAGAGCTCCGAGACAGGATTTGTTGAGGCAGAGATCTGGGGAAGGGTACCAAAACATTTCTGCAGCATTGAAAGTCCCCAAGAGCACAGTGGCCTCCATCCATTCTTAAATGTTAAATGGAAGAAGTTTGGAACCACCAAGACTCTTCCTAGAGCTGGCCGACCCGGCCAAACTGAGCAATCGGCGGATCAGGTCTTTATGGTGGAGTGGCCAGATGGAAGCCACTCCTCAGTAAAAGGCACATGACAGCCTGCTTGAAGTTTGTCAAAAGGCACCTAAATGACTCTGACCATGAGGAACAAGATTCTCTGGTCTGATGAAAATAAGATTGAACTCTGGCCTGAATGCCAAGTGTCACGTCTGGAGGAAACCTGGCACCAACCCTACGGGGAAGCATGGCGGTCGTAGCATCATGCTGTGGGGATGTTTTTCAGTGGCAGGGACTGGGAGACTAGTCAGGATCGAAGGAAAGATGAACGGAGCAAAGTACAGAGAGATCCTTGGTGAAAACCTGCTCCCGGGCACTCAGGACCTCCGACTGGGGTGACTGTTCACCTTCCAACAGGACAAAAACACTAAACACACAGCCAAGACAACACAGGACTGGCTTAGGGAAAGGTCTCTGAATGTCCTTGAGTGGCCCGGACTTGAAAACCAATTTTAAATCAACAGAGACATTTTTATGTGTTCTGGAAAACATCCTGGTTTTACCTGCATTTCATACTAATTTCAGTTCAGTAAAGGTTTGTTGTAAAGCATTAAGACAGGCTGCAGTTCAGAAAGAGCCTGGTCAACCGTGGGGGCAATAGCATACACAACCGTATCATCAGCATACAAGCGCAGGGAACTTCTTTTTTTTTTTTTTTTACAGACAAACTCATATTGTTAAATGTAATTAGTGAATAGTACTGGACCAAGAATTGACCCCTGTGGGACACTTTTTTTTGTTATGTCCGATTTAACACCATCAGTGGATATACACTGAGTTCTATTTGTTATACACAGCCAAGTTACACAGAGCCTGGTCTAGGCCAATTGATGAAAGCCTCTAAATTTGCAGTGAGTGATCAATAGTATCGATGGCCTTCGACAGGTCAATGAAGAAGGCAGCACAATGTTGCCGTTTATCCATACAATTAACCACATAACGTATGACCAGGGATACAGCAGAGATTGTGCTGTGACCTGGTCTCAAACCTGACTGATTTTACATTTATAATATATTTCATAGATATCAGCTGAGATTGAATCAAGTGTTCTAATATTTCAGTTTGGCAATAACGTTTTTAAATAGGGTGAGTTAAGGTCATAAGGGTCACCACCTTTACATGAGCCGCCTTCCAGACCCTGTGGATAGCACCAGATAAAAAATGTGTAAATTATTCCGCAATTGGAGGCCCAGTGCCTCAGTGGAGGCGAATATAAGCCTTGTGACATTTGAACACAAAATGTCTCACAGAATTGACTTATCAAGCATAAATGTTAATGTGTATTTTTGTGTAAACACAAAATTACAATGTTCTAAGCAATACTACTTTGATGTAACAGAACAACAACTTGCGTTATGGATGTGATGGAAATTGTTAGAGGAATTCTAAATTCCTATATGTTTTGTAGCCAAAACCAAATTTGCACTCTATTTCATTAATAAGTTGTAAATTTATTAATTATGCATGAAATAGATCGAGACCAGTCTTAAAAGTCAGGTAATAGCGTTTAATTCAAGTGAGTACTGACCCAAAATGCAAAGAGCATTTGATTTTAAAGAGAACATAAAATGACGTCATCAGTTTCACACGCTCTCTCCGATCCCCACAATAGCGCAGTGTCTTCAGGTCTGGAGATCTTCTTCTACTCCCCTCATAAAACAAACATTCCAATCTGTCTAAAAGATATACTTTTCTCCACTAATGGAACATCAAACAAACATTCTTATCTGTCTGAAAAGATATATGCCCTCCTTTCTCCCTTAAACCCGCAAGGTACAGACAATTAATTTGTTTTACTTACATTTTCAGTAACAGCTTAACCAAGAACCCATACATTTCATACCATAACATAATAGTATTAAAATAAATGGTTCTTAAAGAAATGTATACATAATTAATCATTTCAACTATAATTTCCTCCAACAGAAATGGACAGGTATTTTTGGGAGAACAGACACATCGGCAAGTCTGAATCTCAAAGATTTAGGGTAAAATATTAACAGACGCTTTGAATGGAAGGCTTGGCTACACACAAAAACAATGATGAAAATATGAGGCCATGTACTAAACAACCAAAGATTTCAAGACTAAATGCTGGGCGTTACTACGCGTGTGTTTGTAAATTCAATCTGCGCTCTGGGCGTTCGTAAACTCAGAGCGTTGTCAGATAGTCTGTAAATTCAGAGCGCACACTGGACACTGGTCGAGGAGTAGGGTTAATCCGAGCGTTCTGATCTAACAACAGCAGTCAAGCACCCAAGCTAACTGTCTAACGTTGGCTAGCTTACTAACTACTTCCAGTCACAAATGAGAGAACAGCTCACTCTGACCATTTTACTTGCCCTAGCAGAGCTGGTTAGGCTATTGTTATGTTATCCAGAGCGTTGGTGATTGTAACTGTGCTGCTGGCAACAATTTAATTACGTTTTTTTTTGCCAACGTTTACTGACCGGTGTTGTTTGTTTGTAAATTTGTCAGTTATTCTGCGCTCTGAATCTGAAATTGGAGTAGATAGCCAGAGCGAATTTACCAGCTATGTCTATCGACAGTTGTCGCAGTGACATAATGAACATTCTATTGAAATGGTTACTTGCATAGTGGAGTCTTTTCTTTAGACATGTAGCTAGCTAGCTAGTTAGTTAAACAATGAACCATAGTCCCAACTCATATGGTTACTACCCTGCATGAATCTGCAGGTAACTAACCAACCAGGTTCAATGTTTGTTAGCTAGCTAACATTAGGCTATAACTAGCAATGCAAATGGCTCTGAGGTATGAATAAAATATTACGACACAGATCATACACAACGTTAGCTAGCTAACAGTGCGCTTTTACTTGGAATGAAAACTACTTAATGACAAAATTAGAAACCTGTAACATCTGAAAATGTAGTTAGCTAGACTATCTTACCCGTATTCATGGATAGATGATTCTCCCTCTGTCATGGATTCCATTGTTGCCCTTAGTTTGAAGATGTAATCCAGAGACAGGTGATTTATACAACAGCGTTCCGTGTGTTCTCTTTTCGACTCACTCTGCATATTTGCAATCAAACGGCAGAATTTTCTCCATATCTTTAGCTATCATACTGATTCCACTGGGTATTTCACTGATTTTAATGCCAGACCAATCCAAGCTCATCTCTCGGCATGTCCAGCCCACCCATTATCTCAGCCACTCATGGCTAGCGGGAAGGTTCTTGTCTTTTTCTATGGCTAAACCAACTAGGCTCTTTAATTTAACAATTCTATTTGTATTTACAGATGGCATATACGTTTGTTATTAAGGCACATTAAATTTCACATGTTCCAGAATGCATTTCTGCCAAAAAAAATGTGCAACATACACCTAGTTTCCTGAAACTAGTCATATATATATATATATATATATATATATATATAAGTAATTTAATGTACCACTGGTGGACTCCAAGTTGCAGAAACATGTCAAGGATGATCAATGGAAACAGGATGCACTTGAGCTCAATTTCGAGTCTCATAACAAAGGGTCTGAATACTTATGTAAATAAGGTATATATATATATGCAAACACTTCTAAAAACCTGTTTTCACTTTGTCATTATGGGGTATTGTGTGTAGATTGAGGATTTATAATTGTTTTAATCTATTTTAGAATAAGGTTGTAACGTAACCAAATGTGGGAAAAGGGAAGGAGTCTGAATACTTTCCGAATGCACCGTGGAGTGGAATGGTATTAAATACATCAAACACATGTTTCTGTGATAAACTCCTAACCCTAAATTCGGCAATTGATACTTTCATTTCCATGTTTATTTGAGCTATCTGCACTTATTCCTCACTCATCTCTACTATATCTTGACATATCTCATTATGTTGATGTCTTTTGTATAAAGTGTTAATAAAAAAATAGTTTATGTGAAAAGGTAAAAAAATAAGTTTTATAACCTACCGATGGCACAGGGTTCGCACTTTCGTAAATTTCTTGTCAGAGAAATGTTCAAAGTTTCACATATTCAACTTCTCAGATGCATTCAGATTCAGTTTTCAACATCCTGATACTTTGCCAGCCAGGAAAGGTCGAGGAGAACGGATATAATCAAATACTTTCTGTGGTAAACAGAAGCTTCTGGCGGTTTCTGAAGCCAATGTGGCATGAAGCTATTATTTTTATTCAACCTTATTTATACATGTTTTTCTCATTGAGATAAAATCTCATTTTTTAAGAGAGACCTGGTCCAAGAGTTCTTTGCAAGGAACACACAACACTATGTGTGGAGAAAAAAAGGCACAGTACAGCACACCAACATCAAAACCTCATCCCAACTGTAAAGTATGGTGGAGGGAGCATCATGGTTGGGGCTGCTTTGCTGCCTCGGGACCTGGACAGCTTGCATTCATCGACGGAAAAACGAATTCCCAAGTCTATCAAGACATTTTGCAGGAGAATGTAAGGCTGTCTGCCAATTGAAGCTCAATAGAAGTTGGGTGATGCAACAGGACAACGACCCAAAACACAGAAATAAATCAACAACAGAATGGCTTCAACAGAAGAAAATATGCCTTCTGGAGTGGCCCAGTCAGTCCTGACCTCAACCCAATTGAGATGCTGTGGCATGACCTCAAGAGAGCAGTTCACACCAGGCATCCCATGAATATTGCTGAACTGAAACAGTTTTGAAAAGAGGAATGGTCCAAAATTCTTCCTGACCGTTGTGCAGATCTGATCTGTGTTACGTTCCCCAGATTATGTGTTGTAGTTTGTGTATTTGCATGTGTTTATTTCAGGAAATGGCTTCCTGAAATCCCTCAAGCAGCTGATTGGTCGACTCCAGGGCTAATTGGAGAGCTGACCCCGCCCCCTCGTCAAGACACAGCTGTCTCCAATTACCCATTCCTTCAGAAGCTATATAAAAGCCAGTGTTCTGTTCAGGAGATTTTTTTCTTTTGGTAGAGGATTTTGCTGGAGGTAGATTTGCTAGAGAGATTTGCTGGGAGGTCATTGTAGAGATTTTGCTAGAGGTTGATTTTGCTGGGAGTTCTTGGCTGAGAGTTGGTATGTTTTGTGAGTTTGTTGCTCAGATAGAACTTATTTGATGTCCTTGTTCTCTTAGTTTGTTTGTTTGAAATTGTTTAATATTCTGTTTCATTTGTTCCCAGGGGGGAAGGGGAAGGCACCTAGGGAGTGCTTAGGCAAGAGGCCCGCGGGCATACATATACCCGTAGCATATTCGCTGTCTAGGCACACTAGGTAAGACCTGGGCGGACCACCCCTTGTATTTTGGTTAGGGCACCAGGTGGTGCTAAATTAGGTAAGTAGTGGGTAGGCAGGTAAGATAGGAGAGGGGGGGGCTTTGAAATTTACTTTCTTTGCTTTGGTTCCATCCAGCCCCTTTTCCCCATATTACCGTGTAAAGGAATAAAGTCCTTGTAAACGGTACCACATTCTGCTTGTTGTCATTTTTACTCGCACCCACAGTCCATACCTTTTTCGCTTCACAAAGAGTTTAGTTGTAGCAGGGTGTTGCGTTCCCTCTTCATAGAGGCGTGCGTAACATCTGCAACTATAGGAAACATTTGGTTGGAGGTTATTGCTGCCAAAGGAGGGTCAACCAGTTATTAAATCCAAGGGTTCACATACTTTTTCCACCCTGCACTGTGAATGTTTACATGGTGTGTTCAATAAAGACACGAAAACGTATAATTGTTTGAGTGTTATTAGTTTAAACAGACTGTCTATTGTTGGGACTTATTATTGGATTTGATCTTCGTCTATGACCAATTTTATGCAGAAATCCAGGTAATTCCAAAGGGTTCACATACTTTTTCTTGCCACTGTAATTGACAGAGTGAAAAGAAGGAAGCTTGTACAGAATAAAAAAACATGCATCCTGTTTGCAACAAGGCACTAAAGTAATACCGCAAAGAATGTAACAAAGCAATTCACTTTTTGTCCTGAATACAAAGTGTTGTATTGGATTTTCCCCAAACATAACACATTACTGTGTACCACTCTCCATATTTCCAAGCATAGTGGTGGCTGCATCATGTTATGGGTATTCTTGTAATCTTTAAGACTACTGCGCCACTCGGGAGCCCTAAGGCACTGCATCTCAGTGCAAGAGGCGTCACTACAGTTCCTGGTTCGAATCCAGGCTGTTTAACATCCGTCCACATTGTCCATGTTTGGCCGGGGTAGGCCGTCATTGTAAATAAGAATTAGTTCTTAACTGACTTGCCTAGTTAAATAAATAAAAAAGGGACTGGAGTTGTTCAGGATAAAAAAACAACTAATGAGTAAGCACAGTCAAAATCCTAGAAAAAACCTGGTTCAGTCTGCTTTCCACCAGACACTGGGAGATGAATTCACCTTTCAGCAGGACAATAACCTAAAACACAACACCAAATCTACACTGGGTTGCTTACCAAGAAGACTGTTATTGTTCCTGAGTGACCGAGTTACACTTTTGACATAAATCTACTTAAAAATCTATGGCAAGACCTGAAAATGGTTGTCTTGCAACCAATTTGACAGAGCTTGAAGAATTTTGAAAAGAATAATGGTCAAATGTTGCACAATCCAGGTGTGGAAAGCTTAGACTTACCCAGAAAGACTCACAGCTGTAATCGATGCCAAAGGTGCTTCTACAAAGTATTGACTTGGGTGTGTGAATATGTATGTATATTAGATATTTCTGTATTTCATTTTCAATAAATTACAAACAATTTCTAAAAACACGTTTTCACTTTGTCATTACGGGGTATTGTGTGTAGATGGGTGAGAGGAAAAAAATATATTTTATACATTTTGATTTCAGGCTTTAACACAACAAAATGTGGAGTAAGTCAGGGGGTATGAATACTTTCTGAAGGCACTGTAGTTTAATCTTGTTCATGATACCATGCCTTGTTTTTAGGACTTGACTGATTTTATGTCAATGCTAATGTGACTAAAATGCACTAACTAGCTAACCTGTTAAGATGTATTTGATAGACCACAAATGCTCATTGTGCAAATGTATTTATGTTTTCAATAAACATTGGAAACTAAATATTGTTTACATGTTGTCAACATTCTAAGCCAACCCTGTCTGTTTTGCCCCATAGTTGCGCATGCGTCGGTTCTGTTGCTAAACAATCAACCCGTCTATGGAGCTGGTTTGCAACCATTTTGGAAATGGCTGCCAGGGGGGAATGGACAAAATCTGTGTTGGGACTGTAGCCAAAAATACTTATTTAGACATGCCCTAGCTGTGTGTGAAATTTGGTGCCTCTATCACAAAAGCCATTTTTTTTCTCCCTTAGTCAGGAGTACTTTTCAGTTGCCCGGAGATTATGATCACTCGCCCAGAAAATGTAGCTGTTTACAAACAGCAATGCCATAACTTGTCTGTCTTTTACTTAAAAATACTGCATTTATTGTGCAATTTGGTTGTTTTCAGGGAAAAAATTATGATAATTGCCCCATGTGGCAAACACAGATCAGGCTCATCTGGCCTGACTACTCAGCCAATTTTAATTGACACTTTACGATATCTATTTCTTTGTCCTTGCAGAGGTGTGAGTAGTGTGGTGCGCAGATGTGTGCACAAGCATACAGGGCAGGAGTTGGCAGTGAAGATTATAGAGATCACAGCTGAGAAGATGACCGCACAGCAGCTGGAAGAGGTGAAGAGCTCCACACTGAAGGAGATCCAGGTTCTCAACATGGTCAAAGGACACTCCTCTATCAGTGAGTTTGTACTACCTTCACCAATATACCGAAGGGCATTAAAATAGCTCACTTGTGTCTCTTGAAATGCAATATGCTAATGGTAGACTTTTATTTCTCTTTCTCCAAGTCACTCTCATTGATTCCTATGAGTCAACAACCTTCATATTTTTGGTATTTGACCTGTAAGTATGCATTTATATAGCCTAATATATTATTACATGTGTAGCTGTGTTTTGTGATGCGTTTGAACTATCCTGTCTTTTCGTAGTCTTCGACCTACTCAAGAGTTTTCTATCGTTATTGTTCCTTTTGCAGCATGAGGAGTGGAGAGCTTTTCGACTACCTGACAGAGAAGGTCACTCTCAGTGAGAAGGAAACTAGGTGAGTGTCTAGATTTTGGTCCGTTATAACCCAAGCCAGAAATACACTCCAGATCTTCCCAATATTCTCTCTCCCTCTCTCTCAGGTGTATGATGCGATGTCTCCTGGAAGCTGTCCAGTACCTCCATTCCCTCAACATAGTTCACCGGGACCTGAAACCTGAAAACATTCTGCTGGATGACCAGGGACACATCAAACTCTCTGACTTTGGCTTCTCTGTCCAGCTTCAGCCAGGAAAGAATTTGAGAGGTGAGAGGGAAAAATGAAATGAACTCGCTGCATTTTGGATTTACACTCTCATCAACAAAATAAAAAGTTGAAGACAAAATCCATTAATTGCCCACATAGCTCAAATGTGTAATTGCTTTCTTTGTTCTCTCCAAACGGCTAGAGCTTTGTGGGACACCAGGTTATTTGGCACCTGAAATCCTGAAATGCTCCATGGATGAGACGCATCAGGGATATGGGAAGGAAGTTGACCTGTAAGTCTTAAAATTATCACTTTCAGTAATCAGATAGTCCTAAGAACATTTTGTTATTTATAATATAAGAGCACCAAACTATTTTATGAATCCGTGAAGATTCTGTTCCTGACACTGTATCTGGTTTTCTGTGTGTTAGCTGGGCGTGTGGGGTGATTCTGTTCACCTTGCTGGCTGGCTCTCCACCCTTCTGGCACCGCAAACAGCTGCTGATGCTCAGAATGATCATGGAGGGCCGTTACCAGTTCAGCTCCCCAGAGTGGGATGACCGGTCTGACACCGTCAAAGATCTGGTGAGACCTCATCCTGTCTCTAGTTCCGATCGATGATTCATGGGCTGATTTTGTATATTTCAAGGTGGCTTTTAATACCATATGTCATCAAAGAATATGTTGAATATGAACATTGATACACTTTCTCCGACTGGCATTGTTTTAGGACTTCTCTCTTGTTCTCTCTTTCACAACTGTTAGATTACCAGGTTGCTGGTGGTGGACCCAATTGTCCGTCTCAACGCTGAACAAGCCTTGGCTCATTCCTTCTTTAGGCAGTACCAAAGGGACGAGGTGCGTCACTTCAGTCCCCGGAAGACATTCAGGGTAAGTTTCAATGTATTTTGTGTTATTTGGCTCCAGTGACCGTAAAATAAACCGCTGAGCCAGAATTAGATTTCCGTTGCATCCAATTGGATTCGTGCTTTGACTGGAAGATGGGGATCTTCTGGGATGTTGTGAAGTATTAATGTGTCTGTTTTAATTCACATCCCTTTCCATGTTCCTGTAGGTACTGATCCTGAGTGTGCTAGCCTGTATCCGCATGTACTGTCGCTACCGCAGAGCCAGGCCACTGACGCGGGAGGTCCTGGCCAGAGACCCCTACTCCTTGAAGGGAGTGCGCAAACTAATCGACGGCTGCGCCTTCAGGATCTATGGACACTGGGTTAAGAAAGGGGAGCAGCAAAACAGGGCTGCCCTCTTCCAGAATACGGCTAAAATAATGCTTCTTGGTTTAGAGGACTTTGAAACTTAAAAGTTCATACTTGTTCTAGTAACCGCATTAGCTTTATGTAGTTTAACAGGTTTGACATTTTGGTGTGCATATTTTTTCTTTGTGAATGCTAGGTCTCGTTACATAGGATGAGGAATTCATGGTCCAGTGACATGTTCGCCTTAATGCGAATAATGGCTCATTATTATTTATGGTTAAGTGGAATTTGAGATCGTTGTGGATCCAGAGATGAGAATTTTTTGTTAATTTTAGCACTCCAAGAGAGTGCTTTTTGAGACTACTCAAATCAGCTGGCAATGGTTTTAGGAAGCAAAAGTGACAAAGCCACTTCAATGCACTATATTGTACACATAGGGCAAAAAAGGTGAACATATATCCATACCGATGGTGCAGTTAATGCTTGAAAAAGTATTTTTATTTTATTGCTATGACATCCTCTATTGAGTTGACATAACATTATTTTTGTCATTGTTTACTTCTATTTGCTACCTAAACCTGTATTTTAGCAATCATATATTCTTACTGAATCTAAAATAACATAGCGGAAAGTTTGTGATTGCAGAAGAATTGACACTTTAGAAGAAACATTAAACATTCCAAATATAGTTTTCCAATTTCCACTGATAGTTTGAGTTAAGGGTATAGGAAATGACGAAATAACTGTTACCCCAGTCAGATTAGTTTCCTTTCTGTGTTTGGTGTTTAGTGCAATATGGCAATTATTGTAACCAATAGCATTCCTTTTCAGTCCAGTTTGAGATTTACTCAACTAAGTGTTCCTTTGCCTGAATTAAAATGGCATTCCTCAATAAGTGGTGTACAATAATTGTACAACTGTGAAAGACCAATGTTTTATTGATAATGAAAGTAACCTATTTACTTTGTAATATTTTGATTTTGTGTTTAAAGGAGTTAACAAAAGCATGATTACGCAATCAACCTCTTTACAGACAGACACCCACAAATAACCTACATCTCAAATTTGACTAACGTGTTTTTAGTGCAAAGAACATGTGCATGTGCAAAGAACAGAATGAAATGCATAGATAAAAATCAGGCTTTGATGTTTACTTTTTGCCTTGGAGATTGGTCTCCAGTGAAGTCAGTGCGCTATTTAGCCGATCTGCACTTTCCTTCAATCGTTGTTCTAGTTGCCTTGACATATGTATCATCTCCTCTCTCATTTCCTGTTGTATTATCGTCCTCAACTCTGACTTGGGCGATGGATCTAATAGAGAAAAGAGACACTTTTACAAACAGGAAATTTCACAAGTTGCAACTGAAGTGTCGATATTTAGAACCAGGCGTGTTACAACACAATTTCTCTAGTCTATACAGGTGCCTTGCATGAGCAACCATGTAATACCTGTATTAGCCACCTCTGGACCCGTGTTCATTGCTTCAATGGGCTGCTCCCCTTCTGCCGTCTCTGGCTCGTTTTCCTTCTTGCCGTACCCATCTGGTGTACGCAGATAAAACATGAATTCATACTGTTCCCCTGATCACATGGGTATGGTGGATATTTCAGAGCTTGCGCAATAACACCGACCTGATGATACTGCGTCAGTCTCAGTGACAGGGTCTTCGTCTGGCATGCCAGAGTAGGAAAAAGACATATCCAATCTAACCTAAGAGACAAGGAGCAAAACACTAACTTCAAGTTACAGTTTAGCCCCCAAAAAACAACGTGTGTGTTATTTAGAAAAATATATGGCTCCCAGATATCTAATGTGTGGAGATTACCTGAGGGGTGAATATGTACTTGTACAGATTGTAATGTCTAAAATAGGTGTTAAGGAGATACTTCAAGATCTGGGTCACGTCCTCAGAGCTGAACAGGCTGATACTGAAGGGAGGCCTCTGTGGCAGGTAGAAAACAATAGAATAATGGTGAAATGTAAGAGTTTGTCCATGAAAATGTCCAAAACACAAGACTGAATTACAATTCATACATTGGTGAGATTGTGAAGTAAATAGAACATGTGGGAATAAACAGTATTGCCTCTTCGGATACACAAACTCACCCTGACAGAGTGACAGAGCAGAAGTTCACTGCAGTATGCATAGCAATGGCCCATATTGTTGAGTGGAGTTTCTGAACAAAGAAATGCAAAGTTATTAACATTGCAGAGTCAATGCTGCTGACATAAAACTGTCTTCCTCTTGCTAAAACAGCACAAGACCAAACAATGAGCAGTAGCCCATTACCAGTGTTAGCCTGATGCATGCTCTTGACGATGGAGAGGAGGACAGATGTCTGCTCCCTGTTGAAGTTGCTCTCTCTACAGAACAGCACTGTGTGGACATAGAGCTCCAGCAGGACTCCCCTCCTCGGCTCAGGAATGTTTACTCCCAGCACACAGCATAGAGTTCTGAGTAAAAAGTAACCAGTTAACCACAATGTCCGGGATTTTGTGTGTGTGTGGCCACAAACAAGGATAGAGACCTCTCTAGCTCTGGTATGGCCTTGGTGTTTTCAATTTCCTCCATGTCACTGTAGCTTACATCTGCCCTGTGAACACACACAAATAGAGGATTTCAATCGAATTGTAAGCCTATAACGTTAGTTTGCAGAAAAATCTTGAATACGGCTGTACGTGCCCCCCTACCATAGCAAGACTTTTGGGTTCAGGGGGTCAGGTTCCTATAAAAGAAAGTACTCAATTAATTAAGATGTATCTACAATATAGCAATGGAAGAAAAATGCCCCCAATTGAGTAGCAATGAATTCGAGGCATACAGCTACATTAACAGTTAGCTAGCTTGCTACTGTACCTAGAAAGCTAAATGTCCAAGCTCTTTCAGTTGACAGCTAGCAAGGCTAACATTAGTTGGTCAGACCCTCTCTTACCTTTATTTTCCCAGCCAAATTCATTTATCTGGTTAAATATAAATTAATAGATTTGAAACTAATTTGCATTAGCAAAAAAATGCTAGATTACACTTTTTTTGTTTACTCTAACGTGTCCTAGCAACACCGTTTTTTTTCCCCCGGTGGCGCACCAACAGTAAAGATTTCCCAATGCATTGCGCGCACAGTATAATAAACTCAAGCCCCCTTATAATACATTCAAGCACAAAAGCTTGAAATAAATACTTTTCGCTGCTTCTGTGCTGTAGCAATGTAATTCGTTTGAAGTATCATAGAAATAGAAGACCAATAGCCTATAGGAATGTCTTTGCTTCATTATAGCAAATTAATAATAGGCTACAATCAATTAATATGCCTACTTTTCGTATAGATGTATGTGAAATAAGTTATATATCAAATGCATGACACATTATGCAAGTTGTTTTTAATGCATTTATGTTTCTTCTTACACATTAAACATGACTCTTTCAATGACTCAATGTTATTTGTCACTGGTCAGCTCTGTCACCACTCACCAGTCCATACTGCATGTGCTATGCCATGGAGTTTAAGAACATTATCCCTCTTAATCCACTTTACCTTCTGTTGCATGCAGGTGCATATGCTTATGTCAGACGGAGAGAGAGAGAGAGAATGAAACACGTTTCATGTTTTTACGTTGAGAATCTGTCTGTGCGTATTAGTTGTATTATTTGTCTGCAGGCTGAACATTTGTCCAGGTAAATCTATTTAGATAGTGTGGTATCTTCTCCTCAGCAGACGGTCATTAGCGGTCCTATTGGAGTGTTATTTACAGTACAATTACTTTAGCCATGGAGGACCCAGAATTGCGTCAACTAAAGCTGGACAATCAGGTAAGGAAATCAAAATGATACTATAATTCAGATGACTTCCTCTAAACTGACATTCATGACAATATTGTGTAATAAAGGCAAATGTCACCAAATATGTGGTCTACAGATCCAGTGTATAAGCCAAATAAAAGCAACCAGTCTCTCTAGATACTAGTCTATATAAACCTCAATTTATTAACCTATTCGAAAGAAAATCATGTGTGGTTTAAATTGTGAATATTGAAACAATGTAACATTTTACATTTAGTGGTATAGATGAAACATGACAATCTTACAATAAGAATTAACTCTTAGTTACCCTTTCATATAGGCTAATCAAAGAAATAGGTAAACTGCTTTTGAAAGTGATGCAAGTGGTTGTTGTGTTTTTGAACCCGATGGAGAGGCAGAACATTGATGCAATCTTGGAATTAAGATTAAGCCCAAAATCTCCCTCAGCGTTCACTTTTGATGAAGAAGCAGCAGAGAAGGAGGGCCGATACCCAAATGGTCACAGCCAATAGGGACGCTCGACCCAAGAAAAGCAAGCAGAAGACTGGAGCAGATGACACAGACCTGTTGATTACTCAATCCCAGAGCAACAACTCCTTAAATGGTTGGTGATATGAACACTCAATGTATAGTACTCTCACAATACAGTATACTGAACCACAGAACAGTCATACAACTGTGTTGGCTGCATTATCAGTCTTTCAAATACATATCCCCATATTGACACCATTCTTATCAAGAATAAAACATTGTTGAATGGTTACAACCTCTGTCAAGATGTAGGCGAGAACTATTAGTTGTACATCTTTCACCAATAACCATCTAGTACTGTATGCCTGACTTGTAATGGCCATGTTATACTCTTCAGCTGAAGAAGCCCATGATAACCCACTGGAGGAAATTACTCTAGGAGAGCTCAGCCTAAAAACCACTGATGCTACAGATGAGATGCCCCCCGAGAAACCCATCATCACCAAAACTATGGACGTGGAAATTGACAGCCAGCCAAAGCCTAAACTTAGTACAGAAAATGAAGGCCCAGCAGAAGTGAAAAAGAAAGAGAAGGAGAAGAAAGAGAAAGGTGTGAAAAAGGAGAAGGCGCAAGCAAAACGTGAGATCATTTTATCCTATGAGATATGACACACACACACACACACACACACACACACACACACACACACACACACACACACACAGCAAAAACAGCAGCAAACACACAGCAAAAATACACAACACACACACACAATATCATGTGTGTATGTGTTGTGTATTTTTGCTGTGTGTTTGCTGTGTGTGTGTGCGTATCTGTGATTGTTTGTCAGAGGAGGCATCCTCAAGGAGGAATAGAAAGATGGTCCTCCTCAAAATGTAGTAAAAAATACTATTCTGTCTTATGTTTTAGAGTTAGAACAGAATGAGGATAAGGGAGAGGAGAAAGAGAAGGAGAAGCGAGAGAAAAAAACAAAAAAGGACAAATTGAAAGGACACACCCCAAGTAAAGAGAAGAAAAACAAGACTGATGAACAAGAGGGTAAGAGATACGAATGTCTTACACAATGCTGAATGTGTGATGATAACCTCTGCCACCGTATGTATATGAGATGTGCACAGACATGGTTACAAATGCTTGCTCAGAAGGCTTGGTTTTGAAGGCTTTGTCATTGGTTTGTGTTTTTTAGAAGAATGTGAGTTTACAGCTAAAGGCATCTGTAGGCCTTGCCCCTTGAGACGTAACTTTGGCTCCAAAGCCACTGTTGTGCTATGAAAGGGCAAACAGTAAATGGCTCACGATAGCCTGACTGCCCTGTTCAGTGGGCATCAGGTACGGAACCGAGCCAGATAGACCCAGGTATTCTGATCCTCTTCAGGAGGGCAAGGTGTATGTCTATAACCCATTGATCAAGCATGTTTGTTGTCGTCCTATCAAACTGATGTACTCTAGAACTATCAGCAATGCACTTGGACTAACCTTAAAAAGTACCCGAAGTCATGTACTGTATAACTCATTCTCTTCATGTTCTGTAAAGACATAAGAGATCTGGCTGCTTTAATCTGTTTCCTGTGACTAACTAGTAGATATGTTTTCCAGAAAAACACAACATATTCAGAACAAAGTTGATGTGACTGCAAAGTTATTTGGATGCTGTAGCTACATACTTTACACAATATGCAGAGCAACACAAAATGTTTTATAACACATTTCATTACTACCTTTCAGCATTACCATATTTTTATATTTCTCTCAATTTCCAGCAAACACTATCACTAAGTCTCCAGCTATTCAGATAGATTCCGTAGTAGAGTTTGAGACACCAGAATGGGACAGTGATGGTGAGAGAAAGGATTGGTCAAAAAGCCCCATCCCAGGAACACCCAAGAAAAAACAACACCTCAACACATGTGAGTCATACGTTTGCAAGGTATACTGAACAAAAATATAAACGCAACATGTAAAGGTTTGGTCCCGTATTTCATGAGCTGAAATAAAATATCCCAGAAATGTTCCATATGCACAAAAAGCTTATTTCTCTCAAATTTGGTTTACATCCCTGTTAGTGAGCATTTCTCCTTTGCCAAGATAATCCATCCACCTGACAGGTGTGGCATATCAAGAAGCTGATTAAACAGCATGATCATTACACAGTTGCACCTTGTGTTGTGGACAATAAAAGACCACTCTAAAATGTGCAGTTTTTTCACACAACACAATGCCACAGATGTCTTAAGTTTTGAGAAAGAGTACAATTGACATGCTGACTGCAGGAATGTCCACCACAGCTGTTGCCAGAGAATTGAATGTTAATTTCTCTACCATAAGCCGCCTCCAACGTCATTTTAGAGAATTTGGCAGTACGTCCAACCGGCCTCACAACCGCAGACTACATGTAACCAGGCCAGACCAGGACCTCCACATCCAGCTTCTTCACTTGCCGGATCGGCTGAGACTAGTCACCCGGACAGCTGATGAAACTGTGGGTTTGCACAACCGAATAATTTCTGCACAAACTGTCAGCAACTGTCTCAGGGAAGCTCATCTGCGTGCTCGTCATCCTCACCAGTGTCTTGACCTGACTGCAGTTCGGGGTCGTAACCTACTTCAGTGGGCAAACGCTCACCTTCGATGGCCACTGGCATGCTGGAGAAGTGTGCTCTTCACGGATAAATCCTGGTTTCAACTGTACCGGGCAGATGGCAGTCAGTGTGCAAGGCATTGTGTGGGCGAGCAGTTTGCTGATGTCAACTTGGTGAACAGAGTGCCCCATGGTGGCGGTGGGGTTATGGTATGAGCAGCAGTAAGCTACATACAATGAACACAATTGCATTTCATTGATGGCAGTTTGAATGCGCAGAGATATCGTGACGAGATTCTGAGGCCCATTGTCGTGCCATTCATCCGCTACCATCACCTCATGTTTCAGCATGATAATGCAAGGCCCCATGTCTCAAGAATCTGTACACGATTCCTGTAAACTTAATATTTCCCAGTTCTTCCATGGCCTGCATACTCACTAGACATGTTAACCACTGAGCATGTTTGGGATGCTCTGGATTGAAGTGTACGACAGTGTGTTCCAGTTCCCGCCAATATCCAGCATTTTCACACAGCCATTGAAGAGGGGTGGGACAACATTCCACAGGCCACAATCAACAGCCTGATCAACTCTATGCAAAGGAGATATGTCGCACTGCATGAGGCAAATGTTGTGTTTATATTTTTGTTCAGTGTATAATTACCGGTATAAACTAAACTGACCTTCCGGTATACTGCAAAGAGTTTCCCTTTTGTTTACATGAAATAACTGTGAATATGTTGTTTCCACTGCTACAGCAAGGTGCCAAATAAGTGACAATGAGAGGGAGGAAGATGAAATTCTTGAAAGAGAGAAAAAAGAGAAAACTCCAAAAAAGACAAAAAAAGCTGAGAAAGCAAATCTCGCACTGCTTAACTCCAACTACAGGCAGCAGGACACCTCAGACAGCGACGACAACATTGGAAGAGTAAGAGTGTGATAAAAACGTCACTCTAAAAGAACAGTGTTTGTCCATTTTACAAATGAACCATTTTCCCTTTAACCTAGATATGGTAGCCATTACCTTATAAATGTCTTTCATTCAGACAATTTATGTCTGAAAAAAAATCCTTTCCTCCCATCTCTTCCTCTTTCTTTTCTCTCCTTCCCTCTCCCTACTCTTCCCATTTCCTTCCTGTCTCTGTCCCTCAGGTGACAACCCCTGTCTCAGTTGAAGATCTTGAAAAGTTTGCCCTGCATCCAGCCCCTAGAGATACGACAATCCAGTGCAGAATCACTCGGGACAGGCGGGGCGTGGAGAAAGGAATGTACCCCACTTACTATCTCCATATGGAGAAGGAGGATGGGAAGAGGGTAAGGGTGCTAAAGAAAATGTTCAACGGAATATATGGCTGGCCAATGTGAATGCTCTTGTTGCAAGTCTTTCCTTGTGCGGTATGTGATTGGCCAGCCTTTATGTCAGTTTGATCATCAGAATAATTGCACTCATGTAACTGCTGTTTTCTCATTGTCCATTCTTGATTTCTCCCTCCATCCTCCCTTAATACTCCTCTTTCTCTCTACCTCTCTCAGGTGTTTTTAATGGCAGGCAGGAAGAGGAAGAAGTGCAAAACCTCCAATTATCTCATTTCCATTGATCCAACAGAACTTTCCAGAGACACAGACAGTTATATAGGCAAACTAAGGTAACTAACCCCCAACTGATCTATGTTCAACCATAAAAAAATGTGTGAACAACTTTTCATTTAGTTTAGTATTATTTTCCATTCTGTCTGTCTGTCTGTTTATTTATTGTGTCCATCTGTCCCGTTCTTCTGTTTAACTTCACAGTACTATGTAAATCGTATGATCAATCCCTTTCAGATCAAATGTGCTAGGCACCAAATTCACAGTGTTTGACGACGGGGATAACCCAGATAAGAAGCCTTTCGTCAAAGAGTGTGAGTCAGTTCGGCAAGAGCTTGCCGCAATCTGTTATGTGAGTCAAACCTAATTTTACATCTTTACAATGACTTCTTTAATTTACTGTAGGCTTTTGCCTCCTGATAAAAAATAAATCAGACCAATAACTATGACCTTGTCTTCTGTATTTTTGTCTTTCAGGAGAAGAATGTTCTAGGTTTCAAAGGCCCCAGGAAAATGACGGTGGTTATTCCTGGCATGATGGAGAATGATGAGAGAGTGTGCATTCGTCCAAAAAGTGTATGTTTATCGACACCTAAGACTCCTGAGATTGAGACCTAAGGTTAAATTCATCAGGCCACTAAACCAATACATATGATGCAGAATAGAATAAGAGAATAGAATGAGTACCTATATAAATAAAGATATGGTACGGACAGTCTGTTTACCACTCTCTCCTTCATCTACTGTTATCTCTCAGGATATAGAGTCTCTGCTCTCCCGCTATGAGAATGGTAACACTGACAACCTAGTGTGCCTCATGAACAAGTCCCCCAGCTGGAATGAACAGACACAGTCCTACGTGCTCAATTTCCACGGCCGAGTCACACAGGCCTCCGTCAAAAACTTCCAAATAGTTCACCCTGACAACGGTAAGATAGAGCCATTGTTTGCTGAGAAATAGAGGTGCTTTAGGCCGCCTGATTGGCTATAAGCTGTCTTAGAATACCCTTTCTATATTTCTGCATGTAGTGGCTTAAAAATCACTTAATTCACTTAATTCACCCGCCCCCAATGCCAACTAACCCTTTTATAATGTACTGCTATCCAACTCCCCACCACCCTGCTGACTATGGGACAATTACACTCCCTTCCAGAGGACTACATTGTGATGCAGTTTGGTCGGGTGGCAGAGGACGTATTCTCAATGGACTATAGCTTCCCTATGTGTCCCCTGCAGGCCTTCGCCATCACGCTCTCCTCCTTCGATGGCAAACTGGCTTGTGAGTGATACCAAGTGTGGACAACTCAATCAAGCAGAAGCAGAGCCTTAATGGCTTACCATTACAGTTCTATCACAGTATTAATTGTCAATGTGCATTCCAGGTAGTGTTGGATAAGTGTTTGATATTTTTCAACACCTGAGATTACAGAAAGTATTTTTTAGATTTGACAAAAATTTGACGAAACTAATCAACGTCATTGAGTATAGGTTATGATTCAGTCTCAATAAGGAACACATATTGCTACATGTTATCTGAAAAACAGCAACTAGGTCCTCTGAATTATATATTGTGCTTAGATGTCTGGTAGATGTAACCACTAGAATGACAATGTTGCACAGCATACCTGTTTTGTGCAGGCTGTTTGATCATATTTGAACTGAAACATTTTTATAAGAAATATGTATAAGAAATATGTCCAATTCATTTATTTAATATTGATTGCAGTCTTAAGGCTCCGCTCCACATTATCAAAGTGTAACGTATTCATGTTTTCCATTTTTTTCTACATTCCACATAATCTCATATGTGCAACATATACTGAGTATACCAAATATTAGGAACACCACCCCTGTTGCCCTCAGAACGGCCTCAATTCGTCAGGGCATGGGCTCTACAAGGTGTCGAAAGCATTCAACAGGGATGCTGGCCCATGTTGACTCCAATGCTTCCCACAGTTGTGTCAAGTTGGCTGAATGTCCTTTGGGCGGTGGACCATTCTTGATACACACAGGAATCATCTGCACTGATTGAAGTGGATTTAACAAGTGACATTAATAAGGAATCATAGCTTTCACCTGGATTCAAATGGTTAGTCTATGTCATGAAAAGAGCAGGTGTCCTTAATGTTTTGTATACTCACTGTAACAAGGCAGCTGCAGGGCTCTAGACTGCAACCATTTAGTCGCATTTTGAGATCTTCCCAGCGAACGTTTCCATAACGTTCCCTAAAGGTTCTCCTTTGGTTCTTAGAAAAATAACCTTCCCAAAAACGTTCCCAGAAGCAAGATTTGTTATCTGGGCTTTGACTTGGCTTTGCGAGTTCCATTTTAATTGGTTGCATCGGTGCGAGCTGCCATTTCTAGCTGGTCACTTCACTTCTCTCAAAACGTTCTATTTGGGGGCGGCAAAAACCACAATTTGGTCAAATCTAAAAGTGCACCATTTTTCTGATCCCTGAATGAAATAGTCAGGTTTGCTCTGTGCTTGTTTCTCCCTTGCTGCTCCCAAGTAGGTTAGTTGGAGAGCAAAATGCATTCTGATTGTAACATTTCAAAATTCAATTGCGGGAAAATAAAAGTTTAGAAGCTGTTGTGACTGTTGGAGAGAGGAGGGTCTAAGGTTTCTGAAAGGTATTACATTTATTTCTCAAGTCTCAATATTGGCTGTTTAAGCACAGTTTTTAACCAAACTATCTGGTAGGCTATATCTTTGAGATATACGGAGTGGAGTGCGGGAAGCACACATCTGCCATTTGCGGTGATTGCATAGGCCTATAAATAAATGATTGGGTATGCTGCAAAGTTTTTAGGAAATTACAATTACTGTTAGATTAATCAATTACACAACTAACTACCGGCATATTATATTTAGCTATCTAACTAATGCATTTTGAGTTTACAAATTAATTAGCCTATGTGATATTTGTACACACAATAGATGTAAGCAAATTTATATCTATTTAACAGAAGAAATCTGCAGTTCTGGAGCCCTATTTTGAGAGTAAAATATAGCAACAATAGACTAAATGTCAACCCATTCATGACAATCACTGGTTTAGGGTGCATGTCAAGATATATTGATCATGCACTCCTGCTTGGACATGTTCCATTTTCCATTGACATTTTAGTCATTTAGCAGACGTTCTTATCCAGAGCGACTTACAGATTGTGCATTCATCTTAAGACAGTTAGGTGGGACAACCACATACTGTATCACAGTCATAGTAGGTAAATACATTTTTCCTCAATAAAGTATCTATCAGCAAAGTCAGAGCTAGTATGAGGGACAAGAGTCAAGTGCGAGCGTTAGTTCACAAAAGGCTTTTTTTAATGTTAGATGAAATAACTTATTTTCTGAATCATATCATCTCAGTAGCACTGTGAACGTCTTTTTAAAATGGCTGGTCATTTTTTCCTATTGCGTGATGCTGCAACAAGTTTGGTACGACCAAATTATGGGCTGGTGCCACCAACTGAAAATGTAAGTAGCACCGGTGCCACCAGGAAATTAGTCTGGATTCCTGAAGCTGCAAAGAGCCTCTATTTAAGATAATGATGTGGAATTTGCCATAAATTGTTATTGATAGAATGTTTACTGATGTATAAAACTGTCATGTTGATTAATCATTTTTATACTATGGCATTGTTGAATACTTGTTTCTGATTGGCTTGAAGGACAATTTAGAGCGTGCATTATTTTCCTGTAATGCATGGTATATCAGCACGGTAGCGTTCAATGGCTATAGTTCATCCTTACATGTTCTATGTTTGAGCTGCTTTTGAAGGCAAAGGTCGAATTGAAAACATTACTGGCATTGATGAATTGGATTTTCAGCCACGTCTATTTCTATGGGCACAAGCACTGTTCATGACACAAACTATTCACACCCCTATTGTTGGTGGAGAGAACATTTTGCAAGTTTGAAGTCTATTTCCTGAAATTATAAAAATGTTCTCATGGGATGCAGAGAACATTTAGCAGTTTTAAAGCTACTTTTCATGCAATTCTATACATTTTGCCATGTCTAATGTGCATTCATGTGATATTTGACTGACTCAAACGTTACATCAGAATGTATGGTCTAAAAAACCTACCTAAAAAAACATTAGCTGACATGGGCTAGTTGATCTGGACATTTCTGACACATTATAGCTCTCTAAGATATTCAATGACTGGTTTGACAAGAGGAAAACTGTTGACGCATTACCCAATTTCAAAATGACACCTTGTGCATTCTACTATTATAACGTTCAAGAGAAAATTTAAAGCCAGACTGAGTTCCGTTAAAAAAAGACAGGGTGCGCCCCACAGTTTGAGAACCAATGATCTAAACAAGCAAGTCTGTTTGTATGGTTACCAAGGCAACTACTGTAGTTATCTAGTAAACTTGCTAGCTACTTCAGTGGATGTTGAATGCATTTCTACCTGTAAATAAACACATTTCTAGGGACAAATGTGTTAAATGTGTTAAATTATAGCCATGGCATAAAACATCTTGTAAACCCATTACTCTGTGTTGATGTTGTTTTTGTACAGGAAGTTAGTATCTTCTCTCCCCACTATCTCCTTTTGGTCTCTTTATCGCAGTCAAGGACGGAAATACTTTTAGTCAAAGAACTTAATGAATATACCAATCTTCACTGCTGATCTGGAAACACTACATCCAACAGATGTAGATAAACCCAATGACTCATGATTTCTCCTCTTGCACAACAGTTACAAAAGTAATTTCGATATCGATAACAGTCAAGCTTTCAGCACTTACTGTATTGCTGAACGCAGAGAGCAATTGAGTTTCACAGATATAAGAATAGGCCACAGTTAAGCCCTGTGGTAAATGAATTTGACCACAAAACACGTTTTCTGATGTAGCCTATCTATTCTGTTTCTGAGTGAAACCTTACACCAAAACTAACTTTAGACGTTGTCTGCGGAGTTAAAAGATGCCTTTCCTCTCAATAAAGAAACACACTTCCTGTGTTAATGATGTTTAGTTTGAACTGACAATAATATTGGCAATGATGACTGAAGACATTTATAAGCATCTTCCTGTGAGATAAAAGTGTTTCCTAATAACCTCTACTGTTCCTCTGCCACAAACTTGTCACTTGATTAGTGAAAGTTGCTCACAAACTTAGGTTACCATGATTTAGGCCCAAGTTATATTAGTTATCCCAGTTTGCTTGCTGTATGGTGAGGATATTAGTTTATTTTTCTTGCCTCCCTGTAAAAAAAAAGATTTAAAAAAAGGTGTATTACCTATTATTGCCCATTACTAATCTCTCACACTTTAGGACAGGAGTATTTCCTGGTGAGGTCACATGGTCAGGAAAAACTCTTATCCCTAAAACTAAGTAGTCAATTCACAAGTTTAGATCAGAGCCGTATAGAGAGGGAGTTCGGTCAGGTTTTAGAATGACTGCCATGTAAACGTCTTTATTCTCGAAATGTTGGTGACGTAACAATACGAGAGCGTGTCTGATAATTCCATATGAAATGACCTGCTGTGAACAAGCAAAACCGAGCAGCGAATTTAGCAGACGTTGTTATTGATTAGCATTCAGGATAATGTGTATCTAAGTCTGTACTGTGTTGTGGTGTCAAGAAATCTATCTTTACTGGACATCTTCATAGGTTTTGAAAACTATCAGAAATAAGCAGCACAAATCAGAAGCATCAATTATCACTTAGCAATGTCTATGTAGGTGAAAGTGGCTCGCTTGCAACTATCAGACTGAAACCGCATTGGCCCAACTCTCTATATATACACAGTATGACTCTTTAGATAGCTCAGTGATGTAACAGGTGAACTAACACAACACTGTCATTATGTGTTCACTATGTGTGCCAATGTGCATATAGAAACTCAATGATAGTCAGATATGACCAACTTTGACACATGACCAGGAGCTCTGTATCTGCACTTATCTTCTATATACACTGAATTAAATAGATTTATGCAACATGCAACTATTTCAAAGATTTTACTGAGTTCATATAAGGAAATAAATTCATTAAGCCCTAATCTATTGATTTCACATGACTGGGAATACAGATAGGCATCTGTTGGTCACCAATACCGTTAAAAAAGGAAGTAGGGGCATGAATCAGAAAACCAGTCAGTATCTGGTATGACTAGCATTTTCCTCATGCAGCACGACACATCTCCTTTGCATAGAGTTGATTGTGGCCTGTGGAATGTTGTCCCACTCCTCCTCAATGGCTGTGCGAAGTTGCTGGATATTGGCGGGAAATGGAACTTACATGTTGATCCAGAGCATCCCAAACATGCTCAATGGGTGACATGTCTGGTGAGTATGCAGGTCATGGAAGAACTGGATCATTTTAAATTTTTTACATTTGAATCATTTAGCAGACACTCTAATCCAGAGAGTAACGGAGACGCTGAGAGTCGAGAAGCAGGTGCAGGTGAAACATTTAATTAAACAACAAACATGGAACAAGACAATATAACAGTAGAGTCTACGCATAAACACAGGAACAATACTGACTGGGGAAAGAACCTAAGAGAGTGCCAGATATAATCAATACAACAGGTGTAGACCTTACAGTGAAATGCTTACTTACAAGCCCCTAACCAGTAGCGCAGTTTAAAAAAAATACAGATAAGAATAAGAAATAAAAGTAACAAGTAATTAAAATAGTCTGGGTAGCCATTTGATTAGGTGTTCAGGAGTCTTATGGCTTGAGGGTAGAAGCTGTTTAGAAGCCTCCTGGACCTAGACTTGGTGCTCCGGTACCATTTCTGTGCTGTAGCAGAGAGAACAGTCTATAACTAGGGTGGCTGGAGTCTTTGACAAATTTTAGGGCCTTCCTCTGACACCGCCTGGTATAGAGGTCCTGGATGGCAGGAAGCTTGGCTCCAGTGATGTACTGGGCCATACGCACTACCCTCTGTAGTGCCTTGCGGTCGGTGGCCGAGCAGTTGCCATAGCAGGCAGTGAGGCAACTAGTCAGGATGCTCTCAATGGTGCAGCTGTAGAACCTTTTGAAGATCTGAGAACCGATGCCAAATCTTTTCAGTCTCCTGAGGGGGAATAGGTTTTGTCGTGCCCTCTTCACGACTGTCTTGGTGTGCTTGGACCATGTTAGTTTGTTGGTGATGTGGACACCAAGGAACTTGAAGCTCTCAACCTGCTCCACTGCAGCCCCGTCAATGAGAATGGGGGCGTGCTAGGTCCTCTTTTTCTTGTAGTCCACAATCATCTCCTTTGTCTTGATCACGTTGAGGAAGAGGTTGTTGTCCTGGCACCACACAGCCAGGTCTCTGACCTCCTCCCTGTAGACTGTCTCGTTGTTGTCATTGATCAGGTCTACCACTGTTGTGTCATCGGAAAACTTAATGATGGTGTTGGAGTTGTGCCTGGCCGTGCAGTGATGAGTGAACAGGGAGTACAGGAGGGGCCTGAGCATGTACCCTTAAGGGGCCCCTGTGTTGAGGATCAGCGTGGCGGATTTGTTGTTCCCTACCCTTACCACCTCATTAATCCAATCCACATATATTATCAACCACCAAAAGAACGTAGTGGTAAAGTCTTCACCTATTTGATCCATAGCTTTGTATTAATCTGTAACTTCCTTGAGGATACCAATAGCATCCATCTAGACAAAGCTACTCCCATCCTGGTCAAAACTCCTCCTGTGCCTACTTTAGCCTCCTATAACTGGCCTCTGATGACTAACTCGAACTGGTTGGACCAATAACACCGGGACACTAGTTCCTAACAACCCTTTCTGGTAGTTTCTGTCGTATGCGTCCTTTGCTGGTACGAGCCCACCCTACACCAGTCATAGGTGCTGTTAGGTTAACAATTTTCTCCTGTACTTCCAAGCCTAAGTCAGTCACATTAACGATTACCTTTCAGCCATTGAAATCATCTAAGTTCTCAGTGCCATTCTTGTATCTATAACACTGGTACTCATCAGGAGTTAAAGTAAGCCGAGGTGAGTTGGCCGAGTACTTCAATCTGGCCAACCTAGTCCCTGTAAAGTTATTTGCTTTCCTAGGGAAATGTTTCATGTTTACCTTAAATCCTACATCTTGATCTTCTTTGACTCCTTATTCTGTAAGACACTCATCAGTGTATTATATAGTTTATCTTTTACTTTTTATCAATGACAATGGCTTCATATAATTAGTACCGGCAGGTGGTGGATCTGGATGTATCAGAAAGATTACCAAGACTATGATGCAGCTCAGAGTCCCTACTCTTCCCAAAAACCGCCAACCCTCTCTTGCCCTTAGTCGATCGATCTGCTAGGTACCACCCCATACTCATACTCACACCTCTAGGGGCACACACAGTGATGAACTGTCGGGATAGGAAATCTTCATTAAGGAGGTAACCCCCAGACCCTGTTGGTACTCGGTTCTTCTCCTAACTCTGTGTGTGAGCAGCAGTGCTTGTATGTGTACAGTGGGGCAAAAAAGTATTTAGTCAGCCACCAATTGTGCAAGTTCTCCCCTTTAAAAAGATGAGAGATGCCTGTAATTTTCATCATAGGTACATTTCAACTATGACAGACAAAATGCAGGAAAAAAATCCAGAAAATCACATTGTAGGATTTTTAATGACAAGAACCATCATTAACCATCAGGCCATAGTGGAGTTTGGAGTGTGACTGTTTGAGGTTGTGGACAGGTGTCTTTTATACTGATAACAAGTTCAAACAGGTGCCATTAATACAGGTAACGAGTGGAGGACAGAGGAGCCTCTTAAAGAAGAAGTTACAGGTCTGTGAGAGCCAGAAATCTTGCTTGTTTGTAGGTGACCAAATACTTATTTTCCACCATAATTTGCAAATAAATTCATTAAAAATCCTACAATGTGATTTTCTGGATTTTTTTCTCTCATTTTGTCTGTCATAGTTGAAGTGTACCTATGATGAAAATTACAGGCCTCTCTCATCTTTTTAAGTGGGAGAA
Source organism: Oncorhynchus tshawytscha (assembly GCF_018296145.1). NCBI lineage: Eukaryota > Metazoa > Chordata > Actinopteri > Salmoniformes > Salmonidae > Oncorhynchus > Oncorhynchus tshawytscha. The sequence continues at coordinate 13,379,026 of NC_056452.1, read as the reverse complement.
CTTGCACAATTGGTGGCTGACTAAATACTTTTTTGCCCCACTGTATATCTTCAACTTCTAGGTCTACCTGTTCTGGTCCCTAACTCTGGCATTCTATTTTTTTCTACCTGATTAGCTAGAATGTCATCCATTATTTAAAGACATATATCTTAGTAAACCAACTCTAGGGATAATATCTTGACCTAATATTTTACTAACCATAATCGTGTCCGCCAAGTAAGTTTGGAACGCTTCTACCCATTTGCTATATTTATCTATTATTTTTTTTTAAATTAAGTGGTTCATTAACACATAGGCCACAACGTCTGCTATATTTATTTATAAAAAAAAATGTTTTAAGTAGTTCATTATCACATAGGCCACAACGTCTTTCCTAACCTGCAGTGTTTCCTAACCTGCTCCACCATCCATATTCTACAAAGTGTTGTCTAATTACCTGCACCATCCCTCCGGTTGATACGTGGCTCTGCCCATGTATCAATATTGCTGCATACCTAAACAATGACTTAGGTAGTATGGGAAACTTATCCTTGTACCAAAACTCTTCTGAATCCCCCTATTCCTGTCTTAGGATGTGTGACTCCTTCTAATGCCCTTGCTACATCCCTCTGTGTCCATGCCCTATAGACTTCTATCGTGTCTGGTGTGTGTGGGGGAATTGGGGTATCTGCTCATCGTCTTCTAATTATTCTGTGTCGCTTCTGTCTTCTCTCAGTCCTGGCTTATTATGAGATTCTAACCTTCGTAATGCTCCAGGTCTCCTGCTCCTCACTCCCAGTCTCTCCCTTTCATTCTCCTCAAATTGCTTCAGCTTTCTCTCTATCTTGCTCATTTCCTGGCCACCCTCCCTCCTTCTCCTCATACTCCCAAACCATCAAGGTCACCTTAGGCTTCCGCATAGGGCGGGGGAGCCCTTCTCCGTCTGCCTTTTCTACTATCTGTCTGTCGCTCCTTCCCACAACCGTCAGTATCAAATATAGGTTGTTTCCAAATATTTACTAAATGTCTCACTGTCTCCCTGTCTGAACTCATGGATTTGAGAAAAATCACGTCTATGGTAGTAATCTCTAAGTGTCAAATTTCTTACCCTGCATACAACAACAGCTGACTACCTAAAGGAAAATAAAACTTTGCTTGATTTCTAAATATTACTTAAGCCACCTTAAAATCATTATTACAAATTACCTTAAATTCATTATCCAAATGGCCCTCCCATGAGGCTGATCAGACCACAAAGGAAAGTCATGATAGAGGTCAAAAGTCATACCACCCTTTCACAGTAATGTTTCTTACTATATTCGACAAATTAAAGAAAAACCATCAAACATTTTCTACATGTTGTATCCCAGGTTCCCAAAACATTCCTTTATCAAAAATAATTCCCGTGTTTAATTAAAATTCACAAAATAAAACTTCCAAATGTTTGTATATAATAAAAATTCCATATGTTTGTGTACCCCCTTTAAAGATATCGTCTCTCTAGGAAAAATGGAAATCTCCTCAAACCCCTAGGTTAAAAACAAACAAAACATTTCCAGACCTTTTCAATTTAGAAGAAACATGCCTCTATCTCACTCACTCCCTTCAAGATTACAGCCCTCAGAAAACATGTCCAAAGAGAGACAATGAATCACTCCTTTACCCAGAAAAAAACACTTGGTCAGCATTCATTATACTACCCCGATTCAGAAACCCAAACGTTGACTACAAACAACACCTAATAATAATGATAATTCCATTGTCCTCTCTCCGATCATTAGTTTTACATTTCCTCAATGGTTATATGTACTTAATTGAACATGCGCTACCCTTGGACACAATACTGTACTTTAAATCTATGAAATTCCCCTACTACTTAACTAGTTTGGCCCAAGCTTGCTTTGCAACATTAAAACCCATTCAGTCTGTCTGCAAACAGTCTCTCAAAATGCTGATAGGAATACCCTGCCATTAGACACACACGACTGAGATTAATGTGCACTGTCCCTTTAAAATAAAATTAACTCAACCTGCAATCCACTTTGCTGACCTGACATTGTTCCATGTAATGGAAACAGATTATAATGTTAGAATTCATAAACTTTCTGTTCCAATTCACTGGTGTTACCTAACAATCAAACCAAGAATCAATAACCAGAAACTATCACAAAACTTTTATCCGACACCAGTCAATCCATAAGAATAAAAACACATTTCGATGGGCACAACTCTATCACAATTATCTCTCCGCTATTATTTAGAATTCACAGGTTATTCCAGCAGACCATTTATGTCACGACTTCCACCGAAGTTGTTCCCTTTCCTTGTTCGGGCGGCGTTCGGCGGTCGACGTCACCGGCTTTCTAGCTGCCACCGATCCATGTTTCATTTTTCCTTTTGTTTTGTCTGTTTTACACACCTGGTTCCCATCTCATGATTATGTTCCTTATTTAACCCTCTGGTTTCCCTTTCTGTTTGTGTGTGATTGTCTTTCGTGTGTTGGAGTTCTATCCTGTTTTGTCCTTGTTTGATAACAGGATTTTTGTTAAATTCTTGGATTGAGTAAATACAGTGTTTTTTTTTACTCTTACCTGTGTCCTGCACCTGACTCCTTCGCTATCTTCTAGATAGACTCTGACAATTTAGGCAAGACAACGTATTACATCGAAATCGTCTCGTTATTATTTAGAATGAATTAGTCTTTCAATTGAACCTAAACAAGCTATTAAAATGTTCAGTTCATATCATAAACAAACACTAGCAACGGTATCTTTCCAGGAAAAACATATCCATAGTTCAACTACTATCAGAAACACAGATTTTAGTCAATTGGTGCTTAGGCTGAGATATGAACCTGAGTCTCACGCATGGTAGGCAAGAAATCTACCATTGGACCACCAGCACTTTTTGAAATGATAAAGACTCCACGCAAATAACTATTTTTATAATTGTCTGTAGTCTTAAAATCAGGCATTATTACTGAGACAATTCCCAGAAAATAGCCCTAATTTAAAGGTCCAAGCATTTCCCCAGCGAGGATTCTCCTTACTCTCTCTCTCGTTGTCTCTGCCTCTCTCTTTCTCTCTGTATGTCCCCTTATCTTCTCTTTTCCTTCCCTCTCTTGACTCTTGTCACTCTCTCTATCTCCTACTCAGAATTTAGGTATAATTACTATTATGACTTTTGATAAGTTATTAGGTCTCACACGCACATCATTTTTTCCCTGCTGACATCCTTCTTGTAACTTTCTCTCACCGATTCTCTACACTTGCCTTTTTGCTCCTACTACTCCCCTCGCTCTCTCATTTGCCTACGTTCCCTCTTCTGTCTCTCCATAAACTGTCTCTGTCTACTGTTCCTTGGTGGGGTCTTACAATCCTCTGCCATGTGGCCTGTTTTATTGCAGTTGTAGCACTTTCTGTCCTCGGGTTCTATCCACTTTCTACTCTCCCTGTTTCCCCCTTTCTTTTTAAAATCCTTCCTGCTCTTTCCTGCAATTTCCCCAAGAGTGGCGATCAAATGTTCTGCTCCTGTCTGTTCTTTCTTAATTTTCTTTTCCTTGCCATTATGCTCATGGTGTATAGCATACCTCTTTACTTCGGCTAATGTGGCTGTTCCCCACCCTATCAGAGTCTCTTTTATGATTTGGCAAATTTCAGGCTTCATACCACTCAAGAAGGCTATTTTTAACTGTTGGTGGTAAGGTCCGTCCTCTCTCTGTCTAGGATCTACCAGTCCACTATTAGCATTGAACACGTCTCTCAGTCTCTATAAATACTGGCTAACAGTTGTTTCCCCATCCCCTTATTTACACTCATGTATCTTTGAAAAGTCTGCATGTCTATGGCAATAGTCCCTAAGATTATTACAGAGCTGTGTCAATTTGTCTGCATAATCCCCATCTCCTGCCCATGGTAAAACCGGTTCTCCTCCTTGCCCTTGGAACCCAGGCTCCCCTCACTGCTGCCCAGTCTTTCCTCACTATCTGTCGGACAGCCATTTCCAATTCTCCTGCATTTAGTTTAAAACTCTCGGTCAGTCCCTCCATATCTCTCCTAAACCCTTCTATTATTACCTTCTACTCTTTTCCGGGCCTCTGACAGCCACACCCTGGCTGTATCCAAACCTTCTGATTGTTTCTGGATGTTATTACCACAGGTTTCATGCATCTGTTCTATTATAACCTCCAGCTTGTCCACATCTAGACGCCCCATAAACCCGTATTTCTGTCTCCATTTCGGACCATAATACCCATTCCTCTTATCCTCAGACTGCATATACCTCTCGTCCCTGGTTAATTCCGGAACCTCTTTTGAGGATTTACCACCCATGTTTATTCAATTACTGTTATGCTTATTCTCACAATCGATGTGTGTACTTACTCAATTATTACATTTCTTTTGTAATATGTATTCTCACTTTCTATGGGTATAACCTCCTTCCTCCTGTTTGGAATAATCAGACCTATTTTGCGCGCCTCCGGTAGATCTCGACTATCCTCTCCAAAACGTATTTCGACAGGGGATCTATATTCATACAAATTACGTCCCTTATAATTTGTATTATTATATTTCGCCTTCTACATTACGTTTTCCGGCTACTGTACTTCAACCCGTTTTACTTTTAGGTCTTACTGTTCGATATTGTACTTCGAAATTTCTTAATTAGATCTGTAACCCAGTGCCGCCAATACTAAGAAAGATACTTTTGTCATAAACTTTCTCTACATTAGATTATATGGACAGTTAAAATCCTCCCTCACAAAAAATGTAAGCATTGATCAAGATAAATGTAAGTTTAGAATTTAACCCCAAACTACTGAATAAAGATCACTGACCTTATCTTGCAGCTGAGAATTCAATGTTGGTTGGATTTCGTCACTGTTTTCTGTTGTGTATCAGTTTGCAACCGGCCTGAAATGGAACCTCAATTTCCAGAGGTCAGGTCTTTAACTTACGGATCTCTGATCTGTCCGTGCATGGTTTTCGGCGCTCCCATGGGACGACAGAAAACAGGTATTGAAATCTGTCTCGAAGGACCAAGCTGTCAGGTGTCACATTCTGACCTTAGTTCCTTTGTTTAGTCTTTGTTTTAGTATGGTCAGGGCGTGAGTTGGGTGGGCAGTCTATGTGTGTTTTTCTATGTTGGGGTTTTGAGTTCTGCCTAGTATGGTTCTCAATCAGAGGCAGCTGGCAATCGTTGTCCCTGATTGAGAATCATACTTAGGTAGCCTGCGTTTCACTTTTGGTTTGTGGGTGTTTGTTTCCGTGTGAGTGTTTGGGCCACACGGTACTGTTTCGTTTTTCGTTTTGTTCACATCGTTTATTGTTTTGTATTTCAGTGTTCAGTTTGTTTTGAATAAATCATCATGAACACTTACCACGCTGCGCTTTGGTCCGATCCTTCTTCCACCTCTGAATGCGGTTACATCAGGAGAATTTTCAATCCCAATGATAATAACAATCAATCAATAGCTTTGACCAATCCCCGAGGTTTGTAAGACCATGGGTTTAATAATAATTTGTCAAAGACTCAGTTTATGCAAAAGGTCAGTACAGTTTATTCACGAGAACGTTCTGAAGTCCACAATACAAAGACATCCATTTTATAGTGGCACACATACTTCCACACAAACAGTAGATATCATACACACATACATACACACGAACAGTATGTATCCTACACACATACTGTATCACTACCCAGCCGACAAAGATTATGGAGACCGTGAGAAGCACTCCCTGTCCTCCCCCAAGAATACGGAGACCGGGAGAAGTACTCCCTGCCCTCTCCCAAATCTCTCAGTGGCCCTTAGCCAAGGTCGGCACCGAATTTTGCTCAGACAGTCTGTGTTTAAGATACTATAAACAATATATTGTACAGATATATTGTTTTACCCTAATTCTGACTAAAACTACACACATCATTAATTATAACTTTACTGACTATAATCAATTTCGTACAATTATATGGTTTCAGGGTGGAATATTCTAAATCAGTAATTTAAACATATAAATTCCATTATCAGGTGTTTAGTCCCAGGGTCCTTAGCTTATTGATGAACTTTGAGGGCCCTATGGTGTTGAATGCTGAGCTGTAGTCAATGAATAGCATTCTCACATAGGTGTTCCTTTTGTCCAGGTGGGAGAGGGCAGTGTGGAGTGCAATAGAGATTGCATCATCTGTGGATCTGTTGGGGCGGCATGCAAATTGGAGTGGGTCTCGGGTTTCTGGGATAATGGTGTTGATGTGAGCCGTGACCAGCCTTTCAAAGCAGTTGGTAGTCGTTTAGGGTTGGTAGTCGTTTAGGCAGGTTACTTTAGTGTTCTTTGGCACAGGCAATATGGTGGTCTGCTTAAAACATGTTGGTATTACAGACTCAGACAGGGAGAGGTTGAAAATGTCAGTGAAGACACTTGCCATTTGGTCAGCGCATGCTGGCAGTACACATCCTGGTAATCCGTCTGGCCCTGCGGCCTTGTGAATGTTGACCTGTTTAAAGGTCTTACTCACATCGGCTGCGGAGAGCGTGATCACACAGTCTTCCAGAACAGCTGGTGCTCTCATGCATGTTTCAGTGTTATTTGCCTCGAAGTGAGCATAGAAGTTGTTTAGCTCGTCAGGTAGGCTCGTGTCACTGGGCAGCTCTCGTCTGTGCTTCCCTTTGTAGTCTGTAAAGGTTTGCAAGCCCTGTCACATCCGACGAGTGTCAGAGCCGGTGTAGTACGATTCAATCTTAGTCCTGTATTGATGCTTTGCCTGTTTGATGGTTCATCGGAGGGCATAGCGGGATTTCTTATAAGCTTCAGGGTTAGAGTCCCGTTCCTTGAAAGCAGCAGCTCTAGCCTTTAGCTCAGTGCGGATGTTGCCTGTAATCCATGGCTTCTGGTTGGGGTATGTACGTACGGTCACTGTGGGGGACGACGTCATCGATGCACTTATTGATGAAGCCAATGACTGATGTGGTTTACTCCTCAATGCCATCGGAGGAATCCATGAAACATATTCCAGTCTGTGTTAGCAAAACAGTCCTGTAGCTTAGCATCTGCTTCATCTGACCACTGTTTTTATTGATCTAGTCATTGGTGCTTCCTGCTTTAATTTTTGCTTGTAAGCAGGAATCAGGAGGATAGAATTATGGTCAGATTTGCCAAATGGAGGGCGAGGGAGATCTTTTTTTTATATTGTGTTATTGATTGTATGTTTGTTTATTCCATGTGTAAGTCTGTGTTGTTGTTTGTGTCACACTGCTTTGCTTTATCTTGGCCAGGTCGCAGTTGTAAATGAGAACTTGTTCTCAACTGGCCTACCTGGTGAAATGAAATAAAATACAATTATTTCAGCTCATGAAACATGGGACCAACATGTAAAGGTTCGTATTTTCAGTGTAGAATCATGCACCACCACAAAAACACATATACTCGCTATTTCACTCACACATCCCCGCTCTCTACAGAGCGCAAACATCTCCTTCTTATTCTATATCTTTCTTTCTACCAAAATATGTGCTCGTTCCTCTTATCCAGTGCCAAATACATATGAACATATATAAATACACAATTATGAGTGCTTTTTTATCCAATATCGTCTTTGTATCTTCACAAACAAGCAGCCTTGGCATGGCATGATGGCTGAGATGGCAAGAAGAGACTGAAGATATTGTGGTGACAAGAATAGATTAAAGATACAGATCACAGTCATTCGAACAGGAACACTCCCCTCACTGCAATTACTATGGATAGTTACAGAAGTTTGTTTATTGGTAAGAGACTGACTGTAAGTATATAGTAGTACAGACAGTATGATCAATGTTATTATTGTTTATGTAATTCCCACTAAGAATAGAGGAATATCAGGCTTGCCTACAAAAAAGATCACACAGTTAATTACCATTATAACCAAACTAAATGTCAAAGGTCAACAGAACATTTTTTATTTAATTAAATATAGATATTATTTAAACAAAGTGGATGATAAACTCTTAATTAAAGCAGGCAACTGTCAATCATCTGACAACTCAATAGCTCTTTGCTCTACACATTTTACACTGTATGTTAGTGTTGAATCTATTTCAAGTTGAATGACGGTTACAGAGCACATCACCCACTTAATCAACTTTTCAAGTCCCCCACAAACTGCTCTTATAAAAAAAAAGCACATCCTCCACCTCATACGACAGCGGCGGGTGATAGCTATCCGAATAAAGTCACAATCTGGATCCTCCTCCTACTTTCAGTTTCAGGCATCAAGTTGTTTTGCCATAGAGACCTCAGTCAAGCTCCTTTGGTACAAGACCAGGTCAGGTCAAAGTAGAGCAACGTAATGCCATACCTGATCAATGTTAACAACAGACGTGTCCCAGGGAATACAGAAGTATGTGGCTGCTCCTCACCATTGTCCTGTCTTACAGTATCATCTGCCTGAATGGGAATCATACCACAACAGGTAAACACCTCATTTACAATTAACATTTATCTAACTTGATAAACAGTTCTACTGCTTGTATAACACCACATTAGCAGAAGCCTACAAGACATACCCTTTTGAAAAACCTGGCACACACCTGGGCCACGTTCAGTTGCTAAACGTTGTCGAATGTTGCAGACAGAAATGCCATGAATAGAGCAGACATGATTCCTTTGTTCTACATGTCAGAGATGCATGTTTGTTCTACGTAACCTATTTCTATCTGAACATTCCAAAATGTGTCCTGCTGAACTCGCCTCTTTTTTGAAAGCTTTGTGTTAATTAACTCACTTATCACCATCACATGTGTCAGGTTTAGTTTCACTGATCAAGAACAAGAGTAAATCCTTAAAAAATATATATATAACAACAAATGGCATGGGTTTACAGTTAAACAATTTGGAGAATAAATTATCAACTTTAAATATGAGAAACAAAATATTACCATCATTTGCTCGATTATCAAATAAATGTAATATTGACTGATGACTATTGTAAGTTGAGGGTGTCTGTGTGTAGTCTGTAATGGTTTGCAAAGCCATTACAGGTTCTGTGTGAAATAAATGCGATGTAACACACATGTAATTCATTCTTTGCTAAATACATTTTGTATTTCTTGGTAAGGAAGCGTATTAATTTGGTCACACCTCTGTTTAATCCTACAGTGCATCAAAACATGTCATTTATATATTTTACATATTGTGTGTGAATTGTGTATTTCTCTGTGGTGTGCGAGATAAGGATATTGTGGTTAGTGTGACAGGGTTTTCCAAACTCAGTCCTGAGGCCCACCCTTGGTGCACGTTTTTGTTTTTTTGCCCTAGCACTACACATCTTATTCAAATAACCAAGTCATCATTAAGCTTTCAAAACTAAACGTGCACCCAGGGGGGGCCCCATGACCTAGTTTGGGAAACCCTGGTGTAAAGCACCATTGTGTGTTTTCAGTGCTTATACAGTTGTATTTCATGTGGACTCTTCCAGGTCATGAATATAGCCTTGACTGTGTAAGTGATTACCTGTTCACCATTAACTGTTCCCTGAGCATCCTGCCAGAGGTTGCTCATACAGACCAGTACTCTTACTGGCTGCGCATTGAGGACCTCTCTTTCGGGACGGTATTTGATGGGTGAGACCGCCACTATTTCATATTGCTAAAATATGAGTACATTAATTTAAATGTATTAGTATAGTGGTTATCAACCTTTTTTGGTTAATGTACCCCTAGTCTACCCCCCCTACCACATTTGCTCTGCCTGGAGTACCGACTAAGTTACCCCTCATGTGCATTTTAGCAGTGGGCTATGTTCTTATTAGTCTTCCCAAGTACCCCCTGTGGATAGGCCATGTACCCCAGGTTAAGAACCACTGTATACACAGTACACACTGAGGCAATGTGTGTAAATGACATGTTATGACTTCATATTGATTCCAGCTTTATTTGTTTCCTGTTCACTTCCACTCATTACACAGCGGGAAGCTGAAGAAAACCGATGGCTATTACTCCTGTTCATTGGACACTTCCCATCCAGATTCTGCTGTTGATCCAGAACCTGATGAGGAGTCCGATTTTTTTTTTGACACTTCAAGATTTAAGATCACTCTCTATCACAACAGAAGCAATGGACATGTAAGCGCCACCTTGCTGGATAAGGAATACATGCCAGTAAAGCATAGTAAGTGCTTATTACAGAATTACAATACAAACATGACTTTGTGATATGCCTACCCATATGCAAACTTCAATTGACAAGCATAGCTACTTGTTGAAGTTGTTGGTTTGGGAAGCTAGGTAACACTTTACTTTACAGTGTCATTATTACTGTGTAACTAACTCAAGTAATTACAGTATAACAAGTATTGTAACTACAGCGTAATAATGAATAATGACAATACTTGGTACACTGTAATTACAGGAATCATTACACAGTAATAAGGCCACTGTAAAGTAAAGCATAACCGGCCAGTCCTTGCAATTCTGCCACCCTAGGCTAGACCAAAAAATGCTGCCCCCCAAAACTAGAATAGTCCCAGTAAGCAAAATTAAGTTGAAAAGATGTCATAAAGACGTATTTTCCAGACGTTGAAGTTAGGTTCAATTTAGGTCTTGAATGAAAAGTGAAAAGGTATTTTTCATATGTTTAAAATACATATTTTCCAGGACGTTGACATCAGGTTAATTTTGTGGTTCTGAATAAAAGTTGGATACGGATACAAACTTGAAACCACTGATCATGACAATGGAGTGAAACTCTTGGACAAAAGTTGTGGTTGTCCATTTTACCTTGACCTGTCCTGTTTGCAGGATATGATGTTTGTTCACATAACAGCGCATTTTGTATTTGATTGAGCACCATTTATGTTAGGCTATTTGATCAGAGAAACCTGCATGATGTAAAAAAGTATCCATCTCATTACATTGTCATACATTTTATCTCCAGCCTGTGGGCTAAAGAAAAGTCTCCATACTCTTTCAACCATATCCTATATCTGCTACATGATTTATGTGGGATTATTTTTTTGCGGAACGTTGGTGGAGCGGCGCAGCCATGCTTCTCTCCAACAGCACCCTGGATAGGCGCGCTAGGAATGGACACTGCTTATCACAGGGCGGCATCAGCGCTCACCTAAAAAACACCTATGCCACTGGTTGAGAGAAATTGTCATTGTTTTTGGGCAGAATTATGTGAGATTTTAAATGTTGTTGTTGGAGGTGCGTCTTGGTCAGTTTAGCTCAGAAAATGCCGCCCTCGTCAACCTGCTGCCGTAGATGACCGCTTAATGCTGCCTAATGAGCAGACCGGCCGTGGGAAGCTTTTCTTTTTGTGGACACTTTAATTCCATCCCAAAGCTTTGACATAGGTGTCTTTCTCTCCCCAGTCAAACCCAATGCACCATTCAATCTCACCGTCAACCGGATGTCAAGTCAACACCATGTTACCTGGATGAGTAGCTATGAGAAATATCTACAATTTGGCAATCTTCTGTCTGACAACCTGAAGTACCAACTCTGGTTCTACAGAAGTGGCCACCAAGGCAACGTAAGACACTCAAATACGGCTAAAGATGTTTCTAAAATAAAGCCGGAGAATAAACAGATTTATTTCCTCATATTTTTCCCCACAGGTAGTCGAAGTTCCACACTCAACTAATATCTCAGTGAACAATGAAAATTTTGAGCCAGACACAGAGTACACTGTAAACGTGAGGTCCATCCCCAACCAACAACAGTATCAAGGCCAGTGGAGTGAATGGGCAACGGAGGTTCGTTGGAGGACTGATCCCACACAAAAAGGTATGGTTCCATCAAGACATTAGGCACTTTACTAGAACAATTTGAGCCCACTCCTTGCCTGTGCTGTGTTTCTACAGGCTAATGCTGTTCCAATGTTCTTTGTCCCCTTAGTCGGAGAATTTCCAACAAACACATTTACTGCCATCTTATGTGTGCTGGTTCCAGTACTGCTAATTCTGTGCTACATTCCAATTGTAAGGTACGTTTGGATTGCCTTACCTTTGGTGACATCTACAGTAGGTGGAAGAACAGATGCATGTCATTTATCATGTAATTCATGGGGTGTGGAAACGTCTCATATATTGCAGGTTGAATAAATCCACCTTCATCCCAACTCCAGCACCATACTTCCAGTCCCTTTACGCTGACTGTGAGGGGGACTTCAGGGTAAGGAAGACTTATGTCACCCTTGATTCATTTAATACTTCTCAACGAGACGTGAGCATTACAATAACACACTCTGTGGTGATTGGTTGTAGAGCTGGGTTGTGACCCCAGGCTCTGGGGCAGACTTATTCAAGACAGAGGAAACCTTGCAAATCGACACCCTGACTGAGACCATACCGGTCTGGGATGATGACCACTCCTCACTGGTGCCCCATCACATGATCCAGGAGGGCCCCAGCGACAACCTGTCTAACCCAGCGTCTGATGCGCTTTTCCTGGGCATTGCTTATGCTGTATCTCTGGGGTCACCACTCCCGGCACCCAGAGGCCCACTGAAGAGTGTGTCTCTGAGTGAGCCAGAGAGCACCATCGAAGCAGACTCGGGGTGTTGGCTGCACAGCACCACATCTCTGGAGCGGGAGAGTGCCTGGTACAGCAACGTGAACAGCAGCAGTGACTACTGCACCCTATCAGATACTGGGAATTGTCAGGAACTTACCCCTTGTGTCTATTGACGCACCGGTGTGTCAATCTAAGCAACATAATACAAAATCCCCATCCAAATCAGTCAGATTAAGTTAGAGATATGTTTTTTGTATGAGCTGCGTCTCAATCCACCAGATCCGCCCATGTCTCCCTTCCACATCTGCGGTGGAAATTGGCAGAGCTACAGCGCTGTTAGTCAGACCAGGAGACATCCCAAAAATCGGTGACGAAAACAGTGTCTTAAAGGTAACCCACACAAATTAATGGAAATATGGAGGTAGTTTTGTGCCAACAAAATTAAGGGGTTAAATATGTGTAAAAAAACAACAACATATATTATATATAATGAACAAAAATATAAATGCAACATATAAAGTGTTGATCCGATGTTTCATGAGCTGAAATAAAGGATCCCAGAAATTTTCCATACGCACAAAAAAGCTTATTTCTCTCAAAGTTTGTGCACAAATTTGTTTACAACCCTGCTAGTGAGCATTTCTGCTGTGCCAAGATAATCCACCTACCTGACAGGTGTGGCATATCAAGAAGCTGATTAAACAGCATGATCATTACACCTTGTGCTTGGGACAATAAAAGGCCACTCTAACATGTGCAGTTTTGTCACACAACACAATTGTTTTGCCACAGATGCCTCAAGTTTTGAGGAAGCATGCAATTGGCATGCTGGCTGTAGGAATGTCCACCAGATCTGTTGCTAGAGAATTGAATGTTAATTTCTCTACCATAAGCTGCCTCCAATGTCATTTTAGAGAATTTCCAACCGGCGTTACAAGTGCAGACCACGTGTAACCACGCCAGCTCAGGACCTCCACATCTGGCTTCTTGACCTGTGGGATTGTCTGTGACCAGCCACCCAGACAGTTGATGAAGAGGAGAATTTCTATCTTGTTAGGAAAAACTCATTCTGATTAGCTGGGCCTGGCTCCCCAGCTGGTGGGCTTATGCCTTCCCAGGCCCACCCATATGGCTGTGCCCCTGCCCAGTCATGTGAAATCCATAGATTAGGGCCTAATGAATATATTTCAAAAGACTGATTTCCTTCCTCAGTAAAATCATTGAAATTGTTGCATGTTGTGTTTATATTTTTGTTCAGTATATATATATATTTCCTAAGCTTTCTTATATCTCCTAGATATAGGACAGACACTTCAAAACCCTATTCCTTATGATACCTTTTTTGACTGTCTTTTTATCCATTTATGAATGTGTTATTTGATGTGTTTCTATGGGCTGTCGTAGTAAAGGCCAAATTCAATATTTTGACAAATACATTAAAAAAGATAGGACCCTGAAGGGGTCCTAAAATTCTAAATCAAATGGCTAAATGATCCCACCCTCACAGCACTTTTTTTGCCCCAGCACTACACAGCTGATTCAAATAATCAAAGCTTCATGATGGGACCGAGTTTGGGAAAACCCTGGTCAAGACACTTCTCTAATTCAATCAATGATGTATATAAACCCTGGATTGCTGATGCCATGCATTGGTCATTGAGAGGCTTTGAAGCCACCGGTCGGCCATATTGCCACTCCCTAAAAAGAGCAGTCCTCCATAGGAATTAATGGAATTCTACAGTATTTCAATTAAATGTTTCAAGGAAAATGTTTTATATTTTGTTGTAGTGGGGACAGTAACATCTAAATATATATATATATACTGCTCAAAAAAATAAAGGGAACACTAAAATAACACTAAAATAACACATCCTAGATCTGAATGAATGAAATATTCTTATTAAATACTTTTTTCTTTACATAGTTGAATGTGCTGACAACAAAATCACACAAAAATGATCAATGCAAATCAAATTTATCAACCCATGGAGGTCTGGATTTGGAGTCACACTCAAAATTAAAGTGGAAAACCACACTACAGGCTGATCCAACTTTGATGTAATGTCCTTAAAACAAGTCAAAAGGAGGCTCAGTAGTGTGTGTGGCCTCCACGTGCCTGTATGACCTCCCTACAACGCCTGGGCATGCTCCTGATGAGGTGGCGGATAGTCTCCTGAGGGATCTACTCCCAGACCTGGACTAAAGCATCCGCCAACTCCTGGACAGTCTGTGGTGCAACGTGACGTTGGTGGATGGAGCGAGACATGATGTCCCAGATGTGCTCAATTGGATTCAGGTCTGGGGAACGGGCGGGCCAGTCCATAGCATCAATGCCTTCCTCTTGCAGGAACTGCTGACACACTCCAGCCACATGAGGTCTAGCATTGTTTTTCATTTAGAGGAACCCAGGGCCAACCGCGCTAGCATATGGTCTCACAAGGGGTCTGAGGATCTCATCTCGGTACCTAATGGCAGTCAGGCTACCTCTGGCGAGCACATGGAGGGCTGTGCGGCCCCTCAAAGAAATGCCACCCCACACCATGACTGACCCACCGCCAAACCGGTCATGCTGGAGGATGTTGCAGGCAGCAGAACGTTCTCCACGGCGTCTCCAGACTCTGTCACGTCTGTCACATGTGCTCAGTGTGAACCTGCTTTCATCTGTGAAGAGCACAGGGCGCCAGTGGCGAATTTGCCAATCTTGGTGTTCTCTAGCAAATGCCAAACGTCCTGCACGCCCTCATACCACCCTCATGGAGTCTGTTTCTGACCGTTTGAGCAGACACATGCACATTTGTGGCCTGCTGGAGGTCATTTTGCAGGGCTCTGGCAGTGCTCCTCCTGCTCCTCCTTGCACAAAGGCGGAGGTAGCGGTCCTGCTGCTGGGTTGTTGCCCTCCTACGGCCTCCTCCACGTCTCCTGATGTACTGGCCTGTCTCCTGGTAGCGCCTCCATGCTCTCCATGCTAATTGCCTATAATTTCCACCTGTTGTCTATTCCATTTGCACAACAGCATGTGAAATTTATTGTCAATCAGTGTTGATTCCTAAGTGGACAGTTTGATTTCACAGAAGTGTGATTGACTTGCAGTTACATTGTGTTGTTTAAGTGTTCCCTTTATTTTTTTGAGCAGTATATATATATATATATTACCAATCAAACGTTTTGATACACTTACTCATTCGAGGGTTTTTCTTTATTTTTATTATTTTCTACATTGTAGAATAATAGCAAAGACATCAAAACTATGTAATAACACATATGGAATCATGTAGCAACCAAAAAATTTGATTTAGAAAAAAATCTAAATTTATTTTTTATTGGAGATTCCTCAAAGTAGCCACCCTTTGCCTTGATGACAGCTTTGCACACTCTTGCCATTATCTCAACCAGCTTCACCTGGAATGCTTTTCCAACAGTCTTGAAGGAGTTCTCACATATGCTGAGCACTTGTTTGCTGCTTTTCCTTCACTCTGCGGTCCAACTCATCCCAAACCATCTCAATTGGGTTGAGGTCGGGTGATTGTGGAGGCCAGGTCCTCTGATGCAGCACTCTATCACTCTCCTTCTTGGTCAAATAGCCCTTACACAGCCTGGAGGTGTGTTGGGTCATTGTCCTGTTAAAAAACAAATGATAGTCCCACTAAGCGCAAACCAGATGGGATGGCGTATCGCTGCAGAATGCTGTGGTAGCCATGCTGGTTAAGTGTGCCTTGAATTCTAAATAAATCACAGACAGTGTCACCAGCAAAGCACCACCACACCATCACACCTCCTCATCCATGCTTCACGGTGGGAACCACACTGGCGCCTCCGCAAGGCAATCAAACAAGCAAAGCGTCAGTACAGAGACAAAGTAGAGTCGCAATTCAATGGCTCAAACACGAGACGAATGTGGCAGGGTCTACAGACAATCACGGATTACAAAAAGAAAACCAGCCCCGTCGCGTACACCAGTGTCTTGCTCCCAAGCAAATGAAACAACTTCTTTGCGCGCTACCAAAGACTGTGGGCTCTCCTTCTCTGTGGCCGATGTGAGTAAAACATTTAAACTTGTTAACCCTCGCAAGGCTGCCGGCCCAGACGGCATCCCTAGCCGCATCCTCAGGTCATGCGCAGACCAGCTGGCTGGTGTGTTTATGGACATATTCAATCAATCCCTATCCCTGTGTGCTGTCCCCACATGCTTCAAAATGGCCACCATTGTTCCTGTTCCCAAGAAAGCTAAGGTAACTGAACTAAATGACTATTGCCCTGTAGCACTCACTTCTGTCATCATGAAGTGCTTTGAGAGACTAGTCAAGGGTCATATCACCTCCACCATACCCGATACCCTAGACCCATTCCAATTTGCTTACCCCCAATAGGTCCACAGACGATGCAATCACCATCACACTGCACACTGCCCTATCCCATCTGGAGAAGAGGAATACCTATTTAAGAATGCTGTTCATTGACTACAGCTCAGCATTCAACACCATAGTACCCTCTAAACTCATCATTAAGCTTGAGACCCTGAGTCTTGACCGGCACCCTCTGCCACTGGGTCCTGAACTTTCTAATGGGCCACCCCGCAGGTGGTGAAGTATGGTAGGAAACAACATCTCCACCCCGCTGATCCTCAACACTGGGGCGCCACAAGGGTGCGTTCTCAGCTCTCTCCTGCACTCCCTGTTCACCCATGACTGCGTGGCCATGCACGCCTCCAACTCAATCATTAAGTTTGCAAAAGACATTACAGTTGTAGGCTTGATTGCCAACATCGACGAGACAACCTACAGGAAGGAGGTGAGGGCCATCGGAGTGTGGTGTCAGGGAAATAACCTCTCACTCAATGTCAACAAAACAAAGGAGATGATTGTGGACTTCAGGAAACAGCAGAGGGAGCACCCCACTATCCACATCGACGGGACAGTAGTGGAGAAAGTGGAAAGTTTTAAGTTTCTCGGCTTACACATCACAGGCAAACTGAAATGGTCCACCCACACAGACATGGTGGTGAAGAAGACACATCAACCTCAGGAGGCTGAAGATATCTGGCTTGTCACCTAAAACCCTCACAAACCTTTACAGATGCACAATCGAGAGCATCCTGTCGGGCTGTATCCCTGCCAGGTACGGCAACTGCACAGCCCACAACCGCAGGGCTCTCCAAAGGGTGGTGCGGTCTGTACAACGCATGACCAGGCGCAAACTATCTGCCCTCCAGGACACCTACACCACCTGATGTCACGGGAAGGCCAAAAGATCATCAAGGACAACAACCACCCGAGCCACTGCCTGTTCACCCCGCTATCAATCATCCAGAAGGCGAGGTCAGTACAGGTGCATCAAAGCTGGGACCGAGAGACTGAAAAACAGCTTCTATCCCAAGGCCATCAGACTGCCAGCATACATACTCAAATCACTGGCCACTTTAAGAAATGGATTTAATAAAGGTACCACTACTCACTTTAAATAATGCCACTTTAATAATGTTTACATATCCTACATGACTCATCTCATATCTATATACTGTATTTTAAACCATCTATTGCATCTTGCCTATGCCGCACGTCCATCGCGCATCCATATATTTATATATACAGCACATATTCTTATTCCATCCCCTTACATTGTGTGTATAAGGTAGTCGTTGTGAATTTGTTAGATTACTTGTTAGATATTACTGCACTGTCAGAACTAACAAGCATTTCGCTACTCTCGCATTAACATCTGCTGACCATGTGTATGTGAACGATAAAATTTAATTTGATTTGTTGAGAATGACAAATATTTACCTTGTCAGCTCAGGTATTCAATCCAGCAACCTTTCAGTGACTGACCCAACGCTCTAACCACTAGGCTTCTTGCAGCTACCAGTCTCATTCTATATCCTGGTTCATATACTACATTCCTTTGAAAAGTATCATTCTATATCCTGGTTCATAAACTACATTCCTGTGAAAAGTCTCAATGCATTAAGACATACAGTCTACCTGTTGGTTCTAGGTAAAGTGTTACCTTAGTATTTTCAGGTCCCTGTCATGAATCCTCTGAACTGTGTCCCTCTCTGGCCACATTAATAATGTTTACATATTTAGCATTTCTCATCTCACAGTTGAAGTCGGAAGTTTACATACACTTAGGTTGGAGTCATTAGAACTCGTTTTTCAACCACTCCCCAAATTTCTTGTTAACAAACTATAGTTTTGGCAAGTCATCTAAGATATCTACTTTGTGCATGACAGAAGATATTTTTCCAACAATTGTTTACAGACAGATTAATTCACTTATAATTCACTGCATCACAATTCCAGTGGGTCAGAAGTTTACATACACTAAATTGACTGTGCCTTTAAACAGCTTGGAAAATTCCAGAAAATTATGTGGCTTTAGAAGCTTCTGTTAGGCTAATTGACATAATTTTCGTCAATTGGAGGTGTACCTGTGGATGTATTTCAAGGACTATATTCAAACTCAGTGCCGCTTTGCTTAACATCAAGAGAAAATCAAAAGAAACTAGACCTAAGAAAAATAATTGTGGACCTCCACATGTCTGGTTCATCCTTGGGAGCAATTTCCAAGCGCCTGAAGGTACCACGTTCATCTGTACAAACAATAGTACACAAGTATAAACACCATGGGACCACACAACCATCATACCGCTCAGGAAGGAGATGCATTCGGTCTCCTAGAGATGAACGGACTTTGGTGCGAAAATATGCAAATCAATCCCAGAACAACAGCAAAAGTATGCTGGAGGAAGATTGTGAAGATGCTGGAGGAAGATGCTGGAGGAAACAAGTACAAAAGTATCTATATACACAGTAAAACGAGTCCTATATTGACATAACCTGAAAGGCCTCTTAGCAAGGAAGAAGCCACTGCTCCAAAACCACCATTAAAAAAGCCAGACTATGGTTTGCAACTGCACATGGGGACAAAGATCGTACTTTTTGGAGAAATGTTTTGTGGTCTGATGAAACAAAAATAGAACTGTTTGCCATAATGACCATCGTTATGTTTGGAGGAAAAGGGGAGGCTTGCAAGCCGAAGAACACCACCCCAACCATGAAGCACGGGGGTGAAAGCATCGTGTTGTGGAGGTGCTTTGCTGCAGGAGGGGCTGGTGCACTTCACAAAATAGATGGCACCATGAGGAAGGAGAATTATGTGAATATATTGAAGCAACACCTCAAGACATCAGTCAGGAAGTTGAAGCTTGGTCACAAATGAGTCTTCCAAATGGACAATGACCCCAAGCATACTTCCAAAGTTGTTGCAAAATGGCTTAAGGACGACAAAGTCAAGGTATTGGAGTGGCCATCACAAAGCCCTCAATCCTATCGAAAATGTGTGGTCAGAACTGAAAAAGCATGTGTCAGCAAGGAGGCCTACAAACCTGACTCAGTTACACCAGCTCTGACAGGAGGAATGGGCCATAATTCACACCAATTTATTGTAGGAAGCTTGTGGAAGGCTACCCGAAACGTTTGACCCAAGTTAAACAATTTAAAGGCAATGCTACCAATTACTAATTGAGTGTATGTAAACTTCTGACGCACTGGGAATGTGATGAAAAAATTAAAAGCTGAAATAAATAATTCTCTCTAATATTATTCTGGCATTTCACATTCTTAAAATAAAGTGGTGATCCTAACTGACCTAAGACAGGGAATCTTTACTAGGATTAAATGTCAGGAATTGTGAAAAACTGAGTTTAAATGTATTTGGCTAAGGTGTATGTAAACTTCCGACTTCAACTGTATATACTGTATTCTATTCTATTCTACTGTATTCTTAGTCTATGCCGCTCTGACATTGCTCGTCCAGATATTGATATATTCTTAGTTCCATTCCTATACAGTGCCTTGCGAAAGTATTCGGCCCCCTTGAACTTTGCGACCTTTTGCCACATTTCAGGCTTCAAACATAAAGATATAAAACTGTATTTTTTTGTGAAGAATCAACAACAAGTGGGACACAATCATGAAGTGGAACGACATTTATTGGATATTTCAAACTTTTTTAACAAATCAAAAACTGAAAAATTGGGCGTGCAAAATTATTCAGCCCCCTTAAGTTAATACTTTGTAGCGCCACCTTTTGCTGCGATTACAGCTGTAAGTCGCTTGGGGTATGTCTCTATCAGTTTTGCACATCGAGAGACTGAAATTTTTTTCCCATTCCTCCTTGCAAAACAGCTCGAGCTCAGTGAGGTTGGATGGAGAGCATTTGTGAACAGCAGTTTTCAGTTCTTTCCACAGATTCTCGATTGGATTCAGGTCTGGACTTTGACTTGGCCATTCTAACACCTGGATATGTTTATTTTTGAACCATTCCATTGTAGATTTTGCTTTATGTTTTGGATCATTGTCTTGTTGGAAGACAAATCTCCGTCCCAGTCTCAGGTCTTTTGCAGACTCCATCAGGTTTTCTTCCAGAATGGTCCTGTATTTGGCTCCATCCATCTTCCCATCAATTTTAACCATCTTCCCTGTCCCTGCTGAAGAAAAGCAGGCCCAAACCATGATGCTGCCACCACCATGTTTGACAGTGGGGATGGTGTGTTAAGGGTGATGAGCTGTGTTGCTTTTACGACTAACATAACGTTTTGCATTGTTGCCAAAAAGTTATATTTTGGGTTCATCTGACCAGAGCACCTTCTTCCACATGTTTGGTGTGTCTCCCAGGGGGCTTGTGGCAAACTTTAAATGACACTTTTTATGGATATCTTTAAGAAATGGCTTTCTTCTTGCCACTCTTCCATAAAGGCCAGATTTGTGCAATATACGACTGATTGTTGTCCTATGGACAGAGTCTCCCACCTCAGCTGTAGATCTCTGCAGTTCATCCAGAGTGATCATGGGCCTCTTGGCTGCATCTCTGATCAGTCTTCTCCTTGTATGAGCTGAAAGTTTAGAGGGACGGCCAGGTCTTGGTAGATTTGCAGTGGTCTGATACTCCTTCCATTTCAATATTATCGCTTGCACAGTGCTCCTTGGAATGTTTAAAGCTTGGGAAATCTTTTTGTATCCAAATCCGGCTTTAAACTTCTTCACAACAGTATCTCGGACCTGCCTGGTGTGTTCCTTGTTCTTCATGATGCTCTCTGCGCTTTTAACGGACCTCTGAGACTAACACAGTGCAGGTGCATTTATACGGAGACTTGATTACACACAGGTGGATTGTATTTATCATCATTAGTCATTTAGGTCAACATTGGATCATTCAGAGATCCTCACTGAACTTCTGGAGAGAGTTTGCTGCACTGAAAGTAAAGGGGCTGAATAATTTTGCACGCCAAATGTTTCAGTTTTTGATTTGTTAAAAAAGTTTGAAATATCCAATGTCGTTCCACTTCATGATTGTGTCCCACTTGTTGTTGATTCTTCACAAAAAAATACAGTTTTATATCTTTATGTTTGAAGCCTGAAATGTGGCAAAAGGTTGCAAAGTTCAAGGGGGCCGAATACTTTCGCAAGGCACTGTACTTTAGTTTGTGTGTATTGTTAGGTATTACTTGTTAGATATTACTGCACTGTTGGAACTAGAAACACAAGCATTTCACTACACCTGCAATAACACCTGCTAAACACGCGTATGTGAAAAATAAAATTTGATCTGATGCAGGGATCATCCGTTCACCTACTCTGCGTCTATTAAAGACACGGCGGTTGGAACCAAAAATCTCACATTTGGAATCGTCAGATCAGATTTCCATGGGTCTGATGTCCATTGCTCGTGTTTCTTGCCCCAAGCAAGTCTCTTCTTCTTTTTGATGTCCTTTAGTAGTGGTTTCTTTGCAGCAATAAGACCATGAAGGCCTGATTCACACAGTCTCCTCTGAACAGTTGATGTTGAGATGTCTCTGTTACTTGAACTCTGCGAAGTGTTTATTTGGGCTGCAATTTCTGAGGCTATAATGAATTTATCCTCTGCAGCAGAGGTAACTCTGAGTCTTCCTTTCCTGTGGCGGTCCTCATGAGAGCCAGTTTCATCATAGCGCTTGATGGTTTTTGCAACTGCACTTGAAGAAATGTCCAAAGTTCTTGAGATGTTCTGCATTGACTGCTGTTCTTGCCATAATATGGACTTGGCCATTTACCAGAAAGGGATATCTTCTCTATACCACCCCTACCTTGTCACATGACAACTGATTGGCTCAAACACATTAAGAAGGAAAGAAATTCCACAAATGAACTTTTAACAAGGCACACCTGTTCATTGAAATGCATTCCAGGTGTCTACCTTTTGGCATTCTCTCAACCAGCGTCATGAGTGTGCAAAGCTGTTGTTAAGGCAAATGGTAGCTATTTTGAAGAATCTCAAATATAAAATATACACTACCGTTCAAAGGTTTGGGGTCACTTAGAAATGTCCTTGTTCTTGAAAGAAAAGCACATTTTTTGTCCATTAAAATATCAAATTGATCAGAAATACAGTGTAGTTAATGTTGTAGATGACTATTGTAGCTGGAAATGGCTGGAATATCTACAGTTGGGAAAAAAAGTATTTAGTCAGCCACCAATTGTGCAAGTTCTCCCACTTAAAAAGATGAGAGAGGCCTGTAATGTTCATCATAGGTACACTTCAACTATGACAGACAAAATGAGAAAAAAAAATTCCTGAAAATCACATTAGGATTTTTTATGAATTTATTTGCAAATTATGGTGGAAAATAAGTATTTGGTCAATAACAAAAGTTTATCTCAATACTTTGTTATATACCCTTTGTTGGCAATGACAGAGGTCAAATGTTTTCTGTAAGTCTTCACAAGGTTTTCACACACTGTTGCTGGTATTTTGGCCCATTCTTCCATGCAGATCTCCTCTAGAGCAGTGATGTTTTGGGGCTGTTGCTGGGCAACACGGGCTTTCAACTCCCTCCAAAGATTTTCTATGGGGTTGAGATCTGGAGACTGGCTAGGCCACTCCAGGACCTTGAAATGCTGCATACGAAGCCACTCCTTCGTTGCTCGGGCGGTGTGTTTGGGATCATTGTCATGCTGATAGACCCAGCCACGTTTCATCTTCAATGCCCTTGCTGATGGTAGGCTTTGTTACTTTGGTCCCAGCTCTCTGCAGGTCATTCACTAGGTCCCCCCGTGTGGTTCTGGGATTTTTGCTCACCGTTCTTGTGATCATTTTGACCACATGGGGTGAGATCTTGCGTGGAGTGCGTGGAGCCCCAGATCGAGGGAGATTATCAGTGGTCTTGTATGTCTTCCATTTCCTAATAATTGCTCCCACAGTTGATTTCTTCAAACCAAGCTGCTTACCTATTGCAGATTCAGTCTTCCCAGCCTAGTGCGGGTCTACAATTTGGTTTCTGGTGTCCTTTGACAGCACTTTGGTCTTGGCCATAGTGGAGTTTGGAGTGTGACTGTTTGAGGTTGTGGACAGGTGTCTTTTATACTGATAACAAGTTCAAACAGGTGCCATTAATACAGGTAACGAGTGAAGGATAGAGGAGCCTCTTAAAGAAGAAGGTACAGGTGTGTGAGAGCCAGAAATCTTGCTTGTTTGTAGGTGACCAAATACTTATTTTCCACCATAATTTGTAAATAAATTCATTAAAAATCCTACAATGTGATTTTCTGGATTTTTTCTTCTCATTTTGTCTGTCATAGTTAAAGTGTACCTATGATGAAAATTACAGGCTTCTCTCATCTTTTTAAGTGGGAGAACTTGCACAATTGGTGGCTGACTAAATACTTTTTTGCCCCACCGTACATAGGCGTACAGAGGCTCATTATCAGCAACCATCACTCCTGTTCTCCAATGGCACGTTGTGTTAGCTAATCCAAGTTTATAATTTTTAAAGGCTAATTGATCATTAGAAAACCCTTTTGCAAATATGTTAGCAGAGCTGAAAACTGTTATGCTTATTAAAGAAGCAATAAAACCGGCCTTCTTCAGACTAGTTGAGTATCTGGAGCATCAGCATTTGTGGATTCGATTACAGGCTCAGAATGGCCAGAAACAAAGACCTTTCTTCTGAAACTCGTCAGTCTATTCTTGTTCTGAGAAATGAAGGCTATTCCATGCGAGAATTTGCCAAGAAACTGAAGATCTCGTACAATGCTGTGTACTACTCCCTTCACAGCACAGCTCAAACTGGCCCTAACCAGAATAGAAAGAGTGGGAGGCCCCAGTGCACAACTGAGCAAGAGGACAAGTACATTAATGTGTCTACCTTGAGAAACAGACACCTCTCACAAGCCCACAACTGGCAGCTTCACTAAATGGTACCCGCAAATCAAGTCTCAACATCAACAGTGAAGAGGCGACTGCGGGATGTTGGCCTTCTAGGCAGAGTTTCTCTATCCAGTGTCCGTGTTCTTTTGCCCATCTTAATCTTTTATTTTTATTGACCAGCCTGAGATATGGCTTTTTCTTTGCAACTCTGCCTAGAAAAATGTTATTTCCTTTCAAAAACAAGGACATTTCAAAGTGTCCCCAAACTTTTGAACGGTAGTGCATTTTGATTTGTTTAACACTTTTCTGGTTACTACATGATTCCATATGTGTTACTTCGTATAGTTTTGATGTCTTCATTATTATTCTTCAATGTAGAAAATAGTAAAAATAAATGAAAACCCTGGAATGAGTAGGTGTCCAAACTTTTGACTGCTACTGTATATATTGTTTAGATAACATGCATTATAGTGTCTGTAAAGAATACACATGGAAAAAACAAATGTAGACATTAATAAATGCATTTCTATAGCTTCCAAAATATGTTTTACAATGGTAGGGGGGGTGGCAAGATTGAGGCAGGGTAGTTTAACACAGCACCCCTATCAGTAATCTAGTCTATATATAAATAATTGAATACAATACAGGCTAGAAAAGTCATTGTAAATAGACTGCATTTGCTCATCATCTACAGAACACATGTTTATTCTTACTGGGATAATAAGATCCTCAATTCTTGTTTTAACATGTTTTTTGTAAATTATAAAGCACAAATCAGAGACGGCTGGAGCTTTGAGGCCAGGCTCATTGTAACAGCTCACTACGATGAGCCTGCCCTCCTGTAGCTCCTCCCACCAACCTCTGGTGCAAATATCCTATATTATAATCATGTTCTTTTAATTTTACCTCAATAATCTGGAAATCAAGTGTGATGTCTTACTCTGAATCCCGATGTTCAAACAGTTTAATATACTATCTCAATAAAATAAGATATATTGAAAGTGTCTTTAATAGTCTTTGGGGTGGGGGGTTGTCAGTTACAGCCATTAAAACATTTCCACTTCAGCATTTGTTAACCACCAGTATATTCTAACCTGCTTGATGGTGATTGCTGGTCTCCAGTCCTCGTCTTCAGGTATATTGTGCCTGACAGATACGCGTTAGGATTGAAGAGGCTAGAAAATATATTGTACATAAGCCGCATTTCCTCTTCATCTACAGACATTGTGCTCATTCTTACTCAAGGGATAAGAACCTTAATTTTTGTTTTAAAATGTGCAAATATACTGTACTTCGATCATTATCAGGTAAACAAAATACATCCACTCAAGTCAAAAATCAAATTTCTTGATAAAGTATGATGTTTTACTGTATCATGATGATCAAACAAACATCTGTACAAAATATGGTATATAAACAGTGTTTCTTGTGGGGGGGGGTCCAGCTATAGCTTTAAAAACAAATCTATGCCAGCATTTGTTAAAACACTAGTTTTACTGCGAGACAGAAAGTATAACAATGGCTTTATAGAAACGGTTTATTTAGTCTAACACGTACATGAACAAAGCACCCTATAAATAGAGTTTAATACAGAAGTAAGCCTACCTGCATTGAGACGAGGCCATAAAAAATAAAAAAATGCAAACACTACAAATAACAAAAGAAAAAAAAAAAAGACAGCCAAGGCAGCAGATTATTTTATATTACAGCATGCTGAATAGAAAACCTGCATAAGAGAATCAGACCGAGCATTCTAGAGAAACTAGTGAGATAATACAGTATAAAAAGTGCCACTAATTATACAGCAGTTGAAATACTGACATTTAAGTAAATAGCTAATTTTACAGAATTAAAAATCAAGGAAAATACAAGAGGGGTGTTTTTTTTTTTTTTTAAAGGAACAGACCCTGTGAGAGAAATTAAACAAAAGACAAAGACAACCAAGACGGTCTCTTCCTCAAAAGAGGCTTATTTTGAGTCGATGGCAAAACCGTTACTGTGCTCTGTCCCTCGCACCACAAGACAAGTAATACGGCTAAAAAAAGGAAGCGGCCGGGGTGCTACGGCTCCCATTTCATCCTAGCGCCTGCCACACTCCAACCCAGAGGTAAAGAACAAAAAAAGGAAAAGAGGATGGCACAGAATGTATCAGTTTTAAATAGAAGTCCTTATAAGCAAGTCCCGATGTGAGAGGGGCACATTCATAGAGAAACAGAGGTGATCCGCGTTTGACCCATTCCTTCTGCCGAAGCCAAGCCTTCACCCTTACGAAGGGGAGAATTTTTTGGCCTGTGCGCGAACTCTTTTTTCATATTCTACTCTGTTTTGGCTGAAAAGAAAGAGGGGTTTAGTAAAACAACAGAAAGATCAGAATCTAGTTTTAATTCCACAATATCCCTATCCGAAAAACAACACGGCAAACAGGAAGGCATCCCTTCGATACTAGCAGAACGCACCAGTAAATTGTGTATGCCTCTGCTTGGGCTGGATCCTGGATATTTGGCTCATTTAAGAGTTCCTGTATTCCTAATAGGATCTGTAAGAAATGACAAGACATAAAAATCACAGTTGGGCATAGCCATTTGGTGGCTATAGCTTGTAAGTCGATCCCCAGCATATCTTAACCTGCTTGATGGTGAT
The DNA here is from genome assembly GCF_018296145.1 of Oncorhynchus tshawytscha. Lineage (NCBI taxonomy): Eukaryota > Metazoa > Chordata > Actinopteri > Salmoniformes > Salmonidae > Oncorhynchus > Oncorhynchus tshawytscha. Next base: position 13,351,734 of record NC_056452.1, on the reverse strand, counting down.
GGCGGGTCTCCAGTCCTTGTCCTCTTCTAGAATGGATAGGCATACTGTGCCTGACGGATATACGTTAGGATGGAAGAGCGGAGGCTCAAATTTACCTATTAAATAAAAATCAGTACAGTTAAATTAGAACTACTCTCACGACCTAAGGTCTGTTCCTTTGCGATCACCTGATCTGACTGAATTGGTGAAAAAAAACCTTGCACCAATCAAATTAGTGTCAGATCAGTGACTACGTCAAGGAAGAGGGAAGGATGCATTTTTCAAGTATTGGGCCCGAATACTAAGCTGTTCCCAACGTTCTGTATTGTGCCATGTTTTATGTTGCCCTCAGGAAGAGTAGCTGCTGCATGAGGAAGAGCTAATGGGGATTCTAATAATAAAAAATAAAATAAAAAACAGAAGACTGGTTAAAAGGAAACTCACACTTTGGGGGCGAGGAAGGATAGTCATCCTTGAACAGCATCCGCAGTTTGAACAAGCCTCCTTCCCATGGGGTCTGGGGAGGAGTCGTAAGTGTTTATAATTGATCACAAACACTTGCAGACTATGAAGATCAAGGATGAACTATGTCCTATCCTAGCATTCTTTGGTTTCATACAAGATGTCCACTTCATAGTATTGGTGCAAAAACATTTCTAGAAATGATCTACTAACTATGCACAGGCGAAATGCTATGAACAAAGTCACTCGGCACCTCCACTTTGAAACTGTATTGCATGTGTAGATAAATGGCTGTACTTACCCCCTTCTTCCCAGGAATGGCACATTCCCAGTTCATCAAGTTCATTGTTCCATCTGGATTTTTTGTGGGCACAGCCACAAAGCCCTTAGATGGAGGTGCATCAAACAGTAAAACAGTGAGATTAAGCAAAAATAAACCTGAATTTCAAAGCTCTTGAATAATGGATAAAATACTTCCCCCAATCCCTATCATAGTAAAAAAAAAAAAAAAAAAAGTACTATTAGAAATATAAAAAGTCTAGAACTACACACTGCTACTCACAAAAGGGTGGTCTTTCCGCCACGCTTTGCGCTCCTGAGCAAGCCGGCTCAATGCAATACCTGACATGACTGGTGGGCTTTCTGAAACAGCAGAGGTGACAAACGTGTGCTTTCAAAGACGTGTACATACATTTCTTAGGATTGTGTCATTATGGCATACACCAATTGTACAACACATTAGGAACACCTGCTCATTCCATGACGGACAGACAAGGTGAAAGCTATGATCTTATACCGACATCACTTGTTAAATCCATGCCAATCAGTGTAGATGAAGGGGAGGCAGGTTAAAGGATTGTTAATGCCTTGAGACATGGATTGTCTATGTGTGCCATTCAGAGGGCAAATGGGCAAGGCAAAAGATTTGTGTTTTTGAACGGGACATGGTAGGTGCCAGGTGCTCCAGTTTGAGTGTCTCAAGAACTGCAACGCTGCTGGGTTTTTCCACGCACAACAGTTTCCCCCATGTGTATCAGGAACGGCCCACCATACAAAAGGACATCCAGCCAACTGTTGGAAGCATTGGAGTCAAAATGGGCCATAATCCCTGTGGAAAACTTGACACCTTGCAGAGTTCATGCCCTGACAAATTGAGGCTGTTCTGAGGGGAAAAGGGGGTGAAACTCAATATTAGGTAGGTGTTCCTAATGTTTTGTACACTCCGGTGCACAAAGGTACCAAACGCAACAAGATTCCTGGAAGGTCGAAGTTGATATCTGGTTTACAAAGTCCAGCCTAAATCAGTCAAATTTAGCATATTACAGTTTATCAGGCATACAATGTGATATAAAATACCAAAAATCTTTTGTTATAAGAAATGTTTTCCAGCATTGAGAAAGAAGATTGTATTGCCAATACCAGGTTAGCTGAAGAGTGGTGGTTTGTATGGGGCTTTCCTGTAACGTCCTGTAACGTCCAGTAATGGACACCAACAATCTTTGGTTATATAAAAATCACATTATTTGCCAACTATAGCAAGCATAAACTGTGTCAAACCCCAGTCTAAAAGGGACATTTATGTAATTAGCAATTTAGCTACTTCCATCTCCCCTCTTTACATCCTTAGAAACCTCCCAGTGTGTATTGTAGGCTTTTAGTTTTATCCATCCAAAACTCTGGTCCTCGCGGGCTGCATACTTGTTGTCATGCATTTCGTAGCAATAGCTAGCTAGCGAGCTAATGTTACATCGTTTTAAAACACGGCAAACAGAGTAAACCAGCCTTTGTTATGAAGGGGTAAGATAACGTACTAGCTAGCTAAGTTCATTAGGCATACGAGTTGTACTCTTCAAGAATCAAATGGGTAAATGGAGAGCAACAGATAAGGAAATGTGCCATCTGTAATACTTAACTGACACTTTGGGGTTTGTAATCCAGTCTGATATTGTCATTGACTGAGCACAGCTATCATCATAGTAGTGATTTTACTGACTGATCTTTGATTCGTTCTGTACAAAGATCAAACCTTGACTAATTTGGTTAATTTGAGTCACTAATATACTGAACAAAGATATAAAAACAGTGTTGGCCACCCTGACATCTGATGAAACAGAAGTATTTCTGTCATGGCTGTGCCCCTGCCCAGTCATGTGAAAACCATTTAATAGGGCCTAATGAATTTATTTCAATTGACCGTTTTCCGTATATGAACTGTAACTCAGTAAAATTGTTACATTTATAGTTCAGTATAGACGCTGTAAACAGGTCAATCGAACTAGACCAAAACAATGGAATTACCTTGGAAACGTGTCGGGGAAAGATCACGAGTTTCCTCATTGTCCCCTGAGCAAAATTTGCCTAAATTTGGGCTAAAGTTTATTTCACACTATGTTGAGGTAAAAATCAGAGTACAATGCTTGTATTGAGGTCAACCCCAACACATATTCATGTCATCCTTACCAATCAACTGCATTACAGTCAAGAATGTAATTTGACTACCACCACCACTGATTTCTGTATGCTTACTATACTAACCAGCTTATACGAGCGGGAGTAAGAATTTAGGAGTCACTTCTTCTAAACCTGAAAAAGGGACTTCTACATGTTATGCAGCGAGAACAACCAAATATATCCAAATTGGACTTACAGTGCATTTGGAAAGTATTCAGGCCCCTTGACTTTTTCCACTTTGTTACATTACAGCCTTATTCTAAAATGGATTAAATTTTAAAAAATCCTCAGCAAACAATAGCCCATACTGATGAAGTCAAAACAGGTTAGTAGAAATGTTAGCAAATGTAAAATTAAAAAAAAAAAAAAAAAAGTATTCAGACCCTTTGCTATGAGACTCAAAATTGGAGCTCAGGTGCATCCTGTTTAAATTTATCATCGAAGGAATTGTCCGTAGAGCTCTGAGACAGAATTGTGTCAGAAGGGTATGAAAAAAAATGTCTGCAGCATTGAAGGTCCACAAGAAAAGCATGGCCTCTATTATTCTTAAATGGAAAAAGTTTGGAACCACCAAGACTCTTCCTAGACCTGGCCACCCGGCCAAACTGAGCAATCGGGGGAGAAGGGCCTTGGTCAGGGAGGTGACCAAGAACCCGATGGTCACTGACAGAGTTCCTCTGCGGAGATGGGAGAACCTTACAGAAGAACAGCCATCTCTGCAGCACTCCACCAATCAGGCCTTTATTGTGGAATAGCCACTTCTCAGTAAAAGGCACATGACGACTCGCTTGGAGTTTGCCAAAAGGCACCTAAAGGACTCTGACCATTAAAAACAAGATTCTCTGATATGATGAAACCAAGATTGAACTATTGGCCTGAATGCTAAGCATCACGTCTGGAGGAAACCTGGCACCATCCCTACGGTGATGCATGGTTTGTGGCAGCATCATGCTGTGGGGATGTTTTTCAGCAGCAGGGACTGGAAGACTAGTCAGGATCGAGAGAATGATGAACGGAGCAAAATACAAAGAGATCCTTGATGAAAACCTGCTCCAGAGCACTCAGGACCTCCGACTGGGGGGGGCGAAGGTTCACCTTCCAAAAGGAAAACGACCCTAAGCACACAGCCAAGACAATGCAGGAGTGGTTTCGGGACAAGTCTCTGAATGTCTTTGAGTGGCCCAGCCAGAGCACGGACTTCAACCCGAACAAACATCTCTGGAGTGACCCGAAAATAGCTGTGCAGAGACGCTACCCATCCAACCTGACAGAGCTTGAGAGGATCTGCAGAGAAGAACGGGAGAAACTCCCCAAATACAGGTGTGTCATATCCAAGAAGACTCAAGGCTGTAATTGTCTGCCAAAGATGTTTCAACAAAGTACTGAGTAAAGGGTCTGAATACTTGTGATCCGCCTCCCAACCCGTTTGAAAAAAAACACATTCTAAACCTATTTAAAAAAAAAACACATTTAAGAATAAGGCTAAAACATAACGTGGACAAAGTCAAGGGGTATGAATACTTTCTGAATGCACTGTAAGTAACCACATTGGGCTGGTTAGCCCACATAAATAATGACAGGTTTGACCAATATCCACTTTGTTAGATCAGATTTGTTGAATGTACGGCAATCTGGTCAATGGAATGTCTGTGGATAGGTTAATATAATAGTTTAAACTGTTTACATGCTTTGCAAGAAGAACAATTTCCTTAATAATCCTGGCTACTGATGGGACTTCTGATAAATGCAGAAAATGTCCAATCAAAATAAACTTTCTACTGCACTGACCATGTCATTTTTGCGAATACTTTTTGATTCTGAGTTTGGACATATAAATCATTTCACAGTCAATGTATAAGACGCATACTTCCAGTTTTTCTCAAACTCACTTTACTTGCGCATAAGAGGGAGGCTTGCGCGACCCGGTGCCAGTACATGCACAGATCTAATAAACCACTGGAACATCGATGAAATGTCCTAATACTTCGAAGGCCTCCCGGGTGGCGCAGCGGTCTAAGGCACTGCATTGCAGTGCTAGCTGTGCCACCAGAGACTCTGTCGCAGCCGGCCGTGACCGGGAGCGTCTGGCCGGTGGGGATATCCTTGTCTCATTGCGTACTAGCGACTCCTGTGGCGGGCCGGGCGCAGTGCACGCTGACCAGGTCGCTAAGTGCATGGTGTTTCCTCCGACACATTGGTGTGGCTGGCTTCCGGGTTGGATGCGCGCTGTTTTAAGAACCAGTGCGGCTTGGTTGGGTTTCAGAGGACGCATGGCTTTCGTCTCTCCCGAGCCCGTACGGGAGTTGTAGCGATGAGACAAGATAGTAATGGCTAACAATTGGATTCCACGAAATTGGGGAGAAAAGTTTTTTTTTTTAACAAAAAGCCATGCAATCTCCATAAACAAAACATTGGCAGTTGAATGGCCCTTACAGAGCTCAGTGAGTTTCAACGTGGCACCTTTCCTACAAGTCTGTTCGTTAAATTTCTGCCTTGCTAGAGATACCCCAGTCAACTGTAAGTGCTGCTATTATGAAGTGGAAACGTCTAGAAGCAACAACAGCTCAGCCGCGAAGTGGTAGACCACACAAGCTCACAGAAAGGGACCGCTGAGGCGCGTAAAAAGCATCTGTCCTCAGTTGCAACACTCTACAGAGTTCCAAACTGCCTCTGGAAGCAACGTCAGCACAAGAACTGTTCGTTGGGAGCTTCATGAAATGGGTTTCCATGGTCGAGCAGCCACACACATGCCTAAGATCACCATGTGCAATGCCAAGGTGTTGGCTGGAGTGGTGTAAAGCTCGCTGCCATTGGACTCTGCAGCAGTGGAAACGTTCTCTGGAGTGATGAATCACGCTTCACCATCTGGCAGTCAGAGAGATTAATCTAGGTTTGGCAGATGCATAGTGCCAACTGTAAAGTTAGGTGGAAGAGGAATAATGGTCTGCGGCTGTTGTCATGGTTTGGGCTAGGCCCCTTAGTTCCAGTGAAGGGAAATCTTAATGCGACAGCATACAATGACATTGTAGACAATTATGTGCTTCCAATTTTGTGGAAGGCCCTTTCCTGGTTCAGCATGACAATGCCCCCGTGCACAAAGCAAAGTCTATACAGAAATGGTTTGTCGAAATTGGGGTAGAAGCACTTGACTGGCCTGAACAGAGCTCTGACCTCAACCCCATCGAACAACTTTGGGATTAATTGTGACGCTGACTGAGTCAGGCCTAATCACCCAACATCAGTGCCCACCTCACCAATGCTTTTGTGGCTGAATGGAAGTAAGTTCCCATAAATGTTTCAACATCTAGTAGAAAGCCTTCCCAGAAGAGTAGAGGCTGTTATAGGAACAAAAGGGTGGGGGGGACCAAATCCATATTACTGCCCATGATTTTGGAATGAGATGTTCAACGAGTAGGTGTCCACCTACTTTTGGCCATGTAGCATAGTGTGCTTCTACACCTGCATTGCTTGCTGTTTGGGGTTTTAGGCTGGGTTTCTGTACAGCACTTTGAGATATCAGCTGATGTACGAAGGGCTATATAAATAAATTTGATTTGATTTAGCATAGATAGTTTATCATTTTGAAGTAGAACATTTGTTTGTGTCGTCTCTATTTTTGCGATTGTCCTGGCTGGAAGAAGGTTCAGTGAATGTGTAAGTCCATAGTCAAGTCAGTCTAGCTAGGTAGTCAGGAAGAATTGGTAGCTAACTAACTACAGAAAATGTACATCTACCGCGCATAAGTCATTTGCTAGATTAATACAATTCACATATCTAGCTGATCATTATCAAGTAAAATGTTTGCTTTGTGTAGATCTGGTTTAGTCTCTATTGTTACCAGTGTCCTGGCTGGAAGAAGGTTCAGTGAATGGCAAAGTGCAGTTTGAGGTAATACAGTAGGGCAAATGCTTCTCAATTGTAATGTTTTAATGCGTTCTCCACACGCTTGTCCTCACAAGAACATACTCAAGAGAATGTCCTTGGAGCATGAGTGTGGAGCAGAGTAGTCTGCATGTTACCATCTATGTCCAAAGCATGCAGGAGCCTAGACCTGCAAATTATAAAACTGAAAATGCAAAGAATGATTCTACAAGCTTCTCATTCACCATAAGGGGCTTATTGAGCTGTCATTTGTGACAGAATTGTAAAAGTGTGCTTTAAAACTATTTACATTTGTTGATTACTATATACACATAATACGATTTCTTGATACATTTTAAACAAGGTTTATTTGTGGCAGCAATCGGACTAGATTGTTAACGACTCGTGGCGGAATGCATTGCTTGATTGCGGTGAGGGTGATAAACACAATATCATTTGCAATCTGCAACACACCAAAACGATTCATTCGGATTTATTTTGTTGCAGAAACTCATTGTATGCATGTTTCAGTTCTACAAAACATTGAATAATTAATTGCATTTATTCTTACACATGAGATAAATTAACAGTTATAACCATGTATTTTTGTTATGTTATTGCTGCAGCATGATTTCCTATATAGACTTGTTTCTACTGTATGTTTGTTTTACTCCATGTGTAACTCTGTCGTTGTATGTGTCGAACTGCTTTGCTTTATCTTGGCCAGGTCGCAATTGTAAATGAGAACTTGTTCTCAACTTGCCTACCTGGTTAAATAAAGGTGAAATAAAAAAATATTTTAGTTGTTTGGTCAGAGCATGTCTCCGGAGCCGCTGAGCCGGAGGAGCGCGTATTAAACATTATATTACTCATAACGGCCAGCAGGTAAACGAAATCCAAAAGGATCGATTCACTCAAACATCATGACACGTCAGTAAAAAAAAAAAGTCGTAAAATAACGAATCGTCGAATAGTTAGCGAACTGCACATCACTAAGTTACATCATAGCTACTAGCTATTAGCATAACATCCGGCTGTTCATCTGTACCAGCAACAAGTCCAGCATGTTTGAGCAAAATCTCTCTGGTCCGCTTGTGGCTAAAACACGTTAGAAGGTAGCTAGTTATGTCAGCGACTATAGTCACGTAAGAAAGAAATAACTCAGAGCAAGTTCCAAGACAGAAACTGGCCAACAACATGCGCAAGTACCCTGGCTATTTGTGGCGCGCGGCTGGCAAACTGAAAAACCATAGACTTGCGCACTTGTCGTTGATTTTACACGTCGTTGTGGCTACGAGACTCGTTCTTCTCATCTGATGCCATACATATTAGTTGCCATGTTGGTCCGCTTGCTTTGGCTTAAAGCGGAACCTCACACGAATGTGCAATACCACCCATGACTGAGCAGGACAAAGAACCTAGGGCTTCCCAAACTGGCGCACATTTACGCATCAACCAACTAGCGAAAATGGCGCAAACTCAGGCAGATAGTAAAGCTAACCTTGTATTGCGTAAATACAAAATTGTTGGGCGACATTCGCTTACCTTGCTGTATGGCTATAATGACTCGTATTATTTAACTGTATGAATGAATCGTCTTTTAATCAAGAAAAACCCTGGTGAAGTTTCCCTCCTGAAAAAGCACCCGTTCCTGTCCGGGCTAAATAACAGGACCAGTGACATAGGCAACCTCCCAACCGCCTGAAAATATTTATAATTAATTGGGGGTTATGGAGAGATTGATGTACCATCATCACGTTACTAGTTTGTGTTAATTGGAATAACTGACAATTAAGTGGCTACAACGTTCACAATGTGGTCTGCATTGATTTGGGCACAATTTGCATTCTTAATAAACGACAGTTGATGAACATGCATTTATTACTATGTTCCATCATGTATGTTATTCAATATGTGCACATGAATTGGATAATAATTTTAGACATAGTCATATTCAATGTAATATAACAAATAAGTGCAAACAGGCAATTTTGTAGACGACTAAAAATTTAAAGGAGCAGCACAATTTTTTCTACCTGTTACCACAGCCACAAAGTCAAAATTGGCTACATCCTAAACATTTGAGAGAGATCGTTGAAGATCCGACATCGAAATTGGATGTCTATGTCCTGAGGACCCCTTTCTAAAATTATTATAAAAAATAAAACAATTTTTTAGCAGACGCTCTTATCCAGAGTGATTTACAGGTGCAATTTAGGTTTAAGTACCTTGCTCAAGGTCACAGCAACAGATTTTTCACCTAGTTGCCTCTGGGATTCGAACCAGCAACCTTTCGGAGCACTATTACCATCAAGTAGGATTGGGTTTTGCTTGGTGGCAGATTAGTGAACTCTGGATCAGAAGGTTGCATGTTCAATCCCAGTCTGAACTGTTTTTTTTTTTTTTTCACACTATCCCAAACCTTAACCATTCAGAATGAGGGTGCAAATGTAACTCTTAATTTAGAAATAGGGTTGCACCAACATGGATTAACTCTTAAACTGGATTAAATCAAGGTGTATTTTTTAATCTTGTTGCACCAAATGTTAAACCTAGTTTTAAATGAATCCTAGTTAAATAAAATCCTTCCTCTTCCCTTTAGTTTTCACTTTAAACCTAGATTCATTTGAAATCTGTTTCTCAATTAATAAAAAAATATACATTTAGATTGGAGATTAATTCTAAACTGCCACTTTAGGTGGTTTAACTGATTAAATGGCAGCATGTCTACTGTGGAGAGACCAAAACGAGTTCCTCAGAGAATAATTAGTGACAGGTTGAATCCTGTTGAGTTTTATGATAATTAACTCATTATTAGTAGGCTATTTACGTGCCCATTTTGCACAACAATTGAATTGGGGTTAATGATTTGCCCAGTCTTGGTACGAATGATGATGTTATGCAACATGTAACCGGCCTGATAACAAAAACATTGTAGTGAAGTAACGTTAGCATGAACGTTAGTTTTAACGTGCATTATAGGAATTTATATTTACCAGTTATTTATGCTTACTAAATATTGGTGGGTCAAATTGTCCGTCGTCATCATAGGGGATATGGAGAGGGGCAAACTGCTGAGGAATCATCTCGCATATTTTCTGGGCGATAGGATTCATTCCTTTGGACGGAGGCCCCCCTCCGGGTCCGGTCTGAAATAGCCCCCGCCTCACCTCTGCCGTATCCTTTCTCACTTTTGCTTTAAAAACAATTCCATCACGCTTTCATCCGATTTGGGTCCTTCTCTTTAATCCGTGTTGAGCCATTACATTTGTCGAATAAAATGGCTCAAGTGTCTTCCTTCTTTTTGACAGTCGTGTTGTCTGTCATTTTATCCTCTAGTACGTTACAAAATTCCTCCATCAGCTCGGACAATTGTTTTTTTTTTCTTCATAAAACGGAGAAATTTGAACTTCTTTGACGTGCCCGGATCAGGTGGCTAAATAACGTTAGGTAATGACAATAATACAGATTGTATGCTAGCTAGCTAAGTTTATAAACTAGCTAGCTACAGGAGCTAACGAATTCGTTTTCTGTCTAGTACTGGCAAATAACGGATTTTATTTCAAATCAGCCAACCCATGAGAACCTTTCACGGTGGAGTTGCAGTACTTCTAACGTTACATTGTTAGTATTTTATCAAGGAACAGCAACTTTGTGACCTCATTTGTCAAGTAGGGTAGCTACTTCGTTTCAACTCACGAAATACCTCATATATTGATGTAACATGCCACTAATCATAGTTTAAAACCGTACTGATCCAGATTTAAATTTAGTGGTGAAGTGGTGCAACCCGTTTGGAGAACGTGGATGAACGTCTAAATTGTGCAAATTCATGAAAACAACGATTAGCTTTTTGCTCTAAATTGAAGATTAGGGTTAGGCATGAGGTTAGCAGCGTGGTTGGTAAAATTTGTTTTAAAAAAAACAGATTGTGTAGAAATAGACGGGGTATATGACTTTGTGGCTGGGGGAACTAGTGACGACACAGTACCAGCATTTCCAAATGAATAACACTAGAGGGCGCTATTTGTTTACGTTTACTGTATCAGTTCAATTTGGTAAGAGTGACCAGCAGGTCTGTCGTTGTCTGTTAATAAATGTGAAGAGGCCGTCATTACATGAAGTTTGATAATTGCTCTTTTGAAACTATTGGCTTATTTGAATATGATTACAACATAAGGTGCTATGAAGTTTGGATGATCATTATTTTTCCCTCTCCAGGTAAAACAGACATTGTGCTTTTACACGGTGCCTAATTTGAGTCAGATTCTGCCCGAACAGCATCCGGCAACTCTGTTTTGGACAATGTCCTTCCGAAACCCATTTTCTAGGACCCGGTACCTCTTGTGGCATGAAAAATAACTATCACATTTGGCAATGTACAAATTGTAAAATCAGAGTTAGGCTAATTCAAGTGGACTCCTCCGTAATTATCCTGGCAGCCCCCTAAAAAACGTTACGTAGAAGCGCGCCTGTACCTCGCACAGGAGTATAATGAAATTCACTTTATATGATCTCGCTGTACTCTGATAGACTTGAGCCACATAACCCCTGATGAAGTGTAATACATTTACCAAAGTTACACAATTGCTCCTGTTTGTTCAGAAAGAAATGCAATAATTCGGACTACTACTCCAGGAGTAGGCCTACAATCTAGCCACAGACGGGCAATTTTTTTTTATTCCCTGTGCTGTGGATTGTGTAGCCCAATCACGAGTAATGCCTACAGTCGTGAACGCGTGACAAATCTGTCAGTGAACATCATGCAGCCAACAGGCCTTTCGTAATATTTCAAATACAGTCGCGGGAAAACAGTTTGGAAAGCAAATTGATCCTGCTGAAAAGACTAATCTGTCAGTAAGGCCATTCTACTGCCAATGTTTGTCTGTTTATCAACTTCCAAATAGGCCTATTGAGCCGAATAGCATTGTTTTACCAAGTAAAACAAGAGAGATAAGCTTTTGGCACGAGCACATCGGCCATCGCGGGTGAATGATCTGAGCTTCATTGGGCGAGTCAGTGAAACTGGAAAGCTTTATAAAACTAATTTCCTCGTACTGTACAATGTGTGTGTCTCCACACACGCTTAAATCCATGCTATTGATGGATTGAAGGTCGAATTTATTTATCTCAGATTCTGTTAGTGTTAAAGTAGCCTGTCATTTCGATATTTTGTTAGGTATAAAATAAATATTCTGCTAAAGTCTCCAGTTATTTAAAATGTAGAATTTTACGAAATGAGTTTATAAAAAGGCCACATTTTCCCCGAACACTAGGCTACACATTTTTACCCATGTGTGCAACTTCCACAAGCGCCTCTACTCCACTGATCTACGCCAGTACGCAAAAACATGAGAAAAGCATTCAAAGCTTTATTATAAAAGGAGATTTTTATTTTCTTCTCATGCGCACTGGAACCTCAGAGCACTCCGGGTCACCTCGCTCTCCGGCTCATTTTTTTGTTCCAGCGCCTCCAAATGTACAAATTAAGCACTGCTTTTGCCACTAGTGACAGTGTTAGATACGTTTTTGGACTATTTTGGTTGCCTCGTCTTGTCCCATTTCCCCCAACGATGTAGTTTTAATTTGAGCATTTTATTGAAGTATTTATGTACAAAATCTTACAAAAAAATCTGAGTGCGCTGCTACAAACTGTATAAAAAGAACAGAGATACACATGTGAAATGCAAACCATTTTATTGAAGTTAACCTATGCAAGACCATACATCTATCCCAGTAACATTTTTACATTGCATAAAATCATGGTAATAGTCAGAAGTGACAGGTGTAGTGATATGACATCATTCTGATAATTATCTTCGATATCAAGAGCATTATAATTCTGATTATGGAACAAGTACATTCCATCTACTCTGGAATAATAGGCCTGTGTGTGACTGTCTTCAATCATGCGTTACAGTGGACTGTGATGAAGTAACCAGCTGACTCTTCCCAATATACTGGGAACTTGCACATCTTACAGTAGACTGGAGACATTGGTGCACAAAAAGTGAAAGTTAAATGACCATGGAATGTAGTCGAGCAGTGTGTAAAATGGTGCTGCTGAGGAGGTAGTGCAGCCAGCCACTGTGATACAGGTCAAGACCAAAGTACACAGACTGCTAAGATTAAGATGGAACCAAGCTAACTAAACAAAAAAAAAGTACAAATCTCACAGCAACAATACTCATGAGACCAACACCAGTCTCCTCAAGCTGACTGAGCTAGTCACCATTTTCACAGGATCACTTTCACAGGGGGAAAAAAACATGGTCTCCAGCACTTTCTCAGTTAACCCAGAACTAAATTCTGATGTAAATTGGTCAGTACCATTAACAGTTGAAGTCGGAAGTTTACATACACTTAGGTTGGAGTCATTAAAACTCATTTTTCAACCACTCCACAAATTTCTTGTTAACAAACTATAGTTTTGGCAAGTCAGTTAGGGCATCTACTTTGTGCATAACAAGTAATTTTTCAAACAATTGTTTACAGAGAGATTATTTCACTGCATCACAATTCCAGTGGGTCAGAAGTTTACATACACTAAGTTGACTGTGCCTTGAAACAGCTTGGAAAATTCCTGAAAATGTTGTCATGGCTTTAGAAGCTTCTGATAGGCTAATTGACATAATTTGAGACAACTGGAGGTGTACCTGTGGATGTATTTCAAGGCCTACCTTCAAACTCAATGCCTCTTTGCTTGACATCATGGGAAAAATCAAAAGATCAGCAAAGACCTCAGAAAAACAATTATAGACCGCCACAAGTCTGGTTCATCCTTGGGAGCAATTTCCAAGCACCTGAAGGTACCACGTTCATCTGAACAAACAATAGCACGCAAGTATAAACACCATGGGACCACGCAGCCGTCATACCGCTCAGGAAGGAGACCCTTTGAGCGGCACAGATGAACGTACTTTGGTGCGAAAAGTGCAAATCAATCCCAGAACAACAGCAAAGGACATTGTGAAGATGCTGGAGGAAACAGGTACCCAAGTATCTATATCCACAGTAAAACAAGTCCTATATCGACATAACCTGAAAGGCCGCTCAGCAGGGAAGTAGCCACTGCTCCAAAACCGCCATAAAGACAGACAGACTACGGTTTGCAAATGCACAAAGATCGTACTTTTTGGAGAAATGTCCTGTGGTCTGATGAAACAAAAATAGAACTGTTTGACCATAATGACCATCGTTATGTTTGGAGGAAAAAGGGGGAAGCTTGCAAGCCGAAGAACACCATCCCAACTGTGAAGCACATGGGTGGCAGCATCATGTTGTGGGGGTACTTTGCTGCAGGAGGGACTGGTGCACTTCACAAAATAGAGGGCACCATGAGAAAGAAAAATTATGTGGATATATTAAAGCAACATCAAGACATTAGTCAGGAAGTTAAAGGTTGGTCGCAAACGGGTCTTCCAAATGGACAATGACCCTAAACATACTTCCCGAAGATGAGGCAAAACGGCTTAAGGACAACAAAGTCCAGGTATTGAAGTGGCCATCACAAAGCCCTGAACGCAATCCTATCGAACATTTGTGGGCAGAACTGAAAAAGTGTGTGTGAGCAAGGCGGCCAACAAACCTGACTCCATTACACCAGCTCTGTCAGGAGGAATAGGTCAAAATTCACCCAACTTATTGTGTGAAGCTTGTGGAAGGCTACCCAAAACATTTGACCCAAGTTATGCAATTTAAAAGGCAATGCTACCAAATACTAATTGGGTGTATGCAAACCTCTGACCCACTGGGAATGTAATTAAATAACTCTATTATTATTGACATTTCACATTCTTAAAATAAAGTGGTGATCCTAACTGACCTAAGACTGGGAATTTTTACAAGGATTAAATGTCAGTCATTTCAAAAAATTGAGTATTTGGCTAAGGTGTATGTACTATTCCGACTTCAACTGTATGTTTACGTAGTCGGTCCACGAGAGATTACCAGCTCTAACATTGACGTGGTAGCAAACCACTTGGAAATGTATATGTTAACAAACTATTTACATGCATTTAAAGTCTATCTAGAGTGGGGCGTGCTTGTTCCCTTTTCTCCAGTCAAACAAGTCAATATTTAGGTAAGTGGGGAGTGCAAGATCGCTGGAAGGCTTCAGAATACTATAGCAAATGTAAACATAGCCTAGCTCTGTCAAAACACACTTATTTAAATTGAACCTCTTTGCAGATTTCATAGTTTCCACTTTAAAAGCCCTTGTGTGCGAGTGTATGTATGTATATCAAAAACATGCATCCATCCAATCACCTTTAATGATATAAAACTGTTTGTTACATGGAAAGAGTGTGTGTAAAATTAGTTGTGGGTCAATATGCGTTTCCTGCTGCACATACAGGGTGCGTGTGCCTGCAACCAGAGTTCCAAAGTTCATGTATAAGCGGCACATAAGACATTGGATTTGGTCATCACTGGGAAAAGGAAACACTATCAAAAGTTGAGCAGTACCGCATCTCCGGTCAGAAACAATTTTTTGGTATAAAAAGTCTCCTGAAATGCAGCATTTACCCTTAAAACGGTGTTGCAGTGTAAGGAAAGCAATGTACACATCCTCCAACTAGAGCTTGGAATGCTGTGGTCTACACAATACAAAATGTCTCAAATAATGTGTAGCCTTTCAAGACCAATACATCTTTTTACAACATAACAGTCAATGTCTGAGCCCAGGTATATTGCCCGTATTATTGGATATCAAGAGATTTCAGGTGTTTTCTAAGTAAAACAGCGCATCAACCATTTCAACCTCGATTTACAAGTCTTAATATGCAGAGACCCATGTACAAACATTGCAAAACTCAAGTTAGCAATTTAAATTGTCAAGACTTTCTAGCTATGATCCAGTACAACAACTTACATTTTAAGTTGTGTTTAACTATACAGTGTACAAAACATGGAGTTTAACAGTTAAATATTAAATGGACTTTTTAGATTATGCACATCAACAAACCTAAGGATATTAACATATATTCCTTCACCGTTACCTTCCAAAACATTAGCAAACCCCAACCTTCTCAAAAACATCTTAAACCCACAAATACATGCTTTAAACAGAAAGTCCCATCTAAAATACAGAGGACACACCAGAAAAGGAAGCATTAAACTCGTTTGAAAACAAAATTAAGAATCGCTGTCTCTTTTGCGACTAATTTCTCAATAAGTATGCTTAATTACCTTCTACTACTACTACTGACAGCACAGGTTTTTAGCAGTTTATGCCTGATAATATATTGCTCATCATAAACCCTTCAGATCCTGGAGTGAGAAGGTAACAGAAACTCAAAAGTAGCCCCTGAGTGAATCATTGGCCGTGTATGACCATGGCCATGTTTTATAGCATAAAACATTATAATTCATCACTTTTAGTTAGAAGAAATTCACCACTAATTCAAAAATGGTCCAGTGTAACTGTACAGGCACAAAGACTCATATTTACATTATAAAATAAAATGGGAGGAAAAAAACAAACAAACGTACGTCCCTCTTAACTGTCTTCTCCGTTGTGTGACATGTTCTTCCTTGTCAAGGACATGTTTGCATCGTTATAGAGCCCCACAGTAGAGGTGTCGTAATACCCGTTAAACAGGGAAATGGTTTCAAATCGCTTTCACACCATTTTCCCCCATAGGTGATTTTAGAAACACTTAAAATAAAGGGCCGTGTTTTGTTTAGGCTTGATGTGATGTTTTGATGACCATGTAAATCCCTCTCGGACAAGGTGACTTATCAATGTAGTCGGTTCCATTTCCTCTCATATTTCAAAAATGCTAACTAGCATCAGAGTAGACGACATGCAAGACTACAAATCCCTACAAGCTCCTGCACGACATCTCTAGCTGAAAACCTTTGCTAAACAGGTAGTGTCAATTTCAAAAACTTGCACAAGACAGTTCACAGAATAGTCAAGTTTAAGTCATTTTGCCAATTTATTACTACATTTAGCCATCATTAGATAGTTCATCCAGAGACTCTTACCTTTGCCTCGATTCAGCAGTCTCATCCAGATCCCCATCGTATTTATTCTTTATGATAGCGACATTAGTAGTTAATTAGATTAATATTTTCGTGGGTAAATATATTGATAAAAAGTAATCTTGTCCTAGAGAGACTTACACGGTTATCAAAACATCACCCCCAGGGTAAGCCTACACAAAACACAGCCCTTATTTTAAGTGTTTCTAAAATTTCCCCTATGGGAAAAATGAACTGTGGAAAAACAATTGTAACCATTTCCCTGTTTGACTGCTAGGTTTTATGGGCATTATGACTCACACGATTGTACTCTATACCTGGTGCTTGTAATACTGATCATTCACATCCTGGATCCCCTCTCCTGAAGAATCTGCAAAGGGATTAATCAGTTAATGTTAAAACATATAGTAAAATATCTCAAACTACACCGCAGCAAGCTCAATCTTTGAGCCTGGTATCTGTGAATGGGACAGACCAACTAAATCTAAATATCAATTTATTGTACTATTTTTTTGAGATGCATCTTTGTTTAATTTTCATTGAGAATCCAAAACAAAAGTCGACATGATTTGAACTCTTTCCTTCCCACACACAATGATCCAAGCAAACGAGTACATGTAGGTGCCACACACACACACACACACGAGGGGGAGGATAGGATGAGGGGGTTTCTAAGAATGCATGCACTTGGTTTCCATGCCAGCAATACAAAGCAAAGATATGCTCATTGCTAAAAAAGTAAATGACAATTGCAGCCAACCTCAGTTCTAGAGAGACAGCGTTTGAAAGACTTATGAAGTGGTTGAATGCCTTACAGGACTAAACGCCCAGACATAATCAGCTTATTGATCAGGGTTGCAAGCACCAGGGCAAAGACACATGGGGGAGTCGTGGAAAGGTAAGATGGAGGGAGTCGAAGGAATGGAGGGCAGCTGAGCGCTCACCGTTGAGTCATAAGTGCTCAACCCTAATCAGAGTCATTCATTTCATAATCCGTCTCTTCGTCCTCGCTCTGAGCAACATGCAGCATGCAAATGGGACAGGAAAAAGACAAGACAGGCAAGTCTTACAAGAATGAAAATGAAAGGAGAAAATGTCAGGGGTAAAGTGGGGTATAAAACAACAAGGTTGCGTAAATGTTACAAAACATTTACCTTCAAACCAACATCAGTCAAATGAAGACTCAAACAGGGGATGTATCACAAACTATTACTACAACTTATTGGGACTTGATTCTCAAAAGGGGTTCACTCACATTTCAGGTTCAAGACACGATCACAACAGAGGTACATTGAAGGGTCAGAGGATAGACTACCTTTCATATCTACTAAGACTCACTTGCAATCGATCCGAGCCCCCCCCCCTCTCAAGATGTCCTTTGTGATTGCTTTGCACCTTAGTCCATTTAGTATACAGACGTACTGTAATAGGTGTATCCAAGTCTGTTTAGAACTCAAGCGAAAAACCTCTGTGGTGGAAATGTACTGAAATTCCTATCAATAGGAAAATAAATCTAAAACTGGTTGTAACTAGACTACATCCATGTGACTTCTAAAACCACTGACAGAATACAAGACTTAATGTCAGCCTATTAGCAATAATTCAATAGAATTACCAAGTCTGGGACTAGCTAGAGTGTGAAGCAGGCCCCGGAGGACTGGGCCCACATGGGAACCAGCAGATGGGACTAGTAATTCCCACTGCTAGGCCTGCTGCTCTGCTCCCAAAGCCCTCAGAAAGAATGACATTCTCCACTAATAGTCCCAATAATCCTCAAGGCTATGCTCTTAACCTTCTAATGTGGATTCAAATGTTTCAGTTTTTCCGGTGTAAGGTCAAATCTAACAACTTCAATCTTGTAAAGCTGGATTAATGGATTTAGGCCTGCGTGTGGTCTGACTAATAACTGTACACTAAATGACCGTACTGTCCTTTTGATTTTAGATACAAAATAGTTGACAGTTCATTTGTAATGCTATTAAATTTATTTGTATAGATTGATTGAAGGGTAATTCTCAGTAAATTAACACTAACCAAAGTCAATTACCATTTTAAAAAAAATATACTTTTCAGAAAATACCAAATTCATCAACTAATTACTCTGTGCAGCAGTCAAAGCCTATCTGCTTCAAAATGGACTCTTCTATGAAGGTAAACATCAGTAAACTGGGGATAGTTAGTAAATGTGTTGCATTTAGACATTAGAACAATCCACCATTCAGACAAGCTTGTCATTGGGCTTACTTTCAGTGTACACACATCTTAGGATGGGGCTCACCTTGGCTTTCTCACTGGGCTCACTGTTTGGGCCATATGATTGGTTGTGCAGCTCCTTGGAGACGACACACAGGAACTCAGATTGGTCCTCGTTTCCGTAGTTATAAGAGGATCCAATGCTGACCAGCTGGGGGGGGGGGAGAGAAAGAGAGTTAGCTTCAGAGAGAGAGAAAAGAGGATTACAGTGTAGATGTGAAGAGTTTGAACAGAAATTAAAAGCATTAGCGAATACGTAGAACATACATGAGACAGAGACAGAAACAGATCAGAACACAAAAGATGAGTTGGCTACAGACTCCAAATATGTAGAAAGTAATTAATGTGTGTGTGGGGGTGAGGGGTCAAATTTGCTTCCTTAAGATGTTAGTTCCTTTTTAAACGGACACAAAACACAGGGATACCAGGACATTAAACAAACATGCAGACGGTGAGGTGATACGATGTCATGCAAATACATATTTGACAAGGTCAGACAAACACAAAAATGTTCCTCCACTCAGTCGAATGCTTTTAACTTTAGTGTTCAACCAGTCAGCGTGCGCACATACACTATATACACACACAAAAGTATGTGGACACCCCCTCAAAAAAATGTGTGGATTCAGCAGTTTTAGCCACACCTGTTGCTGGCAGGTGTATTAAATCGAGCACACAGCCATGCAATCTCCATAGATTAACATTAGCAGTAGAATGGCCTTACTGAAGAGCTGTAATTTTCAAAGTAGCACCGTCATTGGATGCCACCTTTCCAACAAGTCTACCCCAGTCAACTGTAAGTGCTGTTATTGTTGAGAAGCAACAAGTGGAAGGCCCCACAGGCTCACAGAAAGGGACCGCCGAGTGCTGAAGCGCGTGAAAATCATCTGTCTTCAGTTGCAACACTCACTACCGAGTTGCAACGTCAGCACAAGAACTGTTCGTCGCAGGCTTCAGGAATTGGGTTTCCATAGCCAAGCAGCGTCACACAAGCCTAAGATCACCACGTGCAATGCCAAGCATTGGCTGGAGTGGTGTAAAGCTTGCCACAATTGGACTCTGGAGCAGTGGAAACATGTTCTCTGGAGTGACCATCTGGGTTTGGCTGATGCCAGAAGAACGCTAACTGCCTGAATGCATAGTGCAAACTGTAAAATCTGGTGGAGGAGGACTAATGGTCTGGGGCTGTTATTCATGATTCGGGCTAGGCCCCTTCGTTCCAGTGGAGGATAATCTTAAAGCAACAGAATACAATGACATTCTAGACGATTCTGTGCTTCCAACTTAGTGGCAACAGTTTGGGGAAGGCCCTTTCCTGGTTCAGCATGACAATACCCCCTTGCATAAAGTGAGGACCATACAGAAATGGTTTGTCAAGATCGGTGTGTTAGAACTTCACTAACCTGCACAGAGCCCTGACCTCAAACCCATCAAACACCTTTGGGATTAATTGGAACGCCGACTGCGAGCCAGACCTAAATGGCCAACATCAGTGCCCGACCTCACTAATGCTTGTGGCTGAATGGAAGCAAGTTCCTGCAGCAATGTTCCAAAATCTAGTGGAACACCTTCGCAGAAGAGTGGGAGGCTCTTGTACGCATTAAAAGGGGGGGACCAACTATTGATGCCCATGAGTTTGGAATGAGATGTTTGACGAGCAGGTGTCCATATACTTTTTGTCATGTAGTGTATGAGAACTTAACAGTGTACTCTGTAGGTGTGTATGTCTCAACATACAGACTCATTAGTCACTTCTGCATGAGCCCTGTTGGTGCCAAGAGACGTCTCACACAGGAGGCAAAAGTATTAGGCTACTCTATAATCAATGCTAAACGTTAAAGTTAGCAGGTACTGTACCATACCTTCAAGTTTCAATCTGAATAATAATAATATTTTTGTTGATGTTGCAAAACTTTCCCCAATGAACACAAACCAGGACTGGGTGGCTCTGAAAGTAGTGCAATAGGTTAGCGGAGTGCGTATGCCCAGATCGCAGGACTCACTGCTGCTGAGCCTTAAGCTAAAGGTCGAAGTGTTTTAAGGGGCTTCCCATCGGGAACCCTATAAGAAGATTAGTGAGATTCCTGCTCCGAGGGAGATCCAGTGTTCGTTCTTACCCCCCCAAAGG
The DNA here is from genome assembly GCF_018296145.1 of Oncorhynchus tshawytscha. Classification (NCBI taxonomy): domain Eukaryota; kingdom Metazoa; phylum Chordata; class Actinopteri; order Salmoniformes; family Salmonidae; genus Oncorhynchus; species Oncorhynchus tshawytscha. Next base: position 13,330,613 of record NC_056452.1, on the reverse strand, counting down.
GATAGTGGGGCCAGGGGAGATTCAGAGTTTATCCACACACACTTATAGCCTGCACACAAACCCCCTAAAACCAAAACCCTAAAAGCGCTGAATTGGGTCATTGCAATTACCAACTCGGAGTCAAAACAGACTGTCAAGCAGTGACTGGTTTTAATTCCCCAAAACAAGCATACATTTGAACATTACACATTTAGTCAAATTTGATGTTTTATGTTTGTGTTTTGAACAGTTATTTTTCTGCTCAATTTCATTCACAGCAACTTTTCATAAACATTTTCTGTTATTCATTCAAAGATACTCAGAGGCTGAGAAATATGAGATTGAGCTAAATAGGACATGGTGGTACGACCTGTTTTATTTTACACTTGGTCCCTTTCAGAAATTGTTGGTGAACTCGGTTTGGGTTAAAGTTTGGTGCAATGCGAACGCTCCAAAATAATTCATATCCCTCAAAAGAGCCCCTTGGAGCGAGCCAAACTGAATCCATCTCGAGAGGTGGTCTGAGTTCGGTTGGTTTGAAGACCACGGTCCGGTTCGCTTTTTTACCCAAAGCTCTCCAGGCTCGCTTGTCATTGTTACCACACCATGTAGTAGGCTACTGCAACACCGTTTACCCTGCTATAACCCCTCACGTTGGTGCCACAAACGAGAGAAGATGTGCAGGTTGGTGGAGGAAAACATGCGTGCCGTTCTTGGACATTAGGCAGCAATTTAAGGATTACAAAATATGTATGTAGTTAAACAATGTTTAGATTTAAACATTTTTTAAAAGTTTGTTTATTCGATTGTGGGGCTTGAATAAAGTAACATTTGATGAAAACCACACAACTAGATTACAAAATCAACACAAGCTCTTAAAAAGGGGCAGTATCCTACATTGCATATACAATTTTCAAATACAGCATTCAATCTGCAGTTAATATTCTGCCATTTACCCTGTTACCAGTCATATTTACATTAAATATAATAATATTTTGATTAGAATGGTCTTTGATTAACTAAAATCTATTATCTTCCAACCGGTTCTGATGGTATGGCTTTGTCCTAAACATTTACCCATAGTGGATTGAGTCGATATTGGAAGATGAGCTTGGTTCATTTCTAAACACAGCAATGTGAATGTAAGAGTACTCTGACCACAATTGTTTAAGTGAACTGGCAAGAGAGCAGAGTGCTCATTCAAAAAGGCAAGGGCAGTGTGAATCGTTTCGTTCTAAACAGAACCATTACTCTATTAGTTCCATTCCACTGTTCTGACTAGCAAAATAAAGTTCTGAACCGGTTTAGAAAAAAAAACCAGAAAAAAATACCCATTATGGTTTATATGGTTCCTTTGTTCCTTTTTAAAACCCCAAATTTACATTTAGCTCAACACTAAATGACGTCACCAATCAGCGCAGATAGAGCAGCTTGCTATGGAGCGGGCAAGCTATTTTCATGCATTGGACCGACAAGTGTAGGGCGCGAGACGTGACAATTATGCGGGTAGGGAGAGGATGGAGGCGGCTTGAATTACTGGGCATCTTGTTGTTATGACATGCATAATCTGAATTAGGCCAACAGAATTATACCTACGGAGGAGCGGCTTCTATTGAGAAACTTTGAATGTCTGGACCAGAGACTTCTGAGACTGGACCAGAGCTGGCTAGCGAGCTAACATGCATCTGTGTGCAGCGCGGCACCAGAATTAAAATAAAAACATCTTACCTTTCTGTAGTTAATACATCCACTGAATTAACTATAGTATCCTTACCTAGCATTGAAAAGGTTAATCCATTATTCTCTAATAAACCCCCCCCCTAATTTCTGAAACACACTTGTAACATCAGTAGGCTACAGTAGGCTATACTTTGAGGGGAGGGGCAGGTAGCCTACACATTTTTAGCTGGCAGGCAGACGCTGGAATAAGTTTGAGTGACAGAGTGAGGGCTTTGCATAGGCACTTTGTTGTTCCTTGAACCGGTTCCAACCCCTGGTGTGGATAGAGGACTATATGTGAAAACAAAGATGGCCACTCTGGAGACAGACATTTAGTGCCAATTTTGCATTCGAAAGATCAATGTTTTCTACACCAAGTTGAGTGAACGGAAGCTAAATATGTATTAAAATGTTTGAGTTATATTTGTTTTAGTGGCTGCCAAACCCCCTAAAAGGCCAAATCTGGATGGCTCCATATCTCTTCAGGGTACATGTAGTACATCTACCTCTGTGCCAAATATGGTGCTTGTATCAAAGCGCCCTATTGAGTCAACATTTTCTGTTTAGTATACAAAATATTACTTTTCCTTCCTCCTGGAAATCATGGTAAGTTGTGTTTTTTTTGTCAGTTACTAATTGCTTGACAAAGTCCAAACATTTTAGAAGGCTAAAAAATGTCACAAAATTGATTATTTTGACACTTTGGGGTCAATTGACTTTCTATCCACATTATTTAGCCTGGCAACAAAGGCGCAGTCAGTTTGTTGCCATTGTCTTCCAACTTGAGACCCATTGACACAGCAAATCCAGGGAGGAGCTAAATATAAAATACATTGGTCAAAATTGTTTAATGAAGTGCACTGAATCTGAAAGAAGTTAATTCTCTTTCTTGAAATAAAAACGTTTATTTTTAATGGCGAAAAAATGCCAACATTAGCATTCCCATATTGTCGCAGTCTGATGAAAACCTCTCATCTTCTAGACACTTAAGAAAATAAATGCAATATTTGACCATTAACAAACCTACAATTTCAAGAAGCTATTTGGAATATATTTTCCAGGTCCTAGAATGTTCTGAAATATTCAGGGTACATTGATGTGAGTTACTACCTACATGTAATATAATTACAATTGGCAAAACATGTACTTACGGAGGTTTTCATCAGACAGCAATGACATGCTAAAACATGGATGTTAGCTAGTTAGTTGTGTGGCACAAAGAGATCGAAAACGACCTAATGTTATCTACAGAAAACCCTCTCGACACACATGCAGTAAAGAGATCAATGGATCGCAGACCGTCGTGGCTAGAAGAAGGACGCCATCATTGGTGTCCAATCAAAAACAGTCAAGTCCATCACGATTTGTGTGTTCTAACAGGCCCACAGTGTGGTTAGTAAAATCCGATTAGGATATATTTGGCTGTTTTCCCTACATAATATTTAGAAGTCGTCCTTTTCGGGTTTATTAAAAAATAATAATAATAATAATAATCTCTGCTAAATACTAACTCCCGTTTTGTATAAGCTGGTAGCAAAAGCTAGCGACATAGAAAAATTGGTGGTGGTAGTTGAATTAGTTTGAGTGTAATGCAGTTGATGATGACGATGACATGAACAAGTTTTGGGGTTGACATTCACACAAGCATTATACTCAGATTTTTACCTCAACATAGTGAAATGCATAAACAACCTAAATGTAGGCTAATTTTGATGGGCGGCAATGAGGAGATTCTGGATCTATCCCCAAGGGGAACTCATGTGCGACGTTTACATTGGGTAAGAGTTTGTTTTTGTCAATCTATTGTGTCTGTCTTTTGTCAATGGTATTCGTGTCTAACATAGTCATCCTTTCAAGTATTGCTCTTCGAGTGAAAAGGGAAAGCCTGTGAGGATAACGACCATTATATAGTTTAAATACGCTATCTAGCTAACCATCCATGTTGAGTCTATGGGAATGCTAACTGCACAAATGTCAGCGTTTAAATGAAATGTAAAAAATGTATATAATTTTCCTCATGTTAATAAATCAATCTTTCAGATTCTATGCAGTTTGTTGAATAATTTGGAAAAGTGTGATTTATATTTAGCGACTGCTTCTCCCTGGCTACAAAAGGTGAATAGCCTAATCAGGCTTCAATCACTTCCTTCTCTCATCAACTAGCATGGGTTAAAAGAATAAACAGGGTTGACGATTTCTTCTTAAAATCAGCCATACATCCCTTTGTGACAGGGGGAATGGCAGCTTGTTGTGTGCAACAGGGGGTGGCAATTGAAACATTTCTAGCCTGCCTATTTATGAGTCACAGGGTTGACGCGTTTCTCTCAACCTGCTCAGTTTTCCACCACAAAACACTGGAAAATGTCCAAAGAGTAGAACCAGCTCACCTGCTTTTACAGTAGGATTTGACTATTAGATGTTCAAACGTTAGATCTTTTTTTTTTTAGGAATAGTTTCACCATTTTAAAAATAAAGTTCAGTTCACGTAACAGGGTTGACCTTAAAATGAGGGACAGACGTAAATGAATCACTAATCACATGAAATAAAATAATCTTCAGAAATGACTGTCAAAGCAACAAAATAACTAGGGCTTTATTTTGGGGATTAAGTGGGATAAAAATCATCCTAGAAGTGACACAGGGTTGAATTTTTGCACTTTAGCAAGCCTTTTTTCATATAAAAAACTGATTTGAATAAATTCTCGATGTGGTCTATATTAAAAAGGGCAGTTCATATAATGTAACAGGCTTTTAAAATAGACATTGTGTGGGAATATGGTATAAAAATAGCAATAGATCTTTGTGGAACAACCTGCATATCACCAACAAACTGAAAACAAAATTGTAAAGGGGGAGGGGATAATCAAACAGACATAGAAAGGGTGCTGTGTTCACTTGGGTCCTTTGTTGAACAGTACACATCTTAAAATTGAAATCAACTCAAAATGGCTGCCTACTGTTCATAGAGTTGGGACAGAGGCCAAAAGGGTTGTGAATGGGTACATAGGGGACATGCAGTGACCAGCCCGTGGACGGAACATTGTGGGACACACCTCTCCGCTGTGGCTTGGGAAAGTAGACTCCTCCCCCTTCACCTCCCTTGACACAATCAGCAGAAACTCTGACTGCTGGGCCCGCCCGTAACCTATACTGACAAGCTGCAACAACCAAATCAGAGCACAGAGGGATGCCCGGATCACGTATAAGACACAGAAAATGTAACAGTTTTTTTAATGTTAATTTCCAATTCATGAATTGGATTGTTTGGGCGTTCAGGATTATGGGTCGAGGGAAGTACAAATAAAAGGAGGACATTTGGCTCCTCGTGGTGAGGGGCAGCGTTACCTGCTCAAACTTCCAGCCGTCAGACATGGTGGACACCATCTGGGTGAGCTCCTCCTCCTGGCACTGCAGCACCCGGTACACATGTTTCACTGGAGCCTGGGGAGAGAGCAGGGAGACGAGAGGGTATTCGAGTTGAGTGAATTCTGGCTACACACACGATGGAGCAGGTGCATTGATTAACAGTGCACTCGCAGCCAAAGGCCAGCAATCCCAAAGGGGGGGGGGTTCATACTGAATGAACACTTATTTTAACTTAATATAATACAATAAAAATCTATTTAGCCTCAAATAAATAATGATTGAACGTTTGAGTTCCTTGCTCAGTACATATGAAAGTTGGTGGTTCCTTTTAACATGAGTCTTCAATATTCCCAGGTAAGAAGTTTTAGGTTGTAGGACTATTTCTCTCTATACCAGTTATATTTCATATACCTTTGACTATTGGATGTTCTTATAGGCTCTATAGTATTGCCAGTGTAACAGTATAGCTTCCGTCCCTCTCCTCGCCCCTACCTGGGCTAGAACCAGGAACACATCGACAACAGCCACACTCGAAGAAGCGTTACCCTTGCAGAGCAAGGGGAACAACTACTCCAAGTCTCAGAGCGAGTGACATTTGAAACACTATTAGTGCGCACCCCGCTAACTAGCTAGCCATTTCACATCAGTTACACCAGCCATTAGGCTGATAGGCTTGAAGTCATAAACAGCACTGTGCTTGTGAAGAGCTGCTGGCAAAACGCACTAAAATGTTGTTTGGATGAATGCTTACGAGCCTGCTTCTGCCAACCATTGCTCAGACAGACTGCTCTATCAAATCATAGACTTAATTATAATATAACACACAGAAATAAGAGCCTTTGGTCATTAATATGATCGAATCCGGAAACTATCATTTCGAAAACAAAACATTTATTATTTCAGTGAAATACGGAACCGTTCTGTATTTTATCTAACGGGTGGCATCCATAAGTCTAAATATTATTGTTACATTGCACAACCTTCAATGTTATGTCATAATTACGTAAAATTATGGCAAATTAGTTCGCAATGAGCCAGGCTGCCCAAACTTGCATATACCCTGACTCTGCGTGCAATGAACGCAAGACAAATGACACAATTTCACCTGGTTAATATTGCCTGCTAAACTGGATTAGTAGTTATAACTAGTGATTATCATTGATTGTTTTTTTATAAGATAAGTTTAATTCTAACTAGCAATTTACCTTGGCTTCTACTGCATTCGCGTAACAGGCAGGCTACTCGTGGAGTGCAATGGTTAGACCGTTGGACTAGTTAACTGTGCAGTTGCAAGATTGAAACCCCTGAGCTGACAAGGTGAAAATCTGTCGTTCTGCCCCTGAACAAGGCAGTTAACCCACCGTTCCTAGGCCATCATTGAAAATAAGAATGTGTTCTTTTAACGGACTTGCCTAGTTAAATAAAAAGGTATAAAAAAAATGTTTAATTTTTTCCCCCAAAAAAATCGGAACTCGGCGCCCAAGAATATTGATTTCCGATTATGAAAACTTGAAATCGGCCCTAATTAATCGGCCATTCCGATTAATCGGTCGACCTCTAATATAGCCTAACTAATGCAACGTAAAACTTGACAACTTTTTTCCCTCTGGCCTCTGTTGATTTAGTCACCCTAATTCTGCCCATCCTACAAAAGGGTACACACACCAATAACTTTTGAATGGATTATGATAGACATGAGGTTTGGACCACTGGTTATCTACATAATTAACAAAATCAGCAAAAAATAAAAGGTCCCTTTTTCAGGACCCTGTCTTTCAAAGATAATTCGTAAAAAATCCAAATAACTTCACAGATCTTCACTGTAAAGGGTTTACACACTGTTTCCCATGCTTGTTCAATGAACCAGAAACAATTAATGAACATGCACCCATGGAACGGTCGTTAAGACACTAAGCGCTTATAGACGGTAGGCAATTAAGGTCACAGTTATGAAAACTTAGGACACTAAAGACGCCTTTCTACTGATTCTGAAAAACACCAAAAGATGCCCAGGGTCCCTGCTCATCTGCGTGAACGTGCCTTAGGCATGCTGCAAGGAGGCATAAGGACTGCAGCTGTGACCAGGGCAATAAATTGCAACGTCCGTTCTGTGAGACGCTTAAGACAGCGCTACAGGGAGACAGGGCGGACAGCTGATCGTCCTCGCAGTGGCAGACCACGTGTAACAGCACCTGCACAGGATCAGTACATCCGAACATCACACCTGCGGGACAGGTACATGATGGCAACAACAACTGTCCGAGTTACATCAGGAACCCACAATCCCTCCATCAATGCTCAGACTGTCCGCAATAGGCTGAGAGAGGCTGGACTGAGGGCTTGTAGGCATGTTGTAAGGCAGGTCCTCACTAGACATCACCGGCAATAACGTTGCCTATGGGCACAAACCCCCCCCATCGCTGGATCAGACAGGACTGGCAAAAAGTGCTCTTCTCTGACGAGTCGCAGTTCTCTCTCACCAGGGGTGATGGTCGGATTCGCATTTATCGTCAAAAGGAATGAGCATTACACCGAGGCCTGCACTCTGGAGCGGGATGGATTTGGAGGTGGCGGGTCCATCATGGTCTGGGGCGGTGTGTCACAGTATCATCGGACTGAGCTTGTTGTCATTGCAGGCAATCTCAACGCTGTGCTTTACAGGGAAGACATCCTCCTCCCTCATGTGGTACCCTTCCAGCAGGCTCATCCTGACATGACCCTCCAGCATGACAATGCCACCAGCCTTCCTGCTCACTCTGTGCGTGATTTCCTGCAAAACAGGAATGTCAGTGTTCTGTCATGGCCAGCGAAGAGCCCAGATCTCAATCCCATTGAGCACGTCTGGGACCTGTTGGATCGGAGGGTGAGGGCTAGGGCCATTCCCCCCAGAAATGTCTGTGAACTTGCAGGTGCCTTGGTAGAAGAGTGGGGTAACATCTCACAGCAAGAACTGGCAAATCTGGTGCAGGGTCTCTGAAGAGGAGATGCACTGCAGTACTTAATGCAGCTGGTGGCCACACCAGATACTGACTTACTTTTGACCCCCCCTTTGTTCAGGGACACATTATTAAATGTCTGTTAGTCACACGTCTGTGGAACTTGTTTAGTTTACATCTCGTTGTTGAATCTTATGTTCATAAATATTTACACGTTAAGTTTGCTGAAAATAAAACTCAGTTGGCAGTGAGGACGTTTCTTTTTTTGCTGAGTTTATTTTAACCATTGGTCAAAAGATACGTATCCTTACAGAAGGGATAAGAGTTTTGAAGAAATACAAAAATCAATAGCGTGCGATTGGGAAGTTCACCTACCTGTGATGTTTTGCAGTCTCGTTCCCTGATCTTGTCCTTGAGGAGCTTTATTAATGATGTGATATTGTAGAATTCGGCTTCCTCCAGGACACCTTCAAAAACACACATTAAGAATCCATTCTGGCAGGAATGAGCAACATAATAAAAACAGACTGCAACAGAGGATACTTAAGAGCTGACGTTGGAAACCAACAGCTTCACTGTGCACATTAGTAGCAACATTCATCTCATATGTCTAGTCTTACCTTCTTCTGCCAGCTCCCTGTTGAGCACCAGCTTGCCATGCCTCAAGTAGTTCAGTACCGGCCCAAAGTATGTGGGGTCTCTGTCTATGAGATAGGCACCAGTGTCATCCTGTAAATGGAACAGATAGAAAATAATTAGTCAAGATTTACAGTTCACCATTGTCGGACTAAGACCACTGAGTTGAGTGAAGAGAGGAAAACCACTGGACAAAAGTTAGAACACACAAAACCACACTGCATATATCAGGAAACAGAAACCCCAACATAAGCCCATATGAATGATGGAGGAAGCTACTGGGCTCATAATCCCTGCAAGTGTTGAGGAGTCACACACACACACACACAGCCGTCAACTATCACTTCTAGCCTTTATTCCCAGAAGCACTCAGATTTTGATCCTCTTGAGCTCATAACCAGTGGGCATTCCCATATTCCAGTAAGTACTGTGAATAGAACATCCTGCCTTTATGTACATATCTACCTCAAATACATTGTACCCCTGCACAGTGTTATGATACTGGTACTCCCTGGATATAGCTATTTTCTGGTATTTTATTCCTAGTGTAACCATTATTTTTAAACTGCATCATTGAGATGGGCTCATAAGTAAGCATTTCACAGTAGTCTACTCCCATTATATTCTGCATATGTGACAAATAAAATGTTAAATTCCACTGGTTAACATTTTATTTCTCACATATGCAGAATATAATGGGAGTAGACTACTGTGAAATGCTATAACACTGTGCAGGGGTACAATGTATTTGAGGTAGATATGTACATAAAGGCAGGATGTTCTAAATCACAGTACTTATAGGAATGCCCACTAGTGATAAGTACTGCGATTAAAAAAAAATATATATATAAAAAAATCTTTGTCTCCTGGGGGAATGGGTTGTTGAAACAATTAGAGCAGAACAGAATGAAATTTGGAACAGGAGACTGAATCCACAGAAGGGACCAAGAGGGAAAACACGACTACATCATCTTCAATGCAAAACAAGACCGAACAAATTACACAACCACCCTCTTCATTCCATTGAAAAACACAGAAGTCATTGAGATTGCTGACAAACTATCTGCAGTCAACACTAGTCCCCCAAAAACAGGGAAAAAAAGAGATAGTTCAAGTTACAATTAAATGGAAATGGTGAGTGAATGTCATTCACCAAAGGGGGGGGGGGGTGAAACCCAAAACAAATGTAACGCAAATCTCGTTAATGCAACAGGATGTGCGAGTTTGCATACTTTTTAGTACTTGGCCTCAGCGATCTAGACAAATTAGCTGAGGCATTGGGCTGGCAGCTGTCCCAACATAATTTACACAACACACGCTTCATTTTCATACTTTCCAGGCCTTGGTCAAACAAAGCTAGGCAAACACACACCTCTTCCTTCGCCATTGATAGACTGCCATCAAACGTTGTTAAACCCATTAGGTCTTTCCAATAATGAGAAACTGTCTCAGAGCATTCCCTAAGGTGCTGAACCTGAAGATTCGTGGCTGACTGACCTCCTTTCCACGGCAAAAATACCCCACTGGACCCCCATGGATTATGAACTAGTCCAAATGCTCTGCGTATCAGTTCCTTAATATTCTTCTGCACACATTCATTTAACCATAGTTACAGGTGGAAAGTACAGGAGAACAGAAATAGGTCAGTTAAGACTCATTTTCTGGTGTAGCGGCACCTAAAAAATAAACACTTACAAACTTAAGTCCCGCTAAATTAAACAGATGCAAGTACATAGTGAAAACATTACTGTGCCATGTTTGTACTTTGTGTGCAGCAACAACAACAGTTTTAAGGACAGGCCACCTAGATTTAGAAGCAGGCCTCTGTGTTGCCATATCTGTACATCGTTTCAGTCTCTGGTTGATGCGTCAGCTCGGAGCTGAACAAGTGGCCTATCCTAGTGATACGCACATGTCAAGAGTGTGCAAAGCCGTCAACAAGGCAAAGGGTGGCTACTTTGAGGAACCTCAAATATAATTTTGATTCGTTTAACACATGATTCCATGTGTTACTTTGTAGAATAATAGTGAAGACATCAAAACTATAATGTAGAAAAGAGTAAAAAAAATAAAAAAATAAAACCTTGAATGAGTTGGTGTGTCCAAACTTGACTGGTACGGTGCGTGTACATATTTTCGAAGAAGTCTGACCTTTTAACAGTTTCCCCACCCGCCCCGCTTCTTCCTCCACCATTTTCAAGGCACACATTCACTAGGCTCACAGCCGGTGCGCATTTAGCTGAACAATTTATGATGGATTAATGTCTCAAGTTCTAAAATGAACAACTCCTTTTAGAAGCCCCTGAAAGCTTTCCCTTCATAAGAGGCCGTTAAAGAGTTCCATCATGGCTGGGCTGGCAAAGGGGGGGGGAGAATAAAAAAAAATCACTCCTGTCCAAAGCACTCTCTGGGTGGGGAATATTCTTGTAGAGGAGGAGAAAACAGGCACAACGTAAAATATTTACTCTGCCTCGGAAACCATCAGTCGACAGGGAGACCGAGACACAGCTTACTGCTTCTCGATTACGCGACCGACTGAGCTGGCTAACTTCTGGAATGTTCCATCACCATGTGGCCGGGCCACCAAGGCATGTACAGTCATCCATGGCATGTACAGTCATCCATAGCATGTACAGTCATCCATAGCATGTACAGTCATCCATACCTAGCCAATTTTTGCAAATGCCACGTCGGTGGTGCCGACGTGTCACTGGTTCTGGTGATTTGTGGCATGGTGTTTAGAGCGTGGCAGTGTGAAGGCAGCAGGGGAGGAGCAGGGAGCTGGTAGTGTTAAATATTATCACTGCCTCCCTCCCCCAGTGTTCAGGCGGGAACCCAGCGCTAAATGCGGGCCGCACATCTCACCCACGTGGAGAAAGCCTTCTCAGCAGGAAAATAGAGAGGAATATGAAAAGAATTAGATGCGAAAGGAACAAGAATTTTATGCAATGGAATTCTTGAAATATTGATGTTGCTCTCAAAACCGGAGAGCTGGAATGTCACTTGAGTGGCCCTGCATTTGGTTCAGATGAGTAGTCTGATCTCACATTAACAAAGGAAAAAGTGATGAGGTTCTGTAAACTTATGGTCCTTAAGTCATTAGATAGCGGACCATCCACAACTTACCTGACGTCTGACCCAGTATACTTGGCTGATAAAACACTTGTTCTACCGGCACTTTAAATTAGCCAAGAACTGTGCACAAAAATCAACTAAGATATGTGGCAGAAAGGACCCATAAGTCAGGTGATTATCTAATACTATTCCAAAAAAATAAAAGCAGGAAGAAGTCTCTTAAAATATAGATGCAGTTCCCTCTGGAAACAAGAATTTGGGAGAATCTTAGATGTGGTGACTGTGCATGCGAGTGTACTACACCAACCTACACACTCTCTCCCTGGCTTACCCCAATGTGCAAAACAGGCTCCAGTCAACATGAATAATGCAAAGCTCCTTCTGAAGCGCATCAGCCTAGGTGACTGAAGACCAAGGTACTCATTTCCTGAGGTGGTAAACACAATACTGCATCGCCAAAAATAGAGCACTTGAATTAGCCATCAGTCTTTAGTGCATCCTGTTCAAGTGAAGGGATGTGAAGTGACCAAAAAAAAAAAACTGGCCTTGCACTCCACCATGTGCAAAATGAATTCATGTATAAACATTTTTTTGAAAGGTGTTAGGTATAGGGCTGACTATGGTTGATGGGAATAGCTCTTTTTATATTGAAGGTAGCCATTAGTCAAAGCTGCTGGCAGACAGGGATATGTAGTGCATTAGCCTGAGAGCCCAATCTGCACTTAGGCAGGGGATTGGGCTGGGCTGCTCCATTTATGATCAGCTGTTCACGTTTGGGCAAACCACCCAAAAACACACTGATTTAGGCTATTGAGAGATTAGGAGATTTGCATGAGCAAATGAAAATATTAAAAGGAACTGAGAACAGTAAATCCAAGGGAATGTGTGGTAATGGAGATTAACGGTGCTAGTAGATGAGTGCAATGGAATATGATGGAGCATTACGAGAAACGAAACGCACACGGACGTTTTTTTTTTAAACTGACAAAACAGTGCTGAGGCGGAGGTAGTGGTGGAGAGTCGACTCCAAAATAATTGATTCTTCGACTCCTTGCCCGTCGATTCCCGGTGTCGACTCCCAATTCTGGGTGTCAATAATAGATTCCGCTGGGAAGACTTCTCGGCTCCTAGGAATCAGCATTTTTGCAACGGAGGAGAGTGTTCTCGGGAAGTAGCCAACGGCAACTACTCAAACTCTTGCATCCTTCACAGCAAATACATTTAGGGGAAGGGCATAACTAGACAAGTAGGCCACCAGGCAGACAATCAGAGCTGAGCATTGGTAATCAAAAGCTGTATCTCGCAATATCTTGGCTTACAATAGTTTCGCAAGATCATTACGTAGGAGGCTAATCAATGAGTAGGCTAGCGTAAACTACTCCACACGCAACAGACCGAAGACTGAACATGCACTCACCTTTCATAGCGAAGCGAAAGAGCAGGCGACAGCGAGAGAGAAGGGGGCAGGCAGACAGGCTATATACTCTCACAATGCCTCGTAAATTCACCAAAAGTATAGGATTAGACTATCAATGAGTATGGCAAAACTATTCTACACTGAACAAAAATATAAAACGGCAACATACAATTTCAAAGATTTTACTGAGTTACAAGGTAAATCAGTCAATTTTACTAAAAATTAATTAGGCCCTAATCTATTGATTTCACATGACTGGGAATACAGATATGCATCGGTTGGCCACAGATAAATAAAGTAGGGGCGTGGATAAAAAAAATATTTTAAACTGTCCGTATCTGGTGTGACCACCATTTGCCTCATGCAGCAAGACATCTCCTTCGCATAGAGTTGCTCAGGCTGTTGATTGTGACCTGTTGAATGTTGTCCCACTCCTCAATGGCTCTGCGAAGTCACTGGATATTGGCGAGAACATGCTGTTGTACACGTCAGTCCAGAGTATCCCAAATATGCTCAATGGGTGACATGTCTGGTGAGTATGCAGGCCATGGAAGTAGTGAGACATTTTCAGCTTCCAGGAATTGTGTACAGATCCTTGAGACACAGGGCTGTGCATTATGCTGAAACATGAGGTGATAGCAGTGGATGAATGGCACGACAACGGGCCTCAGGATCTTGTCACGGTGTCTGTGCATTCAAATTCCCATCAATGAAATAAGTGTTTGTCCATAGTTTATGCCTACCCAAACATAACCCCACCACGGGGCACTCTGTTCACAATGTCGACATCAGCAAATCGCTCACCAACACGCGGTCTGCCCAGTACAGTTGAAACTGGGATTTATCTGTGAAGAGCACACTTCTCCAGTGTGCCAGTTGTCAAAGGTGAGCATTTGCCCACTGAAGTCTGTTACGACACTGAACTGTAGTCAGGTCAAGGCCCTGGTGAGGATGAGGAGCACGCAATAAGCTTCCCTGAGATGGTTTCTGACAGTTTGTGCAGAAATTATTCTGTTGTGCAAACCCAGTTTCATCAGGTGTCCGGCTGGCTGGTCTCAGACAATCCTGCAGGTTAAGAAGCCGTATGTGGAGCTCCTGGGCTGGCATGGTTACATGTGATCTGCAGTTTTGAGGTTGATTGAATGTACTGCCAAATTCTCTTAAACAACATTTGTGAGAAATTAACATTAAATTCTCTGGCAACAGCTGTGGTGGACATTCCTGCAGTCAGCATGCAAAATGCACTCTCCCTCAAAACTTGATACATCTGTGGAATTGTGTCAAGTGACAACAATACACAATTTTGAGTGGCCTTTTATTGCCCCCAGCACAAGGCCCATCTGTATAATGATCATGCAATTTACTCAGATTCTTGATGTGCCACAACTGTCAGGTGAATGGAATATCTTGGCAAAGGAAAAATGCTCACTAACAGGGACTAAAGAGAATGAGAGAAATACGATTTTTGTGGCATGGAACATTTCTGTGATATTTTGTTTCAGCTTATGAAACATGGGATCAACACTTTACATGTTGTGTTTATATTTTTGCTATGTGTACATTGTGCCAGTGAATTGAAATTGAACAAATGTCCGTTTAATTAGGCCTAAATGTGCAATTAAAAGTATTGTGCCTATAGTTTATTTAATGAAACCCTGGCTGTTAATTTCCTAGGCAATAGATCGCAAAGCGACTGAGCTAAACGTTTTGGAAAGGGCAAGTTCACTTCCTCATCCAGTCTCAAACGCAAATACTGTTCAGCAGCTAAAAATCTATTTATTAGGACGAAAGTCTACCATGGATCGCTAAAATAATGATTATGTCAATTCCACAATTGAAATATTATGGGGACACATATAGGCTGCTTGGCAGCCAAGCACGAGTTATTAGTGTAGCCTATTATCTATCGTCTAGACATGACCTTGAAACATCTTCACGCCCAGTTACAAAAACCTCCACTCCAAGCTGCTGTCGTAAGTGCAAATCGAATTTTAAAAAAAACACAGGTGGCAGTTTGGAGAATTCATGGATTGTGTTTTAAATGCTCAAAAGTACGGTACAATGCGCACATTTTCCTTATTACAAAAAAGTACGGTACAATGCGCACATTTTCCTTATTACAAAAATATATTGTGCAAAATATGTTGTTCGGTTACTATTAATACACTGACCCTCAGTGACTGCCAGCCGCGGCAGCTCCGCCGCAGTGGGCGCAAAGGCCGTGCAGATCGTGCGCAAATTGCCAGCCATTTGCTACGAGGGGGAACTTGCCCATAGCAAACAGCAAAAAGTAAGTGGACCGTCCTGGTACAATCAGTCAGAACTTCTGGAGCTCCGCTCTAGTCTCCTCCCAAAGAGTCTCTCGCACGTGACCGTAGGTTGAAGATGGGAACCTAAACGTGACTAGATCTGGTCTATCAGATGAAGCTAAAGCAAAATGTAATTAACTTGTAAATAAATAAAAATCATAGAAGCCTGGGACCTGAAACCAGACAACTACAAAGAACAAGAGTCGAAGGATTGACTAGCTAGAGCCTTCACATCGCGGATCTAGTAGTACAAAAAAAGCATGAGCAATTTTAATGTGGTTTGTCAGGTTCTACTGTAGGTGACAGGGCAAACATGTGCAGACTATAACAGCATAAAAGCAGGTGTATCAAAGCATGATCAAATTAATGAACCAGCTAGAGTAATTGTGCGAAGTAGAGAATTTGTTAAGCAGCTAGCTTATATAGTTAGCTCCCATGCCAATGTCAAGACTTTCTAAACTCATAACTAACCCGGAAATATGAAGTTACTTCAGAATGAACGTTAACTGGTTAGCGCATCCTGCTTTTTAACATTAAGTTAGATAAAGTTTTCACTTGCATTTGCGTGCTTGTGGCGGTCTCCCTAATGCTCTCGTTCGTTCGTGAGCTGTCTGCTCGTTCTAAATAGTATAATCTATCCTGTTCAAAACAGTGGCAGCATGTGCAGCAGTGTTCATTCGGTTTTTGACATACCAAAAGTTGAATAGGTGTATTGATGTTGTTCAAATGCACAGATCACTTTATATTTCTTCAAAATTAACTACCGGTAGTTCGAAAACTAGCATTACATTTCTGTCATGCTGCTTTGTTGACAACCACAATCTCGCCGTACCGGGTATTCAGCGGCCGCAGCTGTACTAATTCCGTCCGAATAGGCTATAACCTATAAACATGGCACATAACAGGCTCATCTGCATAGAGTGCGCTGCATCATCCAATGGGATCTGTCAAGGCTGCGCCCAGCAGGAATATTCTAGTTCATACACCTCACCTATTTTCAAACAAAATAGGCCTTTATAAGTTAATAAGCTAAATGGGCAGCATCATGCTCATGCCAGTCCGCTCTAGAAAGCAACATGTGTCTTCCAAGTAGGACTGCAATAATGAGGTAGTTTGAACGTGTATGCGCACACAGCCGTTTCAGCGTGTTTTGGGAGTCAAGCAAAAAAAAATATTCTGGAGTAGTTCCCCCCTAGGCGGGAGGGAGAAGTGACATGCAAACTGCTGCTGACAGATGGACGAACAGAGTAGGGATGGGCATTGGGCACGGTTATTCGAATACTACAATATTCATTTATTTTTGACAAAGATTTTAGGCCCATTTCAATGAAAAGGCTGTCTAATATTAAATTATCTCTGTGACATTGCTACATACAGGGATAGACCATGACATTACACAATGTTAGTAAAACAAGTTAGTGTGCCCCATAAACAATAAGTACCAGTAGCCTACACACTTTCCCGTGTGAAGCTTGTTATTGTTGATCAATCAAAGCAGCACTACTGTCAAGAGGCTCCATGTATGCAAAATTGAATTACAATTACACAATTAAGTTGGCTAAATGAGTAGGCTACAATGATTAACCCACAGGTAGGCTGTTTGAGTTGTAGACAAGGACGCGAGGAGCGCAGCAAAAGCCTCAATTAGCCTTGATAGCTGGCTCACTAACTTAACTGGCTAGTGTAGCTAGCTTGCTTCTTTAAAAAAATAATATTTAATGCAGTCAAGACAGACACTCACAGCAACAAGTTTGTCCAACTTGCGAGTTGGTTTGGCTACTTTGTGTCAGACACACCCAAGTGTACAACTGCAGCCCGCAATTTGGGGCCTTCCTGCATCAACTCAACCGTGTTCCAGATAAAACCGTGCCCGACAGGCGGGGACAGGTCTACCGGTCGCCCCCGTTTCCAGCTAGCACAGAAGGCGGAGGGACACAGTGTGCTAGCTCACCTACACCTCCTTTATACCGGAGTCATCTTTGCTCCTGCATGCCGAACACCTGCCCTCAACATTAACACAATTGCAGGAAAACAATGCCCGACACCCGGGGGCAAAGGACACTACCGGTGTGTACTAACTATAGCTTGCTACCGTTGTCGACCCTGCCCCTTCTTGTGGGGTTTATCAGCGGTTGGCATCCAACGTTATGGTGAATTACCACCATCTACTGTATGGAGCGCCACTGCCTATGTACTGTAATGAAACAGCAGGGAGCAGGTCTCGAACCCTCGACCTTCGAGCCCGAGGTCCGGCGCGCTATCGACTTCGCCGCAAAAGCATGCTCATGCGGCACGGTCGATTTCAGCGCTTATAAACCCAGGGTCGTTACACTACCAAAGTCATAGCTTAAAAAAAAAAAGAGGATGCAGATGTAGGAATGCCCACATACAGGAACTCCGAATTTCAGACACCAGTTCCACCCTTCAACACTGGCCCATGCTCTTATTGAGGGTGGGGCAAAATGCTTGTGTTCTTATCTCCAACAGTGCAGTAGTATGTGACAATACACACAAATCTAAAGTAAAATAATGGAATATATAACTTAGGCTGAGAAATGTCAAGAATGGCATTGACTGAAATACTGTAGATACGCATGAGTAAAGCAGTATGTAAACATTTAATAGTGTAACACTAGTCACTTTAAAAAGGGACCAATGATTCCATGTCTATGTATATAGGGCAGCAGCCTCTAAGGTGCAAGGTGGAGTAACCAGCTGGCAGCCAGCTAGTGATGGCTATTTAGCAGTCTGATGGCCTTGACATAGAAACTGTTTTTCAGTCTCTCTGTCCCAGCTTTGATGCACCTGTACTGACCTCGCCTTCTGGATGATAGAGGGGTGAACAGGCCGTGGCTCAGGTGGTTGTTGTCCTTCATGATCTTTTTGGCCTTCCTGTGACATCGGGTGCTGTCGGTGTCCTGGAGGGCAGATAATCACAGAGGGCAAACTCTTGGGCAGACCGCACCACCCTCTTGGTTGCCATACCAGGCGGTGATACAGCCCAACAGGATGCTCTCAATTGTGAATCTGTAAAAGTTGAGGGTTATTGGGGCCAAGCCAAATTTCTTCAGCCTCCTGAGGTCAAAGAGGCGCTATTGCGCCTTCTTTACCACACACCATAACAAATTATCAGTGATGTGTATGCTGAGGAACTTGAAGCTTTTCACCTTCTCTACTGCGGTCCCGTCAATGTGGATAGGGGCATGAGAGCAAGTCCCCATTGAAGAAAAATGTGTTTTTTAAAACACGCATTCCGACTATCCGGATATGCAAACAAAATGAACGATATAATAGTGTAATCATTTCAAAATGCCCAACCCTGGAACAGAGGCCCCTGATTCTCACCCAATACAAGCATACAGCACTTTCAGGGAGGGGAGTGACATCATGCCTTGGCTCCCCACCACACTTGGAAAAAGGCTAGAACATGAACTAAGCCAGTGAGAGAGACATCCACACAAGCTGCTCCTTACAGACCAGACACACAGCCAGAGGGTGAAGGGGACTAAGGATGGCAGTCAGTGTGTGTGTGTTTAAAAACAGAGCTAAAGTGGGAGAAAGGATAGCAAGACTGACAAAAAGGAGAGAGATATGTTGGATATTACGGCATTTTCAGGGCAGGTTACTAGGCCTATTAGAAACAGTAACAAAGACAGCAAAATAATATTTCTTTATTTTTGCCATTTTCTATCTGGCTTTTATTTCAGCTGTCAGTCAACTTCCCTTGCACTATGACAAGAAAATCTAAATTGCATGACAATCTTATTTGTAGCTAGGCCTACCTCTTCTAGCATTCTTCTCATTTTAAAAATGTCACAGCAGAACAATATTGGTCTACATTAACCTTGAAAAAACAAGTGCATGCATTTCATTATTATCATTGTGTGTGAGCAGCACACAACTGCTTCTTCCTCTATGCCCAGCGGATGAATAGGAAATTCATCACACGTGGCTGGAATGTCATTCATGCAAGCATTCAAACCAGTTAGCCAAAGCAGTTGGGCACTGGTTCATTCCTCGCCATACAGTAGTCAATCCCTTATGCCGCATTTCCATTGAGGATTTACCCCAGTGTTTTAGCCAAAAAGCTCAGACTTCTGTTTCCATCTACACAGGCCGGCACCCGTCTCTCACTGGGCCACGGCTGACGGACCAGCTGACTTGGAGCCAACTCAAGGCCCTGGGTACTTTTCAGCTTATTGACATAATAGCCAACTGGACTGGGTCGCACACGTCCCACAGAATGTGGAACTCCTGTTTGCTCAGCGCACTGTTGACATCTGACACCGGAAATCCACGTAGCACATTGGGGCGAAACAAAGGAGCCCCATTCATTTTCAATGAAGGAAAGCTAAGTGGGAAGGGGACCATTGGGCGATAATAGCATGGCTAAGGGAGCATGAACAGGGAGGGACCAAAGTTGGAGAAAGCTGAACATTATGTAAATATTCTGCTATTGACCAATCAAAGCTCGCTACAGTTTCTAGCCCCTACTGGATTGTCTGCTGATATCTAGCGCCAACGAGGGTGAAACAAGCTTGGCGATCCAAATGTACTTGTTACACGGATCTAGGCCATGACTACCAACATTTTCACATGATTCTACATGTAAAATCAGTTTGCACTCAGTTCACAAGTACTCTCGGCAAGCAAACGCCATTGTTGCGTTCAAGCCTTAAAACAACAGTCTTGTTGATTCTGCTCGCCACAAGTATTTAGTGTCACAAGCCTGACGGAAACATAAAAACACTAGTAGTGACGGGCATTCGAGTCTTTTCGGTGAGCAGGCTCATTTCACTCCATCCAGTAAACAAGTATGCTTATTTGGCTCTTCGTTCAAAATGCTTAAAAAGAGCAACTCCAGCATTATGGATGTGACATTTGCACACAAAATGACAAACAAAATGTCAAACAGAATTGACTTAACAAGCATAAATGAAAATGTTAACGTGTATATTTGTAGAACCCTATAGGGGAAGAGTAGACAAAATTACAAAAATGTAAGTAGTATCATTGAATTAAACAACAACTTGCGTTATGGATGTGACATATGGACAGGCATTCTTGGGAGAATGACATTAGCAAAAGTCGGTGAATCTCAAAGTCTAAAAGGTAAAATATTAATAGCCACTTTGAAAGTAATGCTTGGCTACACACAAAACCAATGAAAATATACAACAAAAAAACATACACTTGAGGAAAATGTACAGTCGTGGACAAAAGTTGAGAATGACACAAATATTAATTTCCACAAAGTTTGCTGCTTCAGTGTCTTCAGATATTTTTGTCAGATGTTACTATGGAATACTGTAGTATAATTACAAGCATTTCACAAGTGTCAAAGGCTTTTATTGACAATTACATGAAGTTGATGCAAAGAGTCAATATTTGCAGTGTTGACCCTTCTTTTTCAAGACCTCTGCAATCCGCCCTGGCATGCTGTCAATTAACTTCTGGGCCACATCCTGACTGATGGCAGCCCATTCTTGCATAATCAATGCTTGGAGGTTGTCAGAATTTGTGGGTTTGCGTTTGTCCACCCGCCTCTTGACGATTGACCACAAGTTCTCAATGGGATTAAGGTCTGGGGAGTTTCCTGGCCATGGACCCAAAATATCTATGTTTTGTTCCCCGAGCCACTTAGTTATCACTTTTACCTTATGGCAAGGTGCTCCATCATGCTGGAAAAGGCATTGTTCGTCACCAAACTGTTCCTGGATGGTAGGGAGAAGTTGCTCTCGGAGGATGTGTTGGTACCATTCTTTATTCATGGCTGTGTTCTTAGGCAAAATTGTGAGTGAGCCCACTCCCTTGGCTGAGAAGCAACCCCACACATGAATGGGCTCAGGATGCTTTACTGTTGGCATGACACAGGACTGATGGTAGCGCTCACCTTGTCTGCTCTGGACAAGCTTTTTTACGGATGCACCAAACAATCGGAAAGGGGATTCATCAGAGAAAATGACTTTACCCCAGTCCTCGGCAGTCCAATCCCAGTACCTTTTGCAGAATATCAGTCCGTCCCTGATGTTTTTCCTGGAGAGAAGTGGCTTCTTTGCTGCCCTTCTTGACACCAAGCCATCCTCCAAAAGTCTTCGCCTCACTGTGCGTGCAGGTCCACTCACACAAGCCTGCTGCCATTCCTGAGCAAGCTCTGTACTGGTGGTGCCCCGATACCGCAGCTGAATCAACTTTAGGAGACGGTCCTAGCGCTTGCTGAACTTTCTTGGGCGCCCTGAAGCCTTCTTCACAACAATTGAACCACTCTCCTAGAAGTTCTTGATGATCCAATAAATGGTTGATTTAGGTGCAATCTTACTGGCAGCAATATCCTTGCCTGTGAAGCCATTTTTGTGCAAAGCAATGATGACAGCACGCGTTTCCTTGCAGGTAACCATGATTGCCAGAGGAAGAACAATGATTCCAAGCACCACCCTCCTTTTGAAGCTTCAAGTCTGTTATTCAAACTCAATCAGCATGAGAGAGTGATCTCCAGCCTTGTCAACACTCACACCTGTGTTAACTAGAAAATCAATTACATGATGTCAGCTGGTCCGTTTGTGGCAGAGCTCAAATGCAGTGGAATTGTTTTGGGGGGTGGGTGGGTGGGTGGGGGGGGGGATTCAGTTCATTTCAATGGCAAAGAGGGACTTTGCAATTAATCTGATCACTCTTCATAACATTCTGGAGTATATGCAAATTTCCATCATACAAACTGAGGAAGCAGACTTTGTGAAAATTTATATTTGTGTCATTCAAAACTTTTGGCCACAATTGTACAATTATGTGTGACTGTGCAAAATGTGTGTTTATATAAAGATATATTCACCAAATGTCATCATAATACTTTTGTCTTCATCTGAAAAATGCACTGTACCTCAAAGAACCAAGAAATAACCAGTATATTGTATAGGCTATTAAAGTGTACTTGTGAGTCCCATGAAAGCCCAAATGTGGTAAAAAGAAATGCATTTACAATTCCTTATTTGAAAGTGCGGCATACCTCAATCATAGAAATATTTGCACTTTCATAATAACACTAGAGGAAAATGTTATGGATATGACAGGGTCCCAAAAGACAGTTAGCAAATGACACTGCACTCCATTTCAAATGTACCAAATGACACGGCACTCCATTTCAAATGTACAGATGTTATCACCTACTGAGTAACAGAAAACACTGTTAAAAAAGTGTCTTTTTAAGATGAGGCTTTGTTTTGATCTAACACCCTTTAATCTGCCAGCACAGGCTCTGTGAAACAGTACCCCATCCCTATATTGTCCACAAATTGACACAGGGACTGAACAACTTGACCTGCAGCCACCCAAGTCTGATCATCCTTGGCTGGCAAGATGTACACAAATCCTTCCTCCTCAAGAACTGCATTTCAACAGCATCTGAGTCAGTCTGTTACTAGTCCCACAAACTGCATGTATGTATGTATGCATGCATGTACACACACACACACCAAACATTAGGAACACCTTCCTAATTAAGTTGCACTCCCCCTCTATAAAAGGTGTCGAAAGCGTTCCACAGGGATGCTGGCCCATGTTGTTCTTGATACAGACGGGAAACCGGTGCGCACCCAGCAGCGTTGCAGTTCTTAACACAAACTAGTGCGCCTGGCACCTACTACCATAGCCCATTCAGAGACACATTTTCGTCTTGCCCATTCACCCTCAATGGCACACATACACAATTCATGTCTCAATTGTCTCAAGGCTTAAAATATCCTTTAACCTGTTTCCACCCATTCATCTATACAGATTTTAAAGGTGATTTAACAAATTACATCAATAAGGGATAATGGCTTTCATCGAGAGTCACCTGGTCAGTGTGTCATGGAAAGAGCAAGTGATCTTAATGTTTTGTAGACTCAGTGAATACCTCTAAACCTAGACTCAGTGATTGATACACTGATTTCATTCCCTTGTTTGAGCTAGCTGGACTCATTCCTTCTCTCTACTGTATCTTGACATATGTCATTTTGCTGATGTCTTTCCTATTTAGGGTTCATCTTAATTTTCGTTACGTGAAATAGTAAAAAGGTTTAATTAAAATATAAACTACCCCTGGTGCAGGGTTTGCACTTTCATATACATTTCTTGTCAGATCGACAATCACCTCAGGCTTGACAGCTGCAGTTCACAAGCACGTGCAGGACAGACTACACAGATATATTGTCAATGACAGGGTACCCTCAAGGAAGTAAACAAACTCAGCATGACCGGTGAAATTGTATGGATTTTTAAGAACTTAATTATGCAATGCTCCAGTTAGCAGAACAACATGATTGCAGTTCATATGATAACGTGAGTAGACCCAAAATAGATCACACACGATAAAAATGGCCAGCTAGCTTGTTTGCAAACAAGCACACTTCGGAAGCAATAGAATGGGCATGAACATTTGATCATGATCGCGTGACACAGTGTTGTAGACTAGTGAGTCATTGATCATGTCCTTTACGCTTAGAACGAGTAAGTTACTGACAGAGAAAGGAAACCAATTATACATCACCTAAGCACTTGATTAAAGTTAGCTTTGCACAGAAAGTTTGTATACAATCATAATTGAAACGCGTCCACAATAACCTTTCCTCAAAAACATTACGATTGTAACACTGCCTGTCCAAATCAGCGTTATTTCTATACTAGCACTCAGACACATTAAAAATATATATTGTTTCATTAACCTTCCTACTTGGTCAGAAACACAGGGGGACAAATGATTACCAAAACAAATTCTGTGAGCCATTGCCAAAAGCTATGAAATCTGGTTGACTGAAAAAACATATTTTGAGACTGTATCCTACTTTGTAGTAACAATAACATTCAATTTGACAAATGTAGTCTTTAAATACACACATTCAAGGTAAATATGAATGTAGTTTAATTAGGAAATAAGCTATTTTGTTTTTTCATGCTCAGGTTGAACTTACAATTTAAAAACATTGCAAATCTACAATTTAAAGCACAAAAAAGGTAGGCCACCATTATGTCACCCCCTGAAATGTGCAGTCAAATACATTTTTACCTTGCCAAATTCTTAAAATGGCCTGCAAAAAAAAAAAAAAAAAAAAAAAAAAAGTTTCACACTCCCCACTATTTGTTTCTGCAGTGAGGATTCACCACATTTAGGTAAAAAATAATGAACATATCTGCAGAAAAACATTGTTTTAAACTCAAAAAGCAGTAGTAGCTGTATGCAAATCACAGCTGAACGGCTCTTTCACAGATGCGATTCGGTTTCCCGACGTTCACCAAAAAGACCGTTCGACCCATCACTTATTAAAGCTGTTATTAACATAAAACACGGGCAGCAATTGATGTTTAATTCTCAATGGAAAATACCAGTGTCCTTAAACTGGACATGGTCACCAATACAAAAAACAAATACAATTAATTATGGCACTGAAAATACAAATTTCAATAAGGTAATATGCTATATTGTTAAGACTTATGTAGGCACTCAATGCCAAACTAATACCCAAGCATTGTAACAAGTAGTCAGAGTAAAGACAGCACTGGAGGGGACGACTGGCGAGCCATTTCAGGAAGCTAAGATGACAATGCATGATCATTAAATGTCCTTGAGCTAATTCTAGTTAGTCTACGTTGTATCAACCAACTCTTTACAATGTTTGTAGCTACCTTGGTAACTAGAGAACCAGTTCTGCTCTCCTGCTAGCTAGCTAACAGTACCAACTAGATACTTGTGTGTGTGTGTGGACACCCCTTCCCTTCGAATTAGTGGATTCGGGTATTTGCTGACAGTTGTATAAAATCGAGCACAGATGCATGCAATCTTCATTGACAAACATTGGCAGTAGAATGGCCTTACTGAAGAGCTCAGTGCCTACCAATGTAGCACGTTATAGGATGCCACCTTCCCAACAAGTCTGCCCAGGCCAACTCTAAGTAATGTTATTTTCAAGTGGAAACATCTAGGAGCAACAACGGCTGAGCCATGAAGTGGTAAGAGCACATAAGCTCACAGAATGGGACCCCCAAGTGCTGAAGGGTGTAAAAATCTGGAAGCAATGTCAGCACAAGAACTGTTCGTTGGGAGCTTCATGAAATAGTTTTTCATGGCCGAGCAGCCGCACACAAGCCTAAGATCATTGTACGTAATGCCAAGCGTCTGCTGGAGTGGTGGAATCAAGCTTCACCATCTGGCAGTCTGACGGATAAATCTGGGTTTGGAGGATACTAGGAGGACACTACCTGCCCCAATGCATAGCGCCAACTGTAAAGTTTGGTGGTGGAGGAATAATTATCTGGGGCTGTTTTTCAGTTCGGGCTAGGCCCCTTAGTTCCAGTGAAGGGAAAGCTTAATATTACAGCATACAATGACATTCTAGATAATTTCATGATTCCAACTTAGTGACAACAGCTTGAGGAAGGCCCTTTCCCGTTTCAGCATGACAATACCCCATGCACAAAGCAAGGTCCATACAGAAATGGTTTGTCGAGATCAGAGTGGAAGAACTTGAATGGCCTGCACACAGCCCTGCCCTCAACTCCATCAAACACCTTCGGAATGAATTGGAACACCGACTGAGAGCCAGGAATAATCGCCCAACATCATAACCGACCTCACTAATGCTATTGTGGCTGAATGGAAGTAAGTCCCCACAGCAATGTACCAACATGCTGCTTTAGCGGTATGGACCATAACTCCATATTAATACGCATGATTTTGGACGGAGATGTTCGACGAGCAGGTGTCCACATACGTTTGGTCATGTAGTGTACGTCGTTTGACGGCTGTCGGAATCTGGAATTAACGTTAATAAACTAGCTAGCTAGTAGTCGTTTGCAATCGGTCATAAAATATCCCTTTCACTACATTATACCATTACATTTGCAGACTACCTAGTTAGGCGAACCCACAGACATTGAATTATTCACCATTGACACAAAAAACCCGGAGAAGGCTAGCTAACTCGGCTAACATTACCTTATCAGAGTCGAGGTCGGGGTCAGCCTGGCTCAGTCGGTACAGAAATGATTTCGGATCTCGGCACAGCGTCTGTCGTGTTGTTAAGAAATACGTTCCCCCCACGTTCAATCGAACCCATTTGGATGCCCCGTTACTGGTTGACTGGGTTTTTTCCCCGGTAGAATGAGTCAAACACCTCCGATAAACGGAACCACAAGCATCGGAGCTGTTTTCTGCCATCCCCTCTTCTACGCCCTCCGGTATGACTGGGTGAGGCTGTTGACAGGAAGCTTTTCCTCTCCAGTAGGCTCCACGCCATTCACTGGGCTGCGTTCAGTACGAAAAAAACGTAAAAGGTGCTGTTCTGAACGACCAGTTAAAAAAAGAGGGGATGGGTTGTGGATTCAAAATGCACCGCTGCCCGTTAAATAAGTCACTCATTGCTTCCAGACACAACATCCAAATGGCACAAACGCACCTCATAGTCCCGGAGTATCAAACTCACCACGGCGAGCCGAAGCGTTTTTATTTTCAACCAAGACCTAGACTACCAGGTGAGGCGATTTCCTTACTAATTTATGACCTTAATTCAATAAAGTACAAAGGTGGAGCGAAAACTTGCAGTCAGGCCTTTGTGGAATGAGTTTGACACCTAGTTTGTTCAAGACATGAGCAGCTATAAAAAGAACAGGTTCAAGAACGTGGGGCCTTGTCGTTCAGTACAAGAAGTTACGAAACGCAGCATACGTTTAATCGAATTGAATGCACCCCAGGCGATACCACTCCTTTTCCTCCATCTACTAGAGGCCTACCACACCACTTATAGCATAATATGCAGTGAGCAAAGGGCAGAAAACTGTCAAACGAATCTCTGAAATACATAACATTCCTATCAATGTACACAACATATTATTGAAATCAGGATACAGTAGACCTACTTAAAATTCCAACATAGCTGTAGAAATGTAACACTTTCTTGCAAGCCTTTATATTGTATCAATTTAACACTATGCAGAAAACTGATGGACAGATGCATGACTGCTGAAACATTACAAATGTATTATGTCTGGTTGTAACAGAAGACAAGAGGCATGGTTTTATTGTATGCCTAAATCCCTACATGCTTTAATTACTGGACTAGCAAGCATTACGTGGAAAATTCATCATTCAACTACTGACCTAGCGCACAAATAATCAGAGAGAGAATGAACAGATTCATTAAATTATCAGAAATATGATTAAATTACCGAGCAAATAGAAAATGTATATGATATAGTAAGAAAAAAAAGCTGTAAAATATTATAGTTTACAATAATTATTCACATTCAAAGGCTTTACATCTCAATACATACACAACATGGCCCCTGAACATGACTTCAATCCAAATATGATTCATATATTAGAATTTAAATAACACAGAATGAACTAGAGGCTAAACAATAGCCATCAAATAACCTTATACAAGAATAAAAATACAAAAACTGTATCCTAATATCATTGCATTTCTTGCTTCAGAGTTCAATAATACATTGTCTGTACATCACAGTTCTAGTCGGTTACAAACCAGGTAGAGTATTACATACAATGTAACCGACTGCCGCCCAACTTGATAAAAAAAAAAAGAAAAAAAGTCTAGCAAGAGAGCAAACACTTTCTATAGTGTTTCCTTACTTTAGAGAGATAGATACAGCAATTTCATCTCTTATTTGGATCAGATACCATTTAGCTGACATCAAAGCACGTTCAGCCCAAACCAGAGGCCTGCGGCTACTATTCACTCGCTCCAGTCACAAAAGGCAAATCAATCGCTTGATACATGGGCCATAATTGGGCCAGGTATCACGTTGTAGAAAAACCATAGGAACACTCCCAATGAACCTTGATAACCCAAACAAGGCAAAGCTGCCAACTTGCCCTGGGACTACAGCTTTACTGTGATTGCTTCCAAGAAATGATAGTATAGTATTATGGATGTAATGCTCTGTTGATGCTTTCCTTATCACCAAAGCTGTTCAACATGGTGGTCAGCATTAGATTTAGTTTTAAACAGGACATACTTAAGATGAACCGACAATCCCCACCCCCAAAAAACTAAAAGTATTCAAACCACAAAGAAATAGCCAGTGAATGGTAAAGAACAGCCAAATAATTCAATAATATTAGCCATGGTTGCCAATGCAGTCAAAATACCCACCTTAACTTTAATAAAACTACATCGCCAGTGCCCTGGGAGAGAAGCAGACAAGGCTGAGCTACAAAACTGGCCGTGCAGGAAAGCTAAGCAGGTCTTATGATAAGAGAGTACAAGCTAGTGGCATGTTCACCTACCCCGTATTGGCAATGTAATGGATCTACTATTAGGGACTGTCCTCAGTCTACGGAGAACCAATGCTGAAGCAGAGCTACGCCTCACTTTGGGGACCAGCGATCCACTCCGAAACATTAACCTACAGACCCAAACTGAACTGCAATCATTAAGTACCAAGAGCCTTGAAAACCAATTAAAATATTATACTCTGTGGACAATGGGGGTCAGACTAAAAATATAGTTTATTTGGTTAGTGCCTGGTTGCAGTGCGATACTGAACCAGGCAATAGTCTGCTCTAAGTATGGAGTATGAAGTTCAGGTCTGATCACAGAGGCATAAAATGTTGGATTAAGAACTGGGTGGAGTGTCATACTGTGTTGGGATAGGCTCTGGTATACAAGTGATGCTGGATTGTGTTTTGTGGTTGAACAAGGAAACCAGTCCTTGCACTCAGGTGGTCCAAATGGTACCTTATGCCAGTGGAATTATACAGACAAGCCTGTCCTCTCCCTTTCCCTTGCAGAATATACAAGATGCCGATGTGCATGGAAGCAGTCACATCAACACGTGGAAAAATGCATTTAGAAGCCTCACAGAGAGCACAAAGAACAAGCAAAGCAAACCTTAAATCCCATGGTCTTTTTTTCTCCCTATTGGTTCTGCTTATTTCAGAGAAGGAAAATAAACAAGGTCTAGATGCCATAGATGCTAGCGTCTCTAAAATAGTTTTTTTTAATTATTATTTTTTTTTTTTACATTGCTGTGAAGGGCACTCAGGAGGGTGTTACTCTGCTCCGTGATCGGCCTCAGAGCTAGGAGGAAGGAGTGGCGCAGGAGGAACTGCTCTCCTATAGGCCAAGATTTTGGTGCTTGTGATAGATCTTTCTCCACACTTCCTGGATCTTCTTACACCACTTGTCTGCATTTCCACTCGGGTCCATCAGATAGTATGTTCGATTGGGCTGTAAATAAATGCCAACAAAGATCAAATTTAAAAAAAAAACATTAAAAGCTGAGAAAGTCAATATAGTCAGAAGAGACATGTCAGTTTGAAGCTACAAACGGTTACTTTTTGCCAGTATACTTTTTTTCTACAGTCATTACAGTGTCGTCAATAAGTGTTAATTGCAGTTAACATTTACCGTGTGGACAAAGAAGGTCTTAAAGTTCTTGGCCTCTGGACGCAGCTCAGGGGACCAGGGGATCTCCCCCTTCAGGACCTTGTTGACAGGGTCCACGTAGTACAGGTGTGGCCCTTCAGTGAGGAGCAGCTGTCTCCGTCGAGCAAACAGGCCCTGCAATGGAATCATGAGACATGGCATGAGATCACCACCAGAGGGGGCTAGTTCTAAGAGAGTGACATTACATACCAGAGGTGGTATTCCCCTTCGCTGCTGACCTAGAATCAGCTTTCTCCAGCTCAAACAAGTGAAACTACACACAAACACTGCTCCTCATTGTCAACAACTAAACATTTGGTAAGTTCAAAGTGATACTCTTATGAACTTACTATGAAAACTCTGGAGATGTGATGTAAAGTTTGGCTTCCACTTACCTTCCGTTTATCCACTGGGCCCATTTTCAGGATCAAATTATTCTCAACAAACTGGTGCCTGCGTAAGCCAGTAATTGTAAGGGTTATGAGCAAGTACTTTCAAGCAAAGCTAAGCAATGTAAACAAAAGTTCTTACAACACACTTCAAACTATCAATGTACATTCCAACGTCAAATGTTCATGGTCAAACTGAATTTAAAAATAATAATAATTGCAATGAGAGAGTTCCTCAGAGTGGGGCTCACCAGGGGTTTCCACTCGTCTGTTTGTCCAGCAGCAGCTGCTTCTCCTCCTCGGAGAACAGCAGGTCCAGCTCAAACGAGTTGTTGTCCAGGTCGTGGATGTACTGCTCGATGTTGCTGCTGGACCTCTGCGGCGCTGGGGGAATGGTCTCAGGCGTGGAGAGCGAGTGGGACGAGCTGGACTGGGCCACCTGCATGCTGCTGAACTGGCTCAGGAGGTCGTCATACTGGGGAAATACAGGAGATGGGGGCAGAAGGTGGTTAGTTGGATTATTGCATGGGCTTTTACATGGCACAAAGATATAGATCCCATGAATTAACAGGATTCTTGAAAAATCACCACAAGCCAATATGACACGGTGGCCAAGTTTCATGTTGCCAAGTATGGGTGGAAGTGTCTCACGTTTCCATAGCAGTCCTCATCATCCTCAGACATGGCTGGCAGGTAGGGGGTGAGCTTGGGTGGCGTCTGCACATGGAGGTCTCCCCAGGAGATGGTCTCGAAGAACGGGTGTCCCCTCAGGGGGTCGTACCCTCCCATCTCCTCGCAACCGATTCTCTTGGAGGGGTCCAGCGACTGAGAGAAACAGAATCGCATTAATATACACAAACACACTGATCCATAGCCTTCTAATCTTACTACAATTTATTAATCCAGTCTGTGGATAATTGAGAGATTCACCATAACATGTTGTAGAATCCTGTACTACAGTGCTCATATTACAGAAATACTTTGAATATATTGATGAAAACAAGACCTACCAAAAGCTGTTCAACAAGATCTTTCGCTTTGGGAAAGAACTTCTCTGGAAATTCATACTCCAGCTTGATTATCTTCTGGAATATTAGGTACTCGTTTCTGGTCGGAAGTAAGCACAGAAGGACAGTTTGTGAAGTAGAAGTAAGAGCAGCTCCATAAAACGTAATATCCAGATGAGTTTATCACAAGTTTAGTACTAGCCTAAAACAAAAAAGGTGAGAGGCCACAAGCAGACATCGTGCTCTACTTACCCAGCTCTGAAGGGTGGTAGCCCAGCCACCAGCTGATAGACTATGCATCCCAAGGCCCAGAGGTCAGAGCTGAAACACACAACCAGTTGATATCAATATGATATCCTATCGGAGGAGGACAGACATTCACTAACTGCATGGGAAAACAATGCATTAGCACAACACTGAAAAGGAGTAGAAGAAAACCGAGCGAGTTATGAAGAGGTACTCCATGCTCGAATCCCAGTTACCTCTTGCAAGCAGATTTCTCTGTCAGCAGCTCTGGAGACACATACTGCGCAGTTCCTACAAAGGAGTTCGCTCTCGCTGCAAAACAATAAGAGGATGTGACTGATCAAAACTGTTAAGAGATCAAATTTGGGTATTAAACTAAAAACATCAAATAAGGGAATGTTCAGGGAGGAATAACTTGCAATTATTGCTTCCTGTTGATAAACATCTACCTTGTTTGCTATCGGAAGATAATTGCTTTGCTGTTCCAAAGTCTGTTATTTGGATGTGCATGTCTTCGCTCAGTAAAATATTCTCAGGTTTAAGGTCTCTGAAAAGACAAAATAAGCAAATGTGAGGGAACCTAGTCAACCTACATTTTCAATAACAGAATATGGCATAGCAAGAAGGGCTCATTTGTGTTAAGTGGCAGCAAGTTTACAAGTCTAGTTATTCATACAAATATTGTAAAAAGTAATGTTAAAATGTATTATATAAATTGAACTAGAATATCCTGTAACATATGACAGGCTTACCGGTTCAGACATTTCCTACCTGTGAATAATCCCCTTCTCATGCAAATATTCTAGTGCGCAAACAATTTCCGCCGAGTAGAATCTAGTACAGGTCTCATCAAAAGAACCGATTTTGCGAATATATTTCAAAAGCTCTCCATTCTTAGCATAGCTAAGGCCAAAATCTGATAGCAAGTTGTTAAGGAAAACTACACGTCAAAGGAACACAAACAAGAGACAAAACATTTTAATCATACAGACAAGATAAGTTGCTAAGCAAGTGGGTGATGCAGCCAGGCTCCGAGTCATCGTGGTCTCGTCTTATTAAAAGGATACACAACTTTTCATCATCTTGAAATGTAAAGTAGAGTTTGACAAAGAATGGGTGATCTAGGTTTGACATCACATCCCTTTCTCTTTTCACGTACTGTGCCTTGTTCTCCTTCATAATATGCCGCTTCTCCAAAATTTTTACTGGAAGAGAGAAAAGTTAGGAGTGAAGTTGAGGGTAAATAGCAGAAAAGAAAACACGATAAACAGAAACTTTGCCGTTCTTAACCTGAGAAAATACCATTGAAGAGAAACAGGTATTGCACATGGAAGCGGAGTTCGACACGAATGCCTACATTTCAACTTACTTGCATATTCTTTTGCCGTTGCCTGTTCTCTTGCAAGGACAACCTAGAGAAAAAAAAAATAATAATAATAATAATAATGTTTGAAGAAAATATATTTCTACAACTAAAGCAGTAGACCACTTCATCACCATGGTAAATGAGGTGCCAGGCCATTCCTTTACAATAAACATTAATTGAAGTTGAGTCACTGGAGTATATAACTACAAAAATGCTTGCGTGTAACACCATCTATCTGAGACTAATTCGTAAGTAAAAATGGAATGCAGGCTACATACGGTTGAGAACGAGCCCTCTCCTAGTATCTTGCCGAATTTGAAGTCCTCTGGCCTCTTTTTGCGCGGCTGGGGGGCCTGCCGGAGCTCGGAGCCCTGGCTGGTAGGCTTGCCCGGAGCCCGGGACTCAGAGGTGGGGCCATCCATGCTAGGACAGTGGCTGCTACTTGCGCCTGGGATACCAAGTGGCGAGCAGGAGTCGGGCTGATTTCTTACCATTGATGGATGTGGGCAGGAACAGATGACAACGCTGGATTGAATGGGCACAACATCATACTGTAAGGTAGAGGAGAAAGGGGCGACATTAGGTGACTTAGCCACAGCATAGGCATGATTGTCTGTCTAGACTTGGGGCCATCTAAATCATCAAGTTTTTTGCTCAATCATTCTCAGTTATGTGAATGAATGAGGACAACAACCAACCGAGCCACTGCCTGTTCACCCCGCTATCATCCAGAAGGTGAGGTCAGTACAGGTGCATCAAAACTGTGACCGAGAGACTGAAAAACAGCTTCTATCGCAAGGCCATCCGACTTTTAAATAGCCATCACCAACACATTACAGGCGGCTGCCCTATATACATACACTTGAAATCACTGGCCACTTCAATAATGGAACACCGGTCACTGTAATGTTTACATATTTTGCATTACTCATCTCATATGTATATACTGTATCTTAGTCTATGCCGATCTGACATTGCTCATCCAAATATTTATATATTCTTAATTCCATTCCTTTACTTAGATGTGTGTATTGTGAAATTGTTAGATATTACTGCACTGTTGGGAGCTAGAAACAAGCATTTCGCTATACCAGCAATAACATCTGCTAAACACATGTATGTGACCAATCAAATTTGATGTTTAATGTCTTGTCTCAAACACACCAATAGCGTTTTCCTGCCGAGAGTACTTCTAAAATCAGTTTGCACTGTCTTCACATGTATAAACGCATGAAAATGTCTGCAGTCAGACGTCAACAGTGCAGTGACCAATCGGTAGATGAATGGGAAATCCACATTCGGTGCGATGTGTGTAATGTAACGGGTTATGTGGATAGGGCTAAATTGAAATGTTTCTAACAGAAGAAATATTGAAAGCAGATGCATAACCATGGTAGCAATTAAAAGGGAACAGTTTAGAGATTATGAAAAAAAAATGACTAATAGTGAGTACACAACCGTTCACCTGATAAGACTCAATCCAAACATTACAATTGATTTTATGTGCATTTTACATTTGACTGTACTTTTTGCCACATTTGTTGATTAACGAAATCTGAAAATACACTGGATACTAGGGGTCGACCGATTATGATTTTTCAACGCCGATACCGATTATTGGAGGCCCAAAAAAGCCGATGCCAATTAAATCGGCTGATTTTTAAAAATGTATTTGTATTAATGACAATTACAACAATACTGAATTAACACTTCTTTTAATATATCAATCAAATCAATTTAGCCTCAAAATAAAGAATGAAACATGTTCAATTTGGTTTAAATAATGCAAAAACAAAGTGTTGGAGAAGAAAGTAAAAGTGCAATATGTGCCATGTAAGAAAGCTAAAGTTTAAGTTCCTTGCTCAGAACATATGAAAGCTGGTGGTTCTTTTTAACATGAGTCTTCAATATTCCCAGGTAAGAAGTTTTAAGTTGTAGTTATTATAGGACTATTTCTCTCTATACCATTTGTATTTCATTAACATTTGACTAATGGATGTTCGTATTGGCACTTTAGTATTGCCAGTGTAACAGTATAGCTTCAGTACCTCTCCTCACTCCTACCTGGGCTCGAACCAGGAACACAACGACAACAGCCACCCTCAAAGCAGCATTACCCATCGCTCCACAAAAGCAGGGGGAACAACCACTCCAAGTCTCAGAGTGAGCGATGTTTGAAATGATATTAGCGCGCACACCGCTAACTAGCTAGCCATTTCACATCGGTTACACGAGCCTAATCTCGGGAGTTGATAGGCTTGAAGTCATAAACAGCTGCTGGCAAACGCGCGAAAGTGCTGTTTGAATGAATACTTTCGTGCCTGCTGGTGCCTACCATCGCTCAGTCAGACTGCTCTATCAAATCATAGACTTAATTATAACATAATAACACACAGAAATACGAGCCTTAGGTCATTAATATGGTCGAATCCGGAAACTATCCTCTCGAAAACAAGATGTTTATTCTTTCAGTGAAATACGGAACCGTTCCGTATTTTATCTAACGGGTGGCATCCATAAATCTAAATATTCCTGTTACATTGCACAATCTTCAATGTATGTCATAATTACGTAGAATTCTGGCAAATTAGGTGGCCCAAACTGTTGCATTTACACTGACTCTGCGTCCAATGAACGCAAAAGAAGTGACACAATTTCACCTGGTTAATATTGCCTGCTAACCTGGATTTCTTTTAGGTAAATATGCAGGTTTAAAAATATATACTTCTGTGTATTGATTTTAATTAAGGCATTGATGTTTATGGTTTGGTACACATTGGAGCAACGATACGCACCGCATCGATTATATGCAACGCAGAACACGCTAGATAAACTAGTAATATCATCAACCATGTGTAGTTAACTAGTGATTATGATTGATTGTTTTTTTATAAGTTAAGTTTAATGCTAGCTAGCAACTTACCATGGCTTACTGCATTCGCGTAACAGGCAGTCTCCTCGTGGAGTGCAATGAGAGGCAGGTGGTTAGAGCGTTGGACTAGTTAACTAAGGTTGCAAGATTGAATCCCCTGAGCTGACAAGGTAAAAATCTGTCGTTCTGCCCCTGAACGAGGCAGTTAACCCACCATTCCTAGGCCGTCATTGAAAATAAGAATGTGTTCATAACTGACTTGCTTAGTTAAATAAATATGAAATAAAAGGTGTACAAAAAGTAAATTTAAATTAAATGTAAAAAAATATATTTTTAAACAGACTATTCGGTGTCCAAAAATACCGATTTCCGATTGTTATGAAAATTTGAAGTCGGCCCTAATTAAAATCAGCCATTCCGATTAATCGGTCAACCTCTACTGGATACATTCAGTAACATGATAAGAATAATGCGATCATAGCTGTGCCATTGAGGAACTAGAGCATGCACACTTGTTTTGTTTGGAACATAGCCCTGTATCCCCTACATCACACAATTAATGTTGTTAACACAATCCAAAAACAGTCCAGTAGAAATCGCAATCTGGGTAAGGTGGGCATCATTTGAAAGCTAGTAATACCGCCAACATTAGAAAATAGGATCTTACATTGTTAGGCTGTCACAAGGCAATTCATAGAGGCAGATTGTAATTGTGGTGCGCATAGAATGGAGTCATGAGGGCATTCAGATGTGTGGTCAAATTTTCTTCACAATACAGCAAACAGACTCATTCTGTTCAGAATGAACCAAGGTATAAAGCCATGTCATCTTTTAACAGTACATCAAACGTAGTGATCATAAACGTTGACACTGTATATTACATGAGTTTTATGATATAGAAATGTGAAATGCACATTTGGACTCAAGGGTGTTAGGCTTGCTTGTATGACAAAGGTACTTATTATCCTCAACCTCTCATCATTCCAAATACATCAACTCCTCTTAATTAACAGCATTTCCCTCACTCAGACGAAAAACTATTACAACCGTTTCCAATAAGCAGGAGGGATGGAGGCAACTTCTTGCGGTGTGCAGCACTCAAGTTCAGAACGTCTGTCAGGAAGCGCAAACCCTGAGCTCTGAAGTCCTGTATAGCATATCTTACTGTACAGCCAATTTAGGCACATATCAGCCATTTTCAAACTGTATATGGGTAGGAGTGTAAAGGGCTACGCTATGCCATGTTCAGTTATAGTTCTTTAAGAGTGTAGGTGTGAAAAAACAGCTCAAACTCTGTTCTCTGGAGGGTCTGAGGGCCCCATAAGGAGGCAGGCTAACTCAACCAAGACATGTGCAGGAAAGCACACTGTACCAAACTGTCAACATGTACATGAGAGAATCTAATAAAGACATGTTAATTTGGGGCGGCAGGGTAGCCTAATGGTTAGAGCATTGGACTAGTAACCAGAAGGTTGCAAGTACAAATCCCAGAGCTAACAAGGGTGAAATCTGTTGTTATGCCCCTAGGAACCCACTGTTCCTAGGCAGTCATTGAAAATAAGAATTTGTTCTTAACTGACTTGCCTAGTTAAATAAAGGTTAAAAAAAAATAAAAAATCCCCACTGTCAGGGGACAGTATTTCCTTTGCACTTTTGAGTCATGTATTGTTTCTATACATTTTGTCATGTCTGGAAGACAGGTTGGCTAGGTGTTCGAAAATAAGGATAGCTGGCAGGGCTCCAAGCCCAAGTCTGAGCACAGGTGAAGAGCATTATGTTCTATTTACAACCTTGGGCTCGTTCCACTCAAGACATGCTTAGTTGAGGATGAGGCAAAACTTCAAGGCAACAAAAAATGACATTAATATAACGTATAACGTGATCAGTAAGTGACCTCATACCTTATGCTCACTATGGGGCAATTTAATCACAAGGGGTGGAGATTTATCTAGTTGACAAGACAATGTGAAGTAGATAAACTCCTGACCCAACCCTTTCCCTGGAAGAAAAATCCCACTTACGTCCTCCAGTGAGAGACGTCAAATTGTCGACACCAAATGCTTATACGATTAAATTCATGACAAAATATATTTTTTTTTATTGACTGGTGCTCAAAAAACTATATCATGTGGTGCATTTTCCTAAGCAAATAGCTTACTAGCATCCCGCCTACCATCCTGTCATTAACTAGCTAGCTAATCTTAAACAAATTAGTATTGGATAACAGTTTGCGAATGTGAGCGAGGACGTCCAACGGTTGTTTCTTTTAGTAAGCAAGCATCACGAATGTTCAGAATCTTTAAAATGGCAAACATACAAGCACTATCTAAAGACATATCACCGGCCAAATGAAAAGCTTTAGATTTCATAAATATCCAATCCAAAATTGTAAACTGAGTTAACATGCGAACGTTAGCTTACTACCCAGTATAGGCTGGGAAATTAGAAGCTAGCTAGCTTTTTCAGCTATTTAGGCAGTTTAGCAAAAGGGAAACCTTTATTATTATTATTATTAGTCGAACACGGACAAATTAAATCTCGAGCGAGCAGCTACTGTAGCTCGTCGACCGCGACACACAAGGTGTGGCCAGATTGGTTCCTTATCCATCGGCGAACTACCTAACGTTACATCGTATTGATTCGCTTATGCAGCTAGGATGCGACATTACATGGGTCTCCGTCTGCTAACGTAACCAACTAGTTTGTTAGCATCATCGGCTAATTCTAGAGCTGACGCTTCAAGTATCAACAAGTTAGCGTCCTACCTAATTAACTAGTGGTAGTAAGTTGACACAGCTATCTAGATATCAAGTTACTTTCCAAATAGCTAACGTTAGCCCTTGCCCACTAGCGGTATAGCTAACGTTAGCCATTTTAAAATCTAAATATTGAAAACATGAACTAGTTCGCAATCCCTTTGCTTTGCTTGGTAGCAACGGTTAGCAAAGTTACTGTGTTGGATAGTCAACCGCCAAGTTGGCTGGCTGGCTAACAACCTGGAATTCAACTCACTTACGTTAGCTAAAAGTAAAGCGAGCTAGCATGGTGGCAGGATAACTTCATTGACAAATTACCTAATTTAGCCAAAAGAATAGCCGAAAGTATCTACGTAGTCGTTAACGTTACCACATTTCAAACAATGTAAAACTACCTAGCTATAACGTTAAGTTAATGTTTCTATTTGCTAACAAAACCAACATAGTAGTAGTAATCAAGCTAACTGTTAGTCAAACAAGCTCCGTGAACATGAAGTGGAAAAAAAGGTTTGAAAACGTAACGTTAGCTAGGAACCTCAAAGGGATGGACCGCGTCTTGTACCGTTAGTTACTATTTGTCCCACTACAATTTGTCAAATCGAGAAGATTTAATCTAGCTAGCTAACGTTAGCAGTATTTCATTAAACGGCAATTTCGTCCTCATGCTAGGTTAGCCAATGCAGCCCATTGGCACTGGAATCCGTGAAAATGGATTGGCTAAACTGGATAGAATAAGGACGAAAAAAGCAGTTAAAGCGACCATTTCCATCCATACATTGGGGCACGTTTTCAAACCATTTCACTAGAAGTTCACCAAGGTGCAAATATATTTTTATATGGTCGTTTCGACTATTCCTCGTAACTGGTCGAAATGTTTTGGTTAGCTAGTCAGAGGTCCTCGTACTGCTGCGCTGTTTTAAATGAGGGCCTAACACATCGAAAATATTGTCAAACTGCCGCCAAACAATACATCTTGAGCAACGGCTTCGAATTGAAATTCGGATGAAAGAGTCAATACTCACTATTTGACTTGTAGCTCTTGCCATGGAAGTTTTCAGCTAGTATTTATTTGGGAAAAAATGATTACAGAACCTCCATTAATGGCTGCCTCTGCACCTTCATTTTTCCAGCTGTGACGTCGTTCCACAACAATGTTACCGCAAAGACAGAAGATGATAGGCCTACTCCCCTGTATCCGCCCCCTTCGCATCGTTTCGACTGAACCTCGTCAATGTGAAGACAGCGATAGTCGTTTCAGGAAAAATTCCAAAACGTCTAGTTTAAGCCTATTTCAAATCGCCTTTGTATTGCATAACTAATAACCAGCAGCATACGAAATACGTTACGGCTATATAATACTAGGCCTTTGCTGTATATAGTATTCACACTGCAGATGCTTCATGTCATGTTCTTCTTTCAAATGTTTGAAACTTAGTATGTCCAAGTACAACCCATGTTCAAATATATTTTCTACCATCCACACTTTTCATACTCAATATCTTATCTTTGCTGTTGATGCCTATGTCATTGAATACCCATCTCTGCTGCTTTTCTTGTTCATATTGTAGGGCATTCGGTGGGTAGCCCTGTCAGGGACTCGAACCCGCGTCCAACGACTGTCAAGCTAACACCTTAACTGTTATGCATCTCTTGTCGAGGTGGCTACATTACCCCCTTCTTTGTGAGAACGTGTCCCCAAGATTCTCTATAACAAAGTTCCTGACGTATACACACCCCCGATTGCCACACGACCGACCTCCCACTTCTGACGCCAGTGTAGGGAATTCAGGGTGTAGCCCTGACCGGGACTCGATCCCAGGTTCAGCGACCGTCAAAACCAAGACCTTAACCGTTAC
Organism: Oncorhynchus tshawytscha; assembly: GCF_018296145.1. Classification (NCBI taxonomy): domain Eukaryota; kingdom Metazoa; phylum Chordata; class Actinopteri; order Salmoniformes; family Salmonidae; genus Oncorhynchus; species Oncorhynchus tshawytscha. The sequence goes on along the minus strand of NC_056452.1, from coordinate 13,290,267 downwards.
ACCTTGACGAGGTCACTAAGTGTTGGGTTAAATTCGTTACAATATCCTATTTTTTAAACTCACATAATTGACACATAAACATGTATTAAGAGGCGTAATCGCGTTACATTCAATTCAATGTAATACTCGTCAATTCAATTTGACTGAATTAAGAATGTATAGACACTGTCTAAGGATACATGCACACAATAATTCGATTATTGTTGATAGTCAGATTAATTTAATAGTTCGTTTAAAACGTTAACATGCTTTGGAAAATGAACTTTTCCCCTAATAATCCTGTTTACATGGACACATCTGGAATCAGGCTACCTGATGAGAAATAAATGCATAAAAATCACCAATCAAAATAAACGGTCGCTGTGGTAGAACATGTTATTTTTGCGAAACCTACTTGATTCTGAGTTCGGCCATATAGTTTGTACTTGAAAAGTATTTCCAAACGTATAGCCTACTTTCAGTTTTTCCAAACTCACTTCACTCCCTCAAGAGGGAGGCTTGACCTACTGGTGCTGGCAAATCAAATACACTACTAGAACGAGGATAACGCAGTTTATATGTCCTAATAATTCAAAATATTGATCAGAAAACCAGGTGTTTTAATCGACATATGCTTACTTCGATTGTAACCATATGACGATTAAGATAAACAGAGTAAACTGTTTACATGCCTATTGCCATACTTGGCCAATTGCCATAATCCGTTTAATATCGAATTAGTGTCCATGTAAACCTACACAATGTTTAGTAAACAAAGGGACTCAATTTCACATAGTGAATAAGTCTTGCCATTCTCCTCAAAGTCCCCAGTATATCCACATTTTTCATTGCACTTTTGATGACTCTCCTGGCTCTTCCTCCTCATCTCCAGTTTCTCTATCCTTTCCCCCATCGTCCTCTTCCTCTTTGACATCACCGTTGTCATCTTCTGATGTTCCAGAACTTCCAGCTTCCTCACCATCACTCTCTGTATCATCCTCTTCCTCAGCAACACTAAACAAAGATGAAATGCAATACCATTTACCAACAAAGTTTGCATAACAAATGTGAAACTGAAATTCATTAAATATATTATGATTTTCAATTCAATACAAAGCAATGGGTCTTTATTACTGAGGGGGTCTGTTGAGATTCATGCATTCTCTCCCTGAGTCAACATCGAATGGATCTGCAAAGACAATGGATTAGACATTTTTGGTTCAAGACAGTCTCTGAAGAAATACACAAACACTCAAAGTAAAATATGTTAAAGACTAAGCTTTCTATGTATGACATCAATAGTGCTCTCTCCGAAGGCATACCAGTCTTAACACCTTCTTGTATTGCTAAACATTCACCCCTCACTCAACTCCAAATATTTCCTGGGATTTGATCCCAAACTTCTCCAACAGTAACTTACCAAACTCCTCTTTCTCAGGAGGGGTGTTAAGGTACTCTTTCTCCACAGCCAGCAGCTCCTCCTCTGACTGACAAGCTGCATAGCGATCCAGCAGAGTCTTGTTCAGATCCAGAAACACAGTCCCCCACTTAAACTTCCTTAGCAGAATCACAGCCAGGTCCTGAAAACCTGCATTTAAGACATGTTAATTAATGATTGATCATGACACTGCCAACACTTAACACTACTAAAGTAATCTGATGGTAAAACCAATTAATTTGTATAGATTAAATCAAATATTATTTGTCACATACGCAAAATACAACAGGTTACAGTGAAATGCTTACTTACAAGCCCTTAACCAACAATGCAGTTAAGAAAAAGAAGTACAAAATAAAAAATTTAAATAATTAAAAAGCAGCAGAAAATTAACTAGCAAGGCTATATACAGGGGGTACCGGTACAGAGTCAATGTGCAGGGGCACAGGTTAATCGAGGTAATTGAGGTAATATGTACATGTAGGTAAGAGTTAAAGTGACTATGCATAGATAATAACCAGAGAGTAGCAGCAGCGTAAAATAGGGGGTGAGGGGGACAATGCAAATAGTCTGGGTAGCAATTTTAATTAGTTGTTGGGGGTGGAAGCTAAAAAGCCTTTTGGACCTAGACTTGGCACCCCTGTACCGCTTGTCGTGCGGCAGCAGAGTAAACAGTCTGTGACTAGGGTGGCTGGAGTCTTTGACCATTTTTAGGGCAATCCTCTGACACCGCCTGGTATAGAGGTCCTGGATGGCAGGAAGCTTAGCCACAGTGATGTACTGGACCGTACACACTACCCTCTGTAGTGCCTTGCGGTCGGAAGCTGAGCAATTGCCATACTAGACAGTGATGCAATCAGTCAGGATACTCTCAATGGTGCAGCTGTAGAACCTTTTGAGGATCTGAGGACCGATGCCAAATATTTTCAGTCTCCTGAGGGGGAATAGGTGTTGTCATGCCCTCTTCACGATTATCTTGGTGTGTTTGGACCATGACAGTTGGTTGGTGATGTGGACACCAAGGAACTTGAAGCTCTCAACCTGCTCCTCTACAGCCCCGTCGATGAGAATGGGGGCTGCTCGGCCCTCAATCATCTATTTTGTCTTGATCACGTTGAGGGAGAGGTTGTTATCCTGGCACCACACGACCAGGATTCTGACCTCCTCCCTATAGGCTGTCTCATCGTTGTCGGTGATCAGGTCTACCACCGTTGTGTCGTCTGCAAACTTGATGATGGTGTTGGAGTCGTGCCTGGGCATGCAGTCATGGAACAGGGAGTAATAGTTTGCAAAAAACATTTCCTTCCAGTTCTCTGCTGCCTGTGACTGGAACGAATTTCAAAAATCGCTGAAGTTGGAGACTTTTATCTCCCTCACCAACTTTAAACATCTGCTATCTGAGCAGCTAACCGATCGCTGCAGCTGTACATAGCCCACCCAATTTACCTACCTCATCCCCATACTGTTTTTATTTATTTACTTTTCTGCTCTTTTGCACACCAGTATCTCTACCTGCACATGACCATCTGATTATTTATCATTCCAGTGTTAATCTGCTAAATTGTAATTATTCGCCTACCTCCTCATGCCTTTTGCACACAATGTATATAGACTCTTTTTTCCCTACTGTGTTATTGACTTGTTTATTGTTGACTCCATGTGTAACTCTGTGTTGTTGTCTGTTCACACTGCTATGCTTTATCTTGGCCAGGTCGCAGTTGTAAATGAGAACTTGTTCTCAACTAGTCTACCTGGTTAAATTAAAAAAATATTTTAAAAAATTAACAGGAGGGGACTGAGCACGCTCCCCTGAGGGCCTCTGTGTTGAGTATCATCATGGCAGATGTGTTGTTACCTAGCCTTACCACCTGGGGGCGGCTGTCAGGAAGTCCAGGATCCAGTTGCAGAGGGAGGTGTTTAGTCCCAGGGTCCTTAGATTAGTGATGAGTTGAGGGCCCTATGGTGTTGAACGCTGAGCTGTAGTCAATGAATAGCATTCTCATGTAGGTGTTCCTTTTGTCCAGGTGGGAAAGGGCAGTGTGGAGTGTAATAGAGATTGCATCATCTGTGGATCTGTTGAGGCAGTATGCAAATTGGAGTGGTTCTAGGGTTTCTGGGAAAATGGTGTTGATGTGAGCCATGACCAGCCTTTCAAAGCACTTCATGGCTACAGACGTGAGTGCTACGGGTCGGTAGTCATTTAGGCAGGTTACCTTAGGGACTATGGTGGTCTGCTTGAAACATTTTGGTATTACAGACTCGGTCAGGGACAGTTTGAAAATGTCAGTGAAGACACTTGCCAGTTGGTCAGCGCATGCTCGGAGTACACGTCCTGGTAATCCGTCTGTCTCTGCGGCCTTGTGAATGTTGACCTGTTTAAAGGTCTTACTCACAGCGGCTGTGGAGAGCATGATCACACAGTCATCCGGAACAGCTGATGCTCTCATGCATTTTAATTTTTTCCAAAAACATATATATATATTTTTTTTTACCCCTTTATCTCCCCAATTGGTAGTTACAGTCTTGTCCCATCACTGCAACTCCCATACGGACTCGGGAGAGATGAAGGTCGAGAGCCGTGCATCCTCCGAAACACAATCGCACTGCTTCTTTACACCATGCCCACTGAACCCAGCCACACCAATATGTCGGAGGAAACGCCGTACACCTGGCGGCTGTGTCAGTGTGCACTGCGCCTGACCTGCCACAGGAGTCGCTCGTGCGCAATGAAACAAGGACATCCCTGCCGGCCAAATCTTCCTCTAGACGACGCTGGGCCAATTGTGTGCCGTCCCATGGGTCTCCCGGTTGCGGCCGCCTGCGACATAGCCTGGACTCGACCCCAGAATCTCTAGTGGCACAGCTAGCATGCATGCTTCAGTGTTGCTTGCCTCGAAGCGAGCATATACGTAATTTAGCTTGTCTGGTAGGCTCGTGTCATTGGGCAGCTTGCGGCTGTGCCCCACTTTGTAGTCTGGTCTGTAATAGTTTGTAAGCCCTGCCACATCCGACGAGTGTCGGAGCCGGTGTAGTACGATTCAGTCTTAGTACTGTATTGACGCTTTGCCTGTTTGATGGTTCGTCTGAGGGCATAGCGGGATATCTTATAAGTGTTCGGGTTAGACTCCCGCTCCTTGAAAGCGTCAGCTCTACCCTTTAGCTCAGTGCGGATGTTGCCTGTAATTCATAGCTTCTGGTTGGGGTATGTACGTATGGTCACTGTGGGGACGACGTCACCAATGCACTTAATGATGAAGCCAGTGACTGATGTGGTGTACTCCTCAATGCCATTGGAAGAATCCCGGAACTTATTCCAGTCTGTGCAAAACAGTCCTGTAGCTTAGCATCTGCGTCATCTGACCACTGGGCATTTGTGTTAAATCTTCTATTCAGGTTAATGCGATACGACACCACAGGTTATGAATTAACTGCAGAATAGCTCATGTCTTACCCACAATGCAGAAGGTGGCAGCAAAAGCCTCCACACAAGACAGCTTGCAGGGCTTCCCATAGTTCACTGGGTTGGCAGCAACCAAGTATGGTAGCAACCGAGGATGACTACCTATCATCTTATTGAAGGGCGTCTCCTCAAGTTTAGCCCAAGAGCAGTCAATGACAGCAAGTCCATTCTGAGCCACAATGTCCCTAAAAAAATTAAGGAAAACACAGGACTCTGACTTCAACAGCACAAATACTTGCATATACTATTGCGATATGTCCCAATAATCTTGATTAGAAATTGATGGTTGTCATTGGTTAAACATGTCCTGATCTCACAGACAGTGAAAGGATAAAGGTATGGTCAAATTATATCCAGCCCTTTGATCTATTAGTGGTAATGATGTGCTTAGGGTTTTGGCCATGTCAAAAGCATCACTCACCTGTCTGCTGGTGAGACGTATTTGGTGCCCATGGGGCTCAGAATGAGTCCATGGAACCTCTGGTTGAGGCGTAGGTTGTGAACAAAGCCTTTGCGGACCAGCTTTCTTCCTGTGCAGCGCTTTGGGTCGCAGTGGCCCAGCTCCCACATGGCCAGGGGGCAGGGCAACTTCACCTGGGCAGCCTCTCCTGCATCATCAGGATGCAGGCTGGCTGAAACCGAGAAAAACCAACCAAGTTACCAACCTGGTCCCAGAGCTTTTCGTATTATTCTATACGTAAATCCGAGGGACTTCATTTAGTATGATACCTAACGTTTGGTGTGGTTACATAAGACAGATGGTTAGTTAAGGCAACAAACAAAAGGAGGGTGGTTGCTCACGGTGGATGGCTACGCATATAACAAATCTTATCACGGACAACTTTAAAATTGTATCTTCTTTTCAACTACTTACTACTAAGTATTTTGCAACTACTTAGCATGTTAGCTAATCCTTCCCCTAACCCTTCCCCTATCTCCGAAATTTAACCACTACCTCCTAGTAACAGATAATACGAATTGTAATTCGTAACATGTCATACAAAACAGATCATACAAATTAATACGTACCATACTAAACGTAACATATCATTCTAAATGGAGTCTAGGATTTACATACAGAATAATATGACATGCTCTGAGACCAGGTTAAATTATATGATCACACATACAAACATGACTGGTTAGCTGTGACACATACTGTTTCTGGAAGAGGCATACTGTACCTTGCAATGCATCATGCATCTCTTCTGTGAAACACTCAAGAGATTTCCCCTTCATCTTGTGTCGTTTATCTTTCCCCTTGTTCACTGGGCGCTCAAATTTACCCTGCTTCTTTCGCCCCATGTCAGAACTGTCAGACTCTCTCTACCTACTGTTTATTGACTGAGAAAAAAATGTAACGTTAACCTGACTTTGTAGCACTTGAATCAATTGGTCCTTACAGAAGTAAACATCCAAGCAAGCTACCAAGATGACATAGAAAACATGTGTACTCCGCTCCTCTTGTTTTGAGATTATATTGTATCGCTTTAGTTGACTAAATAAAAGTATAAACAACAACTTCGTTCACTTTTCATGTGCTCACGCTGTACCGAGGAAGCACTAACACGCACGCGCAGACCGTGTATTATGGTCAGCTGACTTCTTCCCATGTTTCCCTAATGGTCACGTGGCCACTACTTGTAAAACAAACAAAAAATACCCACGGATTATATAGCTAGTAAAGAAGTAAATGAAAGTCCACTAATCATGTATTATACATCGACTAAAATACAACATTTACTATGGATATATCTGCTCTGTCTTACCCTGCTGAGTAAGTATTTTTCACTTAATTCATGTACTCAAACAAAACAGCATCTGTCGTTTCAACGTTTATTCCGGGTTAGGTTTTAGAGGAGTGTATTGCGAACTCAAACATTGTAACCAAAATATAGAGCAGTTAAATATACACAGTACCAGTCAAAAGTTTGCACACACTTATTCATTTAAGGGTTTTTCTTTATTTTTACTATTTTCTACATTGTAGAATAATAGGTTAGACATCAACTATGAAATAACACATGTAATCATGAGTGATGAAGTGTTGCATCTGATGACCTGGCCTCCACAATCACCAGACCTCAACCCAATTGAGATGGTTTGGGATGAGTTGGACCGCAGAGTGAAGGAAAAGAAGCCAACAAGTTCTCAGCATATGTGGGAACTCCTTCAAGACTGTTGGGGAAAAACATTCCTCATGAAACTGGTTGAGAAAATGCCAAGACTACAAAGCTGTCATCAAGGCAAAGGGTGCCTACTTTGAAGAATCTCAAATAGATTTTTATTTGTTTAACACTTTTTTAGTTTACTACATGGTTCCATATGTGTTATTTGATAGTTTTGATGTCTTCACTATTATTCTACAATGTAGAAAATGGTACAAATAAAGAAAAACCCAGGAATGAATAGGTGTGTCCAAACTTTTGACTGGTACTGTATATATTTTCACATTATGTGGCTCTAGATTTTATTGTACATGTATATTCATGATTAACCCCGCTGACAAATTGTCGCTCAAATGTTTAACTTTTTTAATTAAAGCTGCAATATGTCTACTTTTTGGGTGACCTGACGAAATGAACATAGCAATGTGAGTTATAGATCTGTCAATCTCATTGAGAATAGATATGAAGTGGTAGGTATGTTCTATATGCGCCATTTCTGTACTTCCTGTGCTGAAGTTTAGTTTTTGCTTCTTTTACTTTTGGTTTTGTACACCAGCTTCAAACTGCTGAAAACACAATATTTTTGGTTATTGAAAATGTATTTCACAGCTGTTTAGATAATAATACAATTGTACACAAACTGAAATTAGGCAAACAATTAGCATTTGAGCAATTTCACATTATGAGCATGATTTGTGTCCAATTACATATTAGCAATTGGTATCAATACACACTAGTATTAATTATAAATGACATACATTTCCCTTTTTTTCAATCACTTCAAGACAGTAGCTTCAAACTTAGCCCATATTTGTTTGTATTCATATGACTTTCCATGTCCATTTGCAATAGTTTTCAAAAATGTTACAGTTTGCAATTCATTGACAGCTGGAGCCATTCTGCAAATGAGGGTGGCTCGTCTTTTTTCCAATGCCTTAAAATGACCCTTTTAACTATGAGAGTTAGTGTCCTAAGTATGGAAGCATTTAAGGTATTTTCCCAGCAAGATAAGAGCTGCATTTGTGTGTAGTCTGTTTTTTAATTTTTTTATTGCTCCTAGAAATAGAGAATATTATTTTCCAATATGCTTCCAGTTTAGGACACTTGACCAATATATGCACAAGCCCAGCATCATCTGATATACATCTTCAACATTTGCTGTCGGTTGTCATTTTTGCCATGTGTATGTTTGAGTCCAGTAGGTTCTATTAATTATATTATACTGAACCATTTGTGTTTTAGATTCTGCACGGTTTAAAACAGTTTTTCCATACCCTTTCCCATTCAATTATTGTATATGAATATTCACATTTTTACCCCATTTCTCTCTTAAGGGAAGTGTGTAGTGCCCTTGTTTTTCGTTTAAGAATTTATACACTTGATGCCAGGTGGTTTATGGAATGGACATCCTTTATGAAACTTTCCAATACTTTAAACTCATGTTTATATTTAAATGGTTATTTATTCCGACTTGACTGCTTGAACAATCTGAATGATTCTAAAATGGTTGATAGAGCCGGCCTTTTCCTTCCGTTCATTCAGATCCATAGTTTTACCATCTTTATACAAATCTGCCACTATCCAAACTCCCATCTGTAGCTAACCTCTCCACAATACTGATCTGTGATTAATATGTGTGGATTACTCCAGATGGTTGCTTGGAGAGAGGTACATATGGAAACTGCGTATTTATTTCCAACAATTTTAAGAACATTCCAAGAAGAAGATCTTTTTGGATGGCCTTTTTTGCATAGGGAATACTACCCAAATATCTATCAATCTAAGTGGCATGGGGTGGGATATTTCTTCAATTGCTAACCAACAGGGGGTTCTTTTGGTGGGTAGAGCCAGTATACGGTTTATCTTGTTACATGTAATATCTTTTAATATTTGGAAGTGCCATGCCTCCTTTATATTTTGACATCATTAGTTTCTCAAGGGCAATGCTAGGTTGCTTTGAATTCCATATACATTTAGTGATCAGTTCATTGATCTTTAAAAAACCTTGCGGTAGATTGAGGCAACATGCTCAGTTTGTAATTGATTGTAGGAGCAACTCATTTTTTATTATTTCAATTCTTGCTTGGAATGTTAGAGGGAGGACCATCCCAAAAATTGTGCTTTAAAGGATTGCACAATAGCTTCTACATTCTCTTCAGTCTTCTTCTAATGTTTCTAATTTTAGTGTGGATGCAGATGGTTTATTCTTGTTAAAATTCCTATTTTAGGCCCCTATTCATTTGCTGGTAAAATGAAGATTGTTGAGGAACCAAATACATTTGGGTAAGTCATATGTTATTCTATAATTGCATTTAGATATGTTTCAAAAGTTAAATGTATGAAGGTATAAAACATACTAATTCAGTCAGTGTAATGTGGTTCTCTCCTATTTCTCTAGGCTCAACAATCCCTTTTTGGCCCAAGGAAGTAGACTCCAGCCCAAGGTGACTCCAGAACCAGTGTCGGGTAATAAGAATACGTATTACTTACTGGGTTAAGTACTTTATGGTCTGCAGACTGCAATAAGATATTATACAGGTATTGCAGTACAGATTGATACTTTCACCAGCAGTGGGAAGGTACCGCAGTAGTCTGGTCCCTTTTCCTTGTTACTCAGTAATCAAAAGATTGAAACAAGTGGAAAAAGAATCGCCTAATACAGAGGTCAAATTAAATCACAATACGTCACCAACTGGTTTACATTTGTGAAAGCAAAGGAGACAGTGCTTGCAAAGTAATGATCTAATTCTGTCAACACTGGCAGATCATATGTTTAATCAAGAATATACAGGTAACTGACAAAATAAAAGAATCGCCAACATAGTGTCTTAATAGGGCGTTGGGCCACCAAAACAGTTTCAATGCACCTTGGCATAGATTCTACAAGTGTCGGGAACTCTATTGGAGGGGATGTGCACCATTATTCCACAAGAAATTCCATAATTTGGTGTTTTGTTGATGGTGGTGGAAAACACTGTCTATCGCCATTCCAGAATCTTCCATAAGTGTTCAATTGGGTTGAGATCTGATGACTGAGACCCACACACTTTAAACCCCCTATGCTCCTTTGAGACCCCTCTTTCAAAGTCACTGATATCTTATCTTCTAGCCATGGTAGCCAAAATAATGGGCAACTGTGCATTTTTATACATGACCCTAAGCATGATGGGATGTTAATTGTTTAATTAACTCAGGAACCACATCTGTGTGGAAGCATCTTCTTTCAATATACTTCATATCCCTCATTTACTCAAGTGTTTCCTTATATTTTGGTAGTTACTTGTCTGTCTAAACTGACCATTCCTAGCATGCATTCAATATGACCATACCTAGCACGGTATACAGTATACATACAGCCCTGTTTTTTTACTTGTACTCTTTTCATAACATTTCTAATCCTTTCTTTATAGGACCAGCACATCTCCGCCGACTAGCAGGAAAGTGCTTCAGTTACATAGAGTCCACGTAAGTACTGGGAAACTGAGCGCCTACAAAATCAACACCTAATTGCTGCAGTGAACATTATGGCAAAGTTTCGATCAAACTGTTTAGGACTCATCTTTGATTTCTGTACCAGTTTTCCAATTGTTTGATTCACCGCTAGTCAAGGCTGCAAGATGACATGTGTAGAAAATGGGTATATTTGAAAATAAATCATTGTGTTATTTTGTTTAGGTATAAATATGAATTCTGTCCATTCCACAACATCACCCAGCATGAGCAGTCATTCAGGTGGAATGCTTACAGTGGCATACTGGGGTGAGTGGATCCTCCACAACACAATTTCAAACTGCACTCATCCTATCAAGTGAATAAGATTCATTTGAAGCATGTTATCCTGTGAATACATTATTTCCATTCATCAGTTTACACCCTTTGTCTTTCCAACAGAATCTGGCAGGAGTGGGAGATTGTGAACAACACCTTTTTGGCCATGTGGATGAGAGAGGGAGATGCCTGTGGGAATAAAAATAGGCAAACAAAGGTAATAAATTGCTTGTGCTCATTCCTCCCAGAGGTCAATTGACAAAGCAGGATTGGCGAGCGTTTGAGTAAAACGTGCAAACCTGGTCAGCGAGCGTTGTGAAAGGCCTTTAAAGACATTGCAGAGTTGAATGTTGCGGTTACTGTTCTTTGCGAAAACATTTTTTTCTTCTCTCGTTGCACTAGGTCATTCTGACCTGTGGTGGAAGTAGCAAGTTGGCTCAAGTGTCAGAGCCCACTACCTGTGTGTATTCTCTAAGCTTTGAGACCCCACTTGTATGCCACCCACATTCTCTCTTAGGTAAGACGAGCAAAAGCTCTTTTAAAATATATATATATTTTTTAATCTTAACGTTTTAAGATGGTGCTTGTTTACGTTCTAAGTCACACATGTGTCCTCTCATCAAGTGTACCCAACTCTGAGTGACAAGCTGCAGATGGAATGGGATGAAATCGAACAGGCCCGCTATGAGAACCTCATTACTGAGCAGGTACGACTTTACTTACTAACATAGGCATTGACCTTGCCCTTTCATAGCACTTATATGAGTGTAGGACTACACAGGAGTTTAAAGGTGTTCGCAGACAAAGCGGCAGGCGGGATGGCCTAATCAGTTTCAATGAGGCGGAATTCAATCCAGACGGAGCGGTCGGCGGTGCTTGAAAGCCAATTAGTGGAGAAAATAGGAATCAGGTCTATTTGGGCGATATCCACTCTGGAGTTTCACTTCTTGTCTTGAAAGCACTTAAGAAGTCCTCTAACGTGTATGTGTATATTACAGGGCTACAATAATCTACTGAGGGATATTTTTGAGGATGCTGGTTTCCTAAAGAGCCAAAAGGTAAAGGAGAAGCCGGATATCACAACTACCTCAAAGACACATGATTCCTTGCAGAAATGCAATGAGGTAGGTTCACTGGAGAGAATCCAAAACCATTCGTGACCATGAGTAGTAATGGAAGCCCTGCCATTTAGAGCTTTCAGCTAATGCTCTAGTTTAGCTATCCATATACATGAAATGTCATTGAGAAGTTGTATTAGTTTACATTTCTACGGATGCTTGTTTTATACAGGATGTCCGTAAACAGAGGGAAGAGATTGAGAGATTGCAAGCTCTCCTCACTCAACACAACATTCCCCATGAGTCAAAGGCAGGTGAGTCGGAGCATTATTATTCATGTACAAGTCCATACTTCTCCATGAATAGATGTAGGAAATTAATCCCTTCGTAAGTAACATGTTATGATTGCATTGGTCCATAATGTTAACATGTTTGCACCCTTCCCTCCCTCTACGGACAGCTAAGGCGAAGATTCCAGTGAGTGTGACTGTGCAAAATCGGCACCTGAGAGGGGACAACGGCCTCATCGCAGACCTACTCTGAGGATTCCAGACATTTACACAAAATATTGCAGACCACTAACTGAACAGCAGAGAAGGCAGATGTCACACAATAAACATGGCAGTTCCACATTAGAGAATTCAAGTAAAAAAACAAAAAAAAGTTTATTCTAAATACAATTTTAGATAAACAACCATGTTTTCTTGACTGTGAGGCGTACCTGTACTCCCCAATGGCATAGCTACATTCTTAGAATATTTCTTTTTCAACTCCATTGTCTGTCTGGACAGAAATCATACCTCTGCTATCAAAGGAAGTACACTGAAGATGTAAATTGTTTCATCCAGAAAATACATTTAAGAAAATGAAAAGTTGCAGCCTTGAGCAATTTTTAAAATTTCTTTACCCTTTATTTAACTAGGCAAGTCAGAACAAATTGTTATTTACAATGACTGCCTTCCCCGGCCAAACCCTCCCCTAACCCGGATGACGCTGGGCCAATTGTGCGCAGCCCTATGGGACTCCCGATCACAGCCAGTTGTGATACAGCCCAGGACCGAACCAGGGTCTGTAGTGATGCCTCTAGCACTGAGATGCAGTGCCTTAGACTGCTGTGCCACTCGGGACCCCAAATGCCAATTATTTTGTCCTATGACATTAAAAAGGTGCTTAAACAGGCTTCTTCTTGTAGGCTGTTTACATATTTTATTATTGTTTAACTGGCGATACACCATCCCATCTGGTTTGCGCTTAGTGGGACAATCATTTGTTTTTCAACAGGACAATGACCCAACACCTCCAGGCTGTGTAAGGGCTATTTGACCAAGAAGGACAGTGATGGAGTGCTGCATCAGATGACCTGGACTCCACAATCACCTGACCTCAACCCAATTTAGATGGTTTGGGATGAGTTGGACCGCAGAGTGAAGGAAAAGCAGCCAACAAGTGCTCAGCATATGTGGGAACTCCTTCAAGACTGTTGGAAAAGCATTCCAGGTGAAGCTGGTTGCTAGAATGCCAAGAATGTACAAAGCTGTCAACAAGGCAAAGGGTGGCTACTTTGAAGAATCTAAAATATTAAATATATTTTGATTTGTTTAAAAATGTTGGTTACTACATGATTCCATGTGTTATTTACAATGACTGCCTTCCCCAACCAAACCCTCCCCTAAAGTGGATGAAGCTGGGCCAATTGTGCGCTGCCTGTTGTTTCACTATTATTCTACATTGTAGAAAATAGTAAAAATAAAGAAACTCTTTCATGAGTTGGTGTGCCAACTTTTGACTGGTACCATCTATATACGCACTCTGGACTCCGACATTGCGCATCCTAATATTTCTGTATTAATTAATTTCATGATTTACTTTTAGATTTGTGTATTTTTTTAGATATTACTGCACTGTTGGAGCTAGGAACACAAGCATTTCGCTACACCCTCAATAACATCTGCTAAACACGTGTATGCGACCAATAAAATTGTATTCGAATTTTGATTTGAGTTTTAACGATGCTCCTACGAAGGTTCTGACGATTAATTTAGCCTTAAAATTCTTTTGGGGACTGGGCCATGGGCTGATGTGTTTCTTTACTGAACATGTGAGGGATTGTAAGGGACTGTAATTATGCATCCAGCGTCTCTATGGAGTGGAGAATGAAGATGGAAATATGTTATTATACAACAAGCCAAATGAAACTAGTTCAGACACAGGACAACCCTTTCGGCAAGGAAGAGGAATGGTAAAAAAAAATCAATTAAAGGGAATGTTTCCAATTATGGGGACTGCCAAGGGCTTGAGGGAGGGATAGAAGGAAGGAGGTTGACGCTTAAAGCTGTGGAGGGAGGGAACGATGGATGAAATGCTTAAAACTGGGTGTAAGGAGGCAGGGTGGGAAGAAAGAATGAAAGCGGAAAGAGCCATACATTGCAAGGAAGGACAGCAGTGTTGTGCCTGCCTATATATGTAGTGTCACTGCCAGCGTCAATAACCAAGTGATGTGTAGTGGTGGCCATTCACAGGCATACGCAGTACACCCACCAATTTCTCTACAGATATAGAGTATACTTAAGCAATAAGGCCCGAGGGGGTGGTATGTGGTCAATATACCACGGCTATCGGCTGTTCTTATGCACGGCGCAACGCAGAATGCTTGGACACAGCCCTTAGCCGTGGTATATTGGCCATATATCACAAACCCACGAGGTGCTTTACTGCTACTATAAACTGGTTAGCAACCTAAATAGAGCAGTAAAAATAAATGTTTTGTCATACCGTGGTATACGGTCTGATATGTTGGTAACCAGTTTCTAATCAGCCAATCAGCTTTCAGGGCTCAAACCACCCAGTTTATAATCACATTACCATTGAGAATGATTGAACAATTGAACGATTCATCTTAATTCCTATCTCTGCCATTATTTGGTGGAGGGAAGGATCAGCTATAACCATCTACACCATATAGACAATTGCTGATAATTAATTCATACTCACCTGATGGCATGGAGTGATGGTCAAACATTGTAATCTAATGCCTGCCTCAGAGCACTCGTTAGTAAAGTTGCATTTGAAAATGATAGCTGGCCTGAGGCAGTTTTCTAAATAACTAAGTTCATCGTTAGATCATTTTTGCCTTCCCACGTCAACTTCATACACAGAAGGATCTAAGCTACAGCATATGAGACAATGAAACACATTTGAGTTCATATGCTTTTATATCATTAAACAACTTATGAAATAGTTTTGACAACCCTGTTTGTAAGCTTTTAAGTGATATCAAACTCAACCATTTATATTTTCCAATGATGAAGACATGGATGTCTAATGGTAGGGTGGGGTATGCAAAATGGATGCAAATCTATGGTAACGTTTATGCTACCCACCTTCTAAAAGGAAAGGTGGAACTGTTATGCTTCTTATTATACTGTTATAATTGATGCTGGACCGGGCCCTGGTCTCTGCTCGGCATTGATCGCAGTCACAACTGAATTGATTAGCCATTGGCCAAAACACAGGCAGGGGCAAACTGCATACTCAAGAAGTAGTCTTGAAGTAGTCCCAAAAGTTGTATTGGTTGTACTGCAACAGGTAAACAGTGGCTTGATAGCAGTCTAGTGTGCAAGACTGAATAAAATGTGTTACTCTTGTAACATAATTTTTAAAAACTTCATATGCATTTTTTTGGGGGGGATTCCAACATATATTCTGTATATAGCCAGACAAACTGTTAAAAAGGCAACATCAGCTCCATCACTGACAGGTCAAACAAACATGGAGGATACAGATGCAGCACAAACGGGCTCATCATCCCCAGCAAGATTAACAATCAGCTTTAGACTGAAGTACTGTGAATGGTTAGAGTCAGTAGGCATAAGTTCCTGGTTACTAAAATTCAAATAGTTTGCCTAATTTCAGTTTATGTGACCAAACAAGCAAGTATAGTGTAGAGAATCATTGTACAATCTAAACCGCTGTGAAATAACCACAAATATTGTATTTTCAGCTGTTTGAAGCTGGTGTACAAAACCAAAAGTAAAAACCAAAACTTTAGCACAAGAAGCATAGCGCACATAGAACATATCTACTGCTTCTTAGACGAATGACAGATCTATAACTCACATTTATATGTGAATTTGGTAGCGTTGCACAAAAAGTTACATATTGCAACTTTAAATGGCTCATCTACTGGCAAATGACAAGTTTGATTACATGAAACCATGGATATATTCACATTACATCATGTCATAACAAAACATACAGCATCACAATACTTAACAGAAGTGTGAACATAATATGGAATTCATTGGTATCAACATTCCAGCAACCATGGCTGGTTGCCATTTAATTTTGTATACACAGTGAATATACCACACTGCATTAATTGAGGAACCAGCAGATAAAAATCTAGTGAACTGAATATTCCCTTTGAGTGTGGTGGTGGTGCTGTGGTGGTATTTGATTGATCATCTAGAATAATGGTAGTGGTTGGTCAGGAAAGCAGCTGGATGATTTCCCTGGCTCTTTGTATCCTCTGCTGGGCATCTGTGTCCTGTTCCCCCTCCCGCACCAATGTCTCAGCCTTCTGCACGGTGGTGTCCCTGGCCCCCCCACGCAGCCCGTCCAGGTAAGACAGAAGCACAGAGAAGTTCTCATCTGGGATCTGTGGAGACAGAGAATGTGATTTTGTCCTTATGTAAGAAAAGTTACAGCCTCATTGACTTCTTAGGATTTTAAAATAAATAACTACCTAATTAGTATATTATAAAGGCTATATGTTATTTTTCAGGTGAGATACAGGTAAGGGTGTCATAACAGGGAGGGAGGGATATTTGCACAGAAAGCCATGTCAGTTAATTGCCAGTTGAAAGGAGACACTCAACACAGATAAGCAACCTCTCCCAACAGGGGGAGCCCTAAGATTGCTCTTTGGGGGTTTAGATTTGATTACATGCAAGAAAAGTGTTTGTAAAAAGCACAATCAATATCTGATTAGATGGATGAAAAGGGTTTCCACTCAGGTCTTAGGACAGTTTACCTTCTCTGAGTCAAACATGTGCTGTAGTAACCACGTCTGCCTGGTCTTCTGGAACTTCCACTCCTTACGGTTCTCAGCCCAACTGCAAAGATGGAGAAAGACAAAATAGATGGGCCAGAGCTCACCTTCAAGAAAGACCATGCTGTATTTAAGGTTACAAATAAGCTACATTTTACTGTGATCATCCAGTACTGTAGCAAATTTGATTGCACAGTAGTACTCAATTTGGAATGTGTTTGGGGACATTTATGTCCAACATACAGCAACATCAGCAGTGAAGAGTGCAATAAACAGAAGATATCCGTTTTACTTGAAGTCGCAGTGTGTGGGTGTGATTCATATGGTGCACTCTCCTCACTTACCAGGTAAGGTAGTCTAGCGCCTGTTGGGGAGCAATGGGTTTCGAGGCCTCATTTTTGTCTTCTGTCTTCCCTTCAGCTTTAAGTTGATCCTTTTGCTCCTTTTTCAGAATCTTCTTCATTTTCCTCTCGAGGACTCGTCTCTCCTCTGGACTCAAGTCCTCCTCTCCCTCCATCACATTATCTTCCTCCTCATCTTCTGCTGCAGCTGGGACTATGATGGGCTTGGGACTCTGCTCAACAAAACCAGAGATTTATTTTTTTATTCATAAAAAGTATTTCATAATGGGATATTTATTATCTCCCCAATGTACTGAATAAGATTGATTTTTTATATATACTTTTATTGGACTTAACTACATATCAGATTAATTTCATATCTCATTCTGTTAAGGGATGGAGGTAAAACACAAGTGAGTGGTGTCTTGCCTCTCAACCTCGCCTCCAGCTGGGCTGAGGCTACTTCCTGTCCCTTGGCTGTTCAAGGGCCATTTCCTGTATCTACAGCAAAGTGAGGCCAGCGAGAGACACATTCTGAAGTTCAATATGGTCAACCGCACCTCAGGTTAAATCGGAAGAGCTCCTTCTCGCATCCTGTCTCTAGCAAAGTGAAAATAAACAGCCTTCCATCACATGCCAATCGTTACACATGACATTTCAATTAAAGAGTCCGTGCAACTTCAGCTGTCTCATTACTGAAATGAAGATCATAGTCTATGTGAAAGTATATTGAGCCACTTTAAAAGACTAAGGAGTAAGAACATTTCAAGCTGTTAGAACTAAAATGAGCAAATAGGGAGAGAGCAGAAGAGAAGGTAAGAGAGCAGGGTGTCGATTAAAGCTACAGCGAGACCACAGACACCCTTCAGGCATTTTCCATTTCTGTGTATTTACAGGGGTGAATCTGACGTACACAGTTTGAAATAAGTCCAGTGAAAATAGTTCCATTGATGCTCAGAGCATTTTCCACTGTGAAAAAAGTCAATTGACCTTCTCCACAGACTTCATTTAAAAACAAAACAAAGCCATTGCGTTTCACTGAAACACTTCAGGAAAAAGAGGAACTTGTGTCGAGAGGCAAAGGGTACATGCATCTTTGTACAAGAGAAGATTGATGAATTGAAAAGATGTAGCATTTTGGATTTAGTTTCTTGGAAAAGTAAACCCTATTACTTCCAAAAAAAAGAGTGTATTTTCATATGAAAAACACAGACACCTTCTCAGACAAACTCAAACAAGGGACATGTTTTTTTATGACTATAGAAACCCACAAGAAACAAGTGTGGGGGGAAAAAAAGAAAAAAAAGAAAAGATTTTAGATCACGTGGCCACCACGTCATACTCAGAATATGCTGGCTGGGTGTAGCCAATAAAAATACAACAACCTCTCCACTGAAACCTAATGACTTGCTCTGCTCGCCTATATCCACGCAACATGCATCAATCTCAGAGAATGAGACTTTAGATCGTCTTGGCAGACTGAGTTACTGAAAATAAACAGAAGACGCCAGCCGAAAGTGAAAATGGTAAGCGGAAACATTTGTTGCTTTGTGTGCAGTGAGTTCTCCCCATACCCTGCTTTGAGTACTTCAAGTTGGGAGGGTCTATGTGGTGATAGTCCACAAACCAATGTCTTCTTAGATACTGTCTATGAGAAATAAGGGACTGGGAGATTCTCTACACTGCCGAGAGTGCCAACACAGAGCTGGCAGTGTGTCGTTTTTATGTGTTGGTAAAATTAGCCATTTCTGCAAAACTGAATGAAATGGTAACATCTTAGTGTGATGCTCTTTCGGGGACAAAATTGCAGGTGCAGTAAAATGGATTAAATTGAGATTTTGTGTTACTGGCCTACACACAATACCCCATAAATGTAAAAGTGGAATTATGTTTTTAGTCCTTTTTATAAATTAATTACAAATAAAAAGCCGAAATGTCTTGAGTTAATAAATATTCAACCCCTTTGTTATGTCAAGACTAAATAAGTTCAGGAGTAAAAATTTGCACAACAAGTCACGTAAGTTACATGGACTCCATGTGCAAAAATTGTGTTTAACATGATTTTTGAATGACTACCTCATCTTTGTACCCCACAAATACAATTATATGTAAGGTCCCTCAGTCGAGCAGTGAATTCCAAACACAGATTTAACAGCAAAGACCAGGGAGGTTTTCTGATGCCTTGCAAAGAAGGGCACCTATTGGTATATCAATACAACAAGTCACTACAAAGATATAAGCGTCCTTCCTAACTCAGTTTCCGGAGAGGAAGGAAACCGCTTAGGGATTTCACCAAGAGGCCAATGGTGACTTTAAAACAGTTACAGAGTTTAATGACTGCGATAGGAGAAAGCTGATGGTGGATCAACAACATTGTAATTACTCCACAGTACTAACCTAAATGACTGGGTGAAAAGAAGGAAGCCTGTACAGAATACAAATATTACAAAACATGCATCCTGTTTACAATAATCCTGTTTACAATAACTGCCAAAAATCTAGCAAAGAAATTAACTTCATGTCCTGAATACAAAGCATTATGTTTGGGGAAAATTCTACACAACCTGCATTTAAATTTGAGCTGATCCTGCACCACTCAGTTTTGGACTGTTTTGTTCCGGGAACCCATTTGCAAGGATCCGGTACCTTTCTTCCCATGAAAAATTCATTTTCACAGTTTGCAATGTCAAAGTTATAATTAAAGCAATCAGAGGTAATTCAAGTTGCCTCCTCTGTAATTCTCCTACTACCTAAATCACGTAAATGTGAAAACGTGCCTGATATTTTCAGAATGAACTTGGACCGGCCTCGGTTTATGCAACATCGCAGCCTATAGACCGACACGTGGCCATTGCTGTGGTGAGAGAGAAGCTCCTCTGTATCTCTCAGAAATAGAACGACATTAACTTTATATGATCTCTCTCCCACTCTCTGATAAGACATGAGGCTGCAAGTCTGCTCTCTCCAGCGTTGCATTTCATAATTAATTTCCTTATAGAATTATAGCCGTGGCAACGATGCTAGAGGAGACATAACACCCCATATAAATTGAAATACATTAGCCAAAGTTATATAGAATTACTGCGGTTTGTTCAGAAATGAATGAAATATTTCAGAAGACTACACCAGGAGTAAGTCTATCATTTAGCCACAGAGGATCAATAGCTTTAAAATAATAATAATAATAATCTATTGCCTAGCTGTGGATTGTGCGTAGCCCAATCAAAAGGCATGCCTACAGTTGGGAACGTGCGGCAAATCGGTCAGTGAGCAGCATTCAAACAAAACAGGCCTTTTGCAATATTTCAACGGCATTGTTTTACAAAGTAAAACGAGAGAGAGGCTTCAGCCATCGACGGTGAGTGAGATGAAACTGGAAATCGTTTTTACACACCTAGGTCTAGGCTATTGATGTATTCAAGACAAGGTTGCTTTTCTTGAGCTCAGATTCTCAGTTTGTCAGTGTCAAAGTAGGCTGTTCGATCATTCCAATCATTTGTGAGGAATATTTTTTAAAAGCTGCTCAAATCTTAAGTAATCTAAAATTATATAGAATTGAGTGAAATTAGTCTATAACAAGGCACTTCAAATCGGCTTGAAAATCTATGGCAAGACTTGAAAACGGCTGTCTAGCAATGATCAACAACCAACTTGACAGAGCTTGAATCATTTAAAAGAATGTGCAAATATTGTACAATCCAGGTGTGCAAAGCTCTTAGAGACTTACCCAGAAATACTCACTGCTGTAATCACTGCTGATTCTAACATGTATTGACTCAGGGGTGTAAATACTTCTGTAAATGAGATTTCTGTATTTCAATTTCAAAAAATTAAGAACAAATTCTAAAACCATGTTTTCACTGTCATTATGTCATTAACATGTAGATGGGTGTGAAACAAAATATGTATTTCATAAAATGTTGAATTCAGGCTGTAACAACAAAATGTTGAATAAGTCCAGGGGTATGAATACTTTCTGAAGGCACTGTAGCTGGTTAAAGCATTGAACCGACTGTAATAAACTCAGCAAAAAAAAAAAAAAAACTTTCAGGACCCTGTCTTTCAAAGATAATTTGTTTAAAAAAATCCTAATAACTTCACAGATCTTCATTGTAAAGGGTTTAAACACTGTTTCCCATGCTTTTTCAATGAACCAGAAACAATTAATGAAAATACACCCGTGGAACGGTCGTTAAGACACTAACAGCTTACAGACAGTAGGCAATGAAGGTCACAGTTATGAAAACTTAGGACACTAAAAGACGCCTTTCTACTGACTCTGAAAAACACCAAAAGAAAGATGCCCAGGGTCCCTGCTCATCTGCGTGAACGTGCCTTAGGCATGCTGCAAGGAGGCATGAGGACTGCAGATTTGGCCAGGGCAATAAATTGCAACGTCCGTTCTGTGAGACGCTTAAGACAGCGCTGCAGGGAGACAGGGTGGACAGCTGATTGTCCTTGCATTGGCAGACCACGTGTAACAACACCCACACAGGATCGGTACATCCGAACATCACACCTGTGGGACAGGTACATGATGGAACGCACAATCCCTCCATCAGTGCTCAGACTGTCCGCAATAGGCTGAGAGGCTGGACTGAGGGCTTGTAGGCCTGTTGTAAGGCAGGTCCTCGCCAGACATCACTGGCAACAACGTCGCCTATGGGCACAAACCCACCGTCCCTGGACCAGACAAGACTGGCAAAAAGTGCTCTTCACTGGCGAGTCACGGTTTTGTCTCATGATGGTCGGATTCACGTTTATCGTCAAAGGAATGAGCGTTACACTGAGGCCTGTACTCTGAAGCGAGATGGATTTGGAGGTGGAGGGTCCGTCATGGTCTGGGGCGGTGTGTCACAGCATCATCGGACTGAGCTTGTTGTCATTGCAGGCAATCTCAATGCTGTGTGTTACAAGGAAGACATCCTCCTCCCTCATGTGGTACCCTTCCTGCAGGCTCATCCTGACATGACCCTCCAGCATGACAATGCCACCAGCCATACTGCTCACTCTGTGCGTGATTTCCTGCAAAACAGGAATGTCAGTGTTCTGTCATGGCCAGCGAAGAGCCTGGATCTCAATCCTATTGAGCACGTCTGGGACCTGTTGGATCGGAAGGTGAGGGCTACGGCCATCCCCCCCGGAAACTTGCAGGTGCCTTGGTGGAAGAGTGGGGTAACATCTCACAGCAAAAACTGGCAAATCTGGTGCAGTCCATGAGGAGTAGATGCACTGCGGTACTTAATGCCACTTTAAACAATGCTACCTATTATGTTTACATACCCTACATTATTCATCTCATATGTATACGTATATACTGTACTCTATATCATCTACTGCATCATTATGTAATACATGTATCACTAGCCACTTTAACTATGCCACTCTGTTTACATACTCATCTCATATGTATATACTGTACTCAATACCATCTACTGTATCTTGCCTATGCCGCTCTGTACCATCACTCATTCATCATATCATTCACTCATATATCTTTATGTACATATTCTTTATCCCCTTACACTTGTGTCTATAAGGTAGTAGTTTTGGAATTGTTAGCTAGATTACTTGTTGGTTATTACTGCATTGTCGGAACTAGAAGCACAAGCATTTCGCTACACTCGCATTAACATCTGCTAACCATGTGTATGTGACAAATAACATTTGATTTGATTTAATGCAGCTGGTGGCCACACCAGACACTGACTGTTACTTTTGATTTTGACCCCCCCTTTGTTCAGACACACATTATTCAATTTCTGTTAGTCACATGTCTGTGGAACTTGTTCAGTTTGTCTCTCAGTTGCTGAATCTTATGTTCATACAAATATTTACACGTTAAGTTTGCTGAAAATAAACACAGTTGACAGTGAGGACATTTATTTTTTTGCTGAGTTTATAACTCCTCTGGATACCAGTCCAAACACATTCAGTAACACTCTGTGAAAGCACACATGGCTTCTGACACCAGTTTTGATATTTCTTCATATCTATACGTTTCATCAACTCTTAATTTGGTGTGACTTTATTGGCATTGTTTATAATGTAGTCTTTGGTGTGTAACTGCAGAAACAAAGCAACTTGCTCAGTGACTGAACATTAGATGGTGATGTTATAACTGGAACAGTGTTGTGTAATCTCATCAATGAAAATTGGATTGCGTACTCACTTATTGTTCTAAATTGCCATGTGTTCTTTTTTCCCCCTCATTGGACACAAGGCAAATCAAACAGACTTTCTGCCCCAGACTGAGATGAGCACCGACATGCAACCCTTCAACACCACCTCAACATCCAGCCCCTTCAACACCTCAGACTTCATTGCCAAAATCGCAGCCAACGACCTGACATCCAGGGCCAACTACGTCTATGCGCTCTGTGCCGTGCTGGGCTTGGCCTCGGCGTGCATTCTACTCTACGCCTTAATTCGGTCCTACAGAGCCCAGAGGTACCTGGCCTGGCTGGACTCCCTGCTCTGGGCCTTTTCCAGCTCCCAGCTCCTTCTCTTGCTCCTCTCCCTCTCTTCCGTAGCACACCGGCCCAGCTACCTGGTGACCACACACATCGGCTGTGCTGCGCTCGCCTTCACCGTCAACATGGCATCCCTCTGCGGGCTGTTGCTCCTGGTGTTCATGGGATACGCCCTGACCTTCGACACCCCAACTCACACCCTGCTGAAGAGGGCTGGGGTCTGTGTGGCTCTGGTGCTTCTGGTTTCTATCCTGTGCTCCTTGGTGCTGGCCAGACTCAGAGGCCCCTCCAAGGAACTGCATTTGGAGGGCATATGTATTATAGACCCAACTGAGGCAGGAAGGTCTTATGCCATGGCGAAGCTTTGTCTGGGGTGCCTAATTCCCTACCTCCTCATTCTGGGGCTCCTGACAGGCGGCTGCGTCCGCCAATGGAAATCCAGCAGCCGGTTCCTCTCCGGATCAGAGGAAGGTCCGGTGTTCCTGGCAGTGGCTGTGGTGATATTTGTATGTCAGCTATTCCATGGCATTGTGCTGGTAAGGGGGGCAGGGATGCAGCAGGCTGGTGATCTCAGCTATCACGAGAGGGCGTTCATGCACGTGTCCGAGTTTGTGATGTTCTCTGGGAGTTGTGTGTGTCTAGTGTTAGTGCTCCTGCTGCATAGGCCGTGCAGGGAAAGCCTTCTGGAGGTGACCAGGCAACTCCGCGACTGCTGCCGGGGCCTGGGGGGCCGACAGACCCACAGACACATCATGGCCCCCCATATTGAGATCGCTGACACTCAGGACTATAACCCTTAGGTCAATAACCATCTCAGACATTCTGGATTCAGGGATATTATGCCTTTTTAAGACCGCCAAATCTATCCTTATAAACGATGATTCATATATATATGATTTATTAGAAGCTGACAGCAGATAACTTAAAAGCAAGGATACATTCTGAAAGTTTAGTTGCTGATCGTTTACATTTAATTTTAGCTTGAATTTGAAGAGGTGTAAATAGTGTTACTCAGACAGTTTTGTTTTCCCATGTACTTTTTGTAACTTTTTCAATGTAATGATTATAATCTTATTTCATGTATGATCAGCGTACTGTTACTTCACCAACCGACTGACTTTTGTTTATGAAAACCTTTTTTTCGGCAAATCGAACGATGTCTGTACAATTCATTGGTGACTTTTGCAATATGATGATCGTGAAATTGCAAACGAAGAAGAGTAAAACGAAGTTGTGCAATGACAAATAAACCATGAACAATCATTGGAAAGACTATTTCTACTAATTCAACTGACTTGTGCTACTGTTTCTACACTTAGGCTTGCTATTTGACACACAACACTTCCAAGAAACAGACAGTGGCGGTGTTTGCATAAACATGTTTTACACAAAAACCCATTCAAACTCAATGTCACAATATGATGACTGAATAGTGGGAAAACACCTTACATAGGAAATACAGTGCATTTGGAAAGTATTCAGACCTTCCCTTTTACCACATTTTGTTACGTTACAGACTTATTCTAAAATTGATTCAATTATATATTGTGTCATCAATCTACACACAAAACCCCATAATGACAAAGCAAAAAACGGTTTTAGACATTTTTGCAAATGTATTACAAATAAAAAAAACTGAAATAGCTGATTTACATAAGTATTCTGAGCCTTTGGTATAAGCCTCGAAAATGAGCTCAGGTGCATCATCCTGTTTCCATTGATCATCCTTGAGATGTTTCTACAACTTGGAGTCCACCTGTGGTAAATTAAATTGATTAGATTAAATTAATTGGACATGATTTGCAAAGGCACACACCTGTCTATAGAAGGTCCCACAGTTGACAGTGCATGTCAAAGCGAAAACCAAGCCATGAGGTCAAAGGAATTGTCCATAGAGCTCCGAGACAGGATTGTGTCGAGGCACAGTTCTGGGGAAGGGTACCAAAACATTTCTGCAACATTGAAGGTCCCCAAGAACACAGTGGCCTCCATCATTCTTAAACCACGACTCTTCCTAGAGCTGGCCACCCGGCCAAACTGAGCAATCGGGGGAGAAGGGCTTTGGTCAGGGAAGTGACCAAGAACCCGATGATCACTCTGACAGAGCTCCAGAGTTCCTCTGTGGATATGGGAGAACCTTCCAGAAGGACAACCATCTCTGCAGAACTCCACAAATCAGGCCCTTATGGTAGAGTGGCCAGACGGAACCCACTCCTCAGTAAAAGGTACATGACAGCCTGCTTGGAGTTTCTCAAAAGGCACCAAAAAAGGACTCAGGCCATTAGAAACTAGATTCTCTGGTCTGATGAAACCAAGATTGAACTCTTTGGTCTGAATGCCAAGCGTCACATCTGGAGGAAACCTGGCACTATCCCTATGGTGAAGTATGGTGATGGCAGCATCATGCTTTGGGGATGTTCTTCAGCAGGGACTGGGAGACTAGTCAGGATCAAGGGAAAGATGAACAGAGCAAAGTACAGAGCGGTCCTTGATGAAAACCTTTTGTAAATGTGATTTCTCCATTTTTATAAAATGTGCAAAAAATTATACAAATCTGTTTTTGCTTTGTCATTATGGAGCAATGTGTGTAGATTGATGAGGGGATAAAACAATTTAATCAATTTTAGAATAAGGCTGTAACATAACAAAATGTGGAAAAACTCAAGGGGTCTGAATACTTTCCAAATGCAGTGTATTTAATTAAGGAATGTACTAAAGAGAAGCTTGCCAAAACATTGATGTAAGTTTCTTTTGGACTGGATATAGTTCATGCATCCTTAGGTAGTAATCAGTAGCGTGATGAAGAAAATGTCAAATCTTAGCAGCCAGGGGCTTCCTATTCATAGATGGCAGAGACTCACCTGAAAATGGATTGACAAACTCCGATACATTTAAATACAGAGCTCACAAGAACATTTCCAACAGTGAAAACATGTCCTTAAGTTGTGTTGAGTAGGTGATGGCATAAGTTTATATAGGGGAGAGTGGGTTAAGTTGAGCCAAAGAGTTAATTGAGCCATGCCTTGTTTCTAGGAAGCCATAAACAAAATGGAGTCTGAAGGAAGAAACCACATGGAGAGGTAAGCAAGTTTAGTCCAAAATGATTTTCACAAAGTCAAATTAATTGGTGTTATGAGTTTCATGATGCTTGTATTGTTTTATAACATCAGTTGGGATCTCTATAAGCTACAAGGTAGAGTAGTGGTTAGAGCATTGGGCCAGTAATTGAAAGGTTGCTAGATCAAATCCTCGAACTGACAAGGTAAAAATATTTGGTTCTGCCCCCGAACAAGGCAGTTAACCCACTGTTTCTAGGCCGTCATTGTAAATAAGAAATTCTTAACTGACTTGCCTAGTTAAATTTTAAAAAAAATGGAAGTTAAGTCTAGCATGAAAGTGCATCCTTGTAGCTGTGTGGACTAATATAGTAAAAATGTTTGCCTTAGGGTAAGTTGGTCACCGTACTAATGATACAATTTTGTCCGTTTTATGCACACTATTATTGCAATGTGTCATGGATATGAACAACAAATATTGTGCATTTTTATTGTTACAGAGCAGACGTCATCATGCACTACGTATACAAATGTAAAACAAGCAAAAGTCTAGCCCCCCTTGTGGTTCTTGAGAGAGCAGCGACAGGAAGTGAGAAGGGGAAAAAGTACATTCGAGTAGCAGCAAAGGGATACAACTTCTAACTGAATGACACTGAAGAGGAACATTGACAAAAGAAAATGAACATACACCTGCGTGAAAGAGGATATGATAGAGTAGCAGGGTCTTATCTGATCTCACTGACCAGTTTTATGGGTTTATTCGTATCAAATGCAGAGAACTTGGCCATGAATTGGCACATCGAAATAACATCCATGTGCCAGACAACTGGTGAAGAAATGGAAGGGTAAGTGATATTGAACGTAAATGTATGCCTACATTCAGATATAGATCTAAAATATACCACACCCCCATTCCATTAATTAAACTTTAACCTACCACCACAGACAACCACCATCCACTTACCCCAAGGTGGCTCAACTTACCCTGTCCCTATGCCCAACTTACCCCATACAGAGACCCCTTATTGGACAAGCTGTTTTCAAAACTGTTATGATTACATTAAATCTTATTATTTCCAGGGATACACAACATCCTGAAATATATGTAGATATCTTTGTTAGACAACTGTTTCCCTTGACGTTGAATGTAAAAAAAAATGGCTCAACATACCCTACTCTCCACCACAGCATACCAGTTCTGCCATCCATCTTGTTTTGTGTAAATATGAGGCAGTTTCCAGAGTTTCCCCATAAGTTACCCATACCCAGTGACTCCCTTATTTATATATTTGAACATTCTACATAATGATCCACCCTTCGTGCATGGATGATTATACTTGAATAAAAATTCCTTCCATAGAGCAAAAACAGTAAAACTGTGTGAAAAATCATGAAGAATCAGTCTCAAGTAACAGAAAACAGTAGAGAAGACCAGCTATAGCTGAGGACAACAGCAGAGAGAGAGAGAGAGAGGACTGTTTGCATACATCTATCTTACGCTGAGGAGCAGGTGACGTCGAATTACTTGGGGGATGAGCAAGTAAAGAAAGTCTACACAGCCTCAGTCGTTGGAAGCTAATGAGAATTGATTGGTGATTGTTGTTAAACCTCTACACTGAGTGAGAAAGATCTCGACGTGAGCATTCTGGTAATGAAAACAACACAGGAAGTCAACAATGTAAGTTTGCTTTTCCTCTTACCTCGCCCTCTAAAGGGCAAGTGCTTCAGACTGGCTCTCTCTTATATGGTAAAGATATTGCCATAGAAATGTCCTCATCAGCCACTGTACAGGTAGTGCGGTTCCAGTTACCTTTGTTCCAAAATGTTTACTACTGCATAATTTTCATGCGTTCATTGATGGTTGTTCACACATCCGCAAGAACGAAGGACAAATCTTCTCAGATAAATAACAAGTAATTATTTTTGTTGTTGTTACTTAAACCAACTGAAGGGCACTGATACTACTGCACTTTTGGAGCTAGGAGCACAAGCATTTCGCTACACCCGCAATAACATCAGATAAATATATGTGTATGTGACCAATAAAATTTGATTTATTTGAGTTGACCCATTTCATTATTTATCCCCTTCCTAGCACCGTGAGTGAGCCATCAACCCTTCAACCTGAACCAAGAGAGTGCGTTTCTAAAAAGCACTTTTTGACTATTTGTGTCCAAACGCCAACACACCTTCGGGTGAGAAACAAAGAGTCTCTTAGCAGTGGTTATTATTGATGTGGGATTTTTACCTGGCAACAACTCCTTGATACCCCATCGTAAATGACAACTTGGGGCTAGAGTTCAACTGCAGGCTCAAAATGACAGCTTGTAACTTTTGACACAGACAGACACCAGACCAGACAATGACATGGAGGAGCGCGCGTACATGGACTATCCCGTTGCGATTTACAGCAACGTCACAGAGCAGTTGAATGGCTCCTCAGCCACCTCCTCTGGGCTGGCAGGAGAGGAACCTGACCCCTACCAGCATTACACCATCAGCGTCTTCCTCTCCTGCCTCTACACAATCTTCCTTTTCCCCGTGGGCTTCATCGGGAACGTCCTCATCCTGGCCGTCAACCTGAGCCACAGGGGCCGAATGACCGCCCCCGACCTTTACTTTGTCAACCTGGCGGCTGCCGACCTGGTCCTGGTGGCTGACTCCCTGATCGAGGTGTTCAACCTTAGCGAGCACTACTATGACATGGCTGCCCTGTGCACCTTCATGGCCCTGTTCCTGCAGGTTAACATGTACAGCAGTGTCTTCTTCCTGACCTGGATGAGCTTTGACCGGTTTGTGGTGCTGGCGGGCTCAATGAGTCTGGGCAGAAGCATGCCCCGGGCCCGTCTGACCTGCTGCCTGATCTGGGTGACCTCCGCCCTGCTCACCCTGCTGCCATTCACCGTGGCCCAGGTGCAGCACGCTGGGGAGCTCCACTTCTGCTTTGCGAACGTATCCCAGATCCAGTGGCTGGAGGTTACGCTGGGCTTCCTGCTTCCCTTCTGCGTGCTGGGCCTCTGCTACTGGAGGATCGCCCTGGTTTTGGTGAGCGCTCAAAGGGAGCACAGTGGGCTGCAGCGGCGGCCACAGAAGCGGAAGGCTTTGAGGATGATTTCTGCGGCCGTGTTGGTGTTCTTTGCCTGCTGGTTACCGCAGAACATGTTTGTCAGCGTGCACCTGCTTAGAGGCGATGTGGATGAAACACTGTGGCATGACTACCCTCTGACGGCCCACATGGTCAACCTGGCTGCCTTCTCCAACAGCTGTCTCAACCCCCTGGTCTACAGCTTCCTGGGGGAGACCTTCCAGGACAAGCTAAGGAGCTTCATCAAGGAAAACATCAGCTGGGCCAAGTTAGACAGCTCCTGCTGGAGTAGCTAGCCCCTCTAGCCTACCCACTGCAAGCTCCTGCCCCCATCCCATACTTAAAAGTACAAGTCCCACCACACAACCTCTCCAACGCTCCTGCTGCCTCTACAAACCAGCCATCCATCCTTCAAATCAAAACTCAACAACATACGTGTGCCCTGGACAGCTAAGTGGTGCGTCTGATTTCAATCACTTTCTGACCTCACTCCTTTTGACTTAAATCTTTCCATAGATAGTTGTGTGTATATATAATGTATGTGGACACCCCTTCAAATGAGTGGATTCGGCTATTTCAGCCACACTGTTGCTGACAGGTCTATAAAGTCAGGCACACCGCCACGCAATCTCCACAGACAAACATTGGCAGTAGAATAGCTTTACTGAAGAGCCCAGTGACTTTCAATGTGGCACAGTCATAGGATGCCACCTTTCCAACAAGTCAGTTGGTCAAATGTTTGTCCTGCTAGAGCTGCCCCGGTCAACTGTACGTGCTGTTATTGTGAAGTGGGAACGTCTAGGAGCAACAACGGCTCAGCCGCTCACAGAATGGGACCAGTGCGTAGCGTGTAAAAATCATCTGTCCTCGGTTGCAACACTCACGACGAGTTCCAAACTGCCTCTGGAAGCAAAGTCAGCACAAGGAATGTTCGTCGGAAGCTGCATGAAGTGTGTTTCCATGGCCGAGCAGCAGCACGATTCTGTGCTTCCAACATTGTGGCAACTGTTTCTGGAAGGACCTTTCCTGTTTCAGCATGACAATGCCCCCCTGCATTGTCAAAGCAAGGTCCATACGGAAATGGTTTGTTGAGATCGGTGTGGAAGAACTTGACTGGCCTGCACTGAGCCCTGACCTCAAACCAATCGAACACCTTTGGAATGAATTGGAATGCCAACTGCTTACCAGGCCTGAGTTCAGTGCCCGAACTCACTACTGCTCGTGGCTGAATGGAAGCTTACAAACAGGGTTGTCAAACTATTTTCTTTAAACATTTTTATTTGTCATTTTAAACTTTAACGTCTAAAAAAAGCTTAAACTCTGATTTTCCTCATTGTCACATATTTTATAGTTTAGACCCATTTTAGATAATCTGAGGTGTTTGTTGTGTCCACCATCAGTTGAGACAGCATACTCTTGAATATAAGGGTGGGTGTCATTTCAATCATAGAAATAGAATGGATATATCCCTTCAGACCACTACAATTGAGCTAGTACATCGTTGAAATATAATATAAATTGACATTTAAAACATCCAATTACTACCACAAAAATGGGTGCCTGTCATCGTCAAATGTCTACTTAAATGGAAATGTATATTATATTATCTTTATTTCTATGACTCCAACAGGTTTCCTAGAGAAGATTGAAGGTGTAATTTAAAACTGATATTCCCATTCAAATAAACATTCTCTGATGTGTGGACCTCCAACCATCTTTGTGCTACCATTTGAAAGTAAAATGTTTCAATTGTATTCCCATTTTAGAACATTTATCAGCAAAAACATGACACCCACCACCCTGTATTGAAGGGCATGCTGTGTCTCAACTGATGGCGAGCACAACAAAAATATCTCAGATGTAAAATAGGGTCTAACCTACAACATAAGCAAAATGAGAAACTGAGTGTTCAGATAATCTCAAAATTATACAAATATATATCATTCTGATCACTTACATGGGAAAAAAATATGTAGAAAGCTTTGTGTGTGTGTTTGTGGCCCCATCTACTGGTGTCACCATACAAAAATGTTTCTGTAAATTAAATGAATAAAGCAGGAATATATAGCAGTTTACCCCAGTAGTTTTGTTCTTCTTCTTCCGCTTCTTTTCCTTCTGTGCATCATCTGCTTGTTGTTTGTGTTTCCTTGAATTTGTCACCACGTCCTCTGAAGTGTTCTTTGACAATGTGGGGACTGGTATAGGAGCCTCCTTGGAATGTGCAAGACCTTATTTTAATATCTCATCATGATGACCTCAGCTTACAAGAAATGACATATGCCTCTATGCAATCTTTTTTATATTTTAAAATCACCATATTACTATTACCATACTTGCCTCAATGTCAGTATTTTTCCTTTTCTTTTTCACTTTGCTTTCATCAATGCAGACATCTCTCTCATTTGAATTCAACTTCATCCTTTTGCACCCACTTCTTTTGGGATCTGATTCACATGATTTACTCTTTGCCATGATAGCCAACTTGTTCCTGAAACATAATTGCATAGTTAGCTAGCGTCACAGTACAGTGTTAGACAATGGGCATACTGACATATCTGTCAAGGTAAAAGTCATGACTCTCATGACGTTTAGCTACAATTTTACTTTGAAAACTAGCTCATTATTACTAACTATGACACTTGCACTGACTAGTTAGCTAGCTATTGTAACGTTAGCTATCAACAGTGCTAATTACACCACACTAACGTTATAAGCTTGCCATTTAGTTTCAGCATCTTTGACATGCTTCATGTTAGAAAAAAATGACAGCAGGTTACATTCAAAAGATGTTAATAACTTACTAATAAGAATAAACTTACGGTAACAGAACAATTGTACTCGCGTTGACCTCAGCAGCATGAACACCAACATGCGTTTTGTGAATCAGGAAGTGTTGTCGCTTAGCTTGTTGTGATTGGTCAAATAGTCATTTCAGTTCGGTGATTGGTGATTTGAGATTAGTTATGTTCCTAAGTGTGCTGGGACTTGTAGTCTCAAGGTGAATGTTCTTGCAATTTCAACAGATGACGATAGATGACAATATTGTCCAACATTTTATGCAAGCACAGTATATTGCATTTGTGATCTTTAGCATTTAGGATTATAGTATATAATTCAAGGCCTCTTCGCTCTTTCTCTCCTAGACAACGGCTTTTATTTTATTTTTTATTTTGCAAAGGGTAAAATCTACAAAACGCAGTTCACTCTCGCTCCATCTTCGCCCACTGCCGGTTACTGGGCTTTCCTGTCATCACCATATTTGGTCGTGAGTGGAAACGTCAGCCGGATGCATCACATTTATACATCCGGTGAAATATCTTGCTCGTTGTTATATGTGTAACGAAATGTTACATGACCTGCTTCGAATTGAGGATTTTGCCATGACATGACCATTCTACAAAATGTCGAGAATAGGACGTGTTTTGTCTAGTTCGTCACAATATTCTCTGTGTCGTAGGATTGTGATTGATGGTATCAAGACAAAGCTGAGGTATGTACAATATGAGAAATATAGCCAGATAGCTATTTATGTTCACTTTAATGGACAGTGAGTGGTTCAATGACAATGAGTCAAACCTGACAGAGGCAAGCTAGCAAAGTAGTACACATTTGGTTCAGGTTTTAAAATCATCACTCGCATGAGTGTTCCCAATGTACTGTTATTGGTTATTTGACCTTCCGATTTGACTTGGGAGCTCTATTGGAGCTTCCGGCACCTCATATTTGATCAGTTAGGCGTGATTTACGCATTAGTTAACAGGGATTTCTAGTTAGCTACATTTCCTGCGTCAGCACTATTGTATTGAATTCTATTTCTTGATATTTTGTAACAGTTGTCACTTTGGCTTTAAGTGTTTTTGTAGATTCTAAAAAGGTTGCTTTCCTTTTTCTTTTGAGATTGAACCATATACGGACCCTCTGCTTGACCTCCCATTGCCTGGCTAAATCAAAGAAACCAGCAGATGAGGATGACGAGGAGTTTAGTCAACCCATCAAGTTCTCTAGCAGTAAAGCCAGTCACAAGACTTGGAATGTAGACCAGTCCCTGGGAAGCAAGTATCAGCGGCCGTGGTGGAAAGTCCTCCCCATCAGTCTCTTAGGGGTGAGCTTCTTGCTGTGGTGCGCACTGAGGGGCGAGACGGTTATTGATGAACAGCTTGAGAAGAATCTCTATGAACAGTTACCTGGCTTACTCTCAGATGAAGAACAAAGCAAATCTAGATAATATTGTGCAATTAAAAAAATGTATAATTTAAGACTATTAATTTGAGCTAGATTAGGCCATGTCTATGGTATGCACAATTGGTGTATGCTTCCAGGCCGATGGGCAATGTTCATAAGATGTATTGTAATGTTCTGGCTATTGTCCACCTGTGTCCATAAGTGCAGAGGCTCAAAAGTTATGGTCCAAAATCCAATTGTCATTACATTGTTCATCAAGATTAGACTATCTATGATGAACATTTAGTTGTCAGAATGGTGTGAAGGTAACATTGATGCAGTTTATACTTGACATACAGGCGCCATTACCAAGCCTCTGCAGAATGACATGTATACTAAGCAAATCTGAGTGAAATGAACCAAGTTGTTACATTGAATGATGTTTTGCAGATGCAGAAATGTAATCGTAGTTCATGTATTTGAAGAAATGCCTTTAGTAGAGCCACTTGTTTTAACCTCTGGTTTTTAAATGTTCTTTAACTGAGCATGTTTGCTTTGTATAAGTAATTTTGCTTGAATTAAAATGGCCTCAATTTAGTCCTAATTACCAGTTTAGGTATACATTTCCATCCAATTGGCGACAGAGGTTTGTGCAACTATTCTATAATCTCAATTTTCCCCACCAGAGGTGGGGAAATTCAAGCTTCCACATACCAAAAAGTTTAGGGGGATCCATCACATTTTCAACTGATTGTTTTGTCAAACATGCTCACTCTGGTTTTTGCGCATGCTCGCCAATAATGAAAAGTGTTGGCTATGGACAGGGTAGGGATTACAAAAACGCCAACTATAATCCGTTACATTACCAGCAAAAATATTGTATTCAGATTACTTTTGAAAAACTAGATTCAAGAACTACTTTTCAATTCAAAGGATGTTTGCAAAAAATATTTTTCTCAATTAAATTTAAATCGGCATCGAAAAAGCACATTTTAATTTTTTGCACCTGAGCGAGTCTGACACACATGTGTTTGGTTCGCGGGAAAAGAGCAGGAATATGCATTTGTAGGCTACAGCCTGTTATGTTTGTTCCTTATGACAAACCGGGGCATAGGTTTTACGTTTAATGAATTTACTTCAGCTGGAAAACTCCATGTTTAGCCATGCAAGGCATTCCTTAACCATCTGCCTCCCGCATAGCCTGCTGGGTAACGTAGTCTTAACACACAGCCCAGGGTGTCTTCCGATGGTGCGACTGCGGCATCCAAAGATTATCCAACTGCAATAAACGCTTGGCGGTAAGGATGACAAGTGTAGTCTAAGGCGATACCGATATCACTTGATCGATTTAGCACACTGCACTCTGCTTTAGCTATTTGCGCCTTATGGATTGTGGTTGGCGGTTCACAAATCTAAATGTCTTTAAACCCAATGTTTGAATTCGATCACTGAACTGCCTCTTATACCAGTGACAAAAGCGCTCTTGCAACAGCTGAACAGTGCGGATCCCAGCATATTGAATGAGGCTTTTATTGCTCAAATTCATGCAGATAAATTCCGTAGGCCAAACAGACACATTTGATACTTATTACATTGCTTCTTTAATGCCCCGAGACTCCATGAGAACCTAAAAGCTTGTTTGAATGTTTATCAACATTGAAATGTAAACAAGTCCTGTATAGCCTAAACGTGGTTAAAACAATGTTGATATCATGGATGGTCAATCCTTGCGTCCATAGCTTTGTTTATATGAGCCGGGTTCCATTTCTAGGGCTATCCCTGTTTTCTACCGAAGAGGCGGGGCGTCCATTTTGTATCTGCCCTTTATACAGCTGCTTATTTTTAAAAAATGTCGCCAACAAAAAGCATGCACTTGCTATGGGCATAATGTAACATGGCATTCATTTTCACATGTGTAGAGAACTTAATTTGCCTTTAACCTCAATGCTATTCGACGCAGTAACTTACGTAGCATATCGCATGTTTACAGCAACGTGGTTTAACCTCATGCGTAAACGAGTTCAACGCATTTGTCGCAAGTCGTTGGCCTAACCGAATGAATTGAAACAAATTAACCCGTTCACGGCAAGTTCCGTATTAGCAGGTTTTACTTTCGGTTTGGTACACCAGATGAAAGTATTTTTGGTTATGGGAAATAATGCTTTACACTTTTCAAAACAGAAATTGGGTGAATTTAGAATCTCAGCAACCAGGAAATTGCTGAGCGATTACATTTAATAGACACACCATGTCAAAGAAATTGTAAATGTGCAACTCTACAGAATTAACGTTACAACGCCTGGTCAATGTCTACTATCCCCCACTCAAGGTATACCAAGAAAGTACACTGTCAGCCCAGAATGTCCATAAAGGAGGGGGTAATAAACCAAACATGAGGTAGTGGAAAGTTTATTTACAATAAATGGCCAAAATGAGATTAAAACAGTTCTACGCCACATGACTCATGCACATTACAAGATGACCTGAAGGTATCAACCATTTCTAAAATACACTTTCAAAACCTGAGAGGTTAGGAATGTTTGGCAAGACACTTGCTACTTCTGTACTATAAATCACAAGCCTTTATCCTACCAATGAGACATTACAAAATTAATTGAAACTAGTACATACTAATTCATAGTTCAGAGAAAACACAGCCCCAACCATGCCCGCCCACCTAGTTACCCTCCAAAGAGGGAGTTCAAAAAGTGTTCATATTATGCACGCTCGCCTCGGATTCGCCTGGCCAGCTGAATGTCTTTGGGCATGATTGTGACCCTCTTGGCATGGATGGCACACAGGTTGGTGTCCTCAAACAGGCCAACAAGGTATGCTTCACTGGCTTCCTGTAATTGGAGAAAACAAGCATTTCTCAGAAAAGTAACAATTACATCTTAATTTAAAGGGATACTTGGATTTTTTAATGTGCTCTTTAATTCCCGAGTCAGATTAATTTGTAGAGACTATTTTTATGTTCCAGTATGAAGGAAGTTTTGCGAGCTAATGCTAACTAGCCTTAGTGCTATGACTGGAAGTCTATGGTACCTGCTAGCATGCTCCCGAAGTATCCCTTTTAGTGCAGCAGCAAACCATTACAAGCAAGTCCACACACGCTCACCACTTTGCTTGGTCCAACACTTTAACATGGGTAATTCTAAAATTAAACCCCATGTGACTAAACCCAACAAACTCAATCTGTTCCAATCCAAATCATAAAGTTCACTTGCCTGCAGAGCGCCAATGGCTGCACTCTGGAAGCGGAGGTCAGTCTTGAAGTCCTGGGCAATTTCACGGACCAGACGCTGGAAGGGCAGCTTCCTGATCAGCAGCTCAGTGGATTTCTGGTACCTACGGATTTCTCTCAGAGCCACTGTACCCGGCCTACACAACACATTTAAAATAAGTATCTGCAGGCCAGTCAACATTTGCCCAGAAGTCCAACACTGCAGAAAATCGAGAAGGTCCAGGTGAAGTGTTACCTGTATCTGTGAGGCTTCTTCACACCGCCAGTAGATGGTGCGCTTTTCCTTGCAGCCTTGGTGGCCAGCTGTTTCCTGGGCGCTTTTCCGCCAGTGGATTTACGGGCGGTCTGCTTAGTACGTGCCATGGCTTACTTGACTACTGAAAATACATCAAATTCAAATGTGTAAGGAACAAGGTGGCAATAGTATTAAAGTAAGCGCAATATGATCCTTAGTCAAGGTTACTGAAGGCCAGAAAATTGACCCGTTGAGACCTGGCTAGTGTGGGTGCACTAGATTATTCCAGTAAAAAGGTATCAATTGGCATGCACCTACAGTCAATACCGACAATGGACTAATATTAGCTTCATACGGGCCTTATACTAACGCCGCCAAGCTAGCTACTGCAGCTAGTAGGAAACGACAGCCATAATAGAAGAAAATAAAGCACCAAAATGACAAATCGACATCGGCATTGTGTAGTTCCATAATAACGTTCTGTGGAAAATAATTGTAATCGTGTGGAATGTGCGATAACTAGATATCCACTTGATAACTGGCAAGTCGGCTAGCCAGGAACAGGACATGGTTGAACACACTGGAAGCAGGGCGCCAACTATCTGAACCAATGGCGGGTCAATTGAAACTAACGTTAGCTATGTAAAATGTCTAGTTAGGATAGCTAACTACCCACGGCGTGGTACTAAAACTACCATCAAAATCAGTAATTAACTACTCATTACTAGATTGTTAAGGGCAAACCAAACTGAACGCTAGTTCAGAAATGTGCGCACCAACTACTGTTAATCTGCTATTCAAGCCACCATTACGCGGCTTGTAACCTACACGTTTCGTTTATCTTCAAAGATGCTAGGCAGCTGCCCATTTTGTAACATGGCGCCTACAACGAGGAATCATATTCCCATTGCCACACAATGGCCTTCAAGGCCTAGTTGAAGTAAATTACCTTACTCAGCGAAAATCGTAGAACACACAACACAATCAAAACGAGTCGCTTGAATGTCGCAAATCGTAAACATTAAAACACGTTATGCTTGGTAGGTACTGTAGTTAACTGTCGAGACAAACTAGTTCTGTTTTACAGTAACGTTGGCTAGCTAACAACAAAACCTCGCTTGATAGATTTGGGTACCTACATAATAGCAAAACGAACATTGACATAAAACGAACATTGACATGAACCAC
Source organism: Oncorhynchus tshawytscha (assembly GCF_018296145.1). NCBI lineage: Eukaryota > Metazoa > Chordata > Actinopteri > Salmoniformes > Salmonidae > Oncorhynchus > Oncorhynchus tshawytscha. Next base: position 13,251,563 of record NC_056452.1, on the reverse strand, counting down.
ACACCGTATTAATTTGATAAAATCTTATCTAGCTACCTCTGTGACCAAAACAGACGTTCAAATGTTTTTCAAATGCCGTCTTCTACCGCTTCGGTGACTGTTCGTTAAGGGGAAACCGCACATTCTATTTATACTTTTTTTGTCTGATTTGTAGACCTGCCCACAAACATCAGCGAAACGCTTTGTATTGGTCAAACCACAATGACGCAGTCTTCTTTACAAATTGAATCAAATTTCTAACAAGTTTATCCAAGCGAAGTGTGAGACTCGTTTAATGATAAACAACATACCGGTAAACAAATTAAACGTAACACTTTAGTTAATTTTCAATCTAGAAAGTGGCATCTGGCAACAACAAAAATATGAAAAGCGGAACCAAAAGTATTTAGAAACTTTGCCGGTTCGGAATAACGATGGACGTGTACACAATGCTTGATACAGGCCCGGTTCATACATAGCCACAGTTAGGATTAGTCACACATGTATTTGATACAGCTCAGTGATGCATGCCTGTCGTTTCGAAGAAAGTCTGCCAAACATTTTTATTTGGTTGCTTGATATAGCGTTGTGAATCTTTTCAAAGGTGAGCATAAAGGCCTTTTCTCACCAGGTCCGTTAAAAATAAAAAATACGACGCCATTCACACCAATTGTGAAATATCGTCCTGCTGCAATCCGGCCATTATTTATTCGAAACAGGTTTGATTTTTGCGTATTTTCTCTTTCCCCAAAAATATGTTGACCAATAGGAATTGTTTTCAGGGACACGTGATCTTTATCACAAAGGTAAACTTGTCTGACAGACTGATCGTGTTCGTGTCTCAGCACAGGGAAGTATATGATAAACAGCATGTAAACTTTTGCTTGTTTTATTTTTTTTTTAAACCCAATCATCATTTGACAAACTGATTCTAAGTAACTGTAACATATACAATTGTGTCTAGACATGGCAACGCAAGCACATTGAGGGAAGCGCAGGAAACTGCTTCCCAGCGAGCATTGCCTACACTCAGCAGCCGTAGCCAGGTAGACCTAGATAGACCTAGAGCTATAGGCTAAGCTTGGTGTTATATCATTAGCCTATATCGTAATAAACAACAATTCGTACAAAAAACGCAACAGACTTGGTGAATAAGGGCCTTAGGGGTGCAAAAACAATACTTTGATCATCCGCTAGTTAAACTTTATGTCATGTTCAGCTATGTCATGATGCCATGTTCAGCTTTGGCATAATATTTCTGCAGCAATCTACATCTCATTTGAGAGAAACAGAAGTTATATGAGTGTCTTCAGAGTTGTCATCTGGAAATAGCTGGTGCTGAGTGAATCATGACAGAGCATAAGACACTGGTCATAGGTAGGACACAAGTCATTACAAGAAATTCCTTTACATTATTATGCATTGTAGGATGTTTTAATACTGTGTCTCTGCATGTGCTTGTATTTGTGTCAATGTTTTGGAGCAGACTTTGAGCCTCGGGTGAATGACACTGCCCAAGGTGAACAGAACCAACAAAGCAGAACAAAGAAACAACTCTGGGTACGCAGTGAAAACTCTTTCACTTTCAACTTCTTCCCTGATGGTGCACCAGCAGCACAGGGGGCAGAAACTGCCCTTTCAGATGTGAAACACCAGTTTGCAGGATTACAGACAAAAACATCCACCGCTTCTACAGAACAGGGTTCTGGTTTTGCATTCAACTTCCAAATCCCTGTTAGTATACCAGGGGAGATGGAGAAAGAAATTGGCACACCAGTACCCTCAGGGGCTGTAGCTCTGAAAGAGCCCAAAGAGGAAAAGCCTCAGGGCCAGAACGCTCAACAAGTAATTAAAGCACCTGAGCCAATCACATCTTCTAAAGCCAAGAAAAATAAGAAATCTGGTCATAAGAAAATTGCCAGCGAAGGACAGCAAAAACAGATGACAAACTTGACAGACACAGAAGGGACTCGTGGGGAGGATGGCACAATGCTGGTGGGTGATGGTGTTGTTTGAATTTAATATTTACATTCGATTCAGTGTGGCTGGTGTATATCAGTTCAACTTTTGGTTGTATTTTTCAGACTACAGAACAGCAGCTGAAAAGAGAGCTGGACTGGTGCATTGAGCAGCTGGAGTTGGGCATGGCTACTCTGAAGGCTACGCCAAAACAGAGTGGGTGTAGTTTAGACTCTATAATCCAGTTGATCTCTGAAGTGTACGATAAACAGTATATTCAAATGTGAGATGTTCATAAAGTGAATAAGTAGATTGTTATGAGATGCATAAAAAGTTTGATGTGGGATTATATCTTGAGTCTTTGCTGTCTGTAGAGGAGGAGGCCTCTCGTGCCCTTAAGACGCTGCGCAGCTCCAAAGCCCCCCTGGCAAAGAAGAGGCAGGTGATGAGGGCCATGTCTGGGGACTACAGGAAGAAGATGGAGGAGGAGAAGCACAAGCAGTTCAAATTGATTCATGCTGGTGAGTGGAGCGAGAGAGAAAGTCAGATATTAGTACAAATCACATTTTATTGGTCACATACACATATTTCGCAGATGTTATTGCAGGTGTATTGAAATCCTTGTGTTCCTAGCACCAGCAGTGCAGTAATATCTAACGATACAGCAAGACACATAGAAGTTCACATTTAAACAGGCTTGAAGTGAAAAAAATAAACATGCAGCTTACACTAAAGTCAGACCAGAAATACTGCAAATGATGATAGATATAAATATGTGGCAACTAAGTATTTATCTTTTTATATTGCAGCAATGACATCGGCTCAGGTCAAAGTAGTGGCAGACCCTGCTAAGAAGTCTATTTTCCACAGGAAAGCGGAAGGTAGAACAGAGACTCTACCCTTAAAATTAAATGCAAAGAGTCAACAAGAGAATTTACAGGCACAGACTCCAAACACAAGTGTGCTGAACCAGGAGAACTCAACTTTTGTCTTCACTCCTGCTAATGAAGAGTTCTGCTTTAACTTCCTCTGATTTGCTCTGGGGAAGTATTTGCTCAAGAAATCAGTCTTACTCTATTGAGGAATACAAATGAAGCCATTTTTAAAGTTCTTTGCTTGAATGCTCTCCATCTGAATAATGGTTTCGGTTGATTATAATGCTTTTGGTTGTGGTTTGATTAAGTATTGTAAACCTTTTGATTAATAAAATTGATTATTTGGGTAAATATCTGCATCACGCATGAATTCATTGAAGTTACATCAATCTACGACCATCTCTACATTTATTGAAACTGAAAGGTTAGCATTGTCCAGCAACAATGGTCTTGAGTTCAGGAGGGAGAACAACGTTACAAATGTGCCCATGGGGCAGCTTCAGTGTGTACTATTTCATGCCATAGTTTCTCTTGCTTCTTATTTTGTGTATCTCTATCAATCAAATACTGTATGACTGGGGTAAATATAATGTACATGAGGTTCAAAAAGTCTTGACTGGGGAGAGTTTCCACAAAACCCTGACTGTTTCTGGAGCTAGGAATCATGGGAAATGAAGTTACCCACCCAAATGTTTACTTTAGGCATTAAGTTCTCAAAGAAAAATGACTACAACTACCAGGAATATTGACTGCACAACTTTGGGCAGTCACCCGAGCAAATGTAATTGTAACACAAGCAAACGAGAAGTCTTGAAGACTAGGCAACTGAAGAAAAACTCGTTTTTACGGTAAGTTTAAATGCTTAAACTATTGCTTAATATAACGGTTGTTTCTTCTGTCCAACAGCTCTGTTAGTTTTTTAATTTATGCGTGTGATTCTATATTAAAATGGCTAGATAAGCTAGCTAACGTTAACGTAGCTAGTTAGCTGTTGTTCGCACCATCCAAAAAGGGGCTACAAATGTGCTTAGCCTGTTTTCTTAGCTAGCTACATGACAATGACAGAAGAGTTGGCTACAACACACATAGTATGAGACCAGGCCAAAGATTGCTCGCTGGAAAACATTTCTCCATGGCATCCTTTCTAAATTGGGTGTCTTATGTGCAGATTACAGCCGTGCAGTGGGAGCTTGCCTGGTCTGGGTTGAGAATGTCAGAGTTGAGCGACGAGGCGAGTGAATCGGAGCAGTTTGGTGTCAGTCTCTCCCTGTGGCTAGGGGACATTAACACTTTAGTACGACCTGAGGAATTGGATGTTCCCCTCGACCTCCACACCGCCTGCTCTATTGGCCAGTATGATGTGGTATCAGAGTGTATTAAAAAGTGAGTACCTCATCAATTGTGTTTGTGAGAGAGACTGGACGCTTCTCAACACTCATTGATAGTAATTTCCTGCTATGTCTTTTTTAGAGGGGAGGTGAATTTGGACAGCAAGAACATTGGTGGCTGGACTCCCCTGATGTATTCCTCATATATTGGGCATGACAACATTGCTAATCTTTTGCTGGAGGCTGGAGTGAACGTTAATGCCACCACTGGCAAAGGTCTGACACCCCTTATGCTGGCAGCGAGCTGTGGAAATGAAAGCATTGCATACTTCCTTATACAGGTCAGATTTACTTTTCTGAATCAACAATTGTTCAAATTTTCACCATAAATAAACTTTAGTTTAGGTTTAATTAAGTGTAATGGGTGGTGGTGGTTTTATTGTACACTATGAAACAATTTCCTAATTGTTTTATCTCCCAAAAGCAAGGTGCTGAATTGGAGCTGAAGGACTCTCGAGGCTGGACAGCCCTGTACCACTGCACCAGCACTGGCCACCAGCAGATGGTCAAGTTCCTGTTGGATAGCAATGCCAATGTCAATGTGAGGTGAGTATCGTCAGTCAAATTAAGACAACCACAACCATCTATGTCCCACTATTCAATCATGAGGTGTGTAATGACACGTTTCTCACCTGCAGAGAGCCAGGGTCTGGCTTCACTCCGCTGATGGAGGCTGCTGCTTCTGGACATGAAATCATTGTACAATGCCTCCTTGACCATGTGAGTAGGTTTCCGTTTGCTAGTATTTACAGTACTGTCATTTTCATATTTTAGTCTCAAATACGTACCTGATGCAAATCTGTTGAAGGGGTACTAAACCTAGTTTGTACATGATAAATCTGGTCTCAGGGTGTCAAAGTAGATGAGCGGAACGCCAAAGGAGAGACCGCCCGTGCCCTCGCTATGATGTACGGCCACACAAAGATCGCCAGCCTCATTGACATGCGCTCTCCTAAAGCCAAAGCAGGTGCAGGGGAGGACTTGCATACTAAGAAGATTACTCTTTAAATCTGATACCTTTTTGTACCTCAACTTTTGGAACAATTGTGGTGGAGCAGTTTAGGTTCTCATTGCACCTACATTTGTCCCCCACAGGACACTTTGAGGACCTGAGCTCGTCAGAGGACTCTGACAGCAGTGCTCCCCCCAGACTGAGTCGCTTGAGTCGCAGCCGAGCCAAGGGCCCCAGCATCCACGATGGGCCTCAAGCCATCGCCAAATTCAGAGTGGGAGGCCCCAGCAAACACTCAGGTAGCGTTCTTTAGGTTACTTCTCTATTACAGCTGTATCTATTCCACAGAAGAAGTTGAAATGGTTGTGCTGAATCCAATTACTGCTCTGCTGCTAGATACTGTCCTGTTGGACCTTGTTTGATATAGCTATTATTCACATTCCTATAGAGCCAGCGGTTGCGCCCCCGGGATACATTGCATTCCGTGATGTCGGGGAGCAGAGTGAGGGCATGTGTTTCCGTGACGTCACCTCGCCTATCAACGAGCTGGACGGTCAGAGCAACAGCAGCAGAGGTATGGCTACATAGTTAAGCACACTTAACCGTTCACCTGTTCACTTATTTGTCACTAGATCGTCCTAGAACAGCAGCAACTTTACACGTTTCCTCTACACAGAAATACCAGTCTACACTTCTACCCATTCCGCCATGTTGCTAATCCAGCTGCTGTGATATTCCGCTATAGATGAGAGCCCCTTCTTTGATAACGACATGCCCACCATGAGGAGCAGCAGTAGCAGCAGCGAGGGACTTCCCCGCGTGATCGGACTTAGCCGGGAGGGCTCGCTGGAGAGTAACGAGGTAACCACACACGGCACGGTGACTGCACATTGACACATTCACATACCACAATGGTGATTCCATTGAGCCCTTTTGTCCTCCATTCACAATGTACCTTTGTCCTTTTTAGGACTCGGATCAGGCTAAAAAGAGCTGCTCCCGTCGCGCAAACAAGGGTCATCACGGTAAAGGCAAGGGTCGCCATGGTAGCAGCAGTGAAACGGTGCAGCCCGGTGGCCCAGGGAACTGTGGGATGCGCTCGCCTGTAGGTGGTCGTCCAAACTATGCAGGTCCCAAGGCACGTGTCAGTGTTGTTGGATCACTATACATTCATGAATATTTCATGCTGTTCAGTGAGTTCTGTTGTGTTTTTCCCTCGAGCAGTGTCTGATCTATACCTGACCTTTGACCCCTGCCCTCTTGTAGGATCTGGCTGAGTTCCTGGAGCAGATTGGCTTTTCCAAGTACCTCCCCCTGTTGGAGGAACAGGACATTGACCTAAGGATATTCCTCACCCTCACAGAGAATGACCTTAAGGAAGTGGGAATCACGTAAGTCGCCGTGGTCTCTCACGTACCTACCTTTGTCTCCGAAGCCCTCACTCGTAGTGTCTGTGACATATCCACATTCTATCGGCTACTGACTTTCTGTCCATCTCAGACTTACTCTAGGCACCATAGAATATCACACGTCTCTCCATTCTGATTGACTTAGTTTTCTCCACTGCAGGCTTTTTGGACCCAAGCGCAAGATGACCTCAGCGATTGCACGTTGGCACAGTAGTGCCCGGCCACCTAGTGATGCTCTGGAGCAGGCCTACGCTGACCAGCTGGAGGCTGAGATGCAGGAGATGGCCATTCAGCTACATAAGGTGTCTACACGATAAAGAAGCAAAAACTAACCAAAACCTTATTTCTAAACCATCGCTCCTCTCCTCCCCCAACCCCTCTTTCTCCTCTCTGGTGTAGCGGTGTGAGGAGGTGGAGGGCCTGCAGGGCCAGATGTCTCAGGAGAAAGAATTGCGCACAGTGATGGAGGGATGCCTGATGGAGTACAAGATGGCCTGGAGGAAGGTGCACACAGAGCTGGTAGACAACCACAGGCTGGCCCAGGACATGAATGCCGTGCTAGAAAAGGCCCGCGCCTGCCGCTGCGAGCTCCTGTCTCGCCTCAGTGCCGACGGCAACGGCAGTCCTTACCACGGCGACGGAAAACTGAAAGGCGATACTGGTGGAAAAGGTGGGTGGCCGTGAGCTGCATTGTTGGATGACGGGTCATTTGCATGGCCACAAAACCAAATATCCTTCTGCCACTCCTTTGGAAAGCAACTTATTATTTCTCTTCTCGTTCTTTCCCTCAGGTGGAGAAGGCTTGAAGTCCACCAGTATCTCGGAGTTAATGACAACGCTGGATTCGTATGAAGAGGAGCTAGGTAGGACAAACTATCACAGGTTTTCAAATCTATCCAGTGCTCGGATGCTAACCATTGTTATGAGAGCTACTGTTGTCTGAGTGTGTCTGGTTGTTTGATCCTGCCAGGGGAGACCCTCCAGGCTGTCCTGCAGAACCTGAGAAGACTGAGTGTCCCAGAGAAGGTCACAGACAGCTGGGAACAGCCTTAGGCAGTACTGGTGAGTGTCTGGGTGGGTATAGACGTTAGGTGCTAAAGCAAACCATCAACATGAATGGCTAACCATTCTTTAGGTAGCTAGGACCCAATCAACATGAGTAAGAAGTTCTGGGTCTCAATTCTGTCTTCAAAAGGCTTCCTGAAAATGCTGACGGAGGGTGAACATGCCACCCTGAACACACTCAATGGACTGGGAGTGGGCCAGACCAGCTGGCCTGAGGACCAGTGTTCCCAGGCGCTCCCGAATGGGACAGGGGTTGTGGCCTCTAGCCTGGCCAAAGATGGAAGAGGCCATTGGCAGCTACTGCAGGGATATGACAAACGGGCAAGGGCAGCTGTCCCTCACATGCCTGTGCTGGTGATGGTGGACTGCTTCAGTTGAATTAGGAGGTGCAGTCGGGGGAAAGCTGATAAACCAGCAAGGCTGTAGATCCTATACTATATGTATGAGACACATGCATGCTGTGATCAATGATGCAGCCAAACAAAATAAAGATCACTCATGTTTCTAACTAACCTGATTTTTGACATGAAGAGAATGAATGTACATGAATTGATCATTTTAGATTTTTAAAAAAATATGTTTTGTTGCATGTTAGTGTCGTCCTGCTGAATGTAACCTCCCTTGTTAATATTTCACCATGCCTGTGTTACTGTCTTCTATAATGTTTAACTGTGTTTTGTGGGATGTTTTATTTTTTTCAAACTTTCCATTTTATTGTTCATGTTCATATGTTAAGTATGACTTCAGTGAATGTCGTGTGTAATCAAAAGCGCAATAAATGTTGTCGTGGCAGTCTAAAACCTGTGCATTATTAGGTTAACTTTCCAGGCAATTTTATCTTAATGGTAATTTCTCAACATTGTAGTATACCAGTCTTACTTTCATTATTAATTACATGTTTAATTAAGGTGTAAGCACAATTTAGTCTAATCTATTCCTTTTCAAATTCTAGTTCCGTAAGCATTATGGCAATATGTCCCATTCAAAAGGTCACTCACTGACTGGATTATGATACAGCTGAGCTTCAAAATATTTTATTGCCATAGAAAACAGTGCTGGAGATTCCATATCTGATGAATAAAGGCCACATCATCAAGACCGACATCTTTATCGCTATTTATATACACAAATTATCCATTTAGAGTAAATTGTTCCACCCAGCTGAGCAATACACTGAATAAAAAATTTTACATTTCAGCAAATATACAGTACCAGTCAAAAGTTTGGGTTTTTCTTTATTTTTACTTGTCAACTTTGGAGAATAATAGTGAAGACGTCAACACTATGAAATAACACATGGAATCATGTAACCCCAAAAAGTGTTTGAAAAATCTAAAATATATTTGTTTTAAGTAGCTAGCCTTGATGACAGCTTTGCACACTCTTGGCATTCTCTCAACCAGCTTCATGAGGGAGTCACCTGGAATGCATTTCAATTAACAGGTGTGCCTTAAGTTAATTTGTGGAATTTGTTTCCTTTATGTGTTTGAGCCTATCAGTTGGGTTATGACAAGTTAGGGGTGGTATGCAGAAGATACAGACCAAGTCCATATTAGGGCAAGAACAGCTCAAATAAGCAAAGAGAAACGACAGTCCATAATTACTTTAAGACATGGTCTGTCAATCTGGAAAATTTCAAGAACGTTGGACGTTTTTTCAAGTGCAGTCGTAAAAACCAAGAGCTACGATAAAACTGGCTCTCATCAGGACTGCCACAGGAAAGGAAGACCCAGAGAAATCTGAAATTAACTGCATCTCAGCACCTCACAGAGTTCAAGTAACATACACATATCAACATCAACTGTTCAGAGGAGACTGTGTGAATCAGGCCTTCATGGTCAATTTGCTGCAAAGAAACCACTATAAGGACACCAATAATAAGAGACTTGCTTGGGCCAAGAAACACGAGCAATGGACATTAGACCGGTGGAAATCTGTCCTTTGGTCTGATGAGTCAAAATTTGAGATTTTGGGTTCCAACCGCCGTGTCTTTGTGAGACGCAGAGTAGGTCAACAGATGATCTCCGCATATGTGGTTCCCACAGTGAAGCATGGAAGAGGATCGATGGTGCTTTGCTGTAGACACAGTCTGATTTATTTTGAATTCAATGCACACTTAACCAGCATGGCTACCATAGCATTCTACAGCGATATGCCATCCCATCTGGTTTGCACTTAGTGGTACTATCATTTGTTTTTCAAACAGGACAATGACACAAAACACACGTCCTGGCTGTGTACGGGCTATTTGACCAAGGAGAGTGATGGAGTGCTGCATCAGATGACCTGGCCTCCACAACCCCCCAACCTCAACCCAATTGAGATGGTTTGGGAAGAGTTGAACCGCAGAGTGAAGGAATAGCAGCCAACAAGTGCTCAGCATATGAGGGAACTCCTTAAAAATGGTTGGAAAAGCATTCCAGGTGACTACCTCAATTAAGCTAGTTGAGTGTGCCAAGGGTGGCTACTTTTTAGAATATAAAATATATTTTGATTTGTTTTTGTTACTACATGATTCCATATGTGTTATTTCATAGTTTCGCTGTCTTCACTATTATTTTACAATGTAGAAAATAGTAAAAAATAAAGAAAACCCCTTGAATGAGTATGTGTCCAAACTTGGTACAGTACAGTGTGTATGTATGTACGTACACACACACACATATATATATATATATACAGTTGAAGTCTAAAGTTTACATACACTTAGGTTGGAGTCATTAACACTCGTTTTTCAACCACTCCACCAATTTCTTGATAACAAACTATTGTTTTGGCAAGTCAGTTAGGACATCTACTTTGTGCATGACAAGTCATTTTCCCAACAATTGCTTACAGACATATTATTTCACTGTATCACAATTCCAGTGGGTCAGAGGTTTACATACACTGAGTTGACTGCCTTTAAACAGCTTGGAAAATTCCAGAAAATGATGTCATGGCTTTGAAGCTTCTGATAGGCTAATTGACATAATTTGAGTCAATTGGAGGTGTACCTGTGGATGTATTTCAAGGCCTACTTTCAAACTCAGTGCCTCCTTGCTTGACATCACGGGAAAATCAAAAGAAAGCAGCCAAGACCTCAGAAAAAAATGTGTAGACCTCCACAAGTCTGGTTCATCCCTGGGAGCAATTTCCAAAAGCCTGAAGGTACCACGTTCATCTGTACAAACAATAGTACGCAAGTATAAACACCATGGGACCACGCAGCCGTCATACCACTCAGGAAGGAGACATGTTCTGTCTCCTAGAGATGAACGTACTTTGGTGCGAAAAGTGCAAATCAATCCCAGAACAACAGCAAAGGACCTTGTGAAGATGCTGGAGGAAACAGGTACAAAAGTATCTATATCCACAGTAAAACAAGTCCTATAATCGACATAACCTGAAAGGCCGGTCAGCAAAGAAGAAGCCACTGATCCAAAACCGCCATAAAAAAGCCTGACTGGTTTGCAACTGCACCTGGGGACAAAGATCATACTTTTTGGAGAAATGTCCTCTGGTCTGATGAAACAAAAATAGAACTGTTTGGCCATAATGACCATCATTATGTTTGGAGGAAAAAGGGGGATTCTTGCAAGCTGAAGAACACCATCCCAACCGTGAAGCATGGGGGTAGCAGCATCATGTTGTGGGGGTGCTTTGCTGCAGGAGGGACTGGTGCACTTCACAAAATAGATGGCTTCATGAGGAAGGACAATTAGGTGGATATATTGAAGCAACATCTCAAGACATCAGTCACGAAATTAAAGCTTGGTCGCAAATGGGTCTTCTAAATGGACAATGACCCCAAACATACTTCCAAAGTTGTGGCAAAATGGCTTAAGAACAAAAAAGTCATGGTATTGGAGTGTCCATCACAAAGCCCTAACCTCAATCCCATAGAACATTTGTGCGCAGAACTGAAAAGGCATGTGCGAGCAAGGAGGCCTACAAACCTGACTCAGTTACACCAGCTCTGTCAGGAGGAATGGGCCAAAATTCACCCAACTTATTGTGGGAAGCTTGTGGAAGACTACCCAAAACGTTTGGCCCAGGTTAAACAATTTAAAGGCAATGCTCCCAAATACTAATTGAGTCTATATAAACTTCTGACCCACTGGGAATGTGATGAAAGAAAAAAACTGAAATAAATCACTCTCTATACTATTATTCTGAAATGTCACATTCTTAAAATAAAGTGGTAATCCTAACTGATTTAAAACAGGGAATTTGTACTAGGTTTAAATGTCAGGAATTGTGAAAAACTGAGTTTAAATGTATTTGGCTAAGGTGTATGTAAACTTCCAACTTCAACTGTATATATACACACACACACATACATACATTATTGTGTTCACTTAACTTTGAGTTTCTGTCATTGTCAAAGTGAGCACTGAATAGGCCAGCGGGCCCATCTCAAACTTTTAACAGTGCTCCATATGGTAGGTACATGATCCCTCATTCTCCTCTCCGACTGGTTAAATGAATTGGACTCCAGTCTTACCGACCTATCTTCCAATACAGTCATCCTGCTACCATGGCCACCTCCCTGTAGACCCCAGTCTTTGGAGAGGCCAGCCTGGATTGTGAGACCCAGGCCAGTGTGAGCCAGGTGAGGTGCTCCCCCTCTCACAGAGAGCTGGCTGGGAGGGGGTGGAGCTGAGGGTCAGGTGTACTCACACAGGTGTCCGCAGCCAGCCGGGCAGTGAGAATTGCTCTTTAACCAGTTCATCACGTGCTCCAGGTGCCCGCCATGACTGCAGCCTTGGCACCACACAAACAGCCCCTTCACCACATGGTGGCACACGGCACAAACACTGGCACACTGGTGGCACCTGGGGAACGGGAAAAGAAGTTGAGTGGCTATATTGCACAACTTTCCAAATGTCCTCTTGCCTGGCTCCTCTCTAAGTTTCTTCCTAGGTTCCTGCCTTTCTAGTGAGTTTTTCCTAGCCACTGTGCTTCTACATCTGCATTGCTTGCTGTTTGGGGTTTTAGGCTGGGTTTCTGTGTAGCACTTTGTGACATCTGCTGATGTAAAAAAGGGCTTTATAAATACATTTGATTTGAGAGTATCTAGAAATATGTACATTTGCCATTTAGTTACACTGTTTCTCATTAGGTTAGTAACGCTTCACTTAACCATTTACTGTGTTAGGTAGGTCAAAGTTATACCGGTCACAGATCCAGCCCCTGTTGCTCATGGGCCGTTTGCAGTTGCTGCAGTTGACGTGCAGCGTGGTGGATGTCTGGTTCAGACAGGTGATGGCGCTGCAAGTGCTCAGCTTGATGACCTCGTTGGACACGTTCCACAGCTCGAAACGCTGCAGCAAGTCAATGTAGGACATGTACCAGTGCTCCTGAAATAGGGTCACCGCTATTATTAGAACATGCAGAAATAAACAAAATATTTGTCCGCTTGGAAGACATGCAGATTACCAAGAATCTAACCTCCATCATTATTTAGTCAAGCAGTTATTTGTAAACCAAATCAGCTATGTTAAATCGTTCAGAATTCTCAAGAGCATCCAAATTAATTTTATGCAACACAATCATTGAATTTGTATTCTGGTTCAGGAACCGACCATACATATTCTCAACATTATTCCTATTAGAAAGCTTCAGTTCTTCACCATGACAACTGTTATATCCCTAGCTCTGACCTGAGTGAGGTCGTCGATCTCCTTGCGGATGCGGTCTCCCAGGACGATGAGCACCGAGACCGCCATCTGCACGTCGCCCTGCTCGGCGTAGTGGCTCAGCATCTCTCTGACCACGGGGCAGAAAAAGCGGGAAGGGAGGTGGGGGCTGAACAGCGGCTGCGAGATGGCGATCAGGGAGAGGGACTCTATGGGCGTCAGGCACATGACCTCCGCCTCGTTGCCGCTGGCGTGCGGCGAGTCGGCCTTGTCCTGCTGCAGGTGCTCCGGGACCGACGGGTTGTCCATGATCTCGTGGCGCAGCGGGAAGGCCTCCTGGGGGAGCGTGTACTCCTGTTCTTCCACTGAAAACACCGGAGAGAGAAGAATAATGCTCAGAAAGTACTAGGCCTAGATCATAGACTAGCTATGAAACATGGCTGTAACCTTCATTGAAATGGCATTTGACATATAAGGTTAGTGGAGGCTATTGGCTACATCAAAGGTCAAATAGGGGGTGCTTATATTTATCCTGTTTCACTGCATGTACAAGTGGGTAACCTGTACGGGTGTGAGGTGTGAAATGGAAATGTGTTTTTTTTTAAATTGATGTATTTCCCCAACTCCACCTTGGACACCCTCGGAGAGTCCAAGTCATCAGTGTTGAATGTATACGACCTGTGTTTGGGGTCAGACTCACCGGCCTGGATTTCGTGCTCCATAGAGTAGAGGTCATCGTCATCCAGCTCAGCGTCACCAAACATGTACTCCGCCTGTCCCTCACTCCCCTCTGTCTCCTCATTCTCTGCAGTGGGACAAATCTCTGTATTGTTTACTCATCTATTGCATCCATCATAGTAAAATGTGGTTCACAAAAACAACCTATATGTTGATTCATTTCTTCAGTCAAGTGGGAGCAGCTTGAATGTTTTTAGATTTTACTCTCACCGTCGTTGTTGGTGTTGATGAGCGAGTTCCCAGGCTCCAGGTGAATGTTGTCCTGTCTGCTCTCTCCTTTACTACGGTCCAGCCTGCTCTCCGTCCCCATCTCCTTCATACTGAAACTTGGGCGGACACAAAAATAGGATTTTAGTTTCTCCACACTATTTTTCAGCTTATGCGTTTTATGTAAAGCCTGTGGTCAGTACCTGTTCATTAAAGGAAGGTTGCCCAGTTTGCTGATGTTATTTGGACCAGGTGTTGAGAGGTTCGCTGGATCTGAGAACATAAGCCGAAGCATCGTCCATGTAGTAGAAACCTTCAAATGGGGAAATATGAAATAGGTTTGTTAGTGATCCTTAAAACTCTACTTAGTTCCACAACAATGTTTAATTGGATATGTGTAAATGAATGCAGCTCATCTCTGAGGGGAAGACTGACCAACCTGAGGTCTGTTGAGCTCCTTGGCCACCTTGGCATTGTGGTCGCACAGCTCGGCGAAGGGTTTGCCGCCGAGGAGATAGAGGCGCGCCGTCTTGACAAACCAGTCCATGCGCCTGCTCTCCAGAGACGACTCGAACACGCTGAGGGCGCTGGACACGTGGGCAAACTGCTCCGTCAGATCGGGCTTCTTGAAGAAGAAGATTGGGTAGCGGCGGTCGCCACCCGGGTAGGGTTTCCTGTTGGAGTCGCCACTGATGAGGCTCTCCTTGGCGGCAAAGGCAAGGTCGCCAAACAGGCCGAAGCACAGCCCCTCGGGGTTGGCCCGGTCCACGGGCCGGCTGGCATCCTTGAACATGTGCTGGTAGAGTGTGCTGTCCTTGGAGCCTGACAGCAGGAAGTAGGGGTCATGCTGGTGGCGCCACACGATGCCCGTGGTCACGTCCTTGTGCTCCTCGAAGGTGGCAAAGGGGATGAAGGGCCGTCGGACGTCCCACACGTAGATGTTGTGGTCCACCATCATGGAGCAGGTGGCCAGGTGCCACTTCCTCTCAGGACGCCACTTGACCCGTGCCACCGAGGCAATGGTTTGGACGCAGTAGATCTCTTTGGCCCGGTTGGTGGTCATGTCCCACACCTTCACCATCTTGTCCCGGCCACCAGTGGCCAGCCAACCCCTGCAGACAGAGGTCAATACATTAGTAAAGTGGCTGTTGATTAGAGGTCAACCGATTAATCGGAATGGCCGATTTCAAGATTTCATAACAATTGGTATTTTTGGACACCGATTGTGGCTGTTTTTTTGTTGTTGTTTTTTTACACCTTTATTTAACTAGGCAAGTCAGTTAAGAACACATTCTTATTTTCAATGACGGCCTAGGAACGGTGGGTTAACTGTCTTGTTCAGGGGCAGAACGACAGATTTTTACCTTGTCAGCTCGGGGATTCATTTTTGCAAATTTCCGGTTACTAGTCCAACGCTCTAACCAACCTGTCTTACATTGCACTCCAAGACGAGCCTGCATGGCAGGCTGACTACCTGTTACACGAGGGCAGCAAGTAGCCAAGGTAGGTTGCTAGCTAGCATTAAACTTATCTTATAAAATACAATCAATCTTAACATAATCACTAGTTAACTACACATGGTTGATGATATTACTAGTTTATCTAGCGTGTCCTGCGTTGCATATAATCAATGCGGTGCCTGTTAATTTCTCATCGAATCACAGCCTACTTCGCCAAACGGGTGATGATTTAACAAGCGCATTCGCGAAAAGAGCACGGTCATTGCACCAATGTGTACCTAACCATAAACGCCTTTCTTTAAAATCAATACACAAGTATATATTTTTACACTTGCATATTTAGTTAATATTGCCTGCTAGCATGAATTTCTTATAACTAGGGAAATTGTGTCACATCTCTTGCGTTCCGTGCAAGCAGTCAGGGTATATGCAGCAGGTTGGGCCGCCTGGCTCGTTGCGAACTGTGTGAAGTCCATTTATTCCTAACAAAGACCGTAATTAATTTGCCAGAATTGTACATAATTATGACATAACATTGAAGGTTGTACAATGTAACAGCAATATTTAGACTTAGGGATGCCACCAGTTAGATAAAATACGGAACGGTTCTGTATTTCACTGAAAGAATAAACTTTTTGTTTTCGAAATAATAGTTTCCCGCGACCATATTAATGACCAAAGGCTTGTATTTCTGTGTGTTATTATGTTATAATTAAGTCCATGATTTGATAGAGCAGTCTGACTGAGTGGTGGAAGGCAGCAGCAGGCTCGTAAGCACTCATTCAAACAGCACTTTTGTGCGTTTGCCAGCAGCTCTTCGCTGTGCTTCAAGCATTGAGCTATTTATGACTTCAAGCCTATCAACTCCCGATATTAGGCTGGTGTAACCGAAGTGAAATGGCTAGCTAGATAGCGGGGTGCGCGCTAATAGCGTTTCAAAAGTCATTCGCTCTGAGACTTGGAGTAGTTGTTCCCCTTGCTCTGCAAGGGCCGCGGCTTTTGTGGAGCGATGGGTAACGATGCTTCAAGGGTGGCTGTTGTCGATGTGTTCCTGGTTCGAGCCCAGGTAGGGGTGAGGAGAGGGACGGAAGCTATACTGTTACACTGGCAATACTAAAGTGCCTATAAGAACATCCAATAGTCAAAGATATATGAAATACAAATGGTATAAAGAAATAGTCCTATAATAACTACAACCTAAAACTTCTTACCTGGGAATATTGAAGACTCGTGTTAAAAAGAACCACCAGCTTTCATATGTTCTCATGTTCTGAGCAAGGAACTTAAACGCTAGCTTTTTTTACATGGCACATATCGCACTTTTACTTTCTTCTCCAACACTTTGTTTTTGCATTATTTAAACCAAATTGAACATGTTTCATTATTTATCTGAGGCTAAATCGATTTTATTGATATATTATATTAAGTTAAAATTAGTGTTCATTCAGTATTGTTGTAATTGTCATTATTATAAATAAATAAAATAAAAATCGGCTGATTAATCGGTATCGGCTTTTTTGGGTCCTCCAATAATCGGTATCGGTGTTAAAATCATAATCGGTCCACCTCTACTGTTGATTCAGGTGAATCAACAGCCACACTGTAAGCAAGAATGATTATTGTATCTAAAGAAAATTCACTTTAGATGAATGGTCAACCAATGCAAACATCAATACATTTTCAACATGTCTTTCTCTAAAGCCTCTACCTGTCATCGGGGTGCCAGTCACAGCAGAACACAGGGCCGGTGTGGGCTGTGAACATCCTCTCATACCGGTCAGGCCTCCGGATGTCCCACAGCTGGACGTTACCGTTCTCAAAGGAAGCAGCAAAAGTAAAGTAATCCTTCATGCTGAACTGAACATCTCTTACACTCTCCGACTGACCTGAAAAAAATAACATTGATAAACAGGAATGTTCTCAGGCCAGGTACATTACCATGTCGTGCGACTATGTTGTTTATTTAGTAACTAATAAGATGCTGTTTGTTTTGTATCCCAGGGGCATTCCTGGACATGAGCAGGGCCTGTTTTCCCAAAAGCATCTCAAGGTTAAGTTCATGATTAGAACCTTCGTAGGAGCATCGTTAAATCACCCAGCTGTTTCCCAAACCATCGTTAGTAAAGTCGCACTTCAAAAACTATTATTTACCAACTGCCACAGACCACTCATAGAACAGTTAAGTGCATTGTTTTTTGCCCTTCTGCGTCACTTTATACACAAAAGATCTCTACTCAACATAGAATCAAGTTGTTTATCTGTCTCTCTGTGACCGCCGATAACTTCGGAAAGAAGTTGACTATAAATACAAAGTTGCCAATGTCTTTGCAAGTGACGGAGAAAAAGATGTTCAAAATGAAAACTGAGAACTGCATTCCTACATAGGCATATACATTTAAATCATATGGGAATCAATTTCATGTTCAGTCAATTGAGTTCTATTCAATGCTACACTGTCTGTAATTTTGCCTCAATATATTTAATGATGTGTAACATGTGCGCAATGATGTGCCAAATTAAATTGGAAATTTATAGGGTAAGCATTAGAATAAGCCACCTCAATATTTTGCAGCCGTAAGGTGATAACTCTAGGAGCTGATCTGTCGTCATTATTGTGGAATAATTATGTTAAGGTAAGATTTGAATGGAGAAAGCTGATCAAAGAGCAGTGCTGCCTTTCTTCCTATCAGTATTGATACATGCTCCAACAACGCACTCAGCGAACGTTCTTTCTGCGTGGTGTTTTGGAAAGCGCATGTTACATCTTCGGCTGTTGTAAGAATGATGCATCGTTAAAACACTTGTAAGCCTAAAATGCATCGCTATCAGGAAACCAGGCCCAGGTAGGCATTTCTACACTCCACCCAAGGTGTTACTCCTGGGTTCAACCTCAAAAAAGTGCAAGAACTATCCACAGACACACATACCTGAAAAGGTGCTAACGGACTCCTTCTTTCGCAGGTCGAAGCACTTCATGTAGCCATCCTGGGAGCCACTGAGCAGCATGTAGACTTCGGTGGGGTGGAAGCACACCTTGTTGACCGTGCGCTTGTGCTCGGTGAACAGCTGGTCCTGCTTGTTGCGCGACGGCTTGCCCAGGTTCCAGGTGACTACCGCCCCGTTGGTGGCAGCCGTGGCCAGCAGGTTCTCCTCCATCTGGTGCCACATGACGTCGGCACAGCTGAAGTTGAGCGAGGGCTTGCGGCCCACGCGCAGGTTGAGCTTCTCCACAAACTGCTCCTCCTCCAGGCCATAGATCTTGAAGATATTGCGGCCGGCCACCACCACCTGTGTGGCATCGCGGCACACACTGATGGCGTTGGCGGGCGCGTCCAGGTGGCAGAACATGGTGCGTCCGCTGATGGCACTGCCGCCCAGGGCTGTGGTTACCCGCGACATCTTCTCCATGGCCTGGTGGGGGACAAAGAAGGGTGGTTGGGGAAATTATATTGGGAAATTCCAAAAGAATGCCCATAGTTTCGCCAGAAGATGGCACTGCTACTATGAAGAGAGCTCAGTTTGGTACTTGAGCTGTGCTGCTGGCAGTGGTCTGTCACATATTTATAAGACCCTGTAATCTCTAATTCATTTCAATGGACTTACTCCAAACAGCAGCGATCCTCTCTGCCTCTAGAGAAACACAGAGGCCTCCTCATACAGTCCTGTCAGAGGTTACCAGAGAAAAGTGTCATTATCCTCCACTTCAACAATCATCCACACGTATATGTTAATCTTGTAGAGCTGAGAAAGGGAACCCATTCAGTAGTGGGTCTGTAGGTTTTTGCTCCAACCAGCCAGCCACGACCTGATAGTACCTAGGCCTAACCAGTATCTACTTAGACAAAGTCCCTTCCTGTTCAGGTGCTGAGGTCCAAGCTGGAGCAAAAACCCTGACTGTCATTGCAACTCTTCAAAATCAAATTATCTTTAAAGAGTAGCTACACTGATACGTCACTGAGGCTGAGACAATTACTGCAACCAGATTAAACATTCACAAGTTACAACAAACAGTACTTACCTACAACCCAATAGTCTTCTATAACATGGCTCAAGAGAATATTCACCCCACTTTGCCCGAAGTGCATGGCGGACTGCTTAATGCTCCTAGCTCTCCAGATTCCTGCATGATTAGAACAGAGGGGCGCATAAAACTAAGATGACCATTCATTGCTTAAAACAATGTAACCACTGAACTTTGCAATGTTTAGGGAAGTTTACGACCTGCCATTTGAAATGTTTATAAATATTTGCTAGGATCTGGCTAGGGTAGCTAACGTACCTAGCTATACTAATTGTGTCGTTCACGTTCTCGATATGACCTCACAACAAGACTGAGACACACAGCCAATGAATGCATTTCAATAAGGAACATTTGTCTTCTAATTTGCAAGCAGAAATCACCTGGGAGCTGACTATAAAGCTTGCTAGCTAACGTTAACTTGCTAAAGTACTTAACGTTAGTTGCAACATAGCAGTCGGATGACATGATGCTAATTATTTTACTAGCAGGTTCAAAATATTAGTTGACGAGAAAGGTACCGTTATTTCCCAATATAAATGTTTTCAGTGCACAACAATTGGCGCTAATTTTGGAGGACTGACCTTGCTTTTGAAAAAACAAATGTTGTTCACTGCACTGGAGAACCGGAAGTTGTAACTGTTATTACCATGAATCTAGCGAAAACAAGCATAACAAAACGGAAGTACATGTTCTGAAAGGAATTCATTCATCGTTCATACTTTGTTTTGTAACATTTTATTACTGTTCTACACATATGGATGGTAAGTGTTTTTCTACCTTTTATTATTCTGACATCATGACTTTGAAGTCGCAGCTGAATGCATGTTTCTTGTTCTTCCCATACAGTTTCAGTTCATGCACCAATATCTATTGAATAGGCTATTTTGGGCCAGAATGAATATCAAAACAGAGAGTAGGCCTATTGAACTGAGAACTGAGAATGAGGCTTGTCAACTATGGTTTCTGTTCTCCAATGTATATAAAGGTTTAGATAGCAGCTGCCATCTGCAGTGTGTCAGGGGAAAAGGCCCTCCTCCCTCAGGAGTTTTGAGGAATAACAACATTCCCCTGTGTAATGTCCACTCAGGTCTGAGGTGGTTTTGGCCCATTAACCCTTTATAAAGCAATGAGTGGAGCACTATTCACCTGCAAAGACCCAGCTGTCTGGAGAAAGTTATATGGGAAATACTGGGAGGTAGTGGAGGCCAAGTCCCTTGGGAAGGGCAAGAAGTCTGGAAAACTGCTTCTCTTGGATAAATGGTAAGTGTGGCACATATATGATCCCATTACCAGGTATCAATGAAGAGCAGACTATCATCACAACTACAGTCAATCTGTCACATTAATAAACATAAACACACATAGATTTGAGCTTTCAATTTATCAGGACGGGGAATCCTTCAATGACATTTATGCATGCCTTTTGATTGATGTAAGTAAACGTGGGATATTTAGTCTGAGCCTCGTCTCTGGCCAGGTATCAAGAGGAGCTGCCTGTAGCCATCGCTGGGCGTGCTTATAAGTACGTCACCCAACCAGAGCTGGTGAAACTGATGGAGTGGAAGCTCACTGTAAGTAGTGCAGATAGATGCATAGCTTTATTGACTAAGTAGTAAGTGAATGTTTCTGATATTCCAGGTAATAATTTGAAATTAAAATAAAATAAAAATTCTAGTAACTATACTTTCCTTACTGTCCATGACCAAAGAAATCTCTTTAAACTCCCTGGTTGTGAAATGTCTTGGCACTGTATCACCTGCAGAGGGGGAAGTTCCGTCCGCGGCTGCAGCAGCTCGTGGCCTCGAACAGTGATGAGATGGTGGAGAAGTGCTCTAGAAAGGCCTTCAGTCTCCTCCCTGACGTCCAGGCAGCCATCACAGAACTCAGCTCTCTCAAAGCCCTGGGCCCAGCCACCGCCTCAGGTCAGCAGCACCCAGGGGCCGTCTGTCTGGTTCGCAGGATGAGAAAACACTTTTTAGGCAATTTTTAAGACTGACAAGACCGAGAAGGCTGACATGTTTTCTTCCTTTCAAGAGTAGAAAAAAAGTAACCTAGACAATGTTGGTTCAGTCACCTTAATGGGAAAAATTGATTTAGGCCTATCAATCTCATGAACAAAGCTCACAATGCAGGACGGAGGTTCCCAACACTCTGTTAAAGCATAGTTAATATTCAGGAAACTACAGCGATCTGGTAAGGGGCACAGTTTAACTTGGACTATCTTTGACTGGCCTTTGTGTTCCAGCTGTATTGGCAGCAGGAGCTCCCGAGCAGGCTGCATTCATGGCCGACGAGGCCGTTGAAAGTATCCCTGGACTGGGGCCCATCCAGTACACACCCAGGCACTATGCTCTCTACCTGAACAAGATGGCTACACACACACAAACACTTAACAAAGGTGAGATAGCAAGTGTGTGTGTGTGTGTGTGTGTGTGTGATGCACATTTGTGGATACATATTTAGTGGGTCCAAATATTATCTATCTGCAACATTGTAGTTTTGATCCATGTGCATTAGGCTTCCTCCTGGTGTGTGTGTGTGTAAGAGACAGAAGGGGGGGAAACTATACCCGGGATGTGGAAACCCCATGCCGTAATCTATGCTGACGTTGTTTGTTGACCCGCCTCCATCTTCCTCAGTGGACAGCGAGCGGGACTGGACCCCCCATAGGGTGGAGCTGTGTTTGTGGGCATGGGCGGTAGCCAATCAGCTGCAGCTCCCCCTGCTGAAGGATGTGAATCTAGAGAACAGCCTTCCCAATAAGTCAGACCCGGAGACCAATGACAGGCCAGCTAAGAGACAGAGGACCAAGTAAACTTTTTTTCTTCAGAAAACTACCTTGTAAAGCCTTTAATTTAACAATAGAGAATATGACTGGGATGAAAGAATGTCAGGCTACCTCAACATTATTGCAGTAGTGTTTTGTCTTTACGGTATGTCTAGTTTTACAGTGTAATGTGCAAATAAACTTCAAAATTAAATCTTTAAACAGTATTTATTTAGCATCTGGTGCTTGGTTAACTCACCCCATGTACCCACAATGTGTAGTGCCACTTGATGATACTTTTGTATATATAGTGTATGTAGACACCCCTTCAATTTTTTTTTATTTTACTAGGCAAGTCAGTTAAGTACAAATTCTTATTTTCAATGGCGGCCTAGGAACAGTGGGTTAACTGCCTGTTCAGGGGCAGAACGACAGATTTGTACCTTGTCAGCTCGGGGATTTGAACTTGCAACCTTCCGGTTACTAGTCCAACGCTCTAACCACTAGGCTACCCTGCCGCCCCAAATTAGTGGATTCTGCTATTTCAGCCACACAACCGTTGCTGACGTGTATAAAATCAAGCACACAGCCACGCAATCTCCATAGACACACATTGGCAGTAGAATGGCCTTACTGAAGAGCTCAGTGACATTCAACGTGGCACTGTCAAATGATGTCACCTTTCCAACAAGTTAGCTTGTCAAATTTCTGCCCTGCTAGAGCTGCCCTGGTCAACTGTAAGTGCTGTTATTGTGAAGTGGACACGTTTAGGAGCAACAATGGCTCAGCCACAAAGTGGTAGGCCACACGAGCTCACAGTGGGACCGCTGAAGTGCTTTGTCCTCAGTTCCAACACTCACTACTGAGTTCCAAACGGCCTCTGGAAGCAACGTCCACACAATAACTGTTAGTTGGAAGCTTCATGAAATGGGTTTCCATGGCTGAGCAGCCACACACAAGCCTAACGTCGGCAATGCCAAACATCGGTCAATGTGGTGTAAAGCTCGCCGCCATTGGACTCTGGAGCAGTGGAAATGTTTCTTTGGAGTGATGAATCATGCTTCACCATCTGGTAGTTCGACGGACAAATCTGGGTTTGGTGGATGCCAGGAGAACGCTACCTGCCCCAATGCATAGTGCCAACTGTAAAGTTTTGTGGAGGAGGGATATTGGTCTGGAGCTGTTTTACATGGATCGGGCTAGGTCCCTTAGTTCCACTGAAGGGACATTTTAACGCTACAGCATACAATGAAATTCTAGACGATTCTGTGCTTCCAACTTTGTGGCAACAGTTTGGGGAAGGCCCTTTCCTGTTTCAGCATGACAATGCCCCCGTGCACAAAGTGAGGTCCATATAGAAATGGTTTGTCTAGATCGGTGTGGAAGATCTTGACCGGCCTCCACAGGGCCCAGACCTCAACCTCACCTTTGGGATGAATTGGAAAGCTGACTGTGAGCCAGGCCTAATCACCTAAAATCAGTCCCCAACCTCACTAATGCTCGTGGCTAAATGGAAGCAAGTCCCCGCAGCAATGTTCCAACATCTAGTGGAAAGCCTTCCCAGAAGAGTGGAGGCTGCTATGGCAGCAAAGGGGGGCCAACTCCATATTAATGCCCATGATTTTGGAATGAGATGTTCGACGAGCAGGTGTCCACATACTTTTGATAATGTAGTGTATGTACAAGGTGGCTCGTATAATAAATATAGCGGTGGGATGATGAGACATTTCCACAGTATTGTTCTTTATTCGTATTGTTCCTAAATTAAAGCAAATACAATGAACAGTACAAAATAAAACCAAAATATATACAATAGAAAATGGTTCAGTTCAGAACATTTAAAAAGTACAATACATCATGAAATAATTAATGAGGACTTTAATATAAACTATCCATATTTACATTAAATTTAGTTTTCATTTGTTTCTTGGTGACCCAGAGAAAAATAGTCTCTTTGTTAATTTTTTACAATTATTTTTTTGTAAAGCTGTATTGGTACAACCTCTGGTCTGGATTTGGAAACTTAACTGCCGAAGCTTGGCACCATTTTATCAATGCAAGATAACAGCCAGTGAAAACTACCACAGCAGCACACATGACCTTAAACCAAACTGCCTCAATTATCCATAATATTGTACCATATTCTGCATTCAAAACCTCCATATACTGGTATTATAATGGTCTAGAGATGGATGAAAACAACTTGGATAACTGTTGATAGTTGTATGTTGGTCAAACCATGTGTGGATTCCACTGCTATCAAGTTTCTTTGTATTAGAAGGATACTGAGAAAGTAATGTGCTGGTTTGCTTGCTTCGATTCTTATTGAAAATAAGTTTATCTGGCTAATGAGCTACAGTAGCTTGCCTCATACAGTACTGCATTACAGTACCCCATGTTCAAGTAGTACACCGCTGACACATACTAGGAGAAGGCATCCTGCTTGGTCACAAGCATCAGCTTAAAGCAGATACTGCATATTGATATCATTAAGGTTGGTTGATCTACATATCCATAAAATATAAAGATCAGATCAGTGATGCAGTGCAGTGATCCTCCTAACCGGATGCCTTTAATCACACACAAATGCAACAGCCAAGTTTAGGGTGTAGATGCATTGGATGTAACAAGGCATTATCCGTAAGAGCACAACGGATTGTGGTAAGAAGGTAATACCTATGAAAGCATAAAATAAAGAGCAAAATGGCACTATAACATATTGGCACAATGACATGTTCAGTTTATCACGTTACAACAAGTGCAAAAAATAAAGCTCACCTATGACAAAACACATGGGGTCTGGAATATCTAATAACAGTATAAATCTCAAGTATGCTTGCTACAAAAGTTGTTGCATTTAGACACGGACAAGCAGAGAAGGAATGAACAGGGAAAGTTGTTCAAGAACGGCTCCATAGAATGATGTCAACTAAGGGGTTTGACACATCCAAGGAAAATGGAGGGCACGTGGCAAGATGGTACGTTGGTTCCACTCTCTTTTAACAGTGATGTCCTTTAATTGGGATGTGGTTCAACAACAATACTACCTTCATGGTGTTAGGCTATTCATGGACACTGACAAATATATGAGGGGGGTCTTCAGACCGCTCACTAAAAAGGTGGTGGTGGTGTTCTAATAAAATGGATCACATGATACTGTATGATTGGCTGGCTGCCCCTATTCTACTCATGCTATTCTTCACCAGGCCCACCTATGTAGATGAAAACAAAAGACAGCAATCAAATCAACATCATGCGGCCTGTCACATTTACTGAAAGAAGAAGAGATTTTACACTGGTGGAGCCCCAGGTTCTGTTAGAACTGAGCCCTGCGTAACAGCCATACATCACTTCCGACGCCCGAGGCGTTGTGATGGGCACACGACAAGATATGAAGGCACACACAGCTGCTTTACGACCCCAGTGGTGTTTTATGAGTTGTGCCACCTCCATTCCTCTTTCTCTATTCCCCCTCTCCCTGCATCGCTCACAGTCACACTTTGGCACACGGCAAAGTTGTCACATATCAGCCTGTAGATGACACTTGCTCCTTCATTACAGTGTTTATGCCTCTCACCCCAGATCCTCGGCTGTCTGGATGAAGCAGACAGCTTCATAGCCAAAAGGAGAGTGGGATTGGATGGGCTTTTGTAGAAGATGTGTTGTTAGTGCTGCTGTCTTTGGAGGCGGCCTAGGGCCAGGTAATTTGGCTTACAGATGGATAATAAACCACTCCTGACGACTTTTCTCTGCCTGCTTAATTAGGATATATGCACTTCTTATTTCCCCTGACGGCTGCCTCATATGCCATGGTGAAAAGAGAGAGGAAAAAATGAGCATGTCGATGAATACAGAGTTGGAGACTTATTTGAGACTGATCATACATTTAGATCAACTAACTTAAAGGGGCAGTGCAGTTAAAAACGTCATTAAAAAAAACACTATGAGGTTGAAATAACACTGAAATTGTGAAGATTATCATAATGCCCTTTTTCTGTAAAAACGGTTTGAAAAAGAATCCGGTGGGATGGAGTTTTTGGCCCATATCATGACATTGCAGTCAACCATGGTTTGCCAGTGCTGTGATAAGATTTGGTATTAAAAAATGAATTTGAAGAATTTATATGCACTGTATGTTTGTTAGCTAGATAGCCAGCCAGATTTAGAGGAATGATTACATTAATTTAAAAATGAACTGTCAGTTTGCCATTCAAACAATGCCATCAATCCACAGCCATACACTGGCTGAAATCAGTTATGTTGTAAATTCAAGTACTGATATTGTATCATATAATAGCACTCACAGCTTTCCAAGTAAACAAACATTTCGATGGTCTATTTTAGAGGCTATTTATACAGAAAATTGGTATAAAACCTGTATAAACTGTATATATATATATACAGTGCCTTCAGACCCCTTGAATTTTTCCACATTTTGATATGTTACAGCCATATTTTAAAATGGGTTAAATAAAACAATTTCCTCATCAATCTACACACAATACCCCATAGTTAAATGTTTGCTAACTTATTAAAACCAATAAACAGAAATACCTTATTTACATAAGTATTCAGACCCTTTGCTATGAGACTCGAAATTGAGCTCAGGTGCATCCTGTTTCCATTGATTATCCTTGAGATGTTTCTACAACTTGATTGGAGTCCACCTGCGGTAAATTCAATTAATTTGACATGATTTGGAAAGGCACACACCGGTCTATATAATGTCCCACAGTTAATCGTGCATGTCAGAGCAGAAACCAAGCCCTGAGGTCGAAGGAATTGTCCATAGAGCTCCAAGACAGGATTGTGTCGAGGCACAGATCCGGGGAAGGGTACCAAAAATGTTCTGCAGCATTGAAGGTCCCCAAGAACACAGTGGCCTCCATCATTCTTAAATGGAAGAAGTTTGGAACCACCAAGACTCTTCCTAGAGCTGGCCGCCCGGCCAAACTGAGCAATCGGGGGAGAAGGGCCTTGGTCAGGGAGGTGACCAAGAACCCGATGATCCCTCTGACAGAGCTCCAGAGTTCCTCTGTGGAGATGGGAGAACCTTCCAGAAGGACAACCATCTCTGCAGCACAGGGGCAGCACTTGGGGGCTGTCAGACCATGAGAAACAAGATTCTTTGGTCTGATGAAACCAAGATTGAACTTTTTGAGGAAACTTGGCACCATCCCTACGGTGAAGCATGGGGATGTTTTTCAGCGGCAGGGACTGGAAGACATGTCAGGGTCGAGGCAAAATGAACGGCGCAAAGTACAGAGATCCTTGATGAAATCCTGCTCCAGAGCGCTCAGGACCTCAGACTGGGGCGAAGGTTCACCTTCCATCAGGACAACGACCCTAAGCACACAGCCAAGACAATGCAGGTGTGGCTTTGGGACAAGTCTTTGAATGTCCTTGAGTGGCCCAGCCAGAGGCCAGACTTGAACCCGATCAAACATCTCTGGAGAGACCTGAAAATAGCTGTGCAGCAACGCTCCCCATCCAACCTGACAGAGCTTGACAGGATCTGCAGAAAATAATGTGAGAAACTCCCCAAATACAGGTGTGCCAAGCTTGTAGCATCATACCCAAGAAGACTTGAGGCTGTAATCGCTGCCAAAGGTGCTTCAACAAAGTACTGAGTAAAGGGTCTGAATACTTATGGAAATGTGATATTTTAGTACATTTTTTCATAAATTAGCAAAATTGTCTACAAACCAGTTTTTGCTTTGTCATTATGGGGTATTGTGTGTAGATTGATGATGAAAAAAAAGAGAATAAGGCTGTAACCTAACAAAATGTGGAAAAAGTCAAGGGGTCTGAATACTTTCCGAAGGCATTGTATACAGTTGAAGTCAGAAGTTTACATACACCTTAGCCAAATACATTTAAACTCGGTTTTTCACAATTCCTGACATTTAACCCTAGTAAAAAGTCACTGTCTTAGGTCAGTTAGGATCACCACTTTATTTTAAGAATGTGAAATGTCAGAATAATAGTAGAGTGATTTATTTCAGCTTTTCTTTCTTTCATCAAATTCCCAGTGGGTCAGAAGTTTACATACACTCAATTTGTATTTGGTAGCATTGCCTTTAAATTGTTTAACTTGGGTCAAATGTTTTGGGTAGCCTTTTACAAGCTTCCCACAATAAGTTGGGTGAATTTTGGCCCATTCCTCCTGACAGAGCTGGTGTAACTGAGTCAGGTTTGTAGATCTCCTTGCTTGCACACATTTTTTCAGTTGTGCCCACATATTTTCGATAGGATTGAGGTCAGGGCTTTGTGATGGCCACTCCAATACCTTGCCTTTGTTGTCCTTAAGCCCTTTTGCCACAACTTTGGAAGTATGCTTGGGGTCATTGTCCATTTGGAAGACTCATTTGCGACCAAGCCTTAACTTCCTGACTGATGTCTTGAGATGTTGCTTCTATATATCCACATAATTTTCCACCGTCATGATGCCATCTATTTTGTGAAGTGCACCAGTCCCTCCTGTAGCAAAACACCCCCACAACATGATGCTGCCACCCCCGTGCTTCACGGTTGGGATGGTGTCTTCGGCTTGCAAGCCTCCCCCTTTTTCCTCCAAACATAACAATGGTCATTATGGCCAAACAGTTCTATTTTTGTTTCATCAGACCACAGGACATTTCTCCAAAAAGTATGATCTCTCCCCATGTGCAGTTGCAAATCATTGTCAGGTTTTTTATGGCGGTTTTGGAGCAGTGGCTTCGTCCTTGCTGAGCGGCCTTTCAGGTTATGTCGATATAGGACTTGTTTTGCTGTGGATATAGATACTTTTTTATCTGTTTCCTCCAGCATCTTCAAAAGGTCCTTTGCTGTTGTTCTGGGATTGATTTGCACTTTTCGCACCAAAGTACGTTCATCTCTAGGAGACAGAACGCGTCTCCTTCCTGGGCGGTATGATGGCTGCGTGATCCCATGGTGTTTATACTTGCACACTATTGTTTGTACAGATAAATGCGGTACCTTTGGAAATTGCTCCCAAGGATGAACCAGATTTGTGGAGGTCTACAAAAAAAAAATCTGAGGTCTTGGCTGATTTCTTTTGATTTTCCCATGATGTCAAGCAAAGAGGCACTGAGTTTGAAGGTAGGCCTTGAAATACATCCACAGTCAATTTAGGCACAGTCAATTTAGTGTATGTAAACTTCTGACCCACTGGAATTGTGATACAGTGAGTTATACGTGAAATAAGCTGTCTGTAAACAATTGTTGGAAATATTACTTGTGTCATGCACAAGCTAGATGTCCTAACCGATTTGCGAAAACTATAGTTTGTTAACAAGGAATTTGTGGACTGGTTGAAAAACGAGTTTTAATGACTCCAACCTAAGTGTATGTAAACTTCCGACTTCAACTGTATGTACTGTATATGGCAGTATTTCTATTAAACAACTTATATCACATGCCTTACTTTTATTTTCCAGCATAAGGAAAAGCAGAAAATACATCACCTATGACTTTACTGCCATTCATTCTAATTAGACTGGTTTGGATTTCTCCCTGACCAAAATGGCTGCCATTTCATGCCTTTCTGGAACATTGAGGGATTAGTCATTTAATAGGATCTCTATGCCTCCTACTTTGAAGGGGTAAGCGGGGTAGGCTCTGGAGTCTAGAAGATCCTATACGCCAATCAGGGCTGTGTATGTAAATATATTTACATTCGTATTGACACGCCCGCACATTTCAATGGCAAAAAGAGTCTCAGAGAAATATATGATAAAACATATATCTTTTGAGTTATTTTTATCAAATAAACACATACAGGGATTTATTTACAGTGATTTAAAAATACAATTAAAAAGCCTGATTTAGCTGAGACCTGGGTGCGTTTTTAAGGATGGGGAGATAGAAGCTTGTACCTTGTACTTCAGCTTTTCTCACCCCTTTAGTCGTTTAGTTTTCATTTCCTGGAAGGTTCCTATTCAAGGCCCAGTGCAGTCAAAAACCCGATTCTCCTTTGTTTTATATACAGTATATTTCCACGCTATGAGGTTGGAATAATACTGTGAAAATGATGATAATGCCTTTTTAGTGTAAGAGCTGTTTGAAAAGACCACCTGAAATGTCTGCCTGTTTTGGTTGGATGGAGTTTTGGCCTGCCTGGTGACATCAATTCGTTAATAGACCCATAAGAACCTCTCTGAAAATAACAGCTAGTTTTCAGTTTTCCATTCCTCACTCAGTCCGAGCATAATTATTTATTGAGATATTGCTCTTTGCTAAGAAGTACATTTTTAAAACAATCACAGTGAGGTACTTAATTGTTAACCAGAAATTATTTGATATTGAGATAAAATGGCTGCATTGGACCTTTTAACAGTTTTATGTGTTTTACAATAACATCGGTATTTAGTTTATAGCCCTTTCATCAGCCCTATGCCTTTTCTGGGTTAATGTGCTATGGATGTTTTAGCTTACGAGGCACAATTATCCTCCTCTTAGATAGAATTCACCTTTCATAAAGTTATTCGTTATGGCACACTCAGTATGCCTGTATCCTCTGTCAGTGACATAATCATGTATGCTGAGGATTATGTCTGAGACCAATTGTCAGCATTGGCAACTCTAAAAGTTTTCTAAAGCAGTCAGAAGACACCTTCCAAATTAAATAGACTACAGACTGAAGAAAAAAAGTATACAGAAATTAAATAAGTGAATGGAATTTCAAGATTAGTCAAAGCTTTACAATTTCTTGATTCAGTCAATGAGCTAATTTGTGGCAGGTTTCTCTATCCAAAATGTGTCATTAACCAAAATATACTGTTGTCAGGCATCACCACCCTGGGGGGGATTTAGAATCTGGCAACCATGTAGTTACGTGTGTCTAAATATTCTATCTGACAACCAAGGTTTTAAGATGTGTTTATCAACAAATATCTAATGTCGCCTGAGAGCGACAGTCCAGCGTTTCTCAAGCATGTTCTTGCACAAACAGTTTGGCTTTCTCATCCGGGTCTCATTTGCCACATAACTCATATGACATGTGTTATTATCAGCTTTGACATTACCAATGAGGACGACACGGCAGACATTTCACCGAAGCATATACCAGCAAACAGTCACTGACTGTTTTCACTCTGCCTTTGTTTTCCATTTCTACGTTGAATGGGTTCTTCTATGGCTTATTCTGTAAAGCACTAAGATTTATAAAGATGAGTGTAACTTGCTTCATTGATGTTCATTCATCATAGTAACCAGGGGTGTCTGCTGTCCAATCACTGTCAGAGGATCAAAGCTGTATAGTAGGAGTAATCATAAGAACAACAATCATAGCATTACGTCTGCACCATTTGAAATGTTCTTCTTTTGTTTTCCCAAACAAGAAAGAAACAGAAATAAATGATTAACACTCCTTTTTTTATGTGTACATTCCTTTACAAAAGTATACAGTCCCTAAGAATGAGACACTGAGGTATAGACTGGGCTTTGACAGACTGAACCCAATGCCCGCTGGGACAAAAAGGTCAGAGGTCAGGCGATGATGACATGTCCGTTGCCCTCCCCAGTTCCGTCTGTTAGAGTGAGAATAGACAGAGAGGCCTGTGTCGCTCGCTTTGCGTTCCCGCGCTGACTTACAGCATCAGGCAGTGGTTGTTCTTGGAGACGGTGACACAGGAGAAGGGTGCGGGTTGGTGTGTCCGGGGGTGTAAAGAGCACACGTCTCAGTTTGGACCTTAGAGCATGGGCTAGATGAGATGCTGGTGCTTTAGCAGGCTAGGGTATGGTACTGCTAACCTGCTGGAGATTATGCTAACCTGCTGAAGCATTTAGGTTGAGTGGAAAATGAGTGACAATGGCTACTAGGGACATGAGCACCACAGTGGTGATGGTGGGGAAATAGGATATCACGGTTTCAGCATTGATTTATTTTCTTCTCTGTCTTTTCCACCTTCCTAGCTGCATGCCTTGTTACATGTAATACCTAATCCTGTGAATTCCTATTCTTATTCCACAGTGTAGATATAGTGTTTAGGTGCATGTTGGGCAGTAGAACATTAGTGTCCTTCTGCCTCATGTCTTTAAAAGGGGCAGTGAGGAATACCGACAGAACACACATCTGTCCAGTAAGAAGCACCTCAAGGGTCATAAACCCACTCTGAACGCAAAGGAGAGCTGACGCTGCATGGTATTAATCATAATGGCTCTCTGACAGGTTCTACCTGAAGCTGGGTTAAGCTTCAACACAAAAGACAAAAGGGATGCTCCACAATGAGAATATAAAGACAGCTACACATCTTTCACCTGCATATATTGCTACCAAATTCCCTCCCACCACAAAACAGAGATCATTCTATGATGATATGGGTACATTGGGAAAAATTATTCCTGCTCTACAGTTTTGAATTAAATGACTTTCTGTGTTTTGAATGGTGTTGCCGGGGAGGTTGGCTGAGCGGACAGGAAAAGGATACGGCGAAGGCGCTGGGTCTTGACATGTGACAATGAGAGGGAAAATGTAATGGAGTGAGAGAGATCTTCTTGGTGTCAGGGAGCGGGTGGAAGCTGCACCCCCAGCAGCTCGTAGGCGAAGATGTTCCAGAAGATGGCGAAGAGAAGGAAGGTGATGAAGGAGAAGAGGATGACCCACCAGGAGCACTGCTTCTGCAGGCTCTCCTCGTAGCTGCGCAGGATGAGCAGGCCCATGCTGATGCCCACCACCGCCCCCGCCAGGTGGGCCATGAAGCTGGGCTGGGGCCCCGAGGAGGGCAAGGGCGGGGAGAAGCGCAGCCACACGGCACGGCCCACCTCCGAACTCACTGCAATGGAAGAAGTCATCAAATATGAGTGGAAATGTGGGATTTGGCAGATAGAGTTTTGAGTAGAGTCCAAGACTAGGGCTTTGCTAAGGCTAAGGCTATGTTTAAAGAGATGGGCTGGCTACAGATACACTAGACTGAGGTATGGGGAAGTCCAACGCGGGACAGACGGACGGGACATATTGCACACTGACGAAAGTCGTAGTGAATTGGGAAAAGTCACTGCCATACAGCATAAGTCATATCCTCTGAACGAAATACTACATATCCAATCTGCAACCTGAGGGCCACTCACTCCTCCCTATTGCACTTGAAGCAATACCTCAACTAATTTTACAAGGCCCACTCAAGTTATAATGCAAGCATTTCGCTGTACCCACAATAACATCTGCAAAAAACGTAAACGTGACCAATACAATTTGATTTGTAAATAGTGTAGATATTGAATGGCTATATGGATATAGTAGGAAACTTACTGCACACCAGTGCCAGAATCATGCGGAGGAGCTTGTATGGACACCGCATACCGGCCCAGTTCTGCAAAACAGAGAGACGAGCGGCAAGTAAAACACAAGCAGTCAGCTCCAAAGACCTGTACATTTACAGCTTACACAGTGAGTATCTCCACCATCTCTGCATTCTGTAGGGAACGTGTGTGAACCACAGCGATCAGACATCCACTTCCATACAGGTAGGATGAGGACAGGCCTACTAGACAGAGACATGATTATACACCTGGCTGGTCTCCAATCGGTGGATCCACCTTGCTGCCCGTTCTATTAATCAGGGTTAAGATAGCTTTACGGAGGGTGAGAACGGCCCAATAAAACACCCTGTGTTCCTCCTGGGATAATACAAAAGGTTTCTGCCTCAGAATAACATGTTTATTACCCAGGATGAAGGATTGCACCAATCTCGTCCCTCTTCATATCCTCTAGGTCCTGGGAGACCGGGAAGGAAGCAGTAGTGTTTTGCTCCCTTGCAGAGGAAGCCAGGCAGGCAAAGCCGAGTGCCACGCAAGATTAAAGATCCTGAAGAAAGTCAATAAAGTGCAGGCCTATACACACAACTCAGCCTATTCGTCTATGCGACGGCAGGGCCTCATGAAAGTGCAGTAATAGCACAAATAAATGACAAGTGTCAGAGTACGGGGGAGGTCAACCAAGCAGCATGAATAAGGAAGGGAGAAGGGGGGCACTCACGTGATAGAGACGCTCACTTTCCCTTATTTTTTTCCTTGCTGAAGTTTGTTTTACATGCTCTCAATGGAGAGAAGTGTATCCTCCATTTTGCCTATCAATACTAAGCTCAGGGATCTAAATGAAGCTGTACCTAAATTGAGACAAGGGCTAAAATATCTACACTAGTGGTACATTTTCCCCTGAAGCTTGCATTTAATTGAACACAACAGGCCCCTCCCGTGGATGAACACAACCCTGTTACAGGCAACCCTGTTTTTATTTCCAAATCTTCCTTAGGGCTAGGCCCCTTTTTTCTCAATTTGCGCCTGAATGACGTGCCCGAAGTAAACTGCCTGTTGCTCAGGCCCTGAAGAACAGGATATGCATATAATTGGTACCATTGGAAAGAAAACACTTTGACGTTTGTAGTAATGTTAAAATAATGTAGGAGAATATAACACAATAGATATAGTAGGAGAAAATCCAAAGAAACACCACCACTCACTTTAACCTTGGATGAGTATATGACACGTTTTCAATGAATTATAAGATCAACATACAGTACATAAAAGGTTAATTGGGTCTCTAGTTACCCGCGGGAGGACAAATTAAAGTGTTAATTCAACCAGGATAGGTGCAGATTTCTTGTTCAGTCTGAACTTTAATGTAGAGATGAAGAGGCATTTGGCCGATTTAACATAAATCATTTTGATGGCCTTGACAGCAGTGAGACAAAACCTCTGTTCAACCGTCTCATCCAAATAACTGACGATAAAAGCTTTTGGACAGATAGATGAGGTCTACTGGAGTAAAAACACTTCCGCCCCCTGAGACGCAAAGAAGAAAAAACAAACCCAGGGGCCAGGCATAATAAACAACAGACGCTTAGTTTTTTGGGAGTAGGGGTCAAAGTTTAAACTCTCTACTCTGGGGCTGCTGATGCATTTTGAGTTCGACTTTTGCTGGCACCTCTTTTGCTTGTAGTGAAGGCCTTCTATACTAAGAGTGATTCATCAGATCTTACACAGCCCTGAGTCTTCTGACAGAATGTGCTGAGACATCGCACATCCAGACACACTGATGCTGACGCACACACACACACACACACACACACACACACACACACAGACAGTGTGATCGCACATTTTATGTTTTCTGTTGCGGAGACATTTGGCAGACCAGGCACCTAGGGAGTACTGAGGAACAGATTGACATAGCCTTTAATATTCCCATATGCAAGGAGTTTGGCACTTCTAAATAGAGAGGTGTTAAGAATAAATTACAAAGGAAAACAACGAATAACAGATCAACGGTGGAATCAAAACAGCATTTCAAGTTAAGTCAATAGCCCAAATGCAGAGTTCCTTTCTGATAAGCTATGATCATGGGGGTTCTGGAATATTTGATGGCTCTTATCCAAAAAAGTGCTTGTTAGCCGGTTATAAAAAGTCCTTATCACATCATATTGATAGGGACCCACTCTCTGTGTGTGCTCTCTGGCATGGAATCCTTGCTAAAGCGCATCGTTCCCATTGTACATCCCACTCACACCTGCAGAGCTTGATGAGGGCAAGCACAAGAGTCTATCTACACACACAACAGAAAACAGAAGGATGTTGTGTGGAGGAGAACTCTCTTAACGGGATTTCTCTGACATTTTGGTCTCCATTGATACTGTTATCAAGTGTGACAATGAAGGCGATGATGACGGCAGTTACCATGACGACGTTGGCCAGATGCGCCGAGCACAGAGCGTAGACACCCCCGGAACCCCCCACCACTGGAGCACGCATGTCTGTGATGGACACAGTCAGGGAACCTGGGGAGAGAGAAATGGTGATAGAGAAAGAGGGGGAGAGGAGAGAGAGAGAGAAAGAGAGACAGAAGGAGAGCAATTTTCAGAAATGGAGCGCAATGTTCAGAAAGAGAGTGAAAAATATAGAGGAAAATGTTGGGAGATGGAGGAAAAAGAGAGAGGTGAGGTTACTCATCATCACCATAGCAATTTCAGTCACCTTCCTCCCAGCATCCCCCTGAACTCAAAAGAACACATCCTTGTGTGTCTGTCGTCAGTTGACCTCGACTTGCCCTCTTTATATCTATACACCCGCATACTGTTTTTTCTTATGTGCTGGTGTGCACATGGTTTACACTATAGCTGCCAGCACCACCACCAGGCTCATAAAACAAAACAGTCACGTTAAACAAAAAATACCATAGTCACAAATGTTATCTTATATACTGTACTTAGACACATATTAAATTGGACAGCTACAAAGACCATAATCTACACATACCACAAGGAGACCATAATAGGAGGGTTTATCTATGACGTACTCTTGCTACGATACTATAATGTCCTCTTGATCCCATGTAGATTATACTGAAGCATTGGCTTCTGATACACTACATGATCAAAAGTATATGGACACCTACTCGTCGAACATCTCTTTCGAAAATCATGGGCATTAATATGGATATGGTCCCCCTCTTTGCTGCCATAACAGCCTCCACTCTTCTGGGAAGGCTTTCTACGAGATGTTGGAATATTGCTCCGGGGACTTGCTTCCATTCAGCCACAAGAGTATTAGTGAGGTCGGCAGTGATGTTGGCGATTAGGCCTGGCTCGCAGTCGGTCTTACAATTCATCCCAAAGGTGTTCGATTAGGTCAGGGCTCTGTGCAGACAAACTATTTCTGCATGGACCTCGCTTTGTGCACGGGGGCATTGTCATGCTGAAACAGGAAAGTTTACACTAACTGTTACCACAAAGTTTAGCGTTAAGATGTTTTTTTTTTACAATATTTAATCCATTTTGAATTCAGGCTGTAACACAACAAAATGCGGAATAAGTCAAGGGGTATGAATACTTTCTGAAGGCACCGTACATGCTACACAGACCAGTCAGTTGGATGATTTAATCATTTCCATAAAAGATAATGATATTGGCGCTGGAAGGAAAAGCGGACATTTTACAGGCACTCGACCAATTGCTACTTGTGTGTTATTTTGTGCTGATTTTTCCTTTTATTGTACACAATGTTTCTGCCATCGTTTCCTATGACCAAAAAGGGCTTCTGGACATCAGAACAGCTGTCACTAACCCGATTTGGATGAGGACTTCTACTTCAATGAGTCGGAGGCGAAAGACCACTATCCCAGACCAGATCCAAATCCTCGACACTCAGAAAGGGAGGAGGGGGTGCTATAGAGGCCAGCGTGCGGGACATCTGATGAGACTGTGTCGGAGAGTGGATAAGCCGCGTCTACTCTTTGTTCTTTTGGCGAACGTGCAATCACTGGAGAATAAACTGGAAGAGCTCCGTTCGAGGCTATCCTATCGACGCGATCTGAAGAACTGTAATATCCGATGTTTCTCCGAGTCGTGGCTGAACAAGGACATGGAAAATATAAATCTAGATGGTTTTTCTATACATAGGCAGAACAGAACAGCAGCTTTGTGTAAGCTCAGGGGAGGGGGTGCGCGTCTCTGTGTTAACAACAGCTGGTGCGCAAAATCTAATATTAAGGAAGTCTCAAGGTTCTGATTGCCTGAGTAAGAATACCTCATGATAAGTTGTAGACCATACTATTTACCAAGAGCTGTCTATTTATTACCACAAACCGATGCTGGCACTAATGCCGCACTCAACGAGCTGTATGTGCCATAAGCAAACAAGAAAATGCTCACCCAGAGACGACGCTCCTAGTGACCGGTGATTTTAATGCAGTAAAACTGAAATCTGTGTTACCTCATTTCTACAAGGATGTCACCTGTGCAACTAGAGGTGAAAAAAACAATAGATCACCTTTACTCCACACACAGAGATGCATACAAAGCTCTCCCTCACCTTCCATTTGGCAAATCTGACCATAACTCTATCCGCCTGATTCCTGCATACAAGCAAAAACTCAAACAGGAAGTACCAGTATCAATACGGAAGAGGTCAGATGAAGCGCATACTTAGCTACACGACTGTTTCGCTTGCACAGACTGGAATTTGATCTAAGATTCATCTGATGGCTTGGAGGAGTTTAACTCATCAGTCATCATCTTCATTAATAAGTGCTTTGACGATATCTTCCCCACAGTGACCATACATACATATCCCAACCAGAAGTCATGGATTACAGGCAACATCCGCACTGAGCTAAAAGCTAGAGCTGTCACTTTGAAGGAGTGGGACACTAATCCAGATGCTTATTAGAAATCCTACTCTGATGAACCATCAACCAGGCAAAGTGTCAATACAGGACCAAGATCGAAACCTACAAGTGTCTTCACTGACATTTTCAACCTCTCCCTGACCCAGCTTGTAAAAACGACATGTTTACAAGCAGACCACCATAGTCCCTGTGCCCAAGAACGCCAAGGTAACCTGTCTATAGTACTTACGACCTGAAGCACTCACATCTGTAGCCATTGTTAGGTTTTAATTCTCAGAGTAAAAAACTCACCGGACACTATGAAAGCTCAACCACGTTTATTCTTCCATGAGGATCAATACAGCTGCACAGGACAAAAACATTTTCACACAAACACTGGTATTTAACCCTTCCTCCTAGGCTGAGTCTCCTCCTACACATCTGTACAAGCACTGGTATTTAACCCTTCCTCCTAGGCTGAGTCTCCTCCTACACATCGGTATAAACATTGTATATTTTACTGCTAGGCAGGACACTAAGGGATATGGGTCATAAACTGTTCTTCCTCCCTTAATGTGACCTGACCTCGACCCCCCTTCATCACTAATCCATCAATACCTGCCACATGTGATCGCTTCTCTGCACTCAGTCTTTCAATCGGATCCCTGACATAATGTAAACGTTATACATTACCCTCTCTCCCTCAGTGACATGAATAAGTATATTTCCTATTCTCAGAACCCAACACCATGAAAAGATTTCAAAGGCTGGTCGTGGCTCACATCAACACCATCATCCCGACACCCTGGACCCACTCCAATTCACATACAGCCCCACAGATTATACAATCTCTATTGCACTCCACACTACCCTTTCCCACTTGGACAACAGGAACACCTACATGATAATTCTGTTCATTGACTACAGCTCAGAGTTCAACATCATAGTGCCCTCCAATCTCATCACTAAACTAAGGAATCTGGGATTAAACACTTCCCTCTACAACTGGATCCTGGACTACCTGACGGGCCGCCCCCAGGTTGTGAGAGTAGACAACAACACATGCTTTGTGCGTGCTTTGTCCCCTTCTGTACTTCCTGTTCACCCACAACTGTGTGGCTACGCACGACTCCAACAACATCATTAAGTTTGCTGACGACACAACTGTGGTGGGCCTGATCACCGACGACGATGAGACAGTCTACAGGGAGGAGGTCAGAGACCTGGAAGTGTGGTGCCAGGACAACAACCTTCCCTCAACGTCAGCAAGACAAAGGAGCTGAGGGCTGAGCACGCCCCCATTCACAGGGCTGTAGTGGAGACGGTTGAGAGTTTCAAGTTCCTCGGTGTCCACATCACTAAGGATCTATCATGGCGCAAACACACCAACACAGTCATGAAGAGGGCACAACAGCACCTCTTCCCCCTCATGAGGCTGAAAAGATTTGCCATGGGCCTTCAGATCCTCAAAAAGTTCTACAGCTGCAACGCTAAGAGCATCTTGACTGGCTGCATCAACGCTTGGTATGGCAACTGCTTGGCATCTGACTGCTTGGCGCTACAAAGGGTAGTGTGTACGGCCCAGTACATCACTGGGGCCGAGCTCCCTACAATCCAGGCGGTGTCAGAGGAAGGCCTTAAAAATGGTCAAAGGCTCCAGCCACCCAAGTCATAGACTGTTCTCTCTGCTACCGCAAGGCAAGCGGTCCTGGAGCGCCAAGTCTGGGACCAAAAGGCTCCTGAACAGCTTCTACCCCCAAGCCATAAGAATGCTGAACGGTTAATCACATGGCTACCCCTTTTTTCCCCCACTGGCATTCTTGCACTGGCTCTATGCACAATCACTGGACTCACACACACACATACTACAATGACACTCCAACACACACATACACATACGCATACACATACACACACACTACATACACTCACACACACAAAACACACACACACATGCATATTGACACCACACACACACACAGACACATTTTCACACTCTTCACATATGCTGCTGCTACTCTATTTATTAGCTATCCTGATTGCCTAGTCACTTTTACCCCTACCTACATGTACATGTAACCTCAACTACCTCAACTACTTCGCACCCCTGAACATTAACTCGGTACCGGTACTCCTTATATATAAGCTCGTTATTTAGTCTTTATTGTTACAGTTTTTTTGGGGGGGCCTTATTTGCTACATTGTATTACTTTTACTTTGCATTGTTGGGAAAGGGCTCATAAGTAATAATTTCACTGTAAAGTCTACACCCAATTGTACTCGGCGCATGTGACAAATACAATTTTATTCAAATTTTCTTTGTGACTATCTGGTTCTGTATACATAAGAACAGTCTAGTTAGACATCTGCATAGCTTGGCTATGGGCCAATTCTTCTGCTAGACTGTGAACGTATTGGTTAAGTAAAGGCGTTTCAGACACCGGCAAAGTACATGATGGGGTCAAAAAGCTCGTGTGGCCAGACAGAGACTGGAGTGGAAAAAATGTAGACGTGAAGTACAGTGCCTTGCGAAAGTATTCGGCCCCCTTGAACTTTGCGACCTTTTGCCACATTTCAGGCTTCAAACATAAAGATATAAAACTGTATTTTTTTGTGAAGAATCAACAACAAGTGGGACACAATCATGAAGTGGAACGACATTTATTGGATATTTCAAACTTTTTTAACAAATCAAAAACTGAAAATTGGGCGTGCAAAATTATTTAGCCCCTTTACTTTCAGTGCAGCAAACTCTCTCCAGAAGTTCAGTGAGGATCTCTGAATGATCCAATGTTGACCTAAATGACTAATGATGATAAATACAATCCACCTGTGTGCAATCAAGTCTCCGTATAAATGCACCTGCACTGTGATAGTCTCAGAGGTCCGTTAAAAGCGCAGAGAGCATCATGAAGAACAAGGAACACACCAGGCAGGTCCGAGATACTGTTGTGAAGAAGTTTAAAGCCGGATTTGGATACAAAAAGATTTCCCAAGCTTTAAACATCCCAAGGAGCATTGTGCAAGCGATAATATTGAAATGGAAGGAGTATCAGACCACTGCAAATCTACCAAGACCTGGCCGTCCCTCTAAACTTTCAGCTCATACAAGGAGAAGACTGATCAGAGATGCAGCCAAGAGGCCCATGATCACTCTGGATGAACTGCAGAGATCTACAGCTGAGGTGGGAGACTCTGTCCATAGGACAACAATCAGTCGTATATTGCACAAATCTGGCCTTTATGGAAGAGTGGCAAGAAGAAAGCCATTTCTTAAAGATATCCATAAAAAGTGTTGTTTAAAGTTTGCCACAAGCCACCTGGGAGACACACCAAACATGTGGAAGAAGGTGCTCTGGTCAGATGAAACCAAAATGGAACTTTTTGGCAACAATGCAAAACGTTATATTTGGCGTAAAAGCAACACAGCTCATCACCCTGAACACACCATCCCCACTGTCAAACATGGTGGTGGCAGCATCATGGTTTGGGCCTGCTTTTCTTCAGCAGGGACAGGGAAGATGGTTAAAATTGATGGGAAGATGGATGGAGCCAAATACAGGACCATTCTGGAAGAACCTGATGGAGTCTGCAAAAGACCTGAGACTGGGACGGAGATTTGTCTTCCAACAAGACAATGATCCAAAACATAAAGCAAAATCTACAATGGAATGGTTAAAAAATAAACATATCCAGGTGTTAGAATGGCCAAGTCAAAGTCCAGACCTGAATCCAATCGAGAATCTGTGGAAAGAACTGAAAACTGCTGTTCACAAATGCTCTCCATCCAACCTCACTGAGCTCGAGCTGTTTTGCAAGGAGGAATGGGAAAAAATTTCAGTCTCTCGATGTGCAAAACTGATAGAGACATACCCCAAGCGACTTACAGCTGTAATCGCAGCAAAAGGTGGCGCTACAAAGTATTAACTTAAGGGGGCTGAATAATTTTGCACGCCCAATTTTTCAGTTTTTGATTTGTTAAAAAAGTTTGAAATATCCAATAAATGTCGTTCCACTTCATGATTGTGTCCCACTAGTTGTTGATTCTTCACAAAAAAATACAGTTTTATATCTTTATGTTTGAAGCCTGAAATGTAGCAAAAGGTCGCAAAGTTCAAGGGGGCCGAATACTTTCGCAAGGCACTGTATCTCTTCGGGTATCACTATATTTTATATATATATATATATATATTCTTTTTTTACCCCTTTTTCTCCCCAATTTCATGGTATCCAATTGTTTTAGTAGCTACTATCTTGTCTCATCGCTACAACTCCCGTATGGACTCGGGAGAGACGAAGGTTGAAAGTCATGCGTCCTCCAATACACAACCCAACCAAGCCACACTGCTTCTTAACACAGCCGCACCAATGTGTCAGAGGAAACACTTTGCACCTGGCAACCTTGGTTAGCACGCACTGTGCCTGGCCCGCCACAGGAGTCACTGGTGCACGATGAGACAAGGACATCCCTACCGGCCAAGCCCTCCCTAACCTGGACGACGCTAGGCCAATTGTGCGTTGCCCCACGGACCTCCCGGTCGCGGCCGGTTACGACAGAGCCTGGGCGTGAACCCAGAGTCTCTGATGGCACAGCTGACGCTGCAGTACAG
The DNA here is from genome assembly GCF_018296145.1 of Oncorhynchus tshawytscha. NCBI lineage: Eukaryota > Metazoa > Chordata > Actinopteri > Salmoniformes > Salmonidae > Oncorhynchus > Oncorhynchus tshawytscha. The sequence goes on along the minus strand of NC_056452.1, from coordinate 13,208,410 downwards.
CACCCTTAATCACTGTGCCACCCGGGAGGCGGGGTATCACTATACGTAATTATATGGGTAGCAGGTACTGTCTAGTTGTGTAGGCGCACATTGTCAAAGCATTTACAGCAAAAAATTTTATAAAACCTCTCCCCATCAAATTATTGTCTCGAATTTCAAAGTAAAACTTGGTTTTGTGGTAAATATGTTCTTTAAACTGTGCAATCTATACAGATATCGCAATCATACTACAACATGTCACAGCGTGTCCTCACTGTTGTTCTACTGTACCCGCCAAAGTGAAGTAAGACAGAATTTTAAGCAGTTAATCACAGTGGCAGTTGTTCACAAGGACACCGTCAGCCTTCACTAATTATGGAAATGAGCAGAAATGAAAAAGGGTTGATAAAATAAAATTGTGCGGGCATTCATCTATAATGCCTATTCCATTCATATTCTGTGTACGTGCGTGTGTGAGTGTGTGTGTGTGTGTGTGGTGTGTGTGTGTGTGTGTGTGTGTGTGTGTGTGTGTGTGTGTGTGTGTGTGTGTGTGTTTGCCTGTGTGTGCCTGTGTGTGCCTGTGTGTATGTGGCTCCTTAAAGAGTGCCCTGTCAGCCTGTGGTGGCGGTGGTGATCATCATCAGATGACAGATGGAAATCGGAGTGCGTTCCCTGAGTCCTTTATCCCCCCCCGACACTCACAGTTCTATTTTACATGGATTTCTGGAGGATTTGATGCTTGATGAAGTGAGTGCAGCAGCTGAAGACTTGTAAAGATCCATATTGCCCCATTTTTTTTTTTTTTGTGGTTCCAAGAAATTGCAATTACATACCGAGTGCTCTCTGATCTCTTCAAAGTCGCGGGGGAAAAAATGGAATTGGAGCAACTTTCACACAGGCTCCTCTCAGATGTGTTCCTCGATTCCTCAAACAATATTAATTCAATATGGTTCAATTATTACTTCAATACAGCATTTATTTTCCAGTTAAGACTAACTGTAAGTGAAGCTTTCATGTACATTTGAACTGCAAAGGTGAATTCACAGTACACATGCAAGAGTAACTCATGATACTCATACTAGGAATGTGTTTCCTTCAGAACAGAGCACAGAGATGTAATGTAGTTGGCAGGCTGTCATAACAACACTGCACTGTTTTAGCACAAGTGCGGCGAGCTGCCACATCGCTACGGCGACATCCTATTCAGCAGCCAGCGGCCCAGGGCCACATGACACTAGTCGCTGGCGGGACGCAGCATCTGGAGTAAAGTGTGTGGGGGGGGGGAGCAGGGAGGGAGGGGGCCCAAAGACCCCCGGCCTGAAAGGGAAGCGAAGGAGTCCGTGGGGAGGACAGAAGTCTTTCACACAGCTCCCTCTTCCTGCTAGCACAGCGCTGGTTAAAGGGCTTTGGATGTGGATATTAACCAGGGCCTGTCATCTGGGCTCTCCTGTTTACAGGGAGTTGGAGATTTAGGGATATCTCACTCATCGGGAGCCCAGACGTGAGGTCTCAGATTATTTCTGTGTGTTGTTGGCAGTTTACAGTTCATGCGCAGATGCATTTACTGTGCTGATTTTCTAGGCATCATCAAGTTCATCATCAAGTTCAGAATGCATTTTTACACTATATACACTATACATTTACAGTGACTATGTGACTATGTGTCCTCTTTTGTGGGCGAACTCGACTGACTCTGGTTTTGCCTGTCAAACTAAACCAAGCAGATTGGCAGTGACGTTAGTAGATGATGCCCTTAAGCAATGGCTAACCATGACCAAGGGACAACTGATCCAAGACCAGAGCTGAGTGCCTAAGGGAGTCACTCCAGTGGCTCAACTGGCAGCTACAGAACAGAAAATTCTGCAATAATTTAAGAATCCATCAACAACAACAAAAAAAGTGAATCTGGCTGCCTATACACCCACCTCCGTGCTTTCGGAGCAAACATGCTTAGTGTTTTCAAAAGGATAGCTTTTGTAGAGTATTTCAACAGCACATCAAGGTTAAACAGTTGTAGGTGGAACAGGTTAAAGTATGGTTGTAGCGTTACACATTTTAGGTGATTTTGGACAGATAAGAGCTTAACCAAAACATGTGGGATTTGTCAACCTATTTTATTATATGACCCAAACTATATGGAGCACTAAGGTCACCAATTGACTAATTGGCCCAGAGCATTAACATGCATTGAGCAGCATTAACATGCATTGAGCAGCATTTCCTGATTGGCCAGTCAATCAGTGAATCAGAAAGGGACGCTGCAAGGACAATGAGTGGTGATTTATTCATGTGATTCACACACTCCACGATTCACATTCTCTTGTTCCTTTTAATCCTTCACTGTGAAAGGAAGGACATAAAACATTTGATCATCGCCAGAGCTCTCGATTCACGGAAAGGCGATGACCGTGTCTGATATCTGATCCCACATAGTTTGCTATTACCCAGACTAAACTGCATACACGGACAGCTTGTTTTTCTAAAAAAAGGTTTCTTGGTAATCATCATTGATGTGTGTCTATAATCAATACCGAACAGTTGAAATGTACTGCACTCCACTTTGCCTCAGCCTTAAACCCGAACTCAGGTGCTTGAGAATTCTTCCTTTCAAAGCTCTTTTCAATAGAGGCTATTTCTATCCTCTGAGAGGATTGTTTAGTCGAAGTTCCGGTTGCTCAGTTTGTACACGCTCGCCTGAGACAGACACATCTGCTATGTATTAAATCTCCCGGCCCTGCAAGTGAGATGTGCTGCAGTCAGCACTCTCCCACTCGAAAGGCTGCCTCGCCTGGCTAATAAACTGAGGAAATGCCTGATCAGATTTATTTACCAAGCAGAAATGGAGGGAGAGCAAGAGAAAGGGAGTGAGAGAGAGAGAGGATGAGAGAGAGAGAGAGAGAGAGAGAGAGAGAGAGAGAGAGAGAGAGCAGAGAGCAGAGAGCAGAGAGAGTGCATGGGGGCAGGAAACTTAACCAAAGGCAGGTGTGTGTTTTCTCGAGGGGTGGGGGTTTACCTGGAGTAGGAGTAACCACTGTGAAACTGGCATCCTTTAACGAGACAGAGATTAATTAGTGTGCTGTTTGCAGTGCTGCAGAGAACAAGGTTGAGAGAAGAGGCAGCCACGGTAAACCTGGCTCGGAAATTGTAATCAGCAACCTTGACAATCTAAAATCAACACAAGTTTACTGCAATGGGGAAGGAATAATCACAAGTGGTGCACATGACAGGACTGCCACTGAGCTTAGGTCAGAAGGTCAACACATTGTTCTATTACACTGGGATAAGCACACATGGATCATCTTTGCAAGGAAACAAACACAGCCTTTATCTTAAACCTAACCGTAGCCTTGAACCTTATACAGCACAGATCTATAAAGTGGTGCACTTTTGTTCCTTGGTCAAATAGATTTCTGATGGGGTGGTATCTGCAGTCATTACACAACAAGAGCCACACGCAACAGGATGAGGCCATACGGGAACTCTAGTGCCTGGTCTTGATAATGAGTGGCGGACAGGAGTGGGCAAGAGGAGGGTGGATGGGGTGGCATAACTGGAGGCTAGCCATCTTTCACATGCGCTTTTGTCTACTCTATTTGATATGGTCATAACGCCAAAGGTAATTTACTTGACGGGAGTCCATTTTCAAGTCCCAATAGAATTGCAATGGTCCTGTCAATCTGGGAAAGTTTGTTTAAAATATGGAGGTATACCTGGGATAGAGATAAACGCTCCCTCTCCCCGCCAGCCCTTCTCTGGTCCTTCGTGGGCACGGAAAGACAAGGGGAATATCCTCATCCTCCTCTCTGTGGCTTTTCTCCAAGGGGAGCCAAACAATCTACAATCAATCCCCATCCAGTCTGCCACCACAATCCATCTCCCTGGCTTGGTGTAGAGTCAGAGGACAGGGGAAGAGATTGAAATCGCCGAATGACCTTAACGGAAAGAGGAGACTGAGGCCTTTTACTCATCATCCCCAGTTCACACATACCAGGTCACCAAGAGAGTGAGTCCTTTCAAAACACACCTGGACATCCAGTCACAACAAACCACCAGAGTCCCCATATCATGTTCCAAGTGTGTTTTCTGTCATACTGTATACACATGATGCACATGGAGTACACAGTGCAACGAAATGCTTACCTGCAGGTTCACCACTAGACAATGCAACAACAATAGGGAAGCAAGTAAGTGTCTAAAGAATAATAACAATACAAACTCAATTAATAAAAATAGGATCAAATGTAGCTCCAATATAACACAAGAAGGCGCTCAGACGAAGTAGGATATTTACACGGGGAGTTGTGAAATATATTGCGCAGTAATAATAATTAGTCATTGTGTAGTAATAATAAATAGTCATTGTTTAGTAATAATATATAGTCATTGTGTAATAATAATAAATAGTCATTGTGTAGTAATAATAAGTAGTCATTGTGTAGTAATAATAAATAGTCATTGTGTAGTAATAATAAATAGTCATTGTGTAGTAATAATATATAGTCATTGTATAGTAATAATAAATAGTCCTTGTGTAGTAATAATAAATAGTAATTGTGTAGTAATAATATAGTCATTGTGTAGTAATAATAAATAGTCATTGTGTAGTAATAATAAATAGTCATTGTATAGTAATAATAAATAGTAATTGTGTAGTAATAATAAATAGTCATTGTAATAATAATAAATAGTCATTGTGTAGTAATAATAAATAGTCATTGTAATAATAATAAATAGTAATTGTGTAGTAATAATAAATAGTCATTGTATAGTAATAATAAATAGTCATTGTGTAGTAATAATAAATAGGAGTCCAGTAGAAGCAGTCATGGAGTCGATGTGTGGGGTGGATGTGTGTGAGCGGGAGTGTATCTGCGTGTGGTTTTGAGCTTGTGTGAGCGTGTGTGTCAGTGAGTGCATGTCTGGTCATATTAGCCAGACAGAGACAACATTTAAGCTCCATATACAAGCAACACAACAGCCCAGTCTAAACACGGAGTTCCACATAATCAGAGGGTTCCTTAAACGCTACTCTATAAAAACAAAAACAGCAATAACAACATGAGTGCGATGCGAGAGCAGCGCTTCAAATCATCCCACAGAGAGATATAAAATGCAGAACATTTGCGCTGTGCTAAAACACCCGGTCCAAAGACACCTTGCCCTTGGTCTCCTCGGAGATTGGGTTAATTCTATCACAGGCAGCGTTCTACCCAGTCCAAATTTGTCAGGCTGGGGAAAAAAATGATAATATTTATGTTTCCCGGAAGCACAGGGGGCATCGAGAAAAATCAATAGTCTCCAGCAGTCACATCCTCAGAGCTGCTGAGAGAAGAGACCATTCAACACAGCACCGGGTGCCAGAGGCCAGATAATCACATCTCACCTCTGGGTGTGGTGTGCACGTGTGTTTGTGTGTTTCTGAGAGATTGAGAGAGATAGAAAGAGGGGCGGGTGGGGGGCATAAGCAAATGAGAGTGTAAGTGTGGTGTATACTATGGCGTTTGCTTGTACTGTTTGTGTCTCTGGGTGTGTGTGAATGCCTGTGCTGATAAGTATGAGTGGCTACTGGTATGTGTTTGAAAACACTGTTTTAAAAAATGGTTCCAAAAAGGTTATTCGGTTGTCCCCATGGGAGAAGGGTTCTACCTGGAACCAAAAAGGCTTCTTCAAAGGGTTCTCCTACAGGGACAGCCGAAGAATCCTTTTAGGTTATAGATAGCTCCTTTTTCCCTGAGAGTGTAGATTCTGGTCACAACCAATGTCGTTCTCAGTCACGGCTACTTTTCAGCAAACAGACACAACAAATGACCTTGGGAGAAAATGATTCCAATTTTTTTTAAAGATTGCCAAGAAAACATCCATGAAATACAGTCCTGTGCTTTGCTCAAGGTTATGGAGCCACTGTTCAGTGTCCAATGGAAACAAACAGAATGTAACTGGACTAGACTGAACAACCAACAGAAATAGAATATAAAGTAATTATTTGGGACAACCACAACACTTCAGAAACAATTCTGGCACAAAATGCCCCCCGTGCATCACCCAGGAGGGTGTTGCTGCATTACAACCAAGCATGAATGAGATGGGCGACTCCCCCACACTTCCAGGATCCTCGGATGAGGTTGAACAACTTGCACTACACTAAAGCCATCCGTTATCATTGGTATCATTACCAGTGAGGCCGCAGGGGGAAGACTGGGAGAGGAAGTGAGCCTGGATGGTGCCACATTGTGTGGTGGGGTTGATGGTGAGAAGGGCCCCATGGAGAAGGGCTGGGGGATTACCATAATCACACCGGCAGCCAATGAACCAACCAGCCACCCACTGCACCGCTCCAAGGTCACCCTGCCTGCTTCCTGGATGTAGATTCACACTACCCTGCCACCGGGAGACTACATCGAGGGGCTCACAGCCACAGAACTACACACAAGGCCAGGGGCTTAATGCAGCACCAGGGTTTATAAAAAATACAGGTTAAACAGAGCTCAGTACAGGCTATACTACTAATGTACTGTGTAGTGTAGAACACCATTCATAAATTCCCAGAACCAAACGTATAATAAAGCAAGTGACTCAACTAGCAGAAGCAAAGCCATATTGACAACTACATAAGCCAAAAGAGTGTCTCCTCTCTCTCAAATCAGACCACAGTGAATATTAAATATCCTTCCACCTGGAGTCAGAGCCTCAGTGTCAGGGTGTCCGAGTCACGCCCTGAGTCACCTCTCCCTGGCACCCGAGGTGATTTATCTAGCCTTGTGTTCTCTGCACCCTCTTCTCTCCTCTACTCTTCCACTGTGCTCTCGTTCTCCCTTTCCCTCTCTCTAAAGGCTTGGCTTAAACTTTTCCCACATTGGGCCTCACAAAAGGGAAAATAACTGTCTGATCAGGAATCCTCTGTAACACGACAGCCATACCAGGTATCCACAACAACACTCATACAAATCAACTTCCTGGGAAGAGATTAAAGAGGGCCAAGATTCTAACATTGTATTCTGATTAAAATAAATATATTTCAAATACAAAGGATAGCTAATCCATCTCATATCATGTAGCATCAAATTTCTATGCCTTAAATTTCCCCTTTGGGAAATACAATGTGGACTCCTTAATTTAATGTGTATCCATGACATGATGGAACTATGAGGCAAAATTGACAATGACTTGTCAACCCACACGGGTCCCTTGCAAAGAAATGTGAATATTTTCTCAAAACAATACAAGGTGGTTTGTGGAAATATCATAGCGATTTCTACAAAAGTGAAGAACAGAGAAAACAAAAAAATTGATTCAGCCCCATCTCAGGTTTTTATCACAATGACAACTGGATGCCCAACAGAATGCTCCTGAATCAAACCCATTAAGAGAGAACTCAATGATGGATTGAAACCATTATTCGAATTGAGAATCAGCATTACTGCAAAGCCATATTTCTTATTGTTGTTTGAATGAATATGTTGATATCGGAGCTACAGTATGGATTTTTCCACATACACCACATACCAAAAGTATATGGACCCTTGTTTGTCGAACAACTCATTCCAAAATCATGGACATTAATATGGAGTTGCAGGGACTTCAGCCACAAGCCACAACATTGCTGCTTCCATTCAGCCACAAGAGCATCAGTGAGGTCGGGCACTGATGTTGGGCAATTGAACGCCGACTGCCTGGCTTGCAGTCGGCGTTAAAATTCATCCCAAAGGTGTACGATGAGGTTGAGGTCAGGGCTCTGTGCCTGTCAAGTTCTTCCACACCAATCTCGACAAACCATTTCTGTATGGACCTCGCTTTGTGCACGAGGGGCATTGTCATGCTGAAACAGGAAAGGGACTTCCCTAAACTGTAGGAAGCATTGAATCGTCCAGAATGTCATTGTATGCTGTAGTGTTAAGATTTCCTTTTACTGGAACTAAGGGGTCTAGCCCAAACTATGAAAAACAGCCCCAAATCATGATTCCTCCTCCACCAAACTTTACAGCTGGCACTATGCATTGGGGCTGGTAGTGTTCTCCTGGCATTCGCTAAACCCAGATTCGTCCGTCTGACTGCCAGATGGTGAAGCATGATTCATCACTCCAGAGAACGCATTTCCACTGCTCCAGAGTCCAATGGCGGTGAGCTTTACACCACACCAGCAGACGCTTGGCATTACGCATGGTGATCTTAGGCTTGTGTGCGGCTGCTCGGGCCATGGAAGTATCTACTGTCTTCTCTGGGATGTCGATGTCACGTCTACTTCCGGTCCCCCACTCCAGAGCTCGAAGTCGCCGGTCTACTAACCACCGGTCCTGGCAACCCATCATTATGCACACCTGGCAACCATCATTACGCACATCTGCGCCCCATCATGAGGCACACCTGGACTCCATCACTCCCTGATGACTTCCCCTTTATCTAGCACTCCGTTGCATCACCCATTAGGTAGTATTGTTTCCTGTTTTCATGTTCATGGTTCTGTATTCACTCTGGTCGTTCCTATTGAACTCACTGACTGCACCTGCTTCCTGCGTCTCTGTTACAGTCAAAATCAATTCAGGATGATTTGATAGCTTCCATTGCAAGTGAGATTAAAAGAGAGGTTGGCGCAGCACATTTTCTCGCATGGCAAATGGATGAATCCCAGACATCAGCTTGTCGCTCGCAGTTCTTAGTTAGTGTCTGTTATGTGGACGATGTGGCTTTATTCTGGAACATTTATTTGGCTACTTTGAATGCGCAGTCTATGTTTTACTTTGTCAAGTCTGAGATGTCTGAGTTTAACTTCATGGAGAAACGTGTTGCCCAAACCTATGATGGTGCTGCTCTAATGGAATGGATCTGCTATTTATATTTACAGTCCCCTCCCGTTCCCTGATTAAGAAGGGATGTCCACTCTCTCCTGATATGACCTGACCTTCATCTCCAAGCACTGTAAGAAACCCTGTCAATGTTCTCTCATTACTTTATGTTGAGTCAATCATATACACTAACACAATCACATTATTACACATACACATCAATGTGTTTTTAATCCTGGCTTGAACAAACTCATTCTTAGCTTTTTTTGTCTAACTGTGTTGTGTTCTTGCATTTTGACTTCCCAGTTAAATCCTGTCCTGCCCTCAGTGGAAGTGTGGCGCTGTTCTCCAGCACCATCCAACCACGATGAGCCTGCCCTGCACTGAAGTCAAGTCTCTAAACAGCTCCACTCATGCCTCATACCCTCATTCAGTCACTGCTGTGATCACTTCCCAACACTGTAAGTAGGCCTCTCATTCCCGTTCCCCATCATATTTTACTCTAAATGTCTTTGTTAAGTGTTTAAGGTTATAAAATAATTTGCCATGAACGATTTTGAAATGGGCTTTGTCGTCTCCGTGCGGTCTGCACCTATACCGTGGGTCTCCCATCCTCCTAAATTGTTCAGGTCACCAGCCGCCACTGGTCCCTATGGGCCTACAAAGTCCACTGCTTTTCGGTCAACACCCACACACTCATGCACACACACTAATGAAAGTATAAGCGTATTTACACTTGGAAATACAAGGCTTTGTGCAGTGACCTTCTATTACAATAATTAATTAATTAGGCTATGTTCTGGTGGATACTGAAAACAGGCACGCAGTGCAGCTTTCATGGATTAGCAAGGCTTCATCATCCTCCACATAATTTAATGAAGAACTGATGGTATATTTACTCAAAAGAGAAACCTGAAAATAACTATAAGATTGGACATGTTTACTGTGTATAATCGACTTCCTTTAACTTGTGTACCGCGCGCGAACACACACACACTACCTGCTGAAGGTCTGTGAGGATGTAATCACAGAGCACGACTAAACCCTGTGAGGTCTACTGCTCTCCAAGAAAAACAAACACATTCTGACACGATTGAACTCATAAGCAAGACAAAACATGAATATAAACATGAGGCTACAAACTGAGTTCCAGTAATCTGTATCCCTGGGCAACTTTTATATAATTCACAAACAATCAAAGAGAGGAGATTTCTGGGAAAAAACAGAGACTTGAATGCAAAGAAGACTCAACGTCACAGGGTTGTTCTCCTTGAGGTATGCATTAACTTCACAAAAGATAGACATATTGGAATAACCCATGGAAACCACAGTAGAAAATGTATTGTTACGATCGCCTACGGTATGTTAATGGGGGCTGCTGCTCGGCCCAAACTCAAACTTCATATCACAGAAAATGTATTCCAACAGCATAAAGCTTTAAGGCTTGCTATATCGTGTCTGCCATTAAATAAGCCGCACTAAAACTCCAGACGGAGCGTCACCACCCCCTCTCCCCTCCCCCTGTTTGATGTCTGCCTGTTATTTTCATGTAAAATGTTAGCCGAAGGCAAGAGGGCTCGGGGCTCCGTGTCTTTATTACCCTCCCCCTGTGCCTAGAGCTGCGGCGGTTGGCCCCATTGACCTCTCACCTGGAAGTCGATCCTCGCTCTCTCACAACTCCCCTGTTAGTACGTGTACCTCTCATCATTAGCCCCCCTTATAACCCTACCTGAACCTGTGATTTTGAGCCCCGGCTGAGCCTATGAACCCCAAACTCCCCTGGTACTGCTCCACCTGCTTCACAAAAGGTCTGGCACTGCTTTTCCTCCTCCTTCTTGTTTTGACTGCATCTCAAATCCCAGAATCTCGTCTGCTCTTATGCCAATACCAGGTAGACAAAGCCTGCATTACTCAGCTTCTCTCATTCGCTTTCGCTCTCTCTTTCCACCTCTCTGCGATTCTGTCATCATACATTTTTTTTTTTAAATCAAAGCTCCAATAATTCATAAGCATGTACTGTGTGTGTGTGTGTGCGTGCGTCATTTTCAGTGAGTACAAGGAGTTGAATGACGTTTAGTCAAGCTTACAGATGTAGGATCTTAATTTGATCACACTGTTGCTGGAGAACTTTACTACAATGCAGGAAATATAAAACGTGCAGTGTATTTGAGGTTTAAAAAAAGGCTTCTGAAGTTTAGAATTTCCACTTTGAAATTACAGACTTGATTTTCTCTTACGAAAAATAAATCAACCCCTACAAAAATATCTATTAGTTATAACCCACATAATAATTAATATTTCCTGTTGATGGATTATTTTGCTGCTGTAGCAAACTGGCTCAAATTAAGATCCTACATCTGTACGCTAGGAGGAAAACTGGGGTAGTGAAAGAATTTATGTTTTTAGTAAACAATTGAGAAACAGTCCGTGAAATTATACAGGTCTAGCAAAATTTATGAATATTGCAAAATTGGAATTAGGCTTACGAAGTCAGAAAACAAAATAATGCAGAATGTAGATGAAATAGAGCTATGGAAACAATAGTTTTGCACGTCAGAGTCGATACGATTTCTGCAGTAGTGGGGGTGGGATATGGCAGCGGAAACCACATCATCACAGAATCAAAGTGGATTCATAGGCCTCAATCTCCACACTGCCAATGAGGAGGACGGAAAGAAAGGAAGTTTGTTGTCAACAGTCCTTCAAGTGAGTCAGCTCCTGCTCTGAACAAGTGGTTCAAGTACACAGTTACGTGACCTGGACTCACAGAGGCTATGTAACTGAACAAAAATTAAAACCCAACATGCAACAATTTCAACTATTTTACTGAGTTACAGTTCATATAAGGAAATCAGTCAATTTAAATAAATTCATTAGGCCCTAATCTATGGATTTCACATGTCTGGGCAGGGGCATAGGCCCACCCACTTGGGAGTCCGGCCCACCCACTGAGGAGCCAGGCCATGCAAATTAGAATATGTTTTTTTTCCACAAAAGAGCTTTGTAGTAGACAGAAATACTCCTCAGTTTCATCAGCTGTCCAGGTGGCTGCTCTCAGACAATCCCGCAGGTAAAGAAGCCGGATGTGGAGGTCCTGGGCTGCCGTGGTTACACGTGGTCTGCGGTTGTGAGGCCGGTTGGACGTACTGCCAAATTCTCTAAAACGACGTTGGAGTAGCATTGTGTTGTGTGACAAAACTGCACATTTTAGAGTGGCTTTTCATTATCCCCAGCACAAGGTGCACCTGTGTAATGATCTGCTGTTTAATCACCTTTTTAATATGCCACACCTTTCAGATGGATGGATTATCTTGGCTTAACATAGGCACAACAGAAATTAACATGTATGGAACATTTTATCTTTTTTTTGGCAACACTTTACAGTTCTGTTTTTGTGGACATTCCTGCATCACTACTTCAGCAGAAATGCAGAAATGCCTTTCAGAAATGGAACATGTGAACTTTCATGTGCCTTAATAACAAACTTGTATGCCATCTGTAAATATGAATTAAATTGTTAAATTACGAGCCTAGTTGGTTAAACCACAGAAAAAGACAGGAAACTTCCCACTAGCCATGATTGGCTGAGATAATGAATGGGCTGGACATGCCGAGAGATTATTTCAGATTGGTCTGCCATAGAGCATGCTTCTTTCTAACATGAGCTGCTTGGTATGTGTAGGTAGCTAATCCTTCTAACGCTGCTTTTTTGAAAGATATCCCGAATAGCTGCTCTCTGCTTTCTGGAGGACCCCGTTTTGAAATCAGTGGAATGTCCAGTGAAAGCAGAGTATGACAACTAAGGAGATGGAGAAAATCCAGCTACCATGCTTGACCGTTGGTATGAGGTTCTCATGCCATTATGCCTGGCGAAAACCAAACACTGCATTCCACATTAAGAATCTTCCACCATCGTTGAAGGATGCTTTGCTGCCTCAGGACCTGGATGACTTGCCTTAATAGACGGAACCATGAATTATCCTCTGTATCAGATAATTCTACAGGAGAATATCAGGCCATCCGTCTGTGAGCTGAAGCTGAAGTACAGCTGGGTCATGCAGCAAGACAATGATCCAAAACACACAATCAAGTCTACATAAAATGGCTAAAAAACAACAAATTTGAAGTTTTGGAATGGCCTAGTCAAAGTCCAGACTTAATCCCAAGTGAAATGTTGTGGCAGGACTTGAAACGAGTAGTTCATGGAAAACCCACAAAAGTTGCTGAGTTAAAGCAGTTCTGCATGCAAGAGTGGAATGATCAACAACTACAGGAAGCATTTACAGTGCCTTGCGAAAGTATTCGGCCCCCTTGAACTTTGCGACCTTTTGCCACATTTCAGGCTTCAAACATAAAGATATAAAACTGTATTTTTTTGTGAAGAATCAACAACAAGTGGGACACAATCATGAAGTGGAACGACATTTATTGGATATTTCAAACTTTTTTAACAAATCAAAAACTGAAAAATTGGGCATGCAAAATTATTCAGCCCCTTTACTTTCAGTGCAGCAAACTCTCTCCAGAAGTTCAGTGAGGATCTCTGAATGATCCAATGTTGACCTAAATGACTAATGATGATAAATACAATCCACCTGTGTGTAATCAAGTCTCCGTATAAATGCACCTGCACTGTGATAGTCTCAGAGGTCCGTTAAAAGCGCAGAGAGCATCATGAAGAACAAGGAACACACCAGGCAGGTCCGAGATACTGTTGTGAAGAAGTTTAAAGCCGGATTTGGATACAAAAAGATTTCCCAAGCTTTAAACATCCCAAGGAGCACTGTGCAAGCGATAATATTGAAATGGAAGGAGTATCAGACCACTGCAAATCTACCAAGACCTGGCCGTCCCTCTAAACTTTCAGCTCATACAAGGAGAAGACTGATCAGAGATGCAGCCAAGAGGCCCATGATCACTCTGGATGAACTGCAGAGATCTACAGCTGAGGTGGGAGACTCTGTCCATAGGACAACAATCAGTCGTATATTGCACAAATCTGGCCTTTATGGAAAAGTGGCAAGAAGAAAGCCATTTCTTAAAGATATCCATAAAAAGTGTTGTTTAAAGTTTGCCACAAGCCACCTGGGAGACACACCAAACATGTGGAAGAAGGTGCTCTGGTCAGATGAAACCAAAATTGAACTTTTTGGCAACAATGCAAAACGTTATGTTTGGCGTAAAAGCAACACAGCTCATCACCCTGAACACACAATCCCCACTGTCAAACATGGTGGTGGCAGCATCATGGTTTGGACCTGCTTTTCTTCAGCAGGGACAGGGAAGATGGTTAAAATTGATGGGAAGATGGATGGAGCCAAATACAGGACCATTCTGGAAGAAAACCTGATGGAGTCTGCAAAAGACCTGAGACTGGGACGGAGATTTGTCTTCCAACAAGACAATGATCCAAAACATAAAGCAAAATCTACAATGGAATGGTTCAAAAATAAACATATCCAGGTGTTAGAATGGCCAAGTCAAAGTCCAGACCTGAATCCAATCGAGAATCTGTGGAAAGAACTGAAAACTGCTGTTCACAAATGCTCTCCATCCAACCTCACTGAGCTCGAGCTGTTTTGCAAGGAGGAATGGGAAAAATTTCAGTCTCTCGATGTGCAAAACTGATAGAGACATACCCCAAGCGACTTACAGCTGTAATCGCAGCAAAAGGTGGCGCTACAATGTATTAACTTAAGGGGGCTGAATAATTTTGCACGCCCAATTTTTCAGTTTTTGATTTGTTAAAAAAGTTTGAAATATCCAATAAATGTCGTTCCACTTCATGATTGTGTCCCACTTGTTGTTGATTCTTCACAAAAAAATACAGTTTTATATCTTTATGTTTGAAGCCTGAAATGTGGCAAAAGGTCGAATACTTTGTGGCAAAAGGTCGAATACTATTGCTGCCGAATACTTTCGCAAGGCACTGTAGTTGCTGTCATTGCAGATAAAGGTGGCACAACCAGTTATTGAGTATAAGGGGCAATTCACTTTTTCACGGAGGCATTGGGTGTTGCATAACTTTGTCCATGAAATAAATTAAACAAGTACATAATTATGTGTTATTTGTTCACTCAGGTTCCATTTATCTAATATTAGGTTTTGGTTGAAGATCATTCTGTAATAAAAGTAGAGAAAACTGTAAAGGGGCAAATGCTTTTTCACAGCACTGTAGCTAGCTAACACGCTAGAAACAAAACAAAACATTGCCTGGTTTGCTAGATTGACATATACTATATTAATTTTTAAACAGATGGGTTCGTTGGTGTTAAAATACACCAGTTATGCGATGTTGGACCACCAGGCTGCTAATGTCATGCAGCCTGTCATTTTTGTGTTTATACTTATTCATAAAGACAACGACAAGTTTGATGACGGACGACAATAGAATGTTCCTGATGTCACTGCGACAGCTGTACAGCTACAGACATGTGGATAGACGTAGTAAAAACCAGCCTTTAGTCTTGAAATCTTTGGTTGTTTACGACACTACCGTACTCCCTCTGTTTAGCACATGGCCTCACGTGAATCCTTAAAGAGACAGGTGGAGCTAAGGCTTAAGAGCGTGTGAACGATGCTGAATGGGTGTAGACAAAGAAGAGCTCTCCAGTAGGGACACCAAAACATTCAAGGGACATTTTCTCAAATGTGGGGTTACAAGTTGATAAACTTTCAAAGCAGAATTACTTTCCCATTAGTCCTCAACTGTAGTGTATGATATACAATGTTCAATGAGTCTCTACTTTTATCCAATGTAGAAAACACCAATACAAGTTTTGCTACATAAGACCGAATCGAGCCGGTCGGTCTCATATATCAAAAGGATCAAACAGACCACGACAGTACGTCATCTTTGAAGTGCACATACTAAAACACTTATACAAGCCACTGTGTTGGATGAGAACAGTAGTGCACACTTACCCTTTATGGCTAACTTATCAGCCACGGGGAACAGACTAATACACAAAGGGACCACAACATCACACCAACACAAAACTAAAACACCAAAGTACCAAAATAGGGTACTATCTGCAGCGATGGCTAACACAGCGATGGCTAACACATTAACCCACGATAGTATCACATCAACCAATGATGCTAACACAGTGACACTCACCTGCCACTACACCAGCCATGTAGAGCAGACTGATGCGTAGGATGCCATGGACCATCTCCAAGGGAACGCCGATCATCAGCTGGAGAAGAGCGTTGAATCCCAGCTGTTCCAACCTGAGAGACACAGTGAACAGTGGACACTGTGACGAAGGAATAATGCATAGTGTTTTAAATCAGCTCCTTTGGTCTAGACACTTCATCAAAGGTATCTACAGAAGTCATCTATCACCGTCTATCCATCAATCCTGTCTATTATCTGTCAATGCAGTATCAATTACGTTTTGCTTTGCACTGTGTGTGTGTGTGTGTGTGTGTGTGTGTGTGTGTGTGTGTGTGTGTGTGTGTGTGTGTGTGTGTGTGTGTGTGTGTGTGTGTGTGTGTGTGTGTGTGTGTGTGTGTGTGTGTGTGTGTGTGAGTGAATGAGGTGGGGTGGTTTCTTACCCAACGTGCATGAACATGTAGCTGAAGAAGCGCCACACCTGGAGGCGGTGTCTGGGGTGGTACACCAGGGAGCTCTTCATGAAGTCTGGCTGGTATGTCTGCAGTACCCACTTATTCAGCATGATGCCATAGCACATGAACACAACGATCTGACGGGAGAGGCGACACACGCTGGGTTCACACCCACGTCTCTTCATTCAGACACTCATTTAGATCACATAGTACAGAGTTCTGTTATGAGAGCCAATTGGGATTCAGCTAATAAATGCCCTGAATGTTGTCTTTTCATTTTTTTGTGGCCTTGCGTTTGGTTGAAGACTTCCATTGGCACCGAAAGGCGATGCACATCGAGAGAGAGACACACACAGCTGGTCCGATTCCATTAGCTCCTTTTCATAGATCAATTAATCATCATTTAAATGAACGGGAAATAGTCTTTATCGAAAGCCAAATTTTCATTACAGACCGTTCCCTGCCATTGTGAAGCATTTACGAGCACTTACAGTACTTGGCTTTCTTCAGAATGACAGTGAGTTCGAAGAGGAAGTGCTGTGGCTTCGTTGAGTAGCAGCAGGCTTTATAGCATTGCCTATTCAAGTCATGGCCACCCGGGCTAAAGTGGTCTGGTGGTTTTCTTCTTTTTCCCGTCAATAAATTGTTCCATTAATATCACTAAACTGGCCAGAGAATATTCCACTGGCTTGGTTGCCCAGTTCGACATCAGTTGCTGATAAGAATCCAAGAATCCGAACATGAAAGCCAATTTGACAGTGTTGCCTTTGAGGTCTGGCATTGAATATACGCACCCTTAACCACTGTTTACCAAAGCGTGGGTCCGTGTCCAGACTGCCCAGTGCCCATTATTGGGTCACATCCATTTCCTCATTCCTCAAGCTAAAGATCTTTTATGCCAGAAACATTGTACTGCTTATTTTAAAGGTCATAAGTCAATACTAACATCTTCGAGTGGGTCACAACGCAATAAGGTCTTAACAATGAGCAGCTCAGTCATTTTAGACCTCTCACCTGGATGATGGTAATGATGGCCATGAAGACAGGAGGGGGACACAAGCTGTTCTGGTGGAAGTACCAGCGCCGGTCTGTCTCGCAGGGCAGGATCTCATAGGCCACGTAGCGCACAAAGCGCTTGTACACGCCCAGGCCCGTCTCGTCCAATAGGATCTCCCGCTGCAGTGTGCGGCGGCCATTGGCGATGGCTCGTCGGAAACTGCTGGAACGCTTGCTGCTCATCTGAGGAGGGTGGAAGATAGAGAGAGAGAGAGAGAAGGAGAGAGAGAGAAGTTAGAATTTCTTTGAATCTGACAGAGAAAGCTATAATTTGATTGCTAATTAGAATTGGCATGCTAAATACCTTCAACTGCTTTAAGAAGTTGAAACACGACCATTATGCAGTAACCCCATGTCTTCCAAAAGTGCTGAAGCAAACTTTTGAAGGCACAGAGAACCGAAAAGCCATGTAGCCTAGCTGGGGCTAAGACATTCAATGTGCCAACTTTAAACAAAGAGAATCTCCGTTCCTCCAGTTTCCATAGGAGAGTAAAGACGTACGTCAACTTGAACCGTTCAGTACTAAAAGTGGAGGAGATTATTTCAGCGCTGCCTTGCCTTGATAGGTACACATGGCGCCTCTCTTCACTCAAAATCAACGCGCGATTTTGCCATTGAGGGGCAAAGCTTTGCAGAGTCGAGCTGTTTTGCCCGAGGAGGAGGGAAGGAGAATGCGGTGGGGAGAATGGGTGACAGGCTCCTGTTATCATGGAGACTCCAGGTTTGCTAAGTGAGCAGTAACTGCACAGCTGGGGGCTAGCGTGACATGGTACACGGAACCCTGGATGTTTGCTGCTTTGGTAGGACCTTGAGCTAACACCCTGGTGCAACCATCACTCTGACAGTTGAAGCCCAAAATATCACTAAATATTACTAGATAAGACACATATTGTAGCATGAATCTGGAAGAAAATGAACGTCCTCTTAAATAAAGGTGAGATTTAAAATACAAAATATTCTAGCGAAAATAAATCTGAAAAGCTCCACAAGGAAAGGACAGTGGAAAAAGTCAACCGATCCGCGTTTACCTATACAATGGAGAAATGCTTCAATCCAAGATGATACACAGGCAATATTGCAAGCCACATTCCTACTGTATCCATCTGTACTGCAGCAGTTGTCAGAGTCCCCACAGACTCCACTAGACAGGCAGCGAAAGCAAACCAATCGTAATTCATTAGGTGCTGTTGTGTGCAGGCTCATTACATCCGGACATTGTGGGGAGCGTAATAATAATGAAAGAAATCGGGGCAATATCAATACAGCGCTAATTAAAGAAAGAAAAACAAGGAGACTAAGAAATATATAAACAAACAAATCACATACAAATGGATCTTAGCCGTCTGAGGATATTAAAGTAAATCATTTAATAATAACAGAAATATAGTTCGTCTGTAGAGCGGTGGTGGATGGTGGTGGGGAAGTTTAGTGGAACGGGATGCCGAGAGACACGTATTAAGTCATTACGATGCCGGGGTTGAACAATGAGCGAGTGTGGGCCTGTGGCATGGCGATAACCAGCGTGAGCGCGAGAGGCGCTGCCGGCCCTCCGGTGGAAGCACCACAGCATATTTTAGCACGGAGATCGAGCCCAGGGAATGTAATTATACTGTACGTGCGATAGGAGGGAGAGGAAAGCAGAAGCGAGGGGGTGGGTGGGAGACATTAGGAAGTAAGGAATGGGAAATTAGGGTGTTTCCAGGGAGGGAAGGGAAATTAGGGTGTTTCCACCCGTCTTCAATAATGTATTTCTTAGAAGACTTAAGATAAAAGGAAGGTGTTTGTGCGTGGTTGGGGCTGATGTATACACAAATGTATTTTTTTCCTTCTCTGTGGGATTTGTTTTCTAAACGATGCCTGTGTTTCCAGTGTTTCATCTGTTTGTTCTCCCAAAACACCTGCTGCCTCTCCTCTTAGTGACACCTTTCATCTCGCTCGCTGACATTTGTGCTCCTGAATGTTCCCGGGAGACATTTCCCGATAGACACTTATCCTTCTGCCCCGCCTTCTCCATCCGACACGAGGGACTGCCGCTTCTAACGTGAGCGTTAAGCGCGGCCTTTGAAGTTCGGGATGTGAGAGAGGGAGGCAGACAATAAAGCACGTTAGCGTGGCAGCTTACGACTTGACTGGCGAGCCCTGAGAAACTCAGTAGGAGCACTCTAAGCAGGGCGTGCTAGCATCACATCCCATCCCATCACTACTCACGAGGACCTCAGACTCTGGCATCAACATGGTCCACTGCTAAAACTCCCCTGACAAGAAGGAGACGTCTGCCAGGGAAAATAATTGATATTAAAGGATAAGTCTGAGGATGGAGCTTTAGATAGAATTCCCTTCCAGGGAGACCGGATTGGACCTAATTGACATCGGTGTGTGTCCAGTCGTGTGTATTTAAACCAGCAAGGGGGTTACAGTACATGTTGGTACTCAGCTCTGCTCCAGCCTCTGTCCTTCATGACTTAATTAGTACTGGTGTTTGGTCAATACTGTACTGCTCAATAGTTTGAATTAATAATGAAACATAAAGATGCTATTTGTTCCATAGTCATCTCTTTATAGAGGTACATGTGTATATTGAGTTTGGTATAGAGTCATTCTAAATTATTCAGGCTATCCATTCCAGAACATTTCCAAAGTTGGGCCTGATGCTCACCAAACAATGTGAGCTGAACTTATTTCATGTGTAGAGTCAGAGAGTCCTACTGCTAAATGCTAGCTAGACGAATAATCAAATGTATTAATAAAGCCTACTTTTTCTTCAGATATCACTTTTTTCACCTTTATTTAACTAGGCACGTCAGTTAAGAACAAATTCTTATTTTCAATGACGGCCTAGAAACAGTGGGTTAACTGCCTTGTTCAGGGGCAGAACGACAGATTTTTACCTTGTCAGCTCGGGGATTCGATCTTGCAACCTTTCGGTTACTAGTCTAACCACTAGGCTACTAGGCTACCTGCCACATAGTGCTATTCAGAAACCCAGCCTAAAACTACAAACAGCAAGCAATGCAGAACTCATTCAATGAATGTTACAAAATGATTTACTACATACTGTGCAGAACCAGGTTGGAATCCTAATGTCCTAATGAAGGTTAAATAAAAAAGTCCTGAATCACCAATGCAGTAAATGACTCACCATCACTTAGTTCTGTTAAACAAGAACAGCACACCATTTACTTCTCATTTACTGGTCATTAATAATGCATTATTAAGCTATTAAATACACACACACACACACAGTAATATAAGAGAAACTAAATCACTGTGTTCGCCCACCTTCTCCACTGACCCAGATTCTCAGAGCCATTCTACCAAAACCCTTTTAAAATGAGAGCCCACCTTTATCTCCAAAGCAGCCCATAGCCATAACCCTCCTTCATGGTTTAATCATCAGGACCTAAACTGGAAAAACCTTCACTCCACGACACTTAAGCAAAGTGCACCACTTTAGAGCCAGCAACCCACCTAAAAGAGACATGGTGCTTGCCTGAGTTTGTAGTGTGTATTGCGAGGGTGTGTTTGTGTGTTGCGAGGGTGTGTGTGGAGCTGATGAACAGCCACTGTGTGTGTGTGTGTGTGAGACAGGGATGATAAGGTGCATCTGTTCCTCTTTGTCTTTCTCTCCAGTGAGATCCTGCTCGTCATCTCAGAAGACAGATGCACCCTGGGCACTTAAACACTGTCAGCACGACTCCGTTGAAGTCTCAAAACACTAGAAAGACCACACTGGAGCCACTAAATATCCCAAATGGCCTTGCTGGGGACACTAAACACTCCCAAAGAGAGCTTCAGTCAGGTCACAGGTGACAAATGGCGCTCTGGGCTTAGGGTGTCAACCTCATCCCCTCTTCAAGCAAGCAGAAACACAGAGAATCCCTGCAGCAATATTGATGTTAAATAGAAAACCGGAAATATTGTCACTTCACTATGTACTGTAGTTGACTGAAGCATGCTTGGTAAAGTTCGCCTAGCGTTTTCTATATTTGTCTGCCATGACTAAATCACAACGCACACTGACATGGTGGCAGCAGTGGGATCCGTATTGGTGTATCTCTCCAATTAAGGAGGAACAATGACTAGGGAAAGGGATTTTTCCTGAACACAGTCACCTGACAATGAGGTGTGTGTGTGTGTATGTGTGTTTGTAAGTGTGTGTGGGCCTCTCGGAGTCTGCGATCCCCCTGAGAGGCATTAGCGGAGCATGAGTTATCCCCCCCAGGCAGGTCCGATGGAGCTCTCTGGCTCCGATCAGCCGGCATGAAAAACACGGAGGAAGTCAAACACATTCACACACTCACGCAGCCATACGCTTCTGAACTTGTGGGCCAAGAGCTCGCTTCCGACACATTTACACCCAGTCACGTCGAGACAGTATGTGTATCAACAACTCACACCGAGCCCGAAGACCAATAGAGCGAAGGAAAGTTTAACATCCCTGTTCAGCAGACTAACAGGATGAAAGTCCCACGCCTCGGGGCCAAAAGGCTAGACATAACTGCTGATGTACAGTATGTAGAGTGCACAGATGTGTGAAAACACACACACAGCACACACACACTGCTCCATCTCCACAGGCAGGGGTGTTTTATCTTCTTTGCCAGGTCTTAATTCAGGCCATACGGCAGACGTTAGACACTGGTGGTAATATAATGGCAGCGGTGCGCTTCCCAACTCAGAATACCATTCATCCGACACATACTGTCAGTGGTGTCCCCCTTTTAATTCTCCCTGAAGGAGAGGGAGGGAGAGAGGCAGGCAGGCAGAGGAAAAGTGAAGGAGATGGAAAGAGAAAGAAAGAAGGGACAAAAGGAGGAAGAGAGAAGGAAAAATAAAGCGTGATAGAAAGAGAAGAAGACAACCAGAGGAAGGCTGGGGGGGTGTCAGCTTGGCTATGACCTGGTTAAAAATGTCACGCTACATTTGCATATTCTCCCGACAAACTAAACCAGACCTGCTCCTATAAGACACACATCACACAGAGAAGAGAACAGATTCCCGTCAGCATTTGAATATCATCCAAATGAGTCAGCAAATCGGTACGCTGAGCGTGTGTACGGTGAATGAGTCTGTGTGTGTATGTGTTAGCCTCCCTGATCATGTGTTAGTGAGCAAGTGCACGTCCTCTGTGAGTGTGCGTCTGTGCCCATCCAGTGAAAAATGGATGCAAACTGTGTGTGCGCACACGTTTGTCAGACAAATCTTTACCAATCAGACATGGATGTCGATATCTCTGTGAGGCTGAGCATTCTCAAATGACCTTAGATCACTGCCTGCTACTACCAATGCTGGGCTGATCGAACCCCATTTGCATTTGGCTGACGGTGAATATTAAACTGTCTCGCTGATGCTGCCTAAACCTGGGGAGGGTTTTAACATACGATCTGGACCTACACGGGTGACGAAGAAGAAAATCAATTCTGAGCGGTTTAGACGGGGGTGGGGGTGGGGGGTGATATTGGGGAGAGAGAAGGGTACATTATGAATAAAGGGATACTATTAAAGGAGGATAAGATTTGCAGAAAGGGGTAGTCGGAGGGAAGAGTATCACATCTGGGATGGAGGGAGTAACAGAAGGAAGAGGCATGAAGATCCAAAAAGGGAGGGGTGGACGATAGGAGAAGGGCAAACTAAAGGAAGGGGCTGGAATGTCGGCGAGAGCACCTGCATCTGCATTGCTGCTCACACACCAGAAGCTAGACCTGAGCATTTGGAAGGGGAACTAAATGGAACAGCTTTCATTACAAACCATGAGCAGAACAGAGCGAAGGAAGGAACCAGCTTCGGGAAGTGAAAACATGTCAGGAATTGCATCGTGTTGAATGAATCACGCTGCTTAAACCCTTATGCTGCGAGGAGAAGAAACATGCTCTGGTCTACGGCTACACTCAAGACTAAGAATCACCTCAGCCCCTTTAAAAGGCTTTGCATTAATTTGATATATCGGAACAAAGGTCTAAACACAGACAGGTTAAGTGGAGAGGAATGAATAAGAATATCTCTGACCTCCTAGCAGCATCAGAACTCAGAACACTGCTCAGTAGAAGACATTGAGGCAGGATTTTCCCCTTTGCTCTACCAACAGCTAATACAGTATAATGTATAACTGTGTGTGTGTGTGTGTGTGTGTGTGTGTGTGTGTGTGTGTGTGTGTGTGTGTGTGTGTGTGGCACTTGTGTGTGTATTTATTTATCATTACATTTTGTTAGTGTGTATTTATCTATCATTACATTTTGTTTGGGTGTATTTATAATTACATTTAATTAGAAAGATCAAACCTCTTTCTGAAGAACAAAAGACTGCAATGGGCAGGTACACTTTGACATCATGAACCTCAAATCATTCTGTAGCAAGTGTGTGCACGTACTATACGTGCTACTGTGTGTGTGTGTGTGTGTGTGCGTGTGTGTCCATTCCCTGTCACTCACCAGCTCGATGAGCTCCTGGTAGCACACCTGTCCATCCTCGTTGCTCTGCACCAGTGCAAACAGCATGTCCAGTTTGGAGGGGTCCAGCTGCAGCTCATGGTGCTCCACCAGACTGGTGAAGTTCTCCACTGCAATGAAACCGGTGTTGTCTGGGTCCAGCTGGCAAAACACAACAACACATGAATATCAGTGCAGGCTGATCAGAATGCTGCTGTTGACGATTCTAGTAGTAGGGCTTATTAGCAAGGATCGGCTCAATTCCATTTCAATTCAGGGAACTCAAGATTTGAAAAGTGACATTCCTTTCCTACGTTGAGTAAATTGAAAGGGAATTAATCCTGTTCATTTCAAATAATTATCTTTCTCTACCTCCCGTTCTTGATATACAAAACACATCTCATCTGCAGTGCTTTTTAAAAGCACATTGCGCTCAATAGACAAGAGTTATGTAGAGGGGTACTGTGGTTATCAACTAGTCCAAAGACAACAGTCGACATCAGACAGACAATAGAACAAACAGACCAGGACAATGGAGAGTAACGGAGCCAAGAGAGAAGAGTCTGTCAATGAGAGCAGCATTAATTAAGCCATACTTTCAGTGGGAACGTCGATGGAAGAATTAGACCAGCCTTAAAAACAGAACACTAGCTGTCTGTATTTATTCGAATTAAATGGGCAGGCGAGAAGAAAAGAGCAGGCTGATAACATCAGTCATTTGGCAGGACTGATAACCAAAATGGGCCAACATGTCAAAATGGTACACCGTGACCTGAACCCACTGTACGACTGAAATCCCACCGCTGTCACCATATGTCGTTGTACAGAATGAAATCAGTAGAGAGCATTAGATTCTCTGGAGTCTTTCCTTTCATTTCGGAGTCGAAGTCACAGTTTTTCCTTCTGATGAGTTTAGTGAGTCGCGTTCTAGCTGAATTTGTGGACCAATCAGGACAGTGTGGTTTTCATTAATCACCACTCTCCCTGTGAGGCGACCGGCCCCTGTGGGTTACTACCGCTGAAGCTCGCACGCCTCGGTCTACCCGTAATTAATTTAAGCGGGGGAGTGTCATAAAAATCGCCAGAGTTTAACCGTCCGAAATAGTGCCGGTTAAAAATGGCCCATAAAGTATAGGGTGTGTATGTGCGTGTGGTGTACAGTGTGTATGAGCCCTCGTCCGACTGTGTTTTTATGTTTGTACTGTATCTATCCGTCATCAACGGCCTATTTTCCTTCCTTTTTTAAATATTCAATTTAATTTGATTCAATGGCTCATTAATATCCCGTGCTAGTTTTTCATTAGGGTGTCTAGTTTGAGTTGTCTAGTCCTGTGTATGAGTTTACCTAAGGCCAAACCCATCCAGCAAAAACAGACCATATGGGACGACCGCTCAGTGCCTAGCCCTTTACTATGTTTCCTGTAATGCTAACGTAGACTCATTAGTCATCTGAGAGTAAACCAACAGCTCCTTGTCGCTCCAGGGCGGAACAGTGGTCTTTCAGCTGTTGCATCACTCTGGAGTCACCCACAGTGTGTATCATGTTGGTCTGTGTAAAGATAGGAGGGACTCTCAATGTTCCCCATTGTGGTTTGGGCCCTTTCGTTCTGAATATAGATGGCCCTGTGACTGAGGACTGGGGTAATTTCCCTGACTGCCTCAGGATCAGGAGTGGAGAGTGGTTGTATAAACACTGAGCCTGGCAGTACCAGTCTATACTGCAGCTGCCACAAGGTCAACAGCTTTACAGCTCAATTTAGCAAGGAAGATCAATCAGAAAATCCTTGGGAGTGCCTTATACATAGTGTGTGTGTGTGTGTGTGTGTGTGTGTGTGTGTGTGTGTGTGTGTGTGTATTTTGTTGTGTTACAGCCTGAAAATAAAATGGCTTAAATAAAGATTTATTTTGGTCACTGGCCTACACACAATACCCCATTATGTCTAAATGGAATTATGTTTTGCGAAATGTTTACAAATGAATAAAAAATGAAAAGCTGAAAGATCTTGAGTCAATAAGTATTTAACCTCTTTGTTCAGGGGTAAAAATGTGCTTAACAATCCACATATTACTTGCTTGGACTCACTTTGTGTGCAATAATAGTGTTTAACATGATTTTTGAATGACTACCCCATCTCTGTACCCCAACCTACACAGGTTCCTCAGTCAAGCTGTGAATTTCAAACACAGATGCAACCACAAAGACCAGGAAAGTTTTTCCATTGTCTTACAAAGGGAACTTATTGCACCTAAAGCAGACAATGAATATCTCTTTGAGCATTGTGAAGTTAATTACACTTTGGATGGTGTATCAATACACCCAGTCACCCAGTCCTTCCTAACTCAGTTGCCGGTGAGGAAGGAAACTACTCAGGGATTTCACCATGAGGCCAATGGTGACTTTAAAATAGTTGAAGAGTATAATTTCTGTGATAGGAGAACAACAACATTGTAGTTACTCCACAATACTAACCTTATTGATAGAGTGAAAAGAAGGAAGCCTGTACAGAATACAAATATTCTAAAACCTGCATCCTGTTTGCAACAAAGCACTAAAGTAAAACTGCAAAAAATGTGGGCAAAGCAATTCATTTTTGTTCTGAATACAAAGTGTTATGTTTGGGGCAAATCCAATACATTAGCAAGTACCACTCTCCATATTTTCAAGCATAGTGGTGGCTGCATCATGTTATGGTATGCTTGTAAACGTTAAGGACTGGGAAGTTTTTCAGAATAAAAAAGAAATGGAAGTAAGCACAGGCAAAATCCTAGAGGAAAATCTGGTTCAGTCAATTTTCAGCAGGACAACAAGCTAAAACACAAGACCAAATCTACACTGGAGTTGCTTACCAAGTTATAGTTTTTACTTAAATCTACTTGAAAATCTATGGCAATACCTGAAAATGGTTGTCTAGCAATGATCAACAACCAATTTGACAGAGCTTGAAGAATTTGAAAATTAATAATGGGCAAATGTTGCATAATCCAGATGTGGAAAGCTCTTAGAGACTCACAGCTGTAATTGCTGCCAAAGATGCATACAAAATATTGACTCAGAGGTGTGAATACTTATGTAAATTAGATATTTCTATATTTAATTTTCAATAAATTTGCTAACATTTCTAAAAAATAAAAAAAAACATTTTTACTTTGTCGTTATGGCTATTGTGTGTACATGGGTGAGAAAAAAAGTTTGGAATACAGGCTGTAAACACAGCAAAATGTGGAATAAGTCAAGGGGTATGAATACTTTCTGAAGGCCTATCACGCTCTCTTTGTGGAGTTATTTTCCTCGTCCACTGTACTGATTTCAGCAGCGTTTACAGCTGTTTAATTGAACAAAACCAACTCTTTAATTCAAATGAATCGACTGTTCACCCTCCCCAGGTCTCTTTTTATTTATTTATTAACCCAGGGGCAGGCTACTAGCAGTCATGTACTAGTGTGTAAGCTTGATGATGGTTCAAGTCAGATGGTAGCATGTTAGCTCTGTTGATACTAGCAATCAAATGTTAGCGCCCTACCCTTTCTGAATGCTAATAGCAGCAACGAATGTAAATGCCTGTGTTTTCATTATCACACTTTGTTGCAAAAGCTATTTTTAATCCCAACAGGCAGGCACACGTGCAAATGTACACACACGTGGACACGGACACAAGCATTTCACTGTAAGGTCTACACCTGTTGTATTCGTCGCATGTGACGAATAACATTGGATTTGAAACACGCGGATACGGACACACACACACAAACTGGTAATCAGTCAACTCGTGACATAACACACACTGGGTAATCTCTGCTGAACGCCTGGGGCCCCTCACTGGCTGGACCTGACCACCTGGAGCTTGTATGAGGCTTCCTGAAATGCAGCTACAGCGAAAGCATGTATGAAAATGAACCAAGAAAGAAAGAAGGCTCAGATCTATTTTTACTTAATCCCCTTACTGTGTGTTTCATGGAGGTTTGTTGAATTACAGTCGATTATGCCCCCGGTGCCGAGGAGAGAGAGCGAAGGGGTGCAGATACAACCAGCGTTTTACACAGGCTGAGTGTAGGACACTAGGATGATAGGAGGGGGAGAAAGGGAGGGCATGACCATAATCATGGTTTGAGTTTTAGTGAGGTTCGGAAGGGGGGGACAAGCAAAAAAAACAGCAAAAGTTAGCAAAAATGACTCTAGCCATTATTACCTTGGCTGCTGTAGTTTCATTCACTTCAATCAATCTACAAACACGTAGCCTATTAGCTATACAGATGTAATGTTTCTACCTGAAAGGAGGGAAATATGAGAAATTATTCACACTGACACGTATAGCATCGGCGACTGTTCAGTCAGTTGTAATGATGAATTGCATAAAATCCTCAACTTTTTACATAGATATCTCTTTTCTCAAACTACATAGCCTTCACGTTTGTATTCCGAGGCATTACTAATCAAGCTCTGCACAAACACATCAATGGAGCACACAGATGATCGTGTTATCACATACACATGAATTTCTAGGATATTACTTACTATTCTGTATTAATATCAGTGATATAGAGGTAAAAAAAAAATAAAGTGGTAATGGGTAAACTAAACTCCAGTGGGCAATGGAGATAAGACAAACAACCACTGATATAAACAAACAAAAAAATTATAACTTTGTTTGCATCTTAATGTAGGGAAGATAGGCTATGTGGAGATGTTCATATTGAAACATACTGTATCTTTTCCCTAACTTGTTTGATAAAATTAGTACAGATTTTCTCAGGTGTCACCACATGGGGCCCCGACCCCAAGTATGGGAACCACTGTACTAAGCTCTCTCTTTGCTTGATTCCTCTCTCTCTATGTCTCCTCTGCTTCCTTCTGCATGCATTGCAGCCTACCGCAGCTTCACCACTGAGCGCCACATCACTTTCTGTCTCAGTAGTCTATTCTCTGTAAAGCAAAGTTATTATGAGAACTTAGTAGCCTGCTAAGGTAGGCTCCGTTTAACGTTAGCTTCTTGATTCATCCTTCTAGCTGGCTACGTAATACTAGCCAGAGCCCTTCAACCAGGAGGCTCCTCAAAAGAGGATGGGGATCACCATCCTACTCAGTGAATTTCATAAAAATAAAAGTTGTGAAACATTAAAGGGGAATTTCACCCTGGGAGAATCTGGGCTTGTTTTCATCATGTCCGAGGCATTTCTAGGTCAGTGAAATGTGTTTCACACATAACTGCCCAGGAGGAAGGTCTGGGCTTTGCGCGCTGACTGATACACCCTATGACTGCTTCTGGTGTCCTTGATATAGTTGTCCTTGTCCTTGATATGGTTGTCCTTGTTTGATAGAGCCATTGGAAGTTTTTCAATGATGTTCCTATCAACGGATTCATTGCTAGATATACAAGCTGACAGCTTTTCTCCAGTCTCTGAAAGACTACAACCCGTGTGGTGTGGGGTGGTGCTTCGTGCTCTTGCCCTGTCCCTCCACTAATGCAGGCTTTTTTGAAAGGGAGACGTACACCAATATCACAATCCTTTGGTCAAAACTGAAAAAACTGACCAGACCGCAATGGCTTCAAGTGATTCCTCTCACCAACACGAATTCAACAATGGAGCCTTTTTCTGTTGCTACATGGTCACATTCAACCATACATGTTTCAACCGGAATATAGCGAAGAGGATTTGAAACAAAGAGTTGAATTTAGCTAAAAGCTCAGGTACAGCCAATGGCAGCACCAAGAGGGAAGATCACAAATATTGTGGCTTGCTAAGTAAGTTATTTTTTCCTGCAAGCCCCCTAGCTAGCTAACTTTAGTTTATCTACTGAAACTCATATTGTGTATTGCTGGCATGTAACATGTGTTACAGTTAATTTTTCTGTTTGCTAAGTTAACACGTGTTACACATCATTTTTAAGTTTGCAAACTTAGGTAGGTAGCTAGCTAGTCTAGCTTGCTAAGTTAGCTAAACAACTACAGGTAGTCATATCTATGACTAAAAGTAGATTAGTTGTACATTCGGAGATCTATTGTATATCGATTGTAAAACCTCTTCTCTTTTTAGTTGTAGATATGGCCAGCTACTAAACAGCAAGCTGCAACGTTACAACCAGCCACCTAAAGCTAGGTTGACCAGCAAACGTCAGCACGACTGGAGATGGCTAGCTAGTTAGCCTGGCACCTGCCAACTTGTTACTATGCGCCAGGCCTTGCGTTTGTAACTTTTTAGCAAACGTGTAACATTAACTGTAAATAGTTGTATTAGCCAGCTGTGTAACATGTAACATAATTGACGAGGGTTGACATTGGTTATGATTTCAAAATCACAGATGTAAATAACAATTATTAAGTTTACTAGCTAACAGTGAGTAGAAAAAACAATGCAACAATTTAATTGTTGTAAATCTCTAAAACTGATAAATTGGTTTTACTATATAAAAAAATATTTGCCTAAGCATGTCTGATAGACACAGTTGTAGCTAGATACTGTCTGCCTAATTACCTAGGTACATTTGTACAGTCTGGTCACTGTGCAAAGGTTGAGAGTTATGCCATGTTTCTATAGGCCCTTTTCTAGTACCCACCACGCTGACATCACACACAGATGCGTGCAACTCTTGACGGCAGTGAGAAAGCCATCGCCATCTGCGCCCATTCAACATAGCCTAGATTTATGTTTAAATTACATCTAGACAAAATAGCTTTTTGGGGTTCTCATACGCTTACAATTATGTTTTGATCGTTTTTTAAAGTATAATGCAGTTGATTTGCGATGATGACAAAAACATGATATTAAGTAGGACATTCACACGAGCCTTGAAATCCAAAAGTAGTGTGAAATGCACTTATAAGCAACATGTAAATAGAGGCTTTTTTTGCCGTTCTATAAGAACTCCCCTTTGTTCTGCCACCAAGTTATGCACCTCGCCCTCCTGCAGCAATGTTTGCAAACACAGACAGGGGTCTATTAGGCTAGATATCTAAATGTAATCTATGAGCCTGTACACATGTATGCATGTTCAACGAGTCTACCCTAATGTTGTCATGCTGGCACAGTTCCTCTGTCGTTCAAACTCTGCAAAGGAGTATCATTTATTATATTCTTTGTTTTAGAAGACAATACTGTGTGGTGCCTTGGCTTTTTCCTGGTGTGGATACATGTAGAGAAACATAATTCCTCTGCCTGCGTGTGTCATTGTAGCAGAACTGTTTCCCTCTCGATGGATTGGACATGTGCGGGATTTCAAGCAGAAGATGACTCAAGATGAGCTGAATGGCAGTTTGATCTGACAACACTTCTCCCACAGGGTTCCCTGAACTTACTGTGTTTCTTTCGAATGGCAATTTCATCATGAACAACTCTCCTATCCTTTGCTGATGACCAATTCTCTTAGTTACAGATTGTTTCACCAGATAATGTGATTTAACCAAAGATTTTTGCTATCATTTACTGGGAGTTAACATTAGCTAGGTGGCTAATACTAACGTTAGCTAGGTGGTTAATGTAAGCTACGCTAGGGTTTAGGGTTAAGGTTAGGAGTTACCTTAAAGTTCTAAGGTTAGGGTTACCAAACAAGCTAAGTAGTTGCAAAGTAGTAAGTTGTTGAAAAGTTGCTAATTAGCTAAAATGCTAAAGTTGTCCGTGATGAAATTCAAACACGCAACTCTTTCATTACTCTTTACTCTACTCTTCATTACTCTTCTCTTTTCATTACTCCCTTAAGTAAACATATGTCATTATATAAGCCTACCAAACGTAACATATCGCACTGATTTGAATATCCCGCATTTTTGTTTACTATGTTATGTCTAGTCTGTGAGGCCAGCCTGGTTTAACAAGTATCAGGAGCAACCATCTTCTGAGAAGGTGAAGAGGCGGTGAAGGATTGGTCTTTGTTGGTAATTAGAACTATTAACAATCAATACATTTAATTAGGAAAACGGAGTCGCGTGAATGATGCTTGTAAGCGGAGCCTTTTTGCTTAGTCAGGGTAGTGGGGTTCCTGACTGTCTGACAGAGGAAGAAAGGAAAAGAGATAGAGGGAGGAGGGGTGAGAGAGGAGAAGAGGGAGGGGATGGTGCAGAAAGGCAGCTGTTATTGAAGTGATCCAACAGCGGTAGGATGACGCGTTGACAAGCCACATCATTGCCATGGTTACATGCTTTTGCCTTTCCCCTTTAGGAGTGCTGGGGCATGAGGAAGAGACAGAAGGAGATAAAGAGGGAAGAGAGGGGATGAAGAAAGGTTAGAGGGGGAGGTGGAGCACTGGAGTAGGAAAGATGGATATAGATGGTTGGAGAGATAATGAGGGGAATGGATAAAAGGATGGGCTGAGGAAAAAGGAAGGATGAAAGAGGGGAGGGCTAAGGGCCCAAGGGGGGGGTGACACCAGTACCTAGGAATGGAGAGGGTGAAAGGGCTAACGAAAGGAAAGAGGACAAAGATAGGGTGAAGAAAAATATGGTGGGAGCAAGTAGAAGAGGATGGATGAAGATAGGGGGATGAAATAGTGCGGATGAGAAGGAGGCTGCAGGGGAATGACCTCTCTGTTAACCCCCAGGACCTCTATTACCGTCAGCAGAGCAACCAGCCACTGAGGCTGACCCCAGTGCAGACCTCACTTAACTGAGCAACCAGCACTACAGTGGCGAAGGGGAGAAGACCCTTAGGAGTGTAGTACTGTAGTAACATGAGTGTGCTAATTTAGCGTTGTAATAGTAAACATTGTAGTAGTAAACATTAAGAACATCTTCCTAATATTGCCCTCAGAACAGCCTTAATTCGTAGAGGCGTGGACTCTACAATGCTTCCCGCAGTTGTGTCAAGTTGGCTGGATGTCCTTTGGTTGGTGGACCATTCTTGATACACACGGGAAACTGTTGAGTATGAAAAACCCAGTAGAGTTGCAGTTCTTGACACACTTAAATTGGTGCGCCTGGCACCTACTATTATACCCCGTTCTAAAGGCACTTACATATTATACCTTGCCCATTCACCCTCTGAATGACACACATACACAATCCATGTCTCTATTGTCTCAAGACTCTTAACCTGTCACCTCCCCTTCATCTACACTGATTGAAGTGGATTTAACAGGTGACACAAATAAGGGATCATAGCTTCACCTAGATTCACCTTGTCAGTATGTGTCATGAAAAGAGCAGATGTCCTTAATGTTTTGTACACTCAGTATAGTACTGTAGTAGTATTAGAGTGGTGTAGTAGTGTAGTAGTACACATGAAGCATCTGAGTATTGCAGTATTTTGAGAGTAGTATAAGTGTTGCAGTAGTACTTGCGTGGCAGTGTATTACCATAGCGCTAGTGTCTGAGCTAACCGGGTATCCACAGCTGGTCTCTGACTGGGCCACTCTGTAATTTTCATACGGCTGCAGCATTCTAGGCTACTGTGGCACTGACTGACTGCAAGATGGTGGCAGCCAGGCCACCACAACAGCTCTCTCTCGAACCGATTACTACATTTTCTTCCATTTACACATCCAGCACTGTCACACAAAAAAACGTCAAGAGACATTCCTCAAATGCCGCGCATGAAAAGCACCACACTGACGGTATCAGACCTCTAAGAAAAGGAAAGGGAACATAAGAACCTCATCCACGCTGTGGTTGGCATATATACAGTGGGGCAAAAAAGTATTTAGTCAGCCACCAATTGTGCAAGTTCTCCCACTTAAAAAGATGAGAGAGGCCTGTCATTTTCATCATAGGTACACTTCAACTATGACGGACAAAATGAGAAAAAAAATCCAGAAAATCACATTGTAGGATTTTTAATGAATTTATTTGCAAATTATGGTGAAAAATAAGTATTTGGTTAATAACAAAAGTTTATCTCAATACTTTGTTATATACCCTTTGTTGGCAATGACAGAGGTCAAATGTTTTCTGTAAGTCTTCACAAGGTTTTCACACACTGTTGCTGGTCTTTTGGCCCATTCCTCCATGCAGATCTCCTCTAGAGCAGTGATGTTTTGGGGCGGTTGCTGGGCAACACGGACTTTCAACTCCCTCCAAAGATTTTCTATGGGGTTGAGATCTGGAGACTGGCTAGGCCACTCCAGGACCTTGAAATGCTTCTTACGAAGCCACTCCATCGTTGCCCGGGCGGTGTGTTTGGGATCATTGTCATGCTGAAAGACCCAGCCACGTTTCACCTTCAATGCCCTTGCTGATGGAAGGAGGTTTTCACTCAAAATCTCACGATACATGGCCCCATTCATTCTTTCCTTTACACGGATCAGTCGTCCTGGTCCCTTTGCAGAAAAACAGCCCCAAAGCATGATGTTTCCACCCCCATGCTTCACAGTAGGTACGGTGTTCTTTGGATGCAACTCAGCATTCTTTGTCCTCCAAACACGACGAGTTGAGTTTTTACCAAAAAGTTATATTTTGGTTTCATCTGACCATATGACATTCTCCCAATCTTCTTCTGGATCATCCAAATGCTCTCTAGTAAACTTCAGATGGGCCTGGACATGTACTGGCTTAAGCAGGGGGACACGTCTGGCACTGCAGGATTTGAGTCCCTGGCGGCGTAGTGTGTTACTGATGGTAGGCTTTGTTACTTTGGTCCCAGCTCTCTGCAGGTCATTCACTAGGTCCCCCCGTGTGGTTCTGGGATTTTTGCTCACCATTCTTGTGATCATTTTGACCCCACAGGGTGAGATCTTGCGTGGAGCCCCAGATCGAGGGAGATTATCAGTGGTCTTGTATGTCTTCCATTTCCTAATAATTGCTCCCACAGTTGGTTTCTTAAAACCAAGCTGCTTATCTATTGCAGATTCAGTCTTCCCAGCCTGGTGCAGGTCTACAATTTTGTTTCTGGTGTCCTTTGACAGCTCTTTGGTCTTGGCTATTGTGGAGTTTGGAGTGTGACTGTTTGAGGTTGTGGACAGGTGTCTTTTATACTGATAACAAGTTCAAACAGGTGCCATTAATACAGGTAACGAGTGAAGGACAGAGGAGCCTCTTAAAGAAGTTACAGAGAGCCAGAAATCTTGCTTGTTTGTAGGTGACCAAATACTTATTTTCCACCATAATTTGCAAATAAATTCATAAAAAATCCTACAATGTGATTTTCTGGATTTTTTCCCCTCATTTTGTCTGTCATGGTTAAAGTGTACCTATGATGAAAATTACAGGCCTCTCTCATCTTTTTAAGTGGGAGAACTTGCACAATTGGTGGCTGACTAAATACTTTTTTGCCCCACTGTACGTCAAAACGGTATAACCCTGTCCTTTATGTAGCAGGTGAAAATAACTCTGTAAGGAGGGGAATCGCAGAGGAGATATTTATCAACTAATGATCGCATGGCTGAGTGATGGTGGAGCTCTAGCTCCCAGTTTCCTTATTAAGTGTCATGGCTATATAAATATATGTGTGTATGAAGAAGAGACGGAAGGAGATAAAGAGGGAAGAGAGAGGATGAAGAAAGGTTAGAGGGGGAGGTGGAGCACTGGAGTAGGAAAAGATGGATATAGATGGTTGGAGAGATAATGAGGGGAATGGATAAAAGGATGGGCAGAGGAAAAGGGAGGATGAAAGAGGGGAGGGCTAAGGGCCCAAGGGGGGTGACACCAGTACCTAGGAATGGAGAGGGTGAAAGGGTTAACAAAAAGAAAGAGGATGAGATAGGGTGAAGAAAAATATAGAAGAGGATGGATGAAGATAGTGGGATGAAATAATGCGGATGAGAAGGAGGCTGCAGGGGAATGACCTCTCTGTTAACCCCCAGGACCTCTATTACCGTCAGCAGAGCAACCAGCCACTGAGGCTGACCCCAGTGCAGACCTCACTTAACTGAGCAACCAGCACTACAGTGGGGAAGGGGAGAAGACCCTGACCTGGGAACAGACCGAGGCCATAAATAAAAATAAGGAAGTTCTAGGTACTTTCAGTAATTATTTGTGCAGTGCCTATCTATGAAGTAGTAGGAGTGTAGTACTGTAGTAACATGAGTGTGCTAATTTAGCATTGTAGTAGTAGGAGTGCAGCAATATACACTGAGTGTACAAAGCATTAAGAACACCTTCCTAATATTGCCCTCAGAACAGCCTTAATTCGTAGGGGAGTGGACTCTACAATGCTTCCCGCAGTTGTGTCAAGTTGGCTGGATGTCCTTTGGTTGGTGGACCATTCTTCATACACACGGGAAACTGTTGAGTATGAAAAACCCAGTAGAGTTGCAGTTCTTGACACGCTTAAATTGGTGCGCCTGGCACCTACTATTATACCCCGTTCTAAAGGCACTTACATATTATACCTTGCCCATTCACCCTCTGAATGACACACATACACAATCCATGTCTCTATTGTCTCAAGACTCTTAACCTGTCACCTCCCCTTCATCTACACTGATTGAAGTGGATTTAACAGGTGACACCAATAAGGGATCATAGCTTTCACCTGGATTCACCTGGTCAGTCTATGTCATGAAAAGAGCAAATGTCCTTCATGTTTTGTACACTCAGTATAGTACTGTAGGCTGTTGCGCAGCAACTTACTGCCTTCCTGAAGACAAACAATGTATACGAAATGCTTCAGTCTGGTTTTAGACCCCTTCATAGCACTGAGACGGCACTTGTGAAGGTGGTAAATTACATTTTAATGGCATCGGACCGAGGCTCTGCATCTGTCCTCGTGCTCCTAGACCTTAGTGCTGCTTTTGATACCATCGATCACCACATTCTTTTGGAGAGATTGGAAACCCAAATTGGTCTACACGGACAAGTTCTGGCCTGGTTTAGATCTTATCTGTCGGAAAGATATCAGTTTGTCTCTGTGAATGGTTTGTCCTCTGACAAATCAACTGTAAATTTCGGTGTTCCTCAAGGTTCCGTTTTAGGACCACTATTGTTTTCACTATATATTTTACCTCTTGGGGATGTTATTCGAAAACATAATGTTAACTTTCACTGCTATGCGGATGACACACAGCTGTACATTTCAATGAAACATGGTGAAACCCCAAAATTGCCCTTGCTAGAAGCATGTGTTTCAGACATAAGGAAGTGGATGGCTGCAAACTTTCTACTTTTAAACTCGGACAAAACAGAGATGCTTGTTCTAGGTCCCAAGAAACAAAGAGATCTTCTGTTGAATCTGACAATTAATCTTAATGGTTGTACAGTCGTCTCAAATAAAACTGTGAAGGACCTCGGCATTACTCTGGACCCTGATCTCTCTTTTGAAGAACATATCAAGACCATTTCAAGGACAGCTTTTTTCCATCTACGTAACATTGCAAAAATCAGAAACTTTCTGTCCAAAAATGATGCAGAAAAATTAATCCATGCTTTTGTCACTTCTAGGTTAGACTACTGCAATGCTCTACTTTCCGGCTACCCGGATAAAGCACTAAATAAACTTCAGTTGGTGCTAAATACGGCTGCTAGAATCCTGACTAGAACCAAAAAATTTGATCATATTACTCCAGTGCTAGCCTCTCTACACTGGCTTCCTGTCAAAGCAAGGGCTGATTTCAAGGTTTTACTGCTAACCTACAAAGCATTACATGGGCTTGCTCCTACCTATCTCTCTGATTTGGTCCTGCCGTACATACCTACACGTACGCTACGGTCACAAGACGCAGGCCTCCTAATTGTCCCTAGAATTTCTAAGCAAACAGCTGGAGGCAGGGCTTTCTCCTATAGAGCACCATTTTTATGGAACGGTCTGCCTACCCATGTCAGAGACGCAAACTCGGTCTCAACCTTTAAGTCTTTACTGAAGACTCATCTCTTCAGTGGGTCATATGATTGAGTGTAGTCTGGCCCAGGAGTGGGAAGGTGAACGGAAAGGCTCTGGAGCAACGAACCGCCCTTGCTGTCTCTGCCTGGCCGGTTCCCCTCTTTCCACTGGGATTCTCTGCCTCTAACCCTATTACAGGGGCTGAGTCACTGGCTTACTGGGGCTCTCTCATGCCGTCCCTGGAGGGGGTGCGTCACCTGAGTGGGTTGATTCACTGATGTGGTCATCCTGTCTGGGTTGGCGCCCCCCCTTGGGTTGTGCCATGGCGGAGATCTTTGTGGGCTATACTCGGCCCTGTCTCAGGATGGTAAGTTGGTGGTTGAAGATATCCCTCTAGTGGTGTGGGGGCTGTGCTTTGGCAAAGTGGGTGGGGTTATATCCTTCCTGTTTGGCCCTGTCCGGGGTGTCCTCGGATGGGTCCACAGTGTCTCCTGACCCCTCCTGTCTCAGCCTCCAGTATTTATGCTGCAGTAGTTTATGTGTCGGGGGCTAGGGTCAGTTTGTTATATCTGGAGTACTTCTCCTGTCCTATTCGGTGTCCTGTGTGAATCTAAGTGTGCGTTCTCTAATTCTCTCCTTCTCTCTCTCGGAGGACCTGAGACCTAGGACCATGCCCCAGGATTACCTGACATGATGACTCCTTGCTGTCCCCAGTCCACCTGGCCGTGCTGCTGCTCCAGTTTCAACTGTTCTGCCTTCTTATTATTCGAACATGCTGATCATTTATGAACATTTGAACATCTTGGCCATGTTCTGTTATAATCTCCACCCGGCACAGCCAGAAGAGGACTGGCCACCCCACATATGCTCTCTCTAATTCTCTCTTTTTTTCTCTCTCTCGGAGGACCTGAGCCCTAGGACCATGCCCCAGGACTACCTGACATGATGACTCCTTGCTGTCCCCAGTCCATCTGACCGTGCTGCTGCTCCAGTTTCAACTGTTCTGCCTTATTATTATACGACCATGCTGGTCATTTATGAACATTTGAACATCTTGGCCATGTTCTGTTATAATCTCCACCCGGCACAGCCAGAAGAGGACTGGCCACCCCACATAGCCTGGGTCCTCTCAAGGTTTCTTCCTAGGTTTTGGCCTTTCCAGGGAGTTTTTCCTAGCCACCGTGCTTCTACACCTGCATTGCTTGCTGTTTGGGGTTTTAGGCTGGGTTTCTGTACAGCACTTTGCGATATCAGCTGATGTACAAAGGGCTATATAAATAAATTTGATTTGATTTGATTAGTATTAGAGTGGTGTAGTAGTGTAGTAGTACACATGAAGCATCTGAGTATTGCAGTATTTTGAGAGTAGTATAAGTGTTGCAGTAGTACTTGCGTGGCAGTGTATTACCATAGCGCTAGTGTCTGAGCTAACCGGGTATCCACAGCTGTTCTCTGACTGGGCCACTCTGTAATTATCATACGGCTGCAGCATTCTAGGCTACTGTGGCACTGACTGACTGCAAGATGGTGGCAGCCAGGCCACCACAACAGCTCTCTCTCGAACCGATTACTACATTTTCTTCCATTTACACATCCAGCACTGTCACACAAAAAAACGTCAAGAGACATTCCTCAAATGTCGCGCATGAAAAGCACCACACTGACGGTATCAGACCTCTAAGAAAAGGAAAGGGAACATAAGAACCTCATCCACGCTGTGCTTGGCATATATACGTCAAAACGCTATAACCCTGTCCTTTATGTAGCAGGTGAAAATAACTCTGTAAGGAGGGGAATCGCAGAGGAGATATTTATCAACTAATGATTGCATGGCTCAGTGATGGTGGAGCTCTAGCTCCCAGTTTCCTTATTAAGTGTCATTGCTATTTAAATAAATATAT
Source organism: Oncorhynchus tshawytscha (assembly GCF_018296145.1). NCBI lineage: Eukaryota > Metazoa > Chordata > Actinopteri > Salmoniformes > Salmonidae > Oncorhynchus > Oncorhynchus tshawytscha. Next base: position 13,169,017 of record NC_056452.1, on the reverse strand, counting down.
ATGTGTGTGTGGGGGGGGCAGCCTGAGCTCAGCACAGCTACCTCCTGCAGACAAAGACTAATAAAGTCACTCATGTAGCGTTCTCTCGCTCGCTCTCTCTCTCTCTCTCTCTGCAGAGTCTGATGTAGCAGCCCAATATGAAAGAGGTGCCTGCAACTAGCCCTCTAACATAAAGAGTGTTTCTCCACTGAAACCTCACACATTAAAGCTACAAGTAAATGATCACGCTATCACCTTTGTATCTTCGAGGATTTGCTCATAAACGATTCACTATGCCTGCTGCTACTTGCGAACTTTGAAAACCACCACCGTGACCACAGCACATCCTTTAACCACATTCACATTCACTCAATATTCCTTGGTGGCTTTCTCCTTGTCATACATAAACACACACACACACACATATTGAAAAAAGGTCAGGTAAAACACACGGGCATCCACACACGCACACGCACGTACACACACACACACACCTCTAAGTCTGTTGATCAATGTGTTACAGATAGGCCCCTCGTGACCCTTAGACCCTGCAGCAGATAATCAATGCCTCCCTCTCAGCAGAATGATTGGCCATGCTATCTATCAATCAGGCAAATCCCCCACTGGTGCCTCAGAACAGTGGGATGGTCCAGTCAGCTAATAACATGAATGAGGGATGGGGGGGTTAGGGTTAGGGGGGGCAGACTGATAAGATGAACACTAGCATGCACACACACACACACAAAGTTGATAAAACAAAGCAATAAAGTAGGCTTTGATTTAGCTAACAAAACACTTTAAATACTAGAACTGAAAAATGTGAAGAATGTTCAAAGATGAAGAAATGCCTCAGAGAGCTGAAAGGATGCTTGAGGCTGTGGCTGTCTGTGGCTGTCTTTGTGCTGGACCTTGATACTGCAGAGCACAGCATCGCCTCTGGGTTATTTTTTGGCCAAGAGTAACATCTCTGAGTGTCTTTGAGATACTCAAGGACTAGGAAAAAGACTAGACGTCTAGACAGACCTATGGCAAACAATAACACAGGTACAACCAAAACTAGTGCCCAGATGAGTGGCCCACTGATCACAGTAAAATCATCAGGTCAGGACCAACCATCCATCATTACCATCGCTACCTACAATCAATTAATGCATAACACTGCTGCACAGGTAAACCAGGAAAATACGTCACTGCCACCTCAGCAAACTGTGATCCATGATCTGACCTCACCTTCAAAGGTATACTCTTCTATGACCCTATATTGCCTGAGTATTCCTCAGTAGCATCAGTCTACTACACTTTCCACCCCAGTGTGCCGACATGCCCCTTTTCCCACTCCCCTCTCCCCTAGCAGCAGTTCTCACTGATGCCTCTTGCCTTACATCTTTAGATAGACAGACAGCGGCTGGCTGCTGGCAGGAGACGGTAACCATAGAAACCCCCAATCGCTGCTTTGCTTGCTTACCTGCTCTTGTATGAGCTGAAACAGAGAGCTTCTATCCATATACTGGCCAGGGAGTTGAGAGGAGCCACCGAGGACAAGGGCATAGAGAGGAGCGAGCGGGCTGCTGGTGGTGGTGGTGGGGAGAGGGATGTTTGGATGAAGTAGAAGCGGGTACCTAAACAGTAGTGTTAGCCCCCTCCACTCCACGACGTGGCTACGTCCCCTGCTCAAAGGATGGAGAAGCCCAGCTAGCCTGATACCTGGTGGCCCCTGGCTCTCCTGCTAGCAGTGTGGCTAACTAGCGGAGTAATCAGCAGCGTCTGTAGTGGTGGCAGGGTACTCTGTTGTGCCAGTGCAGTGTGGAAGGAGGCAGCCCAGCATAACAATCAAACAGCAGATCCAGCAGCTCTCATTCACTCACTCTCCTCCTCCCTACAGCACTGACTGCTCCCTCTCGCTCTCTCTTTCCTCTCTCTTCACTCACTCACACTGCACTGCCTGCATGCCAATGAGGTAGAGGAGGGAGGTGGCTCCTCTCGGCCAATGAGAACCGGAGAAGGAGGGGCCACTGGCTGTAGCTCCTCTCCTCACTGCAAGGAGGGCGTCTTGGAGAGGGAGAGAGGATAAGCTCCACTGCGGCCTCAGATACGGATGCACGTAGGCACATCTGTAACACAGACAGACATACAGACACAGACAGACAGACAGACAGACAGTAATTAAACACTTAAGCTACTTATGAACAGAAGGAATATATGCATACATCTACATGCAGGCCTATCACATATTGTAACAGACAAATGTGAATAAACATCACACTCAAACACACTAGGATGCACATTGTAATTAGAATGGTGGGAATGGCGGCCGTTTTACAGGCTCCTGACCAATAATGCTATTTTCTGTCTTCTTTTGCATTGATCTTAAAGTTTTTTTGTACATAATGTTTCCACCATCGTTTCCTGTGACCGAAAAGAGATTCCGGACATCAGAACAACAACCACTAACCTCGATTTGGACGAGAACTTCTACTTCAATGTGTCGGATGCAAAATACAGGGCCCTAATCGCCGACACTTGTAGACGGTGCCACAGTGGCCGGCGTGCAGGCACCATGGTGAGATGAATGAATCATCTCTACCCTCTGTTCTATTGGCGAATGTGCAATTGCTGGAAAATCAACTGGACAAGCTCCGTTCGAGACTATTCTATCAACGGGACATTAATAACTGTAATATACTATGCTTCTCGGATTCGTAGCTGAACAAGGACATGGATAATGTAAATCTAGCTGTTTTTTCTATGCATCGGCAGGACAGAACGGCAGAGTCCGGTAAGATCAGTGGTGACGGTGTGCGTCTCTTTATAAACAATATTAAGGAAGTCTCGAGGTTCTGCTCGCCTGAGATAGAATACCTCATGATAAGTTGTAGACCATACTATTTACCAAGAGAGTTTTCATCTGTATTTTTCATAGCTGTCTATTTACCACCACAAACCGATGCTGGCACTAAGACTGCACTCAACGAGCGGAATGGATCAAGAGAATGCTCATCCAGAGGCAGCGCTCCTAGTGGCCAGTGATTTTAATGCAGGAAAACTGAAATCCGTTTTACCTCATTTCTACCAGCATGTCACCTGTGCAACTAGAACAGGGGTATTCAACTCTCACCCTATGAGTTCCAGAGCCTGCTGGTTTTCTGTACAACCTCATAATTAATTCTACACACTGGTGTACCAGGTCTAAATCAGTCCCTGATTAGAGGGAAACACATTGTGTGGAACTAGATTCAAGATCCAGATGAGTTTGAGGGAACTAGAGAGCTAAAATCTCTAGATCACCTTTACTCCACACACAGAGATGCATACAAAGCTCTCCCCCGCCCTCTATCCTCCTGAATCCTGCTTACAAGCAAACCTCAAACAGGAAGTACCAGTGACATGCTCAATACGGAAGTGGTCCGGTGAAGCAGATGCTAAGCTACAGGACTGTTTCGCTAGCATAGACTGGAATTCATCCTATGGCACTGAGGAGTCTACCACATCTTCACCGGCTTCATCAATAAGTGCATCGACGACGTTGTCCCCACATTGACCGTACATACCCCAACCAGAAACCATGGATTACAGGCAACATCTGCACTGAGCTAAAGGCTAGAGCTGCCACTTTCAAGGAGCAGGACACAAATCCGGACACTTATAAGACATCCTGCTACGCACTCCGACAAACCATCAAACAGGCAAAGCTTCAATACAGGACTAAGATTGAATCTTACTACACCGGCTCTGACGCTCGTCGGATGCAGCAGGGCTTGCAAACTATCACTGATTACAAAGGGAATCCCAGCCGAGAGCTGCGCAGTAACACAAGCCTACCAGAAGAGCTAAATGCCTTCTATACTCAATTCGAGGCAAGCATCAGCTGTTCTGAACGACTGTATGATCAGGCTCTCCGTATACCTTTAAACAGGTTAACATTCACAAGGCCGCAGGGCCCAACGGATTACCGGGACGCTGACAAGTGTCTTCATCTGACATTTTTAAACTATCTCTGACCTAGTCTGTAATACCTGTTTCAAGCAAACCACCATACTCCCTGTGCCTAAGAACGCCAAGGTAACCTGTGTAAATGACTACTGCCCCATTGCACTCACATCTGTAGCCATGAAATGCTATGAAAGGCTTGTCATGACTCACATCAACACCATCATCCCAGAAACTCTTGACCCACTCCAATTCGCATACCGCCCCAACAGATCCACAGAGGACACAAACTCTATTGCACTCCACACTGCCCTTTCCCACCTGGACAAAAGGAATGCTTTTCATTAACTACAGTTCAGCGTTCAACACCATAGTGCCTTCCAAGCTCATCACTGAGGACCCTGGGACTGAACACCTCCCTATGCAACTGGATCCTGGCCGCCCCCAGGTGATGAGGGTAGGCAACACAGCCGCAACGTTGACCCTAACCCCCCACCCCCGGGGGTGCATGCTCAGTCCCCCCCTGTACAGCCTGTTCACCCACGACAGCGTGGCCGTGCACGACTTCAACACCATCATTTAGTTTTCCGATGACACGACAGTGGTAAGCCTGATCACTGATGACGACGAGACAACCTATAGGGAGGAGGTCAGAGACCTAGCAGTGTGGTGCCAGCACAACAACCTCTCCCTCAACGTCAGCAAGACAAAGGAGGTGTAGTAGAGCTGGTCTAGATATTCAACTTCATCTGTGTCCACATCACTAAGGACCTATCGTGGTCCAAACACACCGACACAGTCACGAAGAGGGCACGACAACACCAATTCCCCCAAAGGAGGTTGAAAAGATTTGACATGGGCTTTCAGATCCTGAAAAAATCTACAGCTGCACCATGGAGAGCATCGTGACTGGCTGCATCACTGCTTGGTATAGCAACTGCTCGGCATCCGACCGCAAGGCGCTACAGAGGGTAGTCACTGGGGCTGAACTGCCTGCCATCAAGGACCTCTACAGTGCTTTAGGAAAGTATTCAGACCCCTTGACTTTTTCCACATTTTATTAGATTACAGCTTTATTTAAAAAATTATTAAATATTTTTTCCCCTCATCAATCTGCACACAATACCCCATAATGACAACGCAAAAATAGTTTTTATTGTTAATTTAAAAAAAATACATTTTTGCTAATTTATTAAAAATAGAAAACTGAAACATCACATTTACATAAGTATTCAGTACTTTGTACTGAAGTACCTTTGGCAGTGATTACAGCCTCGAGTCTTCTTGGGTATGACACTACAAGCTTGGCATACCTATATTTGGGGAGTTTTTCCCATTCTTCTCTACAGATCCTGTCAAGCTCTGTCTGGTTGGATGGGGAGCATTGCAGCACAGCTATTTTCAGGTCTCTCCAGAGTCTCCCAGTCCCTGCCTCCTAAAAACATCCACACAGCATGATGCTGCCACCACCATGCTTCACCATAGGGATGGTGCCAGCTTTTCCTCCAGACGTGATGCTTGGCATTCAAGCCAAAGAATTCAATTTTGGTTTCATCAGACCAGAGAATCTTGTTTCTCATGGTCTGAGAGTCTTTAGGTGCCTTTCGGCAAACTCCAAGCGGGCTGTCATGTGCCTTTTACTGAGGAGTGGCTTCTGTCTGGCCACTCTATCATAAAGGCCTGATTGGTAGAGTGCTGCAGAGATGGTTGTCCTTCTGGAAGTTTCTCCCATCTCCACAGAAGAGGAAGGGAGAACAGCCAGCTCTAGGAAGAGTCTTGGTGGTTCCAAACTTCTTCCATTTAAGAATGATGGAGGCCACTGTGTTCTTGGGGACCTTCAACGTTGCAGACATATTTGGTACCCTTCCCCAGTCCTGTGCCTCGACACAGTCCTGTGCCTCGACACAATCCTGTCTCGGAGCTCTATGGACAATTAATTTGACCTCATGGCTTGGTTTTTGCTCTGACATGCAGTGACAACTGTGGGACCTTATATAGACAGGTGTGTGCCTTTCCAAATCATGTCCAATCAAGTGAATTTACACAGGTCGACTCCAATCAAGTTGTAGAAACATATCCAGGATGATCAATGGAAACAGGTGTCACGTTCTGACCTTAGTTCCTTTGTTTTGTCTTTGTTTTAGTATGGTCAGGGCGTGAGTTGGGGTGGGCAGTCTATGTTCTTTTTTCTATGATTTGGGATTTCTGTGTTTGGCCTGGTATGGTTCTCAATCAGAGGCAGCTGTCAATCGTTGTCCCTGATTGAGAACCATACTTAGGTAGCCTGTTTTCACCCTTGAGTGGTGGGTGATTATTTTCTGTTGAGTGTTTGTATTCTGCACCAGACAGAACTATTTCGGTTTCGTTCGTTCACTAGCTGGTTTTTGTTCAGTGTTCAATTTCTTTATTAAAAATATGGACACTTACCACGCTGCGCATTGGTCCTTCGATCCTTCCTACTACTCCTCGTCAGAGGAGGAAGAAGACCGTTACAACAGGATGTACCTGAGCTCAATTCGAGTCTCATAGCAAAGGGTCTGAATACTTATGTAAATAAGGTATTTCTGTTTTTTATTTTTTTTAAATCTGCAAAAAAATAAAATAAACTGTTTTTGCTTTGTCTTTATGTATTGTGTGTAGATTGAAGAGAGAAAAAAATTATGTAATCAATTTTAGAATAAGGCTGTAACGTAACAAAATGTGGGAAAAAGTCAAGGGGTCCGAATACTTTCCAAAGACACTGTATACTAGGCGGTGGCAGAGGAAGGCCCTAAAAATTGGCAAAGACACCAGCCACCCAAGTCATAGACTTTTCTCTCTGCTATCGCACAGCAAGCAGTACTGGAGCGCCAAGCTCTGACCAAAAGGCACCTGAACACCTTCTACCTGCAAGCCATAAGACTGCAGAACTGTTAATCATATGGCTACCCGGACAATTTACATTGCCCCCTATATGATTTATTTATCTTAATTGTTTTGCCTGGACTTCCTTACACTGGCTCTATGCAAACTCACTAGACTAACCACACACTACACTGACACTCCAAAACATACACGATTATTAACCCAACACACACACACACACACACAAGCACTTTATATATGCTGCTGCTACTCTGTTTATTATATATCCCGATTGCCTAGTCAATTTTACCCCTTCGTGCATACTGTATTGCCTCAATTACCTCGACTACCTCGTACCCCTGCACATTGACTCAGTACTGGTACTCCTTGTATATAGTTTCGATATTGTTTTTATTGTGTTACTATTTCCTTTTTTTTTGCAAATACTTGTCTTACTTTTGAACTTTGCACTGTTGTGAATGGGCTGGTAAGTAAGCATTTCACTGTAAAGTCTCCACCTGTTGTATTCGACGCATGTGACCAACACAATTTGATTTGACATTATAGCACATGCAATCGGACACACACACTCACAAACAGGCATAACTGAGAGACAGAGTTTGGATGGCATACCGAATCCCCCTCCGTAGTAAACACACAAATTAATACCACTGCAATAACACTTCGGCAGAAATACCTGGCGTACAATAGATCCTTATAAGTAATGCCAGTACAAAGCCTTTTTTATGGTAATCCCATGCATAATGAATGTAAATGACAAAGAGACCGCTGTATGGGGGCCTGAACATAAGGGTCAGAACATTAGATTGATGAATGGCGACTCGTAACCCCATGTGTGGACAGCCATGGTAGGAGCAGGGCTATTACCAGACCTATTTCAGATGGAGCTCCCCTTAGCAGAGAACACATTATTATTCACGAATGCATACATCATAATCACTTCTCTTAAGGACAATGAGGATGGCTGGGGATACAGTAAATCCTGCCTTATGAAGTGAATTGGTGTATTAGTGTCCAATTGAAAGCTGTGGTAAGGCTGCTGTGGCTCATTTATGACCTGCTGGTGTATGAGGTCATCAATGTGTGACAACAATAAGCTATGATCCCCTCTCCATCCCCAGTCCAGTGCCAACTCTCAGCTCCTATGGTGCTCTGCTCTGCCTCTGGCCCAGTGACAAGACAGAGACTCTCTCTCGCTCTCTCTCCCTCTGTTTGTCTCGTAATTGTACCACACACTGTGACTCTCCAGCTCTTGGTAAATACATTCAGACTAAAGACGTCATCTTAGACAACATCAATATGCAGACCTCATTAACACAGTGAATCGTGCCCACAGGTATGACCGGAAAGCTGTCAACTTCAAGAAGTGGAGCCAAAAAGGGAAAGATAAAGGACAAATGAAGAGGTAAAGAAGGCAGGAACGTCCTGGGATGAAGCCAAGAAAACTACCCAGAACAAGGTTCGCTGGAGATGCACTGTTGAGGCCCTTTGCACCACAACAAACTCAAACGAATATGTCAAGTCAGGAACTGGAGAGCAGTTACAGTATGGTGAAATGTAGTCCGATCATTCAGGTCAGACATGACGCCCGATGACCTCCCACCAACGCCCCTCTCCTGTCAGTGAGAGATGGAGTGGTCTCTGATGGGTGGTCGGTCCCCTGGGTGGGCTGACACACCTGCACTCTTAGCACTGTCTGACTGGGCGTTTTCCTAATGTTGGGAACCTACTAATCTTGGTTGAATGACAGTCCTACACTCTCCAGGCAGATGAATGTACAGTGCCTTCACAGAGTATTCATACCCCTTGACTTTTTCCACATTTTGCTGTGTCACAGCCTGAATTCATAACAGATTCAATATGTTTTATGTTTTTAGAAACGTTTAAAAAATGTATTGAATATGAAACACCCCTGAGTCAATGCATGTTAGAATAACCTTTGGCATCGATTACAGCTGTGAGTCTTTCTGGGTAAGTCTCTAAGAGCTATGCACACCTGGATTGTACAATATTTGCACATGGTAGTTGATCATGCTAGACAGCCATTTTCAAGTCTTACCATAGATTTCCAAGCAGATTTCATTCAAAAATGTAACTAGGCCACTCAGGAACATTTAATGTCTTCTTGATAAGCAACTCCAGTGTATATTTGGCCTTGAGTGTTAGGTTATTGTCCTGCTCTAAAGTGCATTTATCTCCTAGCAATGTTCCCTCAATCTTTTTGCGGCGCTGAGCAAATTTCAGGTCTGCTGAGAGCAAACTTAAAAGTTGTGAAAATTCTGTGCAACTTCCAGTGTGCGTTTACTGTGAACACTGAGGCTGTACCGGCTTTAAGTTAAAGTTACAACAGTGGCCAAGTAGGCTACTGTGGCTATTTGATCATGATGTAGGACTACCAGGGTGGCCTACCATCACAAGCAATGGAGAAAATGCATCCCATAACATTTTAACATGGAAATAGCTGTCCTGTCATTCAACCTACAGTAGCAGCCAGTGTGTGGTGTTCAATGTTGGCCTAAATTCCATGAAACTTTTAAAAAAAAACATGCAGGGCTTGACATGAACCTGTTTATCTGTCATGCCCTGGCCATGGAGAGGCTTTTATTCTCTATTTTGGTTAGGCCAGGGTGTGACTAGGGTGGGCATTCTAGTTTCTTTATTTCTATGTTTTCTATTTTGTTGTTTTTGGTGTGGTTCCCAATCAGAGGCAGCTGTCTATCGTTGTCTCTGATTGGGAATCATACTTAGGTAGCCTTTTTCCCCACCTGTGTTTTGTGGGTAGTTGTTTTCTGTATAGGTGATTTGCCTTACAGAACTGTTCGTTTTTCTCTTTGTTATTTTGTTAGAGTGTTTTGAGTAATAAATTATCATGAACACTTACCACGCTGCGCTTTGGTCCATTCCTCAGTCAGACAAGAAACGTTACATTATCCACTTGTCCTTCAGACAAAGAGGTGACTGAAAATGTTGTTGTTTTGTTTGATGCAATAAACCACTTTACAAAATAAAATGCATTATTATTCCCATACCATTAGTACAGAGAATCAGACAAATTACACTACCCTCTGCATATTGGCTACTTAGCTTATTCAAGCCTGTCTCAAAATAAAACACTGTCCCTTTAAGACAAAAATGCTCATTACCTGACTTGCTTTTCAAAGATGTCTAGAAATGTACACGTTTGATGTTCTTGTAGGAAGTAACCACTCCCCTGTTGCTGACTACAAATGATCTATAACTGGGTTAACAACTCACTAACTAGTTAATAACTCACTAACTAGCAAAGGATATGATCACAATGTGCACACGTGGCTACATGCAGCTTTTGCTTTGATCTCAAAACAAGTGTATCTACTCACAACCACAGCTGTAAACACAGTCCAGTTCAAAGTAAATGGCACATATCCATATATGGCAATGGTCTATTTGCAGATAGGCCTACTGCAGCTCTGATTGGCTAAGCCGCACTGGTCTGTTTTGAGTACAGGCTGAGTTGTGCGCAATAGAATCCTACTCGAAGTTCAATCTTGTTTCCTCTCCAGTGGGCTGATATTTCCTCTGCAAGGCAGTCTCCGGGCTGCTGAGTGCCGCGCATGCGCGCAACTTAGAGGGTACACTGTCTCCCAGTGTCTGTTGGAAAGCAGACTGAACCAGGTTTTCCTATATGATTTTTCCTGTGCTTAGCTCCATTCTGTTTATTTTTATCCAAATACCTCATACCCATAACACGATGCAGCCACCACCATGCTTGAAAATTTGAAGAGTGGTATTCAGTGATGTGTTATGTTGGATTTGCCATAAACATAACACTTTGTATTCAGGACATACTGTAACGTTCATTTCTTCTGCACATTTTTTGCAGTTTTACTTTAGTACCTTATTGCAAACAGGATTCATCTTTTGGAATATTTTTATTCTGTACAGTCTTCCTTCTTTTCACTCTGTCATTTAGGTTAGTATTGTGGTGTAACTATGTTGCTGATCCATCCTCAGTTTTGATCCATCACAGCCACTAAACCCTGTTTAAAATTCACCATTGGCCTCATGGTTAAATCTCCTTGTGGTTTCCTTCCTCTCTGGCAACTGAGTTAGGAAGGATGCCATGTTTCTTTGTAGTGACTGGGTGTATTGATAAACCATCCATTGTGTAATGAATAACTTCACCATGCCCAAAGGGATATTTAAACAAATGTATGTGTAGTTTAATTTATTTTGCCAATGTGACAGTGGTCTTTTTGTTGTCATGGCCTTATTGTATGTTAAGGTGGCGTATTAATGAATGGGTTATAGAGCATACAATGTAAATATCACAACATAGGTTGTAATATGGCTGTTTTACTGGCTTGGATTGGCTTTCTCAGTGATATTACCCACCCACCACTACTGGTTAAATTGAACATGTGCTTTCTCTGGTCTTGGTACGCGTGTTCTAGCCAACAGCTCGCAGATACAGTGCAGTTAGGCTGTGCCGCTAGGCTAGTCTACATGATGAGATTATTATGGATAATATGTTTATTTGTGAAACGGCAGTCAAGCTCATCATGTCACCAGAATAAGACCATTGATATTTATTGGGAAGGAGCATCAAGATCACTGTGCACTTTCACCACCCGGTGAAGTTCATCATCATTTATTTCATCTGTAGCCTAATAAACTGAATGGTTTCTCTAGTCGTAGTGGGAGGACCACACACCATCGTTGTGTGACTCCAAGTTTAAACGCAGATATAATGGTCATTATATCAGTATTTGCGCATAATGGCGTTTCCACTGCCACTTCTTGATTTAATTAACTTTACCTCCACAAAAAGATCACACCATGTCGAATGAACAAATGATCAGTCGGCATTTATGAAGTGGTACCGTTTCCATCACAGCTTACGTGATTTTATTTGTTTTTACATGGTATGATTGTACATGCATAGAAAGTGTGGATGGAAACGTGGTTCATGTAATCTTTCAATCTGGCCTTGAGATAAATATTTATCCTATAAAGCAACTGTGGGAGCATCAGAAACATCCCAACACTAACACCTTTCCTATCTCAAAATAGAATCTTCTATAAACTAACATTCTTGTCATGTTAAGATCAGGACCCTCAAGACCAAAACACAAGATGGGCCTCACTGACTGAAAGATCCCTCACTTGAGTTTGACTTAAGCCCCCCATTTTGTTCTATTCACCTCGATAGAAAGACCAAACACAACCAGTTAGTTTGTCTTTAACAAGGACGTCAGAGGCCCGGGGGAGAATAACGAGGCCTTTCAGGCGGAGAGGAACACACGTTAATTAGACCGCCAGTCAGCCTGCACTCTGTTAACAGGCTTAATGACCCTAATGTCCGTAAGGCAGCTTATCATGGTGTGTTTCCGTAGAATGGATGTCTAAGTTTAAACGTGTGCGGCCTACACTAAAGCAGGTCTTTATCCAGTGTGTGTGTGTGTGTGTGTGTGTGTGTGTGTGTGTGTGTGTGTGTGTGTGTGTGTGTGTGTGTGTGTGTGTGTGTGTGTGTGTGTGTGTGAGCCCATATAGCAAGAGTGTCTTCATTAGCATATACAAGCCTATAAGTGTTACTGTGGGTGGGTGGATGTATGGATGAGCATTTTTCTACCAGGTTGTTCTTCATTAGAGTGTGTGTACAGTGTATCTATTACACAGTTCCGCCTTCATTAATTAAAGTAATATAAATACTGTATGTGTGTGTGTATGTCCATCACCGTGGATCCTTCTTCATTAGAGTAATGTGCTGGCCTGTGACTCAGCCCTCCTCAAGTCTCTTTGAGAGGGCGGAAGGGTACAGATTATACAAAGAGACCAACAACCAGTAATTATTTTACATAACATTTGCAACATTCAAGAGCTAAGGGTCTCAGTGAAGGAGAGGGACAAAGAGACAGGGAGAAGGAGAGAGTGAATGAGATAGAGAAATACTGTCGATGGATGGATGGATGGATGGATGGATGGATGGATGGATGGATGGATGGGCGGGCAGGCTGGCAGAGGTTGGGCGGATGGATAGATAGATACATATATAGATACATATACAGATACATATATAGAGGAGAGAAAGATAAAGAACTCGAACACAATCAACAAGGCCTTTGCAACTGCTGCTGAAAAGAGCTGTATAGTCGATGTATTAGGAAAGAGTAGTCATGAACTAAATAAAACCGTATTAAATGGAGTGAAAAGCAAAGGTATTTTATTAACTTGTCCAATACGAAACGCTATGTTTTCTATTGCAAAATGTTTTGCAGCTAACAGGCCCCGAGATTAAGGTACAAGCTGGTTTTGGGATCACTCTCTCTGGGGTAAAGTCATCAGAGCTGAATGATGGGAATTAAGATAGATGATGCCTGACCCTCTCACTTTCAGATGCCCGGCGATGGTTAATGTGCAGTGGGGGGAATCACCCGTGTGATGAAAATGACAGCCGAATGAATCGGGTCAGTGACTGACACAGTTTTAGTCCAAAGTGCCCTATTTTATGCAATCTTTAGGGAGGAATAGGGAGGGAGAAAGAGGAAAAATTAAGAAAGAGAGAGGGTGCAGTAGAGGAGAGGAGTGAAACCATGGGAAAGTGAGAAAGACAAAGGGAGAGAGTGAGGGGAGAATGGAGAGGAGAAGAAGAGAGTGAAAACAAGTAAAATAAAGTGAGAGAGAGGAAGAGCACAAACAGACATGATAGTTTGAGTTCACATTCTTACAGTGTAAAATGCATTAAGGTTATTTTTCACAGGATGAAAAATTGCTCAAGGTTGATAGGTTTTTCCAACACCCAGACGTACACTTGGGATCTGCATTGCTCTGCAAGATCTCTGCAATGTTGAAGTCCCAGAGGAGGTTCTGAACTGTTTCGAATATCATGCAACGTTTTGACATTTTGGTGTCAGGGCAAAGAGATTTGTTCAGTGAGTTGAATCAAGTCTCGCTCCTTTTAAGCAGTTTCCAATGATAAGGGTAAAACTGGAATAGCTGAGGTAGTGCAATAATAAACTCTTGTTGTTTTTTTGAGTGAACAGAGTGGAGAGTACTCTAGTGTCTGGACACAACAACCAATCCAATTCACCGTGGCAACCAGGCAATCACAGAACTGCTGTGGAAGGTTGAATATTTATCCTCAATGCCTGTTACCTAGGTTGACCAGGAAGGTCCAAAACCACTGAATTGGTCTGTGTGTCTGATTAATACTGACTGCAGCAGTATCATAAATTGACCAAGAAAAAAATATAAAATAAGTTATTGTCTCTCTGTGTTTCATAATTTTCCTTCATTTCGCAAGAGGCTGAATGTATCTCGCGGAGAAATCATCCGAGCAAGTGAAACAGTGCCCCTCTGTCTCTGTATGTGTAGCCCATCTATCTGATGCTGTCTGGTCAAAAAGAGTATGGTACTGTTGCCACCCATAGCATTAACTAGGAGCATCTGGCCTCCCTTGACAAAGCATAGCTGATTTGATGATGTTGAAATGTTTAAGTTGAAATGGTGCAGGAATAGTAGAGGCAGCTCCTGTTTTTTTTGCGACTATATCCGGTGTTCTAAGTAATTCGTTTTCCTAAAATTTCAGAAACATTAACTTGATTGACCATGGTGTAGACAGGTCATGTAACTGTTTGTTACATGAAATATATTTTGTGGACTCCACAAGACAGATGTTGCTTTCCAGTTTTGTAATGAAACAAAGGCGTGGTTGAATTTATTCTGTCAATATCTTGTTATTGTCTCGGCCTTAGGCCTATATACGTATCATTTAAAAATATATATATAATAAAAAATTAAAAAATTAAAATATCCCAGTGGCAAGGCATATGAACTAACAAGTTATAGAACAAACAACGCAATTATCAAAACACATAGGTTGCAAAATATTTTATACATTTTTAGCTTGGCTTCCCCAGTGATTTTACCCAAGCACCCCTAATGGACTGCAGTACTAATGCTTCTTTTATCACTGGCAGAAACCTGAGCAGTTGCCCATATATTTGCAATTTTACATTTTACTTTCTATCTCGCATCTTCCTTCTGACACAAGATTAAAAACCAGACTGCCCTGGCAAAAAACATAGGTCGAGGTCACCCTAGACTGTAAGCTATATGTAGGCTAAGGTTAATACTGTTCTAGTGCCCCTATTAGGAGGCTGCTGCCATCTGTTGGTGAAAAGAGTTAACATCAAGGACCAACTTCAGAGCTAAAGCCCGGGACCAGAAAGTATTTGTTTTCTTTCAAATATCCAAGGTGCATGGGCGGGGTTTGTACTTTTCCATTGATTCCATTCTGTTAAGTCAGGAAGCTATATGAATCAAGTGCACCTTAAGTATTTGAAAGAAAACAAATAGGCTGCCGCACGGCAAGAGGTGCTGGAGTGCCAAGTCTAGGTCCAAAAGGCTCCATAACAGCTTTTACCCCCAAGCCATAACACTGCTAAACAATTAACCAAACGGCTTTCCGGACTATTTGCATTGTCCCCACTCCCCCTCATTTTTTAAATTAATACTACTGCTACTCACAGTTTATTATCTATGTATAGTCATTTTACCCCTACCTACAGGTATTTATTACCTCAATTACCTCGACTAACTTGCACCCCCACACATTGACTCGGTACCGGTACCGCCTGTATAAAGCCTCGTTATTGTATTGTGTTACTTTAGTTTATTTAGTAAATATTTTCTTAACTCTTATTTTCTTAAAACTTTATTGTTGTTTATGGGCTTGTAAGCAAGCATTTCACGGTAAGGTCTACTACACCTATTCGGCGCATGTGAAAAATACAATTTGATTTGATTTACTATTTCAAACCAGGTCGTGATATCTGTCAGTCAGCAACCAAGCTTTATGTTTGAAGCTTAACCAATGCTCACACATCATGACATTGTTAGGCTCTGTAAATAACTGCGGGTTTACAAAATAATTCTGAAGATTAGTATGGTTTCATAACACTTAACTACGCTCCAGTGAAATATGATCAATATATCTCACCTCAACACCAAATCGGTGCTGAAAGAGGTAGCTAGGATACATCTAGATGACCAACAGAGAAAAAGCCTTGACAGTCTTGGACCTCAGCTGCTGATCCAAAAACAAGATGCCCATTGGCCAGACAACTTTACTGCATTAACTTACTGAGAGCTGTAGAATATGTAGCCTAATGTTTTCAGTGCTCTTGATGTCAGCTAAGATGTACACTGCTCTAGAAAGGAACCTGCTACACGATGAAAAGATCAAAGGCCTTTCCTAAAAACACTGTGATAGAATGGTTATAGCATGTGATCAAATTGAAAGCGGTCCTTATATATTCAATTTCGGTGTTAAACTGAAATGAAACATACTTCTGCTGACACGACATATCAACTCAAAAGCAATAAAGGGTAAGTTAATGGTTATATCCTTATCGTGGATCAAAGGCATGGACTATAATAGCTAGAATAGTCTTGATCAGACTAAGTCTGCTGGCTTGACTGACATCACACGTGTGCTTTTCAGATAAGGGGACTGTCAGGGGGGGAGGGGGCGACAGCTGTCACAGTGGAAATAGTTACCTGCTCTAAATACTCAGCTCAGGGGGAGATGCACACACACACACACACACATTTAGGGGGCAGGAAGGTCGAGTGACTCACAAAGAGAGCCTTTGGCTGGTGCCCCATACAGACAAACTGCTCACTGTGTGGCGTTGTGTGTGTGTGTGTGTGTGTGTGTGTGTGTGTGTGTGTGTGTGTGTGTGTGTGTGTGTGTGTGTGTGCATGAGGGTTGTGCTGCAGGCTGCTGCACTCGTTCTCCGTCACCTGCTCACACAGACACACGTGTTGTCACAACTGTCAAAAGTAAACACACACAGTAACAGCATGCGTGTGAGTGAACACAGAACAACTGTGTAAGGACATAACATCAAACAAAATAGTTTTACAGTTCCCCTTCAGGATAATTGATTGACTCTTTCATGTGCACTTCATCTGAATGTATTGAAAAGTGACAAAAGCCTACAGAGTATCTAACTACAGTTGAGGGTCTCAGATGGAAACCTTTTCATATAACGTAATATATGTAGATCCAATTTGCTGTATTTGTTTGCACCCTAAGACAATGGTTCCATGGCAACCATCCATAACAAACACACAAGACTTGAGCAACATGGAGATTGACATTTCCCATAATACTTTGAGACTGCGGCACCGCACACCAGATCCAGGGAGGGTTTAATAAAAGGCTACAATTACTATTTGGCAAAGGGATACGTTTAGATGTAACTAAGACTAAGAATTTCTGACACTATGCTTTAGTTCTCCTCTGAGAATATATTGACGTATATGTGCAAACTTAGACCTCACTTGCCTATACTTCTTAAAGTATTGTAAACTACCTGACTTGCCTATACTTCTTAAAGTATTGTAAACTACCTGACTCGCCTATACTTCTTAAAGTATTGTGAACTTTGTTTTCTGAATATGCAAGCTTTGAAATATGTAATTATTATTATAGCTCTACAGGATAGGGGCATGACAGGGAGTTGTCAGAAGAAAAATGCTGAATAACAATTGTGTTTTCTTAACAGTGTTCTTATCATTAGGCTGCACTGTCTGCAAAAGTTCATTGTTAATAAGTTAATAAGTTCTTGATTGCCTATGCCTGTCATAATAATTATTGATAAAAATTATAATTAATAACAGACAATAATGTATAATTATGTTACTTATTATTACTATTTCCATAATTCTAACAACCATCACCATCATTAATCAATAATTGTAAATGTCCTACATCTAACAATCACAACACACCTTACATCAGAAACAGGAGCAAAACACCCAAATATGGCACTATTATGCAATGATTGCGAGGTGTTACAAATGGCTGTAGATCCTGCACAGATTCAAGTGAGGGTATGTTTACAGTAGCCATAGGTCAATTAATTTACAAACCCTACAGTTGGTGCATATGACTACTGATTCATTATGGTCTTCAAATAATCAAAGAATAATGCGATGGATTCTGTTGACCCAACAGGCCGTCCGTCCATTGTTAAAGACGTCCCTCTGTCGGTGAAAGGAGGGAGTGGTCTTGTAGCGCGAGAAGTGCGTTTGGGTGCTGTTTTCAGCACCAAACCCTAGGCACAACCCCCGACGGAAGAACTACCCTTCTTCTGACACTCTTGAGTGTTCTGTGACCATAAGAAAATTGACAAATATCGATTAAGGAGGCCATGAACGTCCGAAAGAGGTCGACCACTGTTGGCACTCGTCAGCGTGAATACGAATTTTCACTACAAACCTAACGACAGTGCGCGCGCATTCATTCGTTCATTTAGCGCGCTCCCCCATGAACACTCACTCATTCACCCACTAACCCACACATACTGTCGCACACGCATTTATAGGCTACTCATCTGAGAGAGGGAGGAGGGAGAAGAGAAAGGGTCAGAGCGAGGAAGGAGAGAGAGAGCATACAGTAAAACTGTATAGTCGTGGTCCGTCTTTGTGCAGTCTATTCCATACGATTTTGAATACATTTTTCATACGATTTTGAATACATACGCTATGATGACTAGTAGGCTATTGGCATAACTAAGTATCCTACGACTTGAATAATGGTCAAAATTGGAAACACCACCTGCTACAATTAGCCTAAACCTGCTTGACAGTGTTATGTCACGTTATGGACCAACTGCAAAGTATGACATAAAAAGTTGTGATTCAAAAAAAAATATATATTAGGAAAAATAGCACGTCACAATTACTTTATTGAAAACAGCCATAAAGGCCTAATATCAGAAAATGAATTAAAAAGTAATGTGACTTTTACTAAGGGATCCAAGATGGCGTTTGAGCTACAGGGAAAAAATATCAGATGAAAATCTGAAATAAAAACAAACAATTGCAATGTTTCCTGTTGTAACAAATGTAGCCTGTATCACTGCGCATTAAACATTTATAGCAGTGGGAAATATGTGTTGATCCACGCGTAGTCATGTTGTTCAGTCGACGCTCCTATAGACTACCAGCCACTGAACAAAAGAATGTCATCAATGCGCCCTATGTTAAATGATAGGTTTAGTTTTGTGTAGATAGTTGTCACTCACACTTGAGCGAATACCACGTCAAATATCAGATAATCATGTTTCTTTGATGAAAATGTTGACAGATTCCGTGAATTATTATCAGAGAAGCAGATCTTTGGAGGTGTTGGCAACTTTCCTGACAATGGAGCACAGTCGCAAGAAGCATAGTGCCAGTTTGTTTATTCCCAATTCTGCCTTAAAACATCAAAGAAATTAAACGTAACCATTCCACTAAAGCCTATATAAATCTATATTAACAGCAGATGCTTTACCCATACATCAGATATTCTGTCATTTATTTATAGGAGGTTTAACAGTAAATAATCTCGACCACGTCACTCAAAGTCAATGGCCGGGCTGTGTTAGTTCGAAAATTATATCGGTGTATTAAAAGCAAAAACGAGCTGTTGCACGGGTCAAACCATGTGCATTCGTTAAAGTATTGATTCATTTTCATTATGCATTCGTCATTTGTATCGTCGGTTCTGTCTGTTTGGGTCAATTTAATAGGAATTCTTCAATATTGATAACAACGCGCAGTGCTTCGGGAAGGTTTTCATGAAATAAAAGTTTATCGGTCAGCGAATTCTATAAAAATATGATTATGCCCGTAAAGCCCAAAGTGTCTACTTTCAAGCCAGTCGATTTTGTAGACATATGCAATTCAATACTTTTTAAATTTAGCAAGAGTTCGAGGATGAAGAAACACAAACGGGACTACGTGAGTTCCATGGAGCCTGCTGGATCAGCTGCTGGCGGTTGGTGTTCTCAATCACGTCCGCGCGTCCGCTTCATAAAGTCAGAGGAACGTTTGTAGAATAAGATGCCTTAATAGAAAATCAGCTGTGACGCTCCATCGTGTGTGGCAAATTTACATCAACTTTTTGTATTATAAAGCTCTGCGTTATAGCTAACCCGGACCTTTCCAGGACTATTACAAGTTAGGAAATATTTATTTAGCAGCTTTTGACGTTTTGTGACAGACGGGAATACTTGAACTGAACCCGCATATTCTCACAGAATTCAACAACTCTCACGAGTCAACTATGGCAGAGACGGCGGCAGCTCCAGCCCCAAAGGCAAAAAAGGCGAAGGCACCCAAGAAACCTGCTTCACACCCGAAATACTCGGATATGATTAAGGCAGCCGTCCATGCAGATAAAAGCCGTGGAGGTGCGTCCAGACAATCTGTCCAGAAGTACATCAAAAGCCACTACAAGGTGGGGGACAATGCCGATTCTCAGATTAAGCTGTCCCTGAAGAGGATGGTGAGTGAAGGGGTCCTGCGCCACACCAAAGGCATCGGCGCGTCAGGCTCCTTCAAACTGGCGAAAGCAGAGGACACCAAAAAGGCACCTAAAGTTAAAACCGTTGTGAAAGCAAAGAAGTCGCCTGTTAAAGCCGCCAAGCCCAAGAAGGTTGCAAAGCCCAAGAAGGTGGCCAAATCACCAGTAAAAGCCAAGAAAGCAAAAGTGGTAGTGAAGAAAGTGAAAAAGTCTCCGAAGAAAGCGGCACCAAAGCCCAAGAAAGTAGCAAAGAAAACCAAGGTGGCCAAGCCAGCCAAGGCAACGAAACCCAAGAAGGCCAAAGCTGCGAAACCCAAACCCAAGGCCGCAGCCAAGAAAGCCACAAAGAAGAAGTAAATGGACATTTCAGAGAGACTTATTATAATAAAAGTCACTGTAAATACTTTGAGGAAATGTTTTTCGTATATGTAATATTATTTTTGTATGGTCTCATGGGAACTTATACGTTTTTACCTATTGTTTTCCACTCCATTGATGCTGTAAAAGAGGGTCTGGAATTAAAGTGTTGGTGTGTGACAGCATTAATTGTTGGGCTACTATGTACGCTATTAATCCTCTGTGATCTTTGGAAACCTGTAGCAATATGGACCTGTTAGAAAATATTTGTGACACTAATCCGGAATTATTATTGTTTAGGCTATTGGAACAAGTGAATAGTTATTGTTCTCTTTGCACGAGGTCATTCTGAAAACACACGTTTCAATAGCGAGCATTGTTAAACTATACAATGTATAGAACTGTGTAGGCAATGGACGTCAGCAAGATTTTCAAGTGATGCGTAATGGCTCCAAATGCGGACTCTATGCTACTACTTTGTAAACCAACCATGTTCAATTAATTAATGCTACTACTTTGAAAACCAACCATGTTCAATTAATGCAGTCTATTTGTAATACACTGCGGACTATGTATTGCATTACTTTTGAAACTGTTTATAATACAATAAACTTTTCTCATCGAAATATGTGTCACAACTTCACGCGCATTTTAAGCATGCGTAGGCGTACATGTCTAAACGACCGTTCGCAACACTTATTTGAATAAATTGCACAGATTACGTAATCGAGGGGCGATTGTGGAATGAAACAATTATTAACTAAATTCTAAGCATATAAAACGAGTCAAAAGGAGAGCTTCCTTGACATCTGCAACCAGTTGAAAATGTTCGACTCGTATGAAGTTATGCGCCCCGGTATCCAAATTGGTAACATAATGAATACATGTTTTATGTGGTTTATACGGTTTGACTGAAACTATTAGCTACCGTAGACCTAAAAATACCATATTTGACTGAATTACCTAGAACTGGGGTCATAGAAAGCCCACTTCAAGGCTTTTTATTTTATTGACCAGATGTAGGCCTACGCTACAGTTAGAACATCACGTCTTAAGACAAAAACAGACATCAACCAACACTACAACCATACATAACACTACCTACACAAACTGACGAAGCTATTACAGTTTTAGAACATGTGCCAATCAATTACCAACAATGGCGGAGTATTACAAAAAAACAGTGTTGTTAAATAAACTAGACTTGTAATTTATGTTCTCAAGGTACACCTTTAAAGAAAGTATATTTGACAAATCCTGAACCAAGCCCATAAACCCGATCTAAAAGTCAGGAACTGAGTCGAGCTAAAGAAGCATCCTTCGCTAATTTCCTTGTATCATGTCTCTGTAATGTAGGCCTAAACTATAGGTGAAGCAACATTATTTGTTGTGCGGAGCATCTGTTTTAAGCCATCGCTTTTTTTCTGTCCTGCTGTACAATGCAGATGGGATTTGGACAAGGAAAGGATGCCACCCCTAAAGAAAACAGTTTTTTTCTACCTGAAGTTAACGCGACACTTCCATCTCCTGGTCGCTCGCCGTATTTTCATGCGGTTTTCAGTGCAGTTAAAATGTTTCTAAAAGGACAAGAATATTCAAACGTTCTTTTCTTCAAAGTAGTTTAGCATTTATTTTCTATTGCTTTTGAACTTTAAACATCAATATTTCAGTCATTCAGCTATGCAACTTACTGCTTGTAAAAAAGGAAAAACTCTTGGTTGGCCTGGTAGGTCTATCCTACCATTTCAACTTCACAGCTGCCTGTGCCCAAGGTAGCCTAAGTGAACAGCTATTTTGCGTTCAGTAGTTCTTCATGGCAAATATGCACTGGAGTCGAGACAGGAGTTCATTCCAAATATAAAATGTGTTTTAAAAGGTTGCCGTTTTTGAATTTGTGAAACTTTTTGGTCACAATATAGTGACATGCCCACATAGTATTCCAAACCGCAAAGTTGCTTAATTAAATTCAGAGGATGCCAACTGCTCACGTGCAAAAAAGTTCGAAAAAATAGGTAAATAAGCAGAGGGCACCTCAGATTTTTTTTTGAAAGAGTTCTGATAGAATGGTGTGACTGCTTATGCTGTTTGCATTTATTATGCATTTATGTAAAACCTGTATACTTTTACGTGAAGTTTTGCAGAAAATCTATTTGATATTTAGCCATTTGCTTTTGGGCCCTCACATTAAACACACATTGAACCAGTGCACACTAGTGGTGTGTTTTAATGGATTCAAAGGGAAGCCAGGCTTCCCAAAGAAAGTGACAAATAAATAACAAAATAATTAATCTTTTGTCTCTCTGTGTTTCATAATGTTCCAGCTGAATGAATCTCACAGGACAAAGCATTCGAGCGAAACAGCGCCTCTCTGTCCCCTCTCTGTGGAGGCGATCTACAGTTGAAGTCGGAAGTTTACATACTTAGGTTTGAGTCATTAAAACTCGTTTTTCAACCACTCCACAAATTTCTTGTTAACAAACTATAGTTTTGGCAAGTCGGTTAGGACATCTACTATGTGCATGACACAAGTAATTTTTCCAACAATTGTTTACAGACAGATCACAATTCCAGTAGGTCAGAAGTTTACATACACTGAGTTGACTGTACCTTTAAACAGCTTGGAAAATCCCAGAAAATGTTGTCATGGCTTTAGAAGATTCTGATAGGCTAATTGACATCATTTGAGTCAATTGGAGGTGTACCTGTGGATGTATTTCAAGGCCTACTTTCAAACTCAGTGCCTCTTTGCTTGACATCATGGGAAAGTCAAAAGACCTCCACAAGTCTGGTTCATCCTTGGGAGCAATTTCCAAACGTCTGAAGGTACCACGTTCATCTGTACAAACAATAGTACGCAAGTATAAACACCATGGGACCACACAGCCATCATACTGCTTAGGAAGGAGACACGTTCTGTCTCCTAGAGATGAACGTACTTTGGTGCGAAAAGTGCAAATCAATCCCAGAACAACAGCAAAGGACCTTGTGAAGATGATGGAGGAAACGGGTACAAACGTATCTATATCCACAGTAAAACGAGTCCTATATCGACATAACCTGAAAGGCCGCTCAGCAAGGAAGAAGCCACTGCTCCAGAACCGCCATAAAAAACCCAGACTACGGTTTGCAACTGCACATGGGGACAAAGATTGTACTTTTTGGAGAAATGTCTTCTGGTCTGATGAAACAAAAATAGAACTGTTTGGCCATAATGACCATCATTATGTTTGGAAGAAAAAGGGGTTGGCTTTCAAGCCGAAGAACACCATCCCAACCATGAAGCACGGGGGTGGCTGCATCATGTAGTGGGGGTGCTTTGCTGCAGTAGGGACGGGTGCACTTCACAAAATAGATGGCATCGTGAGGTTGGAAAATTATGTGGATGTATTGAAGCAACATCTTAAGACATCAGTCAGGAAGTTAAAGCTTGGTCGTAAATGTTTCTTCCAAATGGACAATGACTCCAAGCATACTTCCAAAGTTGTGGCAAAATGGCTAAGGACAACAAAATCAAGGTATTGGAGTGGACATCACAAAGCCCTGACCTCAATCCAATCGAAAATTTGTGGGCAGAACTGAAAAAGCGTGTGCGAGCAGGAAGGCCTACAAACCTGACTCAGTTACACCAGCTCTGTCAGGGGGAATGGGCCAAAATTCACCCAACTTATTGAGGGAAGCTTGCGGAAGACTACCTGAAACGTTTGACCCAAGTTAAACAATTTAAAGGCAATGTTACCAAATACTAATTTGGTGTATGTAAACTTCTGACCCACTGGGAATGTGATGAAAGAAATAAAAGCTGAAATAAATCATTCTCTCTACTATTTTTTTTTTTACATTTCACATTCTTAAAATAATGTGGTGATCCTAACTGACCTTAGACAGGGAATTTTCACTCGGATTAAATGTCAAGAATCGTGAAAAACTGTGTTCAAAGTTATTTGGCTAAGGTGTATGTAAACTTCCGACTATAACTGTATATGATGCTGTCTGGTCCAAACAAGTATGACATTGTTGCTTCCCATAGCACTGGACGCAAGGGAAGCCAGAGAGCACCTGGTCTCCCTTGACAAAAAAAAACTATACTAAACTGTGAATGGTCCTGGCGCACCAAAAAAAAGTGCCAGACTCAGCGGGGATTTGGAGTCACTCCTATCAAAGCCCATTGAGAGCATACATCACTGACAGAAAAACACATTGTTGCATCTCGTTGTGTTGTTGTCATCCTCCAGTGTCTAGCTAGCTAAAATTGTCCCTTTCCTTAATTAGCCATGCATGGAGATAAGGATTTGGAATTACTTAATTCTCCATACTGGCCAATGATTATAACAGTGATTCTGGTCCAACCATTAATTCATACATTGTTGTGCTTCTGGCCTGAGAGGATGGAAGTTCAATATGTAGCCAGATGTAGAAGGCTAATGTTAACTAGCTAAGGTTACCCACGATTGGAAGGTAGGCTGGCAAGCAAGCAATTAGCCAGGTAGCATAGAACACTTTTTTTTTTTTTTTTTAAACGTGTACTGTATGCCAGAGTGATAGACCTTTTCATCAACATGAAAGAGAGAGGATGGCATTGGTGTTTCTCTACAAGTAGGGTGAGTTAACATGTTTTTCTACTGTTTTTCTACTTCACAATGTCATTCACCAAAGCCCCATATACTACCCACCACTGCAACCTGTATGCTCTCGTTGGCTGGCCCTAGCTTCATATTCGTTGCCAAACCCACTGGCTCCAGGTCATCTTTTAGTCTTTAATAGGTAAAGCCCCGCCTTATCTCAGCTCACTGGTCACCATAGCAGCACCCACCCGTAGCAGGCGCTCCAGCAGGTATTTTTCATTGGTCACCCCCAAAGCCAATTCCTTCTTTGGCTGCCTTTTCTTCCAGTTCTCTGCTGCCAATGACTGGAACGAATTGCAAAAATAACTGAAGCTGGAGTCTCATATCTCCCTCAGTAACTTTAAGCACAAGCTGTCAGAGCAGCTCACAGATCATTGCACCTGTACATAGCCCACCTGTAAATACCCCATCCAACTTCCTCATTCCCATGTTATTTTTTTCTCTCCTTTGCACCCCAGTATCTCTACTTGCACATTCACCTTCTGCACATCTATCACTCGTGTTTAATTGCTAAATTGTAATTATTTCACCACCATGGCTTATTTATTGCCTTACCTCCCTTATCTTACCTCATTTGCACACACTGTATATAGACTTTTTTTCCTATTGTGTTATTGACTGTATGTTTATTTATTCCATGTGTAACTCTGTGTTGTTGTTCGTGTCGCACTGCTTTGCTTTATCTTGGCCAGGTCGCAGTTGTAAATGAGAACTTGTTCTCAACTAGTCTACCTGGTTAAATAAAGGTTAAATAAAAATGTTTTCTACTTGCATGAACGCACACACACAGAAATCAGAACCATGGACAGCCACATATTTAGCCTATGTTGATTGGACTAAATTGTTTTTTGGTATATTTTAGTTGTCACTGTCTTAAGACTTAGCAGAGTTGATTTGATGATGTCGAAGTTGAAATGGTGCTGGAATAGCAGAGGCACCTCCTGTTTGCTTTGTAACTTGCGGTAACTCTAAATCAATACTTGTTCAGTGGTCCGAAAATGTCAGAAACATTAACTTGCTTGACCATGCTGTAGGTCAGGTAACTGTCTGTTGCTGTACAGGCGATATGCTTTGTGGACGTCACTGGACAGAGGTTGCTATCCAGGTTTTGGGATAAAACAAAAGGTGTGATTGAATTTATTCTACCACTGTCTTATTATCTCTGCCTTTAGTCCTATATATCACTAACGCAGGGCATACGAATTAACAGGTTATAGAACAAACAATGCAATTATCACAACTCATAGGTTGTAATATAGCTTATATATATTTTTTGGGGGGGTGGGGGCTTGGCTTCCCCAGTGATTTTACTCACACACCAACAACACACTAATACTCAAACAGTCTGACAGTCAAGGATAGAAGTTTGGCAAAACAGTAAACAATCCTTGTTTTGTTTTATTCAGCATTTCACTTTAGTTGTTTTTATATCACTTTCAATCAATAAGATCCACATAATTTTTTTCTGTGGCAATAGCAGGTCCCCAACTAAAATAACCAACCAATAAAAATGTATGATTCCCATATTTAAAAAAAAAAAGAAAAAAAAAAGAGATAATTAATTATACAATCAAAATCTTGACACACAGGTCCATGTATGCACACATGCAAATATACATGTGCACCCACACACACGTGGATGATTTAGCAGAAATAACATTTGGGGCCTAAGTTCCAATTTATGGTGAATGCACATAAAAGCCAAGACAAGGGGAGGCAGATATTTTCCTTATAATGATCATTCAAAGCGTTAATTTGCACGGGGCAGGATTTAGTATTAATACCATAAAATAAAAATGATTTGGCTGTTTTAACATGACTGATTACTTTGAGTAAGGAGGATGCATTACAGAGTTCAGTGTTTCTTTTTCATCAGTCTAATACAATATATAGTCACTTCTCTCAACAAGACATTGCTTCCTTCTCAATTCTAATCTGGCAAGCCACAACTACTGCTATTTTGTATTATTATAATTTTTTACATAAATAAATGTATCTAGATCATTTCACCCACAACTGTAGTATTGTATCAGAAGCTAATGGAGTGATAAGCATGTATTTTACTGGAACGGTCCGTAAGAGAGCGGCTTCTGTATTTGGCAAATCAGGTCTGAAAGTCTATCTCAGTGGCTTGGTCAATGGGAAGACAAGTCTTTAGCTTCTGCAGGGGACTTCCTGTGCCCGCTCAGAGTGTCTGTTGCTCGGTTACGTCCTTGCAGCAGGGTCCTCCATAACTTGTGCTCTAAGGCTTGTCTTCACCCTCCCCCCGCGATATGGACTGTTTGAATTTGCCATTTTGGTTTCTAACCAGCACCAGACTTTTTAAAGTTTGATATGTTCTTCCAAATTGCTATTACATTTTGAGATTATTTTCCTTAGGAAAGACCACACATTAAAAATAAATCTATCCATTCTCCTGAACACCATGTGGACACGTGAAAAAGTCTTGGGTTTGAAATGTCTCTCTTCTTGTATCTGTATATCCCCATTTAATAAAGCACCCACATATTCGTAGCAGCTCTTGGGGGAATTGTTGCGTTACGCACAGGGAGGCTACCGCCTTAGCCTGGATTTTGACACCATAAGGCAGAGCGAGCAAAGGTGGTCAGGAGAGGGTGAGAGATATGGTCACGCTCCTCCATTTTGACTGAGATTATTACAGTCAGTCAAGAAGACGTGACTAACTGGAGTAGACTGGAAGAGCAGAGCAAAGACGAGGAGAGGGGAGGTTAGGGTATAAATCATGACAAAGTAAAATGTTTCTGTGTTTTGTCTGTCTGGTCTAGTGTGTCTAGGTGCTTGGTCTGGAGGATTGTTCTGGAGATTGGGGTTGAGGGAAAAAGAGGGAAGGCGGGCTCCGGTCAGGACCCTAGTCATTTCTGTCGGGCGAAAGCTCTGTACATGGCAAAGCCTAGGACCGCGACCACTGCTGCTCCTAGCGTCACTCTCAGCCAGAAGGATGTGTTGCTCATGTCGGAGCCGTTCAGGTGTCTGTGGGGGGGAGACAAAGGCGTCAATGAAAGGACATATGAAACCGCGTAGAGGTGCAGACATGAAAAAAAGTGACATGATTTTCCAGTTTCTCAAAACTAAATCGCAAAACTATAGATTAAATGGTGAGTGAATCACAGAGGGACCAACAGTTTGCCAAATGTGACAATCAAATAACTAATACGTACGGGAACATGGCGGACCAGGCCAGCTTGGTGTAGATGTTCTTGCTGGTGGAGTCCAGGGACAGGCCAGAGAAAGGGAGCGGCGGAGGCAGTCGGTGTTTGTAGCAGAACTCTGCCGGAGTCATCCCGTGGAGCTGTCTCACCTCGGGGAGGTCCGCTTTGGAGGCCACCATCACACAGGGAATACTGCTGTCCATGTAGTGTTGCTACAGAAAGGAAAGTAGACAGATGTGGATGAAGACAAAATGGAATACGGCGAAGAGAAAGAGGATGTGGGGAAGAAAGAAGGGAGAGAAAAAGAGAAGAGTGAAACATTGAACACATTCCTGATCATATCTGTGAAAACCAGAGACGCTCTGAAGAGGACATGAGATGCCACACACCTTGTAGATGCTGGCACAGTAGTCGAAGGAGTGGGGGTCGCTGACATCATACATGAGACAGGCTACGTCACACACCGCGTCCGACTCCTTTAGGAACTTTGTTTCCACGTCCACCTCGTAGAGCTGCCAGGGGAAGACGACAGATGGGAGGTGAGGCTAACACACTCTACCAAAGGTCAGGGGTCAGAGTTGAGGTGAAAGTAAAAAGGTACGGAACTCACGATGAGGAACTTCTCCTGGTTGCTAACTTGGACAGTGTTTATGGTGTAGAGGGAAAAGGCACCGGTGGAACGCTCCTCTCTCTGAAACAAACACACCGACTGTTACTCTTATGATTAGTTGTAGCAATGCTAGTAGTTGGGGCTTTCAACATCATTTCTCAACTCAAACACGTATTGACAAAGCGGAATGGTTTTACAATGAAGAGTTCAATGCGTACTACTAGTAACAAAGTATTAAACGGTTCCTCCAGGAATGTGTGATTCTGTATCGCTATTTAGTCTAAATAACAGGTCAACAGTGAGATGATCGTACCGCTGTGTTTCGACCAAGGAAGGCCTGGAGGAAGGCAGACTTCCCAGTACCCCGTGGCCCGATCACCTTACAAAGGAACACTGACCGCTGAGTCTGGCCCTTCTCCAGGTCCACAGCCTTCTCCCGCGTCACTGCAGAGGAACACACACGGATAGCGCCAACACAGACACACACACACACACCGAAATCACAGGGAGTACATATACACGGAGAAACAGACATGTCAGGACAGGGAACCATTGATTAATATGATGGAGCGCTATCAAAGAATTTCAAACATAATCGTATTTCCCCTTGTGGGTAATGCAGGATGCATTTTATATCTGATCTGAGGTGGTAGGACCTCTCCCACATTTATAGCCGCGTGAGCTAAACCTTTTCGACTCTACGGCACAGGCTGAGTGGGTGTGAGACTTACATCACCCTACCCTAATCCTGCTACCCCTTGCAGCCACGCCCCCAGTTTTACACACACAGACCAACCAGCGTTCCTGAAGCACCCCTGTGGATGCAGGTTTTCGCTTCAAACAATCCCACTCGGTTTCACTGGATGATGGGTTGAGGTTAATTGACTAATTGACCAATTGAAGGAATGCGACTACGGCATTATTGGTAAACTCAAATAAATGTGTGAATTTTGTTTAATCATTGCATATAATAACTACACAACACACACTCTGGTAGTCTTCACACCAGTCAAATAGCATATTCAAAGTTGACCTTTCAGAGTCACTGCACATCCTCAGAAGGCATACATGTACTGGATATAATTCTGTCTGTAAGGCCTATAGTGAACCAGATTATAGTTCTAATCCTCCTCTATGTACAGCGAGTGAGGTTTACTGCGGCACTAGGATTATAGGTTCTTGTTAACATACAGTCTATTTTCCTAGAGAGGCTACCTGCAGCAATGTAAAAAAAGATGTGTTGACATGCGTACAGACACAGACCTGTGACTGCAGTGGTTTGGGAGTCCTGCTCAGTGAGAATAGGATAGCCCAGGTATCCCAAGTACTCCAGACAGCGATGGATATCAAGGTACGCTGAAAGCCTGGATATGGAGAGAAGTCACATTGGTGAAATTGGAGGAGGGAATAGGAACACTCACTGTCCTAACCTAAATCCCCTAACACATTCATTTGTACTCACGGACCTCCTTACACTGAAATTCTAAACATAAAAATCCCCATGGCTGACATACACACAAAGCTACAGTGCCTTATTCAGACCGCTCGACTTATCCCACATTTTATTACATGACAGCCTTACTCTAAAATTGATTAAAATGTTTGATTTTTCCCTCTCATCAATCTACACAAAATATCCCATAATGACAAAGCAAAAACAGGTTTTGAAATGTTTGCTAATTTCTAAAAATAAAAACACTTAAATATCACATTGAGATAAGTATTCAGACCCTTTACTCAGTACTTTTTGAAGCACCTTTGGCAGCGATTACAGCGTCGAGTCTTCTTGGGTATGACGCTACAAAGCTTGGCACACCTGTATTTGGGGAGTTTATCCCATTTTTCTGTGCAGATCCTCTCAAGCTCTGTCAAGTTGGATGGGGAGCATTGCTGCACAGCCATTTTCAGGTCTCTCCAGAGATGTTCGATCAGGTTCAAGTCTGGGCTCTGGCTGGGCCACTCAAGCACATTCAGAGACTTGTCTCGAAGCCACTCCTGCATTGTCTTGGCTGTGTGCTTAGGGTCTTTGTCCTGTTGGAAGGTGAACCTTCCCCCCCAGTGAGGTCCTGAGCGCTCTGGAGCAGGTTTTCATCAAGGATCTCTGTACTTTGCTCCATTCTTCTTTCCCTCGATCCTGATTAGTCTCCCAGTCCCTGCCGCTGAAAAACATCCCCACAGCATGTTGCCACCACCATGCTTCACCGTAGGGATGGTGCCTGGTCTCTTCCAGACATGACGTTTGGCATTCAGGCCAAAGAGTTCAATCTTGGTTTCATCAGTCCTTGGTCTGAGAGTCTTTAGGTGCCTTTTGGCAAACTCTAAGCGGGCTGTCATGTGCCTTTTACTGGAGTGGCTTCCGTCTGGCCACTCTACCATAAAAAGCCTGATTGGTGGAGTGCTGCAGAGCTAGTTGTCCTTCTGGAAGGTTCTACCATCTCCATAGAGGAACTCTAGAGCTCTATCAGAGTGACCATCGGGTTTTTGGTCACCTCCCTGGCCAAGAACGTATTTAACCTTTATTTAACGATTCCTCAGTTTGGCCAGCCGGCCAGCTCAAAGAAGAGTCTTGGTGGTTCCAAACTTGGAGGCAACTGTGTTCTTGGGAACCTTCAATGCTGCAGACATTTTTTCATACCCTTCCTCAGATATGTGCCTCGACACAATCCTGTCTCGGAGCTCTACGGACAATACCTTCAACCATAATGGCTTGGTTTTTGCTCTGACATGCACTGTCAACTGTGGGACCTTATATAGACAGGTGTGTACCTTTCCAAATGATCAATTGAATTTACCACAGGTGGACTCTAATCAAGTTGTTGAAACATATCCAGGATGATCAATGGAAACAGAAGCACCTAAGCTCAACTTCAAGTCTCATAGAAAAGGGTCTGAATAGTTACAGTGGGGCAAAAAAGTATTTAGTCAGCCATCAATTGTGCAAGTTCTCCCACTTAAAAAGATGAGAGGCCTGTCATTTTCATCATAGGTACACTTCAACTATGACAGACAAAATTAGAAAAAAAAATCCTGAAAATCACATTGTAGGATTTTTAATGAATTTATTTGCAAATTATGGTGGAAAATAAGTATTTGGTCAATAACAAAAGTTTATCTCAATACTTTGTTATATACCCTTTGTTGGCAATGGCAGAGGTCAAATGTTTTCTGTAAGTCTTCACAAGGTAAGTCTTTCACACACTGTTGCTGGTATTTTGGCCCATTCCTCCATGCAGATCTCCTCTAGAGCAGTGATGTTTTGGGGCTGTTGCTGGGCAACACGGACTTTCAACTCCTTCCAAAGATTTTCTATGGGATTGAGATCTGGAGACTGGCTAGGCCACTCCAGGACCTTGAAATGCTTCTTACGAAGCCACTCCTTCGTTGCCCGGGCAGTGTGTTTGGGATCATTGTCATGCTCAAAGACCCAGCCACGTTTCATCTTCAATGCCCTTGCTGATGGAAGGAGGTTTTCACTCAAAATCTCACAATACATGGCCCCATTCATTCTTTCCTTTACACGGATCAGTCGTCCTGGTCCCTTTGCAGAAAAACAGCCCCTAAAGCATGATGTTTCCACCCCCATGCTTCACAGTAGGTATGGTGTTCTTTGGATGCAACTCAGCATTCTTTGTCCTCCAAACACGACGAGTTGAGTTTTTACCAAAAAGTTATATTTTGGTTTCATCTGACCATATGACATTCTCACAATCTTCTTCTGGATCATCCAAATGCTCTCTAGCAAACTTCAGACGGGCCTGGACATGTACTGGCTTAAGCAGGGGAACATGTCTGGCACTGCAGGATTTGATTCCCTGGCGGTGTAGTGTGTTACTGATGGTAGGCTTTGTTACTTTGGTCCCAGCTCTCTGCAGGTCATTCACTAGGTCCCCCCGTGTGGTTCTGGGATTTTTGCTCACTGTTCTTGTGATCATTCTGACCCCACGGGGTGAGATCTTGCGTGGAGCCCCAGATCGAGGGACATTATCAGTGGTCTTGTATGTCTTCCATGTCCTAATAATTGCTCCCACAGTTGATTTCTTCAAACCAAGCTGCTTACCAATTGCAGATTCAGTCTTCCCAGCCTAGTGCAGGTCTACAATTTTGTTTTTGGTGTCCTTTGACAGCTCTTTGGTCTTGGCCATAGTGGAGTTTGGAGTGTGACTGTTTGAGGTTGTGGACAGGTGTCTTTTAAACTGATAACAAGTTCAAACAGGTGCCATTAATACAGGTAACGAGTGGAGGACAGAGGAGCCTTTTAAAGAAGAAGTTACAGGTCTGTGTGAGCCAGAAATCTTGCTTGTTTGTAGGTGATAAAATACTTATTTTCCACCATAATTTGCAAATAAATTCATTAAAAATCCTACAATGTGATTTTCTGGATTTTATTTTCTCATTTTGTCTGTCATAATTGAAGTGTACCTATGATGGAAATGACAGGCCTCTCATCTTTTTAAGTGGGAGAACTTGCACAATTGGTAGCTGACTAAATACTTTTTTGCCCCACTGTATGTAAATAAGGTATGTTTTTTTATTTGTAATAAATTTGCTAAAATTTCTAACAACCTGTTTTTGCTTTGTCATTATGGGGTATTGTGTGTAGATTTTTTAAACGTATATAATCCATTTCAGAATACGGCTGTAACGTAACAGAATTGAGGAAAAGTCAAGGGGTCTGAATACTTTCAGAAGGCACTGTACATACCAAGATCGCTTCAAAGCAAACAAGGGTCAATACTCACGTCCATTGACACACATAGCCATGATTGGAAATGTAACCCTCGTCTGTGGTTGAGACAGCCGTGTACACGTCTGCGCCCCAGGGCATGTAAGGAAACACACTAAAGAGATTCTTGAGCTCCGCTGGAGAGAGGGCAGAGTCCTTATCCTGGTGTAAAAATAAATATTGTTAGAGGGGTAAAACACACCACTAAGCCCTAAAAACAGCCATGCTGTTAGAGTGGGGGTACATTTCAATGCCTAAAATGAACTGCGGGCGTTCAACTTAAAAATGTGTATTCTCTTTCCACTTAAAATATAACCTGCTTAGTGCATTGTTGACAAATAGACAGATGGATATAAATAAATGGACTTCCTGATTGATGCCACTGAGGCGGTCACACACCTCGTCATACTTGTCAAACAGCCTCTGGAGAAACTGGTGACCCAGATGATTGAGCTCGGTGGTGCAGCCCACGGGCACCCGTAACCTGGCAACACACAACAAACAGCCATATAAATACCTAGGCTTACCGTACACACACACAAAAACCCACGAGACGTTACTTGCCTGAGGTTTAGCTAACGGAACGCTCTACCGCTCTGGCTTGATAAATGAAAATCAATCGTTTAAAGCCAGGATGTTTTCTGGAAAACACCGACTCACCAAAAACCTTTGAGACAATACTCATGCAGTATCATCTTCAATATCACATCACAACATGGGGGAGGTAACCAACTGTCTCTAACACGTCTGGGATTGGGTCAGTAACACAAAGTAGTGGAGCCAAAACACCTACTGTGGGTATAGGTAGTCATCCGTCAGCTCCAGCGAGTCATCGTAACCAAACTTCCTCAGGATGGTCCACGTGGTCTCGTGCCGACCCCTCTGGATGAACAACGTGTTGAGGAACAGGAAGCCTGGTGATAGAGGATACAATAGAATCATGTCTGTTATGTCGCCATCTTATCACGTCGGCTCCATACAAACTATTGGCGCTACTAGCAACACTGAATTTCACAAGAGGCTAAACCCAACAGGTCCTATATCATCAAAGGCTGAGCCATCTCACTGTCGGGTTCATCCCTCACCGTTCAGGGTAAGGCCGTTGTCCTGCACCCCGTCACTCGTGTTCTTCCACACCACAGTCTTCACATCCTCCAGAGCTTGAGAGGCTAGAGGGTTCCCGAAGCACGATTTCTGAGGAACCACACACACACACACACACAGAGTTGAACTATACCCGGCTACTCAAATGGCCATGCCAGTTTTACACCTTGCCTGCAATTTCTCTCTTAAGGATGTACGTGTGGTGCGCGCATGTACACTACCGTTCAAAAGTTTGGGATCACTTAGAAATGTCCTTGTTTTTGATAGAAAAACACTTTTTTGCCCATTAAAATGACATCAAATTGATCAGAAATACAGTATCGACATTGTTAATGTTATAAATGACTATTGTAGCTGGAAATGGCTGATTTTGAATGGAATATCTACATAAGCGTACAGAGGCCCATTATCAGCAACCATCACTCCTGTGTTCCAATGGCACGTTGTGTTACCTAATCCACGTTTATCATTTTAAAAGGCTAATTGATCATTAGAAAACCCTTTTGCAATTATGTTAGCCCAGCTGAAAACTGTTGTTCTTATTAAAGAACCAATAAAACTGACCTTCTTTAGACTAGTTGAGTATCTGGAGCATCAGCATTTGTGGGTTCGATTACAGGCTCAAAATGGCCAGAAACAAAGACCTTTCTTCTGAAACTCGTCAGTCTATTCTTGTTCTGAGAAATGAAGGCAATTACATGCGAGAAATTGCCAAGAAACGGAAGATCTCGTACAGCGCTGTGTACTACTCCCTTCACAGAACAGCTCAAACCGGCTCTAACCAGAATAGAAAGAGGAGTGGGAGGCCCCGGTGCACAAGTGAGCAAGAGGACAAGTACATTATTAGTCTGTCTAGTTTGAGATATAGACACCTCACAAGTCCTCAACTGGCAGCTTCATTAAATAGTACACGCAAAACACCAGTCTCAACATCAACTGTGAAGATGCGACTCTGGGATGTTGGCCTTCTAGGCAGAGTTGCTGTGTCCAGTGTCTGTGTTCTTTTGCCCATCTTAATTTAAAAAAATATTGGCCAGTCTGAGATATGGCTTTTTCTTTGCAACTCTGCCTAGGAAGGTCAGAATCCCAGAGTCGCCTCTTCACAGTTGACGTTGAGACTGGTGTTTTGCGGGTACTATTTAATGAAGCTGCCAGTTGAAGACTTGTGAGGCGTATTTCTGATCAATTTGAAGTTATTTTTATAGACAAAAAAAATGTGCTTTTCTTTCAAAAAACAAGGACATTTCTAAGTGACCCCAAACTTTAGTGTATATATTAGTAGTGTATATATTAATAGATTAATTGACGTATGGTGGACAGATTAAAGGATGGATGGGTGAGTGTTATTTGATTCTCACCTGGAAGCAGTTGAGTTCAGTGTCACTGAGGATGCGGTCATGGTCCTGGTCTGAGATGCTGAAGACTCGGCTGAGTGCTCGGACACACATGGACTTTAACTGGAAGTAACATCAGCACACAGACACAGTTAACACTCAACAAAGCAAGATTCCGCAATAAAACCAGGTCATTCCAAAGGTATAAAGCGATCCTCAAAATGTCCTCCCTGACCTGTTTGTCTTCCGGGTCGTAGAGCGGGGCGGTGGGGTGGAGCACAGCCTTCTGAGCGTAGTAGAACAGTTCAGAGATGTTCTTCAGGTTCTTGGCAGAACACTTGGGAGAGAAAAGTCAAAACCTCAGGTTTGCCTAATCATAGGTGTGTTCAAACAAAAACAGTTCAACTAAATATTGTTTGCATAAGATTGGTGGGAGTAATTATTGGTGCGAAATCAGGTCCTCATTGCGCTGAGTGAGTGGGGAGGCCGCTGAAGAGAGCAGAGTGAGTCTGAGATGCAAGCCTTACCTCTACACAGGTCTCAATCTCAGAAAACTGGTTCATGATAGGTAGAATGGTCTCCATGGAGCTCCCAGAGCGAAGGTCCGATTTATTCCCCACTAGGATTATGGGAACTCTGTGACATCATAAGGAATGAATTTAAGATCAAAGATATCTAAATGTTCTATGACACAAAAGGCCAAAGAGGCTAGTTCAAGCACAACACTTTTAGGCAAGGACGATGTACACAAGCTTCAAAGCAAATGTCATCGAAACAACAGTATGTACATACTTATTCCCCTTCTCTGCTTCGCCATTTACCAAGGGGATCCATTTTGTTCGGATCTGAAAAGTGAGTAGCATAAGAAATTATAGCAAAACACTAATAAAATCTCTCATTTATCATATTGATCCCATACTGTAGGCTACATTATGCAAATGCTTGTTATACCATGCCAAATGCTTCCATATTGGTTTCTCCAAGAAGGACATTTAAGATCTATAAAAGACAGTGTACATGTGTGAGAGAGGATACCTTGTCTATAGTTTCCTCCTGGGTGACGTCATAGACCACACACACCACGTTGGCCTGCAGGATTTGAGAAATCATGGTTGGAGTGCAAGGTCTTTATTATCAACTAAAGCACGCAATCGAACACATTCTCCAAATGAACTCAAATGATTGTGATTTTGTCAAGTACAGCTGGGAAAGGCTCACTCCAACACATACTCAACACATGGTTAAATAATGAGGCGAGATCAACTGGTGGTCATCTACAGATGCTTCTTCTGTTCATTAGTGCACTTTGACGTCTGTTAAGTTTCGGTTAGAATAGTAAAAAAATTTTTTTTTTAAACATTAAAATTGCACTCTGCATTATGTGGGTTGAATGCTGTAACACAGAATAAAACAATTAAGAAAAGTCCCATGATGGTAGTGACTCCCCATTACAGCTTATCACCCATTAACCATCAGTTAATAAGTGAGGGCACACAGTGTGTTGTGAATTCTGTAACGAATGTATTGTAATGTTGTTAAAATTGTATAACTGCCTTAATTTTGCCGGACCCCAGGAAGAGTAGCTGCTGCCTTGGCAACACAAAGTTATTCACATTACTTTAATAAAATATTTATGTTGTGTATATTACATTTGTTTTATTTGATCACTATTATTTCATTCCAAGTCATCAGCTCATCTCTTTAGAGCTGCTGCCTATGCTGCCTGAAAAAAAAATCACTATTTTAGTAGTTTTCATTGTAAATAAGGCATACTTTTATGACTGCTGAATAACAATACCTCGCAAAGCAACTGCTCCCTATGTATCCCCTCTTGACTGCACATTCTTCTATCTCTTACGTGGCAGGCGTAAAAGAAACAGACCAGACAAGTAGCCACGCAATGGATTATGGTGATTGTAGTATGTTATCATGTTTTCTGCGCATTGATCTCACAGGAAAAATAAATAAATAAAAAATGACTTAACTGACGTCAGTCAATTAGTTGTTTAAAAACAGAAAAATAACAGATATTTTGATTAATAGCTTAGCACTACCTGTTCAGCTAGGTGTAGCGTGAAGTTTCCCCTAGACGCTGATCTTGGGTCAGTTTAGTATTTTCCCCACTAATGGTTAATGTTAGGATTGAGGGAGGGGAAGCAGATCCTAGATCTGTACCTAGGGGAAACTTCACCCATGGGCGTTCAGCTAAGGAAGAGGTGGGTCAACACTGAGAACTAGCCTTACCTTGATAATCTCCTCTCTGAGGACCTCATCAGTCTGTTCCGTTTCTGTAGGGCCAAGACAATGCACTCAATTTAATCAACTGATAACCAGTTGATAACAGTTACAGCACCTCATCAGCAGCAGAACTGAATTGGACCGATAAGCAAGCAATTACACTTAACCAGCCATTCTGTTAGCTTGCAGACAAAACTTTCTGGCAGCTAGGAAGATATCCGGTCTTCATAGAAACGCACAGGCACATACACAGACTATAGCAAGAGAGTTGTATTAGGCTACTGAGTGAGCAGCACCTCACCCGAGTAGTCCACTATGTGTGTGGGCACCTTCTCTGGAGTGACATCGGCAGGGATAGTGATCTCCTCAGCTCGGAGGGGCACCTAAGGGGGATTACACAGATTCAACAGTCTGACAGAGGGACTCCATTAACCTTCAATTAGCTTGGAACTGACAGGCTGAAATTAACTCCATGGTTAGAGTGTGAGGAGTGTTTAGGCATTACACTGTCTGAGACTGGGATAATGACTTGGAAATGTCCTCTTTTTTGGATAAGGTGAGGAGAAGTGGCATATTATGAGTCATTATCTCCCCTGTAACTATTCCCCAGGTCGTTGCTGTAAATGAGAATGTGTTCTCAGTCAACTTACCTGGTAAAATAACAGATAGAAAATAAATACAAAGAAAATATTACAATAACGAAGTGCTTATAAATGCAAAGTAAAGAGGACGAGTGGAGGTTTATTTTCCCTACCAATCACACTTTCACAGTTGAATAGAGCCACCCTCTGTGTGCTGTGGTGTAGATAGCAGACGGTGTGTATGCAAACTTTGACTGTACCAAGTCAATGAGAATGCTGCTTTTGTACGGTGTAGCAGTAGCCAGTGGATACATATTTTATAAATAAGCTGACTATTTAGTCATCAATGTAGTGTTTGCATTCGGTGGGTATAATTTGTTAGAGTGTCACCACTGCAGACAAAACTGAGAAATAAACCAGTGGGAATGTACAGTCATAGCTACACTTACATGCTCAGGAAACTCCTCCCCAACCAATGACATGATGAGTGATGTTTTGCCCACCTTGGCTGTTGACAGAGGGGTGAAAAGTGGAACGAGACATTATTGAAAAAGGAGGAAAATGAAACCTGGAAGAAGAGTATTTCTGGACTGCAAAACACATTTCACCTTGAGGTCATACCCTCAGGTAAATAGATCACATTCTCCAGCTCATAAGTAGCCAGAGCTGGATTACATGGGGGGCTAATACTTAAGCTGAACTATAACTAAGTCCTAAATCTAAATGTAGTCTAAGTTTATTATAACTAGCTAGTTAAATGTCTTTATTTTATTAACCACAGATTACGGCCTGATAAGCGGTTCTCACTGACATTCTCTTGTTGAGTTGCCATGAATAGGTCTGTTCATGAATAGCCTATTCAAATAGAGGGGCAAACAAAGTAGCTAAAGTTACAATGCAGCTAGGTATACAAAGATAATTATTAGGAAAATACTTGGTGGTAGTTACTTGTAACTTGTTTGCTAACTAGCTAGAATATATGTTTTTTTCCCCCAACAACCAACCACCAATATTGTCAGCAAAACATGTCAAATAAGAAACATCCTCTTTAGCACACTTGGTGGCAAGGTTTCTAAGTTGGTTTGCTAGCTAACGCATGAGAAAAGATTTTGACAGTTAACTAGCTAGCTAAATATCTAGCTACTAACTTCTACCTAGCTACTAACTTGGCTAGCTAACGTAGGGCTAGTACTGTAAGTGCATGTGCAAAACAACACGTAACGTTACTGACTAACGTTAGTACTGTCAGATTTGGTGCTGTCTAACTCGCTAATGTTAGACTAGCTATGTTATGTAGCTAAAACATAATGATGTGGTGGCTGCCAATGCTATAACATTGGGTAATTAGCTAGTAATTCACGGGGGGGGAATCCAGATTTATAGAAAACTGCAGGTTTCCATCAGTCTGTAGCTAACAACAAGGCGTTAGCTGTACAGTAGCTAACTAACGTTAGCACGCTGAATATATGCGTGTCAATATCAAAACAGGATTTACTTACGTTCCCCCAATAACAGTATCCTGACATCTCGTTTCATGTTTCGCTCCCTTTTCCAATGAGTGTACTCTGCTGAGTCTTATGCGTCTAAATTATTTTGACTTTTTAACCGCAGTTCAGGTAACTAGCTACCTCTCGGACCCATTCCAGCTAGCTAGTAGCTCCAGTTAGCTAGCAGCACCCAAGGAGAAATCTAGTTGCTTCCGGTTCAAGAGAGCCAAAAATAGCGCCCACTGTCGTCCGCAGAGTGGGCGAACTTTTAGCTACTGTAACAATATCATGTGTACCAAGTACAGTAAGTTAGCGGTTTTAAGAATGTCCTCTCTATAAGACTGAGGCAAAAAAAGAAAAAGCAAACAACCAATTTATTTACTCCACAATGTCAGATTTCATTTTCCAATTTTCCCAATACTTAAATGAAATCAAATCGAATCAAAGTTTATTTGTCACGTGCGTCGAATACAACAAGGGTAGACCTTATAGTCAAATGCTTACTTACATGCTCTAACCAATCAGCCTGGAGGATAAAAGTCAGACGCTGTATTATACATTTAAAAATTGGTAATCAGTATTGGTAGTATGTTTATTGGTCTTACCAAACCCTCTTTAATGTAACCTAAGTGTTGTGGGCCATGGCGACTATCACGTTACTTTAAATAACAATCATATCATCTGCACATTGTCGAACTAATCAAATCAAAGATTGGTCACTGTTCAGATGTATGGTCCAGGTTTCCAGGGAGCCAACTAGACCATTTCATATACGTAGGCACAGGCTAAAGTTATGCACATCATATAAAAAGGTTAAACAAAATCTGACCGATTGAAACCAATTGAAATAGTTCACTTTGCAATTTAATGTTATATCTATGTTGTAATACATGTATGTATTTTGGGGGGTTCAGACTATATCCACAACTTTATCTTGAGCCATTATAGGTCAGGGTTGCCTCTAGTAAAAGCACAAGAAAGTAAATAAAATATTAATATTGGCATGAGAATCTTAGAACCAAAACAATGACCATCTTTGTGACAATTGAAATACACCAATAAAATGCCAAACATACAGAATGGTGTATTTAAAAAATAAAAAATAAATAAATATATATATATATATAATTAACCTTTATTTAACTAGGCAAGTCAGAATGGCAAATAATGACAAATTATTGGCAGACTATTGATAACATTTATGAATGTGTTCTAGTGCATGAAATTGCAGGAAAAGTTGAGGTTAAAATGCTGTTGCGACCGGTGACCTCCATTGCGTTTCGTGGCTAATAGAGCGACACCACAGGCCTTAAGCAGGGATAGGACCACACAGGCCAGCACCACAGAAATTCCAACCCACCCGCATTACCTGGCCACTTTTCTGTCAATGAGGAGTCAAACACAGAACGTCTAAACATGGATACTCAACTCACATTGAACACACAGCCGTCTAAAACAACATAAAAACATGACAAAACTATCACCAAGCATAAATCACACTCAAACTGACATAGGCTGTAGTGTGTTTCTGTCACAGATCTAAGACTCTGTCATGGATGACAAAGTAGGCAACGAGACACACTGAGATATGGTGCAAATATTAGGAGTTTTATTCCTTCAAATTGCAAAAAATACAAATTATGCCAGGAGAAGATAAACCAAAAAGTATTAAAATAGACAAATAAACTGAATTGAAATTAAAACAAACTGTGCAGAACCGAATGCAACATAAATAAACTCATGAATCAACTTCAAAAATAAAAGAGTGACAAGAGGGAGTTTTACCTCAATAATATAAACTGAGTACACAAAACATTAAGAACACCTGGTCTTTCCATGACACACTGACCAGGTGAAAGCTATGATCCCTTATTAATGTCACTTGTTAAATCCACTTCAATCTGTGTGTAAATGAAGGGGAGACCGGTTAAAGGATTTTAAAGCCTGGAGACAATTCAGACATGGATTGTGTATGTGTGCCATTCAGAGGGTGGATGGGAAAGAAAATATTTAAGTGTCTTTGAACGAGGTATGGTAGTAAGTGCCAGACGCACCTCTTTGTGTAAAGAACTGCAACGCTGCTGGGTTTTTAACACTCAACCATTTCCCATGTATCAAGAATGGCCCACCTAAAGGACATTCAGCTAACTTGACAACTGTGGGAAGCATTGGAGTCAACATGGGCCAGCATCCCTGTTGAATGCTTTCGACACCTTGCCGAGTCCATGCCCCGACCAATTGAGGCTGTTGTGAGGGCAAAAGGGGAGGGTGCAACTCAATATTAGGAAGTTGTTCCTAATGTTTGGTATATCAGTGTATGGCGGTATACTCAGTGTATGGAGCTGTCCATTGTAAGGTAGAAGGTGAGTTTTGCAAGACATACATTTTCAATACACATGATTGTGATATAACGTTTCAGGGTACTGATCAGATTTGAAATACATACAGTTATTTTAGCATTAACAGTATCAATGTATGAAAGGTACTTTGAAATGTCGACATGTGAATCAAAAAGTGTTCCTCCGCAGTGAACAGATGGGTTGCACTTCCCAACTCCCCTCCGGAACCATGCTTTAACAACGGAAATCCGGTCGGACCTCCTTCACCAGAACACAGCTGGCTTCCATGCTGCAGACATGCAGGTAACTGAGACAAACAGAGACAAAGAGAAGACATTACCTAGAACTTTCACTCTTTGTTGATAAGGATATTAGTTCAATTATAATGTTAGATGATACCAGTGACTGTTACAACGTAATATAACACGTCGACTCAACATAGAGAAACGATAATAACAAATGTCAAGACTAATTGTGCATTTCTGCAATAGAGTTATGGATGGGATATATGAAACCAAAACCAAGTGTCGCGTCGTAACTTATATATTTTGTGAATAGCGCAAAGTGATTGTTAACGTGCATACTTAATGATATTTGTTAGGCAGGGGGTTTTACTGTGTGGGCCGCGATGTGGCTGTCAGACTCCTTTCCCTCTTAGTAGTTCGACAGTGTTGTTGTGCATCAACTTTCTCTCTTGGATTCCCCTGAACAGGGTGAAGCTGATGAGATGGGTGCAGGGAGAGAGGGAGTGGCGAAGTGAGACGTTTCACTCTCGCCAAAATCTGTCCAAAATAAGACCAGTGCGTTTCTATAGGCTTATTTTTGACCTAAGCTTTACCGCCTTTGGGACAACAACTCCCAAAGTTAGGGCGGAGGCATGTGCATCTCATCACTATATACAGATCTCTGGTGCAGGAGCATACAGCGTGGGTGGAGTTGGACACCATATTAGGTGCAACGTTGGCTTGACCTCTCCACCCTCTGACCAATTAACCTAACGTAGCAGGAGAAAAGAAACGCCTGAGTTGGGTCTTCATCAACCGGAATCATCTGGATTTTAGGCTTCGCCTCTTTAAGCCTGTTGTCACTAAGAAGCCTAATGCCACTGCTGCTGAGTGGGACTGTACTTGGGTAATTCCTGTCCTTGCTGATCGCTGTCTCCAAGGTGGTGTCAAGTAGTGCGTTCTCATTGGTCAGCCTGACTGGTCCTCAGGGTGGTGTCCTGTCCCTCTTCACCACAACCTCTACCTCTGTTTTTACAAAAATCAACACTTGG
Organism: Oncorhynchus tshawytscha; assembly: GCF_018296145.1. Taxonomy (NCBI): domain Eukaryota; kingdom Metazoa; phylum Chordata; class Actinopteri; order Salmoniformes; family Salmonidae; genus Oncorhynchus; species Oncorhynchus tshawytscha. The sequence continues at coordinate 13,125,063 of NC_056452.1, read as the reverse complement.
CCATTCTTTCTCATCAATGTCTCCTAAATATACAGTTGAAGTCGGAAGTTTACATACATACACTTAGGTTGGAGTCATTAAAAGTTGTTTTTAAACCACTCCACAAATTTCTTGCTAACAAACTATAGTTTTTCCAAGTCGGTTAGTACATCTACTTTGTAGATGTAGATCCAATTTTTCAAACAATTGTTTACAGACAGATTATTTCAGTTATAATTCACTGTATCACAATTCCAGTGGGTTAGAAGTTAACATACACTAAGTTGACTGTGCCTTGAAACAGCTTGGAAAATTCCAGAAAATGATGTCATGTTTTTAGAAGCTTCTGATAGGCTATTGACATCATCTGAGTCAATTGGAGGTGTACCTGTGGATGTATTTCAAGGCCTACTTACAAATTCAGTGCCTCTTTGCTTGACATCATGAGAAAATAAAAGAAATCAGACAAGACCTCAGAAAAAAATGGTAGATCTCCACAAGTCTGGTTCATCCTTGGGAGCAATTTCCAAACGCCTGAAGGTACCACATTCATCTGTACAAACAATAGTACGCAAGTATAAACACCATGGGACCACGCAGCCATCATACCGCTCAGGAAGGAGACGCGTTCTGTCTCCTAGAGATGAACGTACTTTGGTGTGAAAAGTGCAAATCAATCCCAGAACAAGAGCAAAGGACCTGGTGAATATGCTGGAGGAAACAGCTACAAAAGTATCTATATCCACAGTAAAACGAGTCCTATATCGACATAACCTGAAAGGCCGGTCAGCAAGAAAGAAGCCACTGCTCCAAAACCGCCAAAAAAAAGCCAGACTACGGTTTGCAACTGCACATGGGGACAAAGATCGTACTTTTTGGAGAAATGTCCTCTGGTCTGGTGAAACAAAAATACAACTGTTTGGCCTTAAAGACCATCGTTATGTTTGGAGGAAAAAGGGGGAGGCTTGCAAGCCGAAGAACACCATCCCAACCGTGAAGAAGCACGGAGGTGGCAGCATCATGTTGTGGGGGTGCTTTGCTGCAGAAGGGGCTGGTGCACTTCACAAAATAGAAAATTATGTGGATATATTGAAGCAACATCTCAAGACATCAGTCAGGAAGTTAAATCTTGGTCGCATATGAGTCTTCCAAATGGACAATGACCCCAAGCATACTTCCAAAGTTGTGGCAAAAGGGCTTAAGGACAACAAAGTCATGGTATTGGAGTGGCCATCACAAAGCCCTGACCGCAATCCTATAGAAATTTTGTGGGCAGAACTGAAAAAGCGTGTGCGAGCAAGGAGGCCTACATACCTGACTCAGTTACACCAGCTCTGTCAGGAGGAATGGGCCAAAATTCACACAACTTATTATGGGAAGATTGTGGAAGACTACCCAAAACGTTTGACCCAAGTTAAACAATTTAAAGGCAATGCTACCAAATACTAATTGAGTGTATGTAAACTTCTGACCCACTGGGAATGTGATGAAATAAATAAATCATTGTCTCTACTATTATTCTGACATTTCACATTCTTAAAATAAAAGTGGTGATCGTAACTGACCTAAGACATGGAATTTTTACTAGGATTAAATGTCAGGAATTGTGAAAAACTGAGTTTAAATGTATTTGGCTAAGGTGTATATAAACCTCCGACTTCAACTGTATAACCTGCATGAACCATGTGCTCAGTTCATGTGTTCAGGGTATGGTTAGTTTCCTGCTCAGTGCTCACTTTCCCTCTCAGCTGTGGGGTGAACAGTTCGACAGAGTAATTCACTGTCCTCAGTAGCGTAGTCACTTGACTGCTGCTGCCACCTTGACCATTGGACTGGAGTTGAAGAACATCATTGAAGTGAACCAGGTTCCTTAGAGGAGACACAGCAGAGACAGGGTAGTGTGTGTTCACGTCAGTTCAAGGTGGTGACTGTCAAAAGCAAGCACCTCTCCAGTTGGTCCGGGATGTCCACCAGGTGTAGATCCAGACTGTCCAGGAGGTCCACCAGATCCAGGAGGCCCAACCGGTGTTGGAGTTGTCAAACAGTTGCTTCTCATGAGAGACAAGAAACTGTCAAAACCTGGTAGAGTTTGAAAGATAAGAGCAATAGAAAAAGAGAGGCAAGGGGGTGGGGGGGAAGGACAAAAATTGGTATACAAGATGAAGACGAGTACACTTTTCAGAGAGTAGTCATTTCAAAGCATAAGGAAAGTACCTCTCCAGGTGTACTCTGATTCATGCAGGTCACAATTAAGCTCTAAAGTCAAGAAAGTGAACACAGATGATCTCAGTTATATCCCACACCACAATGCATCAGCCTGGTCATCGTAATTGTGAAACTGGTAAGCTGGGTGAAGGTTTCAACATAGATTGAATCTCAAGTCTTTGGTCACGAGGATAGGTCAACTAAGAGTACAGAATAGTGTTTAGAAACCACAGTTCTCAAATTCATTAACCTACCAACACAATAATCTTTCTTTCACCTTGACAGTTAGTTTGTTTTTTACCATAGGTAATGAATCCATCGGGACACTGGATAACTTTTTTTTGCCCGTTTTGAGGACAATACAGTGCCACTGACACGGCCGCTACCAAAACCTGCGGACTCTCCTTCACTGCAGCCGACGTGAGTAAAACATTTAAACGTGTTAACCCTCGCAAAGGCTGCAGGCCCAGACAGCATCCCCAGCCGCGTCCTCAGAGCATGCGCAGACCAGCTGGCTGGTGTGTTTACGGACATATTCAATCAATCCTTATCCCAGTCTGTTGTTCCCACATGCTTCAAGAGGGCCACCATTGTTCCAGTTCCAAAGAAAGCTAAGGTAAGTGAGCTAAACGACAACCGCCCCGTAGCACTCACTTCTGTCATCATGAAGTGCTTTGAGAGACTAGTCAAGGACCATATCACCTCCACCCTACCTGACACCCTAGACCCACTCCAATTTGCTTACCGCCTCAATAGGTCCACAGACGACGCAATCGCAACCACACTGCCCTAACCCATCTGGACAAGAGGAATACCTATGTGAGAATGCTGTTCATCGACTACAGCTCAGCTTTTAACACCATAGTACCCTCCAAACTCCCCATCAAGCTCGAGACCCTGGGTCTCGACCCCGCCCTGTGCAACTGGGTACTGGACTTCCTGACGGGCCGCCCCCAGGTGGTGAGGGTAGGTAACAACATCTCCACCCTGCTGATCCTCAACACTGGGGCCCCACAAGGGTGCGTTCTGAGCCCTCTCCTGTACTCCCTGTTCACGCACGGCTGTGTGGCCATGCACGCCTCCAACTCAATCATCAAGTTTGAGGACGACACTACAGTGGTAGGCTTGATTACCAACAACAACGAGACGGCCTACAGGGAGGAGGTGAGGGCCCTCGGAGTGTGGTGTCAGGAAAATAACCTCACACTCAACGTCAACAAAACAAAGGAGATGATTGTGGACTTCAGGAAACAGCAGAGGGAGCACCCCCCTATCCACGTCGACGGAACAGTAGTGGGGAGAGGGTAGTAAGTTTTAAGTTCCTCGGCGTACACATCCCGGACAAACTGAATGGGTCCACCCACACAGACAGCATTGTGAAGAAGGCGCAGCAGAGCCACTTCATCCTCAGGAGGCTGAAGAAATTCGGCTTGTCACCAAAAGCACTCACAAACTTCTACAGATGCACAATCGAGAGCATCCTGTCGGGCTGTATCACCGCCTGGTACGGCAACTGCTCCGCCTACAACCGTAAGGCTCTCCAGAGGGTAGTGAGGTCTGCACAACGCATCACCGGGGGCAAACTACCTGCCCTCCAGGACACCTACACCACCCGATGTCACAGGAAGGCCATAAAGATCATCAAGGACAACAACCACCCGAGCCACTGCCTGTTCACCCCGCTATCATCCAGAAGACGAGGTCAGTACAGATGCATCAAAGCTGGGACTGAGAGACAGAAGCTGTTTTTCAATCTCAAGGCCATCAGACTGTTAAACAGCCACCACTAACATTGAGTGGCTGCTGCCAACATACTGACTCAACTCCAGCTCACTTTAATAATGGAAATTGATGGGAATTGATGAAAAAAATGTATCACTAGCCACTTTAAACAATGCCACTTAATATAATGTTTACATACCCTACATTACTCATCTCATATGTATATACTGTACTCTATACCATCTACTGCATCTTGCCTTTGCCGCTCTGTACCATCACTCATTCATATATCTTTATGTACATATTCTTTATCCCTTTACACTTGTGTGTATAAGGTAGTAGTTGTGGAATTGTGAGGTTAGATTACTCGTTGGTTATTACTGCATTGTCGGAACTAGAAGCACAAGCATTTCGCTACACTCGCATTAACATCTGCTAACCATGTGTATGTGACAAATAAAATTTGATTTGACACCATAGCTGCCAGATTTCTGCAGGTTCCCACCTCTCCACCGATGTCCATCCCCATCATACATTAATCTATATCTGACAGAGTCAAACTTTAAAAGGCCCAACGCAGACGTTTTTATATCAATATATTTTACGGGTATTTTACCAGGGTTCTATCCAACCATTTCATGCTAATGAAAAAAGGTATCAACAGGACTGATGGAAACAGGAAATCTGCCTAAAACTTCCAATGTTGAAAATAAAAATATACGCTAGACAGGTGATATATATATATTTTTTTTGTTGGTGAAATAGATAATGCGACAATTGCGGTAGAAATGCATTTATGCGCAAATATTGATAGAACATGTCGCAAAACACTGCGCGATGATTGTAGCCTACTACCACGCATAGTTTATCGGCAGATAGAATACCTTATGATAAACGTCAATTTATGGTGGTTAAATCAAAATCACATTTTATTTGTCACATGCTTCGTAAACAACAGGTATTGGCATAACAGTGAAATGCTTACTTACGGCTCCTTGAAAACGCAGAAAGTTTGAAAAAGAATATAAAAAATAACACAAGGAATAAATACACAATGAGTAACGTTAATTTGGCTAGACGGGGTACCAGTACCAAGTCGATGAGCAGGGGTAGGAGGCAATTGAGGTACATGTAGCCTAAATCGAGCCCCACAGTGGCAAGTACCCCTGACTGCAGTGTGCAGTTTTTTTGTCCAACTGAGGTGTGAGTCACACACTGAATACAAACACACAGTTCGTGCAAGGCACATGTTGAATACGAACGCATTTTATTTTTGAAGCTCATAAAAAATATTATATAAAGTGGTACCAGCACATGTGTTAACACGTTTTTCTTCATGCGATTTTTAAGACAAGCTACTGATATTGTTGCAGTGAACAACAAACTTGTTATGTATGTCTTGTACTGTTAAAATTGTGTTGATAAATGTTAGAACTTTGTAATTATATTATTTAATTGAGCATATATATTATATATATATACACACATACACACACACACTTACTACCTATCCTGATTTATAATGCTATTTACTTTCCTCATGAGAATGGAAACAGACTATACCATATAGACAGTTATACCAGCTCCAGTAAAGAGACCAGAGACTCGGGTGACTGCTACGTCATCTTTACTAAATAACACAATTAACAATTGAAACAATTAACACAGCAGACAAAAACAAGGTTTGACCACTCCTCAAAAATAGCTTCACTCCTGCTCCTCAAAAGAGGCAAAGACGGTCAGTTCCTTGAGGAGAATATTTTCCTATTCATCCAGGCCATCATACAACCGTAGTTATTTAAGGGTTGTAAATGCGGTCTTCCCCGTCCATCCCAATTGCACTAGGGAGGGAAACAGTGCCTTTAAATGTTTGGCGTTCACACCACCTTGCTGCCACTAGGGTGTCCCTTAGGAGAAAATCTGCATCCTTGAAGAAAAAGGAAGAATAAATATTAAGAGTAGTGCCTCATTGGGTGATCAAGACAAATTACACGGCACTTTCACAATACCACCATGCAAACAAAAGCCTTACTAAAGGGATTTTCAGTGACATGAATAAATACTCAACAAGACATCACAACTATTATATCTTGCCATGCATGAAGCCTTCAGCATTACACACAGTAGACTACATACCCAGTTCACAGCTCCCAGTTCGCCGTGCATTTCATTTTTAGTATGGTCTAGAAAGAAAATAGATTGTGGTCATTAAGTAATGTAAGGGAACCTCTAGGGATGTTTGTACAAGAATGCACCTTACTTTAGCTAATGGCCTACACAGTACCTGCTCTTGCAAAGCTGGATGCTGATGTGACCTGCTGTGACTTCTTGGGGGGAGGGGGGAGTCATCTACATCATCCTAAAACATATTGGTCTTTAAACATTGGTTTCAGACTATACCACTCATCATATGACTCCACCTACCTGTAGTGTGCTTTGTTTTTGCCGCCGTTTTCAATCTTTCAACCTGTCTTCTTCAGACCTTAACGAGTGAATGACATACATTACATACAGTTGAAGTCTGAAGTTTACATACACCTTAGCCAAAAACATTTAAACTCAGTTTTTCCACAATTCCTGACATTTAATCCTAGTAAAAATTCCCTGTCTTAGGTCAGTTAGGATCACCACTTTATTTTCAATAATGTGAAATGTCAGAATAAAAGAGAGAGTAATTTATTTAAGCTTTCATTTCTTTCATCACATTCCCAGGTGGGTCAGAAGTTTACATACACTCAATAAGTATTTGGTAGCATTGCCTTTAAATTGTTTAGCTTGGGTCAAACGTCTCGAGTATCCTTCCACAATAAGTTGGGTGAATTTTGGCCCATTCCTCCTGACAGAGCTGGTGTAACTGAGTCAGGTTTGTAGGCCTCCTTGCTCGCACATGCTTTTTCAGTTCTGCCTCACACATTTTCTATAGGATTGCGGTCAGGACTTTGTTATGGCCACTCCAATACCATGACTATGTTGTCCTTAAGCCATTTTGCCATAACTTTGGAAGTATGTTTCGGGTCATTGTCCATTTGGAAGACCCATTTGCGACCAAGCTTTAACTTCCTGACTGATGTCTTGAGATGTTGCTTCAATATATCCACATTATTTCCCCTCCTCATGATGCCATCTATTTTGTGAAGTGCACCAGCCCCTCCTGCAGCAAAGCACCCTCATAACATGATGCTGCCACCCCCGCAAGCCTCCCACTTTTTCCTCCAAACATAACGATGGTCATTGTGGCCAAACAGTTCTATTTTTGTTTCATCAGACCAGAGGATATTTCTCCAAAAAGTACGATCTTTGTCCCCATTTGCAGTTGCAAACCGTTGTCGGGCTTTTTTATGGCGGTTTTGGAGCAGTGGCTTCTTCCTTGCTGAGAGGCCTTTCAGGTTATGTCGATATAGGACTCATTTTACTGTGGATATAGATACTTTGAACCTGTTTCTTCCAGCACCTTCACCAGGTCCTTTGCTATTGTTCTGGGATTGATTTACACTGTTCGCACCAAAGTACGTTCATCTCTAAGAGACAGAACGAGTCTCCTTCGTGAGCAGAAGGACAGCTGCGTGGTCCCATGGTGTTTATACTTGCGTACTATTGTTTGTACAGATGAACGTGGTACCTTCAGGCGTTTGGAAATTGCTCCCAAGGATGAACCAGACTTGTGGAGGGCTACCCTTTTTTTCTGAGGTCTTGTCTGATTTCTTTTCATTTTCCCAGGATGTCAAGCAAAGAGGCACTGAGTTTGAAGGTAGGCCACGGGTACACCTCCAATTGACTCAAATGATGTGGATTAGCCTAACAGAAGCTTCAAAAGCCATGACCTCATTTTATGGAATTTTCCAAGCTGTTTAAAGGCATAGTCAACTTAGTGTATGTAAACATCTGACCCACTGAAATTGTGATACAGTAAATAATAAGTGAAATAATCTGTCTGTAAACAATTGTTGGAAAAATTGGATCTACATCTACAAAGTAGATGTACTAACCGACTTGGAAAAACTATAGTTTGTTAGCAAGAAATTTGTGGAGTGGTTGAAAAACAACTTTTAATGACTCCAACCTAAGTGTATGTATGTAAACTTCCGACTTCACCTGTACATTCAATATGAAAATATATTCAGGTCAGTCTGGCAGCAGTGAAACAAGTGATTTTAAGGATGCAAATGAAAGGTTTTTATAATGTTCAAGACTTACGGCATGGGAATACATTTCAGGATGTAGAAGATATGTAGAGAACCCTGGAATGAGTAGGCGTGTCCAAACTTTTGACTGGTACTGTATATTCGCATTAAAATGGGACGGAAACCTAGCTACTGTAATAGATTTCCATTCAAATCTGCAAAAATTACTTTTTTGCAAAAAACTATTTATCAAGCAAGAATTTTGCTAAGACTGTCTGGGATTGGTCTGAGTGGGTAGGGAAAACCTGAAAACAATATGTTATTGGCAGAGGGGTTTGGAACTCTTTATTGGTCTATTAACCAATTTACTGCATAGTGATGTCACCATGGAAAGCCCAAAACTCCCATCCATGCAATCCTGCTGATGAGAAGGTCCTGTGTAGATTGTATTTTCAACCAGCAACTATCAGGAAAAAAAAAACACTTCATATTTTTTTCACACTTTTACAGTGTTAGTTTCATCAGCTGTTCTTTTGATCAACATGATACGAAAAACACAGAAAAATCCACATTTTGTCTGCACTGAGCCTTGAAAAATAAATGGAAGTTGTGCACACAGAGAGATTAGTGTGATGACAAGGAAAGGCTTACACTTAAGACAAACGCATACATATTATTTCACAATTCTTACCCAAACGCTGTCCAATTACGTCAACCATGAACCCAGGTTGGCACTGACAGATGTAGTTGCCAATGCAAATGTTCTCCACAGATGGAGGTGTGACACTCATCGATATGATACATATGGCTGAAAGACAATGTATGTGTCAGCCAAAATCACAGGAGGTTGGTGGCACCTTAATTGAGGAGGACGGGCTCGCGGTAATGGCTGGAGTGGAATGGTACCAAATACGTTATGAGCCGTTCTCAGAAACCTCCACTGGTCAAAATACATTAAATCTTCAATGATGCTCAAAAGCTATTTTTCTGGTCGATGTGTTCCATAAATCTTATCACATTTTTATTGGGCACATACGCATATACAAGACCAGCATCATGACAGATAAGTTGTAGAGAAGCACATTCTGAAACAGTTCTGAAACATTCTGAAACAAACAAAACATTAAGAACACCTGCTCTTTCCATGACAGACTGACTAGGTGAATCCAATTGAAAGCTATGATCAGTTATTGAGGTCACTTGTTAAATCCACTTCAAATTAGTGTAGATGAAGGGGAGGAGACAGGGGATTTTTAAGCCTTGAGACATGGATTGTGTATGTGTGCCATTCAAAGGGTGAATGGGCAAGACAAAAGATGGAAGTGTCTTTGAACAGGGTATAGTAGTAAGTGTCAGGTGCACCAGTTTGAGTGTGTCAAGATTTGCAATGCTGCAGAGTGACCAAAACATTAGGAACATCTGCGTACTATTGAGTTGACCCCCCTTTTGCCTTCAGAACAGCTTCAATTTGTCGGGGCAAGATCGTACCACAGGGATGCTGCCCCGTGTCGACTCCAATGCTTTCCACAGTTATGTCAAGTTGACTGGATGTCCTTTGGGTGGTGGATCATTCTTGATACACAGGAAACTGTTGAGCATGAAAACCCATCAGCGTTGAAGTTCTTGACACACTCAACCCGGTGCACCTGGCACCCACTACCATTCCTCGTTCAAAGGCACTTAAATCTTTTGTCTTGCCCATTCACCCTCTGAATGGCACACATACACAATACAGGTCTTAAAGGCTTAAAAATCCTTCTTTAAGCTGTCTGCTCCCCTTCATCTACACTGATTGAAGGGGATTTAACAAGTGACATCAACAAGGGATCATAGCTTTCACCTGGATTCACCTGGTCAGTCTGTCATCGAAAGAGCATGTTTTGTCCACTATGTATACACACACACACTGTATAAACAGTGCCTCCAGAAACTAGTCACAACCTGTGTTTTTTTTGGTTGTATTAAAGCTTCTTTCTTACGCAGAAAGACTATCAGCTGTAATCACTGCCAAAGGTGATTCTAACATGTATCGACTCAAGTCAAGTCAAAGTAAATAAGATATTCCTGTATTTAATTTTCAATACATTTGCTTGGATCCCATGCTTTCTGTAGTATCTGGGATCTACATCTGTTTATATTAGTTACTGTGCTGTTACTAAGCAGTAATGCATTACGGCAGTGTTACGTTACTACACCTAATAGGAAATGCACATGCGCACTGGAATGCCGGGAACTGTAGAGCACGAGGGGTTTTTGACTAAACGAAAACTAACTGTACTCCCGTCTCCTGCCTGGTCATTTCTCCACAACACAAATATGACACTTTCTTGATAGTACAAACCTGCTGTCCAAACCAAGGCATTAGTGATTAAGCTACTCAGTGAGCTCACGAAAGCACAGGGTTCAAGTGCAAGAAGTTTTCTGAGTTGATGTGTGATCAACTATTGCATGTTCTCACACACACTCTGTCTTTATCATTTGATCCATTCTTGTGTTTCCTCACCTTTCGCAATCATACTGTTCATTTGTGACGATATATACAGTATTTCATTTAACAGCAGAATGCGTAGCTACAGCGAATCAGTTGCTCTATCAACATTAGGGGAACGGAGATAACGGGTTAAAGCCATCCAGTCACACAACAAAAATAATTGATACACATGAGCTTTTGAGCATAACCCCAATTACAAAATCATAAGCTTAAAAAAGGTCCAGCAGTACTATATTTCCCAACGAAAATAGCGTTTGAGTGACTAGAACATCAACCATAATACCCCCCACCTAGATTCAAATGCTCAGAATGGACCTTTTCTCTCATTTCCAACTATCAGTAAGGCTGAAGGACCAGTCTGAGTGGGTGGGGAGCTCACCTTGATTGACGGCAACTTGGATGCAACGCTGCAGTGAGATCATCTCAAGCAAATGTGCTGATACACGAAGCTCAAACAAGATTCCAATCCTGTCATACATCACACCATGGCTTCACAAATTATTTGTCTATCCAACTGTTCGGTTTTTGTAACCGCATCGATATAGACAACATCCTGTCTCAGTTCATGTTGGACAGGTTCAGTTGAAACTGGTCAGAAAAAGCCTGGCTTGACTTCATCAATTACATTTGCTGACTGCCAGACCATGTACATAAACCATGCATTGGCATGTCAATAATTATGTATACATCGTTTGGCATGTCTCTTCTGTTGCAGTTCATAGCAGCACTGACATGACAACTGAGTCGGTGTTCCAAACAGAATTCCTTCCCCCATGCTGGCCAGTAACTAGCCAACACCAGATACAGATGAAAGTGAAAACCTAGAAGTATATTTACCACAGATAAATAAGGGAAACCTATAACACCCTGCAGTCAAATTGTGACACCAGTAGTCTAGCTAGCTAGCTATGTAAACAACGTCCCTCTGCGAACACGTCTTCTGCAATGATGGTTACAAGGCAGTACTTATTTAAATAGGGTATGAGAATAAGACGTTACTATTGGTGTATTAAAATGAGCGAATAAATGTGGATGTTTCACCGATCCCCAATAAGCAAACAGTATCTAGATTCCTGATTTTGACATAAAAGAGGAAGCAAGTCACTTTATGATCTAACTTTATCAATGTACCAGCGACTTGATGAGCTTTACTACACAGCACTCTAATTTGAGCTTTCCTACTTAGAAAGCCTGAAATATTGAAGAGGTTGCTGTTTAACGCATGTTTTGTTCTCCTCGTTTCATGTTCACACGCAATCTGCCTGATGCACTTGAACCGGTCTCCAGGCCGCCGACCATCGGCCACATGACAGTATGAATGTAATGTAGGTATGTATGTGCAGTTTGTCCCTTTCTAGGTGTCCAGTATACACAGTGAGCGTAAAGGTGTGTGTTCAGTCTTTCATGAACAAACATGTACGTCCTTCCTTTGATTACAACAGAGTTGCTATTTAAACTTGTACAATAATACTATATGGTAAACTCGTCTACGTACAATTGAACAGTGATAAAAGTAAATTAACATTGATGGGAATTGAGAACAATCAATAATATCAAAATACATTTATATATTACATGAAATCCTGTTTATCAATTGACTGAGGTTGAAACTGAAACATCATATTTACATTTTCTAACAGTTTGTTCACAGTCTAAATAGTTATTTTACAGTAAATTGAAATAGGGTGGGATTATATACAAAACACAGGAAAGAGATTTTAGAAATCCCTGCTGTCTAAATTGAGGTGCTTTAGAGGTTAAAATGCTGTTCTGGTCGGCTCCCTCCATTGCGCTTTTTGCTGACAAAGCGACACCACAGGGTCATGAGTAGGGATAGGACCACACAAGCCAGCGCCACGGAAGCGCCCGCCCACATCACCAACTGCAACTGTCTGCATTTCTGTCAATGTCAATGTGGAATAACAAGAATCAAATATAGACCATCCTACTGCCCCAAGGAAGGTATGCTTGGGGTGTGAGTTTGAAGGCAAAAAGACCTTCTCACAGATCTAAGAACCTTTTCCCTCTTAGCAGTTCTACGGTGTTGTTGTGTATCACCTTATTCTCTTGGATTCCCCTGAGCAGGGCAAAGCTGCTGAGATGGGTGCAGGAGCACACAGTGTGGGTGGAGTTGGACATCACGGAGGCGCAGCCCTGGATTGACCAAGCCCCCTCACCATCCTCTGACCAATAAACACAGGTGGTATTCGCATCACTGGACTGGGGCACAGAGGAGATGAGACTCATATAATTTTATGAACAGCTAAGGTCTACTGCGTGCATATCTGTTCAACAAATGTTGTTTTTAAAAATGTCTAATAAAACCTGTTTTAAAGGGATAGTTTACTTTATTTTGAAGTTAAATCCAGAATAATCTGGCTAGCATTTTTGTATCCGTTAGTGGTGCATTCAAAAGCATGGGGACGTAGAACACACCGAGCTCTTTCCCCATGATTTTGAACACGTCGCTAACGGATACAATCCATTTCCACTAGCATTGCAACATTCCCCAAAAATTGTAGCTAGGAGATTTTAAACATTGCTAAATAACCAGCTAAAATGTTTTTTTTTTGTTTAAAAAAAAAATGTAAAACCTGTTTGGAGCAAACAATCACAGTCTAGGGAAGTCAAAGATAAACGAAAGAAGTGAACTATCACTGTAACTGACAGTCAGCCTTTTAGAGAAACACAATTGTTACCTTCAAGTGAGTGAAGGTGAGAATGATCGGTTCAGACAGGTTTGTTGTGTTGGGGTTGCTAACAGATACAGTCACCACTCTGGAGGAGAGCTGCTCAGAGCTGTTGGTCAAATTCTGCAGACTCTTGTAGCTGAGCAAAATGGCAAACCCAAAACCTGCAAACATCATAACACAAAATCAATCCACTTAAAACATACAGAAACAAACAATATAAAACAAAACCAATTCACAAATCATCAAGTATACAAACCCATCAACCTAAAATAAAACACACATGGTACACAACATATGCACCATATACAGTATAATAAGCCCTGCACAAAACACAAAAGCCTCCACACAAATCCTACAAGATATAAAATAAAGAAACGTATAGAAATGTCAGTAAATAATTGTCATTCAGAAACTCCCAATTACTTTTTTTTATTTTTTAAAGAAGGCTAATGCCAATGAAGCTGAGTGGGAGTGTACCTGGGAAATTCGTGTCATCTCCGATCGCCGTCTCCCAGGTGGTGTCAAGTTGGATGTTTTCATTTGTCAGTCTGACTGGTCCTCGGGGTGGTGTCCTGTCCCTCCTCACCACAACTTCTACCTCTGTTTTTCAACATAGGGACAACAATCTATACTAAGTAGAAATCACCATTATTGAAAGAACAAGTGGTCACTTAGTGGTCAATGTAAGGTTAAGTTGTGGTACCGCTGATGTTAAAGTGATGACTAAATGTGTTTTCAGTATAAGTGTTACCTGTATGGCTTGTATTTATCCTGCTCACATTTTCTCTAAGCTGTGGAGCAATCAGTCTGATAGAGTTTTCTACTGTCCTCAGGAGCGTAGTCACTTTCGCGCTGTTACCACCTTGACCATTGGACTGGAGTTGAAGAGCATCAGTGACATTGGCCAGTACCTTTAGAAAAGACAGACAACAGAGACGTGATGTAACGTGTATGTGTGTGTGCGCTCTTGTGTGTAGCTCAGGGAGGCAACATACTGTCAAAAGCGCCTCTCCAGTCTTTTCTGTAGCTCCAGCCAACCCAGAGGAGTTAATCAACACCAAACAGTTGTTTCTCAGGAGAGACAAGAGGCTGTCAAAACCTGGTAGAGTCTGAGAGAGACAGAAAGTACACAGAGAGAGAGAAATATAAATGAGAAGAATGTGGTGAATAATCAAGATGAAGAAAAGCACTTGAGAAAATAATCATTTACCTGTTCAGGTGTACTCTGAGTTCCAAAAGGGTCACAATTCAGCTCTAAAAGGAAAATCATGAATGCAGATGACCTCAGATCGTACAAATACAACACAATACATCAGGCCGGTCATCGCAATTGTGAAACTGGTAACTGGGTGGAGGTTTCAACAGATGGCCTCAAGATCAGTGGTCACAAGCGAAGACAACTGAGGTCAGCAGAAAATGAAAAGGTAGAACAAGCATTTCTCTCACCTTGACACTTAGATTGGTTGTTGCCGTAGGTAGTGAATCCAGGGGGACAATGACACCTGTAGCTGCCCTCCAGATTCCAGCAGGTTCCATTCTCGCCACAGGGGTATTTGTTCCCAGCCCCTACACACTCATTTACGTCTGTGTGAGAGTGAGTGAGTGAGTGAGTGAGTGAGTGAGTGAGTGAGTGAGTGAGTGTGTGAGAGAGAGAGTGAGTGTGTGTGTGAGAGAGAGAGTGAGAGAAAGTGGGGGAATAAGAAAGACGATGACGACATGGATGTGTCGGACAGTGACCTAACAGAGTGATACTAAAGACACGCAATACCCCAAAACACAATGTGGATAAGACGTTTCAAATAATTCTGGTCAATGCATTTAGTTTTGTGGTACTGTGAGGTAGTCATAGTAAAGTGACTACCTCACCGGTACCACACCTTAACCTTACACAGAACACATCGACCCAAGGAGAATGGGGTTTCTCTCACCTACACACATGGAACTTATATTGCCTTCCTGATGGAATCCCTGGAGACAACTGCACCAGTAGCTTCCCTTCCTATTGTGACAGGTTCCCCACTCCCCACAAATATGTCTGTCCTCACCACACTCATCAATGTCTGAAAGTAGAAGAGATTAGTGGGGGGAAAAAGTGGTGGGGAGAGAGATGATGGTGTATGTGATGAAAATGGGAATAACAAAGAAATACAACATTGCAAAATACAATGCATTTTACAGCCTTATTCTTATTCTAAAATAGATTAAATTAAATCTACACAGTACCCCATAATGACAAAGTGAAAACAAAAAATATTATTTACATAAGTATTCAGACCCTTTGCTATGAGACTCAAAATTGAGCTCAGGGGCATCCTGTTTCATTGATCGACCTTGAGATGTTTCAACAACTTGATTGGAGTCCACCTGTGGTAAATTCAATTGATTGAACATGATTTGGAAAGGCACACACCGGTCTATATAAGGTCCCACAGTTGACGGTGCATGTCAGAGCAAAAAACAAGCCATGAGGGCAAAGGAATTGTCTGTAGAGCTCCGAGACAGGATTGTGTTGAGGCACAGATCTGGGTAAGGGTACCAAAAACATTTCTGCAGCATTGAAGGTCTCCAAGAACACAGTGGCCTCCATCATTCTTAAATGGATGAAGTTTGAACCACCATGACTCTTATTAGAGCTGGTGTGTGATAAACAAATTACAAGATTATGTTTAATACTGTTTATGCATCAAATGGTTGTTTTATGCATCAAATGGTTGTTTTATGCAATAGGTTATAATAGGTTTCTATTAGTACTTTCTCATGTGTCTGTGTGAACTGAGAAAACCCTCTGATGCTTAAAACGCTGATCATTTATTTATGAATGGTTTGGTGATATGTATTTCATAGAATGAGTTGGTGTTCGTACCAGGGAGAGATGGCTCGGGTATGGATAACAATGAGAGGAACCTTTTCTTAGGGGTCAAACTCTGGTTTCTATACAATAACAACAGTCTTCACAGCAAATGCTATCTGGCTGGGGGATACTCCTTTCTCATATATCAAGTCTCACCGTTTGACCCATTCCACACATCTGTTTGTCACGTAGACTAAGAGGATGTATCTTGCTATAAAATATATTTGTATGTCAGAGATCTCGGCACATCACTCAAGAGTGTTGGGTCTCCTCACTCATTATTGATTAGAATTTCCACGACAGTGGGGATGTTTTTCAGAGGCAGGGACTGGGAGACCAGTCAAGATGAACGGAGCAAAGTACAGAGAGATCCTTGATAAAAGCCTGCTCCAGAGCGCTCAGGACCTCAGACTGGGTCGAAGGTTCACATTCCAACAGGACAACGACCCTAAGCACACAGCCAAGACAATGCAGGAGTGGCTTCGGGACAAGTTTCCGAATGTGCTAGAGTGGCTCAGCCAGAGCCCGGACTTGAACCCTATCGAACATCTCTGGAGAAACCTCAAAATAACAGTGGAGCGGCGTTCCCCATCCAACCTGACAGAGCTTGAGAGGATCTGCAGAGAAGAATGGGAGGAACTTCCAAAATGCCGGTGTGCCAAGATTGTAGCGTAATACCCAAGAAGACTTCTATCGCTGCTTATGTAAATTGGATATTTACTGTTCTTTAAATGTATATATAAATTTGCTAAAAAAAATGTTTTTGCTTTATCATTATTGGGTATTGGGTGTAGATTGAGGGGGAAAACTATTTAATTTGCTAATTCATTGAAAATGAAATACTTCTTATTTACACCTGAGTCAATCATTTGTAGAGTCCCCTTTGGCAGCGATTACAGCGGTGAGTCTTTCTGGGTAAGTCTAAGAAACTTCCACACCTGGATTGAGCAACATTTGCCCATTATTCTTTTAAAAATTCTTCAAGCTCTGTCAAATTGGTTGTTGATCATTGCTAGACAACTATTTTCAGGCCTTGCCATATATTTTCAAGTAGATTTAAGCCAAAACTGTCTTGGCCACTTAGGAACATTCACCGTCGTCTTGGAAAACAACTCCAGTGTAGATTTGGCCTTGTGTTTCAGGTTACTGTCCTGCTGAAAGGTTAATTAATTTCCCAGTGTCTGGTGGAAAGCAGACAACCAGGTTTCCCCCCAGGATTTGACTTAGCTTAGTTCCATTCAGTAGATTTTTTTTACCCTGAAAACTCTCCAGTCCTTAACGATTGCAAGCATACCCATAACATGATGCAGCCACCACTATGCTTGAAAATATGGAGGGCGGTACTCAGTAATGTGTGGTATTGGATTTACCCCAAACATAACACTTCAAATTCAGGACAAAATGTATTTGCTTTGCCACATTTTTTTCCCGTATTACTTGCCTTGAATTTTTTAAATTCCGTACAGGCTTCCATCTTCTCACTCTGTCAATTCGGTTAGTTTTGTGGAGTAACTAAAATGTTGTTGATCCATCCTCAGACCACAGCCATTAAACTGTAACTATTTTAAAGCCTTATGGTGAAATCCCTGAGCGGTTTCCTTCTTCTCTGGCAACGGAGTTAGGAATGATGCCTGTACCTCTGTAGTGACTGGGTGTATTGATACAATATTTAAAGTGTAATTAATAACTTCACCATGCTCAAAGCGATATTCAATGTCATCTTTTTTTATTCATACCCATCTACCAATAGGTGGCCTTCTTTGTGAGGCATTGGAAAAACTCCCTGGACATTGTGGTTGAATCTGTTTGAATTCACTGCTCAACTGAGGGACCTTACAGATAATTGTATATGTGGGGTAGAGAGATGAGGAAGTCATTCAAAAATCATGTTAAATACTATTATTACACAGACTCAGTCCATGCAAATTATTATGTGACTTGTTAAGCACATTTCGGATTGCCATAACAAAGGGGTTGAATACTTACAGACTTGTGACATTTCAGCTTTCATTTTTTCTTAATTTGTAAAAAATTCAAAAACATAATTCCACTTTGACATTATGGGGTATTGTCTGTAGGCCAGTGACAAAAAAAAATCCAAATTTAATCCATTTTAAAATCAGGCTGTAACAACAAAATGTGGAAAACGTAAAGGGGTGTGAATACTTTCGAAAAGCAGAGGATGTTGTTCAGTAACAGAATGATTACAAGGGATATTTAGGAATAGTTGATTAAGACCGAATTCCTTCATCCAAAAGAGGATATGACTCACCAACTAAGCACTAACGCAATAGATAGATTTGTAAAATTCCTGAGGTTTCTTATACGTCTTAGGTATCGGACAGATAGTAAAAAAATGAAATGTTTTGAACTGTCTGTTTTAGACTTTGAGGTTAACAAGTAATACAATAAAAATCTTTAAAATGTTAGGGTCAAAATTATTGACACCCCTATTATCAGTACCTCACCTTGTGAGGATAGCGGCATTTTAGGGATCTTAGACCATTCCTCCATACAGAATCCTTCCAGATACTTGATATATATTTTAACTGCACGTATGGACTGCCCTCTTCAATTTAAACCACAAGTTTTCAATGGGTTAGACATTTTTATTTTGTGGACAATAAACATTTCTTTGTGGATTTTGATTTGTGCTTGGAGTTATTGTTTTGCTGGAAGATCCACTTGCGGCCAAGTTTCAGCCTCCTAGCGGAGGCAACCAGGTTTTTGGCCAAAAAATGAACAAGGGCTCTAGGACCAGTGGAAGCAAAATAGCCCCATAACATCAAAGATCCACCACCATATTTTATAGTAGGTAAAAGGGGTTATTTTCTGCTAATGCATTGTCCTTTCCATGCCAAATCCGCCACTGTAGTGCAAGTCCACTGCTCCTGGGGCCCTTGTTAAGGTCAACGGCATCATGAACTTTACCCAGTACCAAGTAATTTAACCAAAAAACAGGTTGCCTCTGTCAGGAGGCTGAAACTTGGCCATAGGTGGATCTTCCACCAAGACAATAAACCCCAAGCACACATCAAAATCCAAAGAAATGGCTAATTTGCCAAAAATATATATTTTTTGGAATAGCCATCCATAGTCTCTGGACTTGAAAACCATTGAAAACCTGTGGTTGGAATTGAAGAGAGCAGTCCATAAGCGTAGACTGAAGGATCGAGAAGGATTCTGTATGGAGGAATGGAGGAAACATTTTAGAAAAAGACTGTGCCGTTATCCTTGCAAGGTGAGGTATTGAAAACTGGTGTCAATTTTTACCCTTACCTTTGAGGAAAAAAGTATTACTTGTTTAACAAAATATCCTCTGAGCAATTGTACAAGTATAAAATCACATAATTTCCCAACATTTCTGAGCATACAATATCGCTCAGTATTTGAATTCCGTATTTATTTTTTTGCTAAAATCTTTATCAAGGGTGTCAATAATTTCAGACCCTACTGTATGCTACAACATTATCATAATTTTTAAACTGACAGACAGTGGTAGCTTTTAATTAACCCATTTTATTCATATTAGTGGTAAGGAATTAAAGCTATTATTATTAGTTATTAATAACATCTTAAAAACACAGTATTGACCTGTACATTCTCCATCTGCGGAAGTGAAATAAGCGATCCTAGATTCGAACCCAGGATGACATTGACAGTGGTAGCTACCAAGGGTGTTGAAGCAAGTAGAATGGTTCCCACAGATGGAGGGATCTTCCACACACTCATCTGTATCTACATAACACCAAGTAAGTATCTGAGGTTAGGACAGATGTTAGGTATTAATCAGTTAGTTGGTTGGCTTGAAATGAGTGAGAATAGAGAATAGTTTCAGCTAATGAACAGTGAATGCATTATTTTAGACATCATCATTCTCACTCTAACCTCTTGGTAAGTCTGAATTCTAAACTTCGTATCCTAGATGTGAACCTGTAAAAAGGCACCCGTTAAATTCAAACAGATAGAGATGAAAGAAACAATACCCTGCTGTCTACACTTGCCATTAAAATGCAGTGATATTTTTCATCACCAGGGTAAATCAGTTGATCTTACCAGAACAGCCACTTCCAATCTTAGAAATCGTATACCCTGTTTGACAGAGTGGAGGATATATCCCTTCCAAAGGTAGGGCCAGGTAGAGACCTGTAGGGGGAAAAAAAGAGAAGAAATATCAGACATAAACAAATGATGCCTCTATATACATGCAAGCATATCCTTTAGACCAGTGCAGTCATGCCATTGGGTAGCGTTAAATTACAAACAAACAGATATTCTCTCAATCTCTGAGACGCCCTCATCTTTATTTCAGGCAACAACAAAAAAACTTGTACAGTTGAAAGGCCCTCCAGTACCATGGGGAAATGAAAGGCCCTCCAGTACCATAACTCACCAAGAATCCAGAAGCATAAATTCACTCCCATTACAAAGGCAGTTTGTCGTTTAACTGTGCGGGCCGTGTAACTGACAAGAGTAGTACTTCAACACGGTCACGTTATTCTCTCTGCAAATGTCTCCCTTTTGTTACTTTTCTCAACACCGTCATCTGAAGAGATTTCATCTTGAAGTAGAAAATGGAAGTCACGATATCAGTTCTTCTCATCGTCATCTCCACCTCCTCTATCAGTGATGGGGAAAGAGATAAATGGGTAAAAAAAAATCCAGTCAAAGACATCACAAACATTAAGAGCTTTAGCGTGTCACCCTACTTCAGGAATACAAAATCAGCCACTTTAAAAGATGCATTCTTCCCTCTCATCCCCCCCCCTAAATAAAACAAAAAACACAACTTGCAAAACTATGCATCATCCCAAACCTTGTTGTGTAATCAGAATGACACATTCAATAAACAAAAACAGAATTTCTCAGTACTGGCTAAAACGCACGTCACACAAGATAGTGAGCGATAATGAAGATTCCGGTACATAGCTGTCTAAATACTTGCAATTCAATGCCTCTCCGCCCCCTCAGCTCAACCAAAGTCACAATTTCATTTGATGACATAACATTAGTGGAAATATACTTACCTTGCAATTGCATCACAAAAAACAATCACATTAATGACACAATTTAGGGTTTCATTTGAGGTGACAACCTTTATTGAAATTTCTTTGTTGAAAAAAAACAATATATACAAGTGTATAACATTGATGGACAAAACATTTTCGTGCATAATTTAGACTGAATGACCATATTGGCTGATGGACATAGCGCATTATAATTTTAAGAACATAACATACAAAACAAAAACCACTGAACAGAGACAAAGGAGGCTCTCATATAAATAAATTTTTTTATATTTTCTTCAAATATAAAAAGTAATTTACAGGACTGATAAAAACCTCAGAATTAAAATGACTGAAATAAACAATTGATCAATTATTCAGTTAGCTTCGTCAGTTAAATTGAGGCACTTGCGTGCGTGAGTATTGAGGACTTTTAATCTACACCCAACCGAGGGTTGATGCAGACAGGAGAGCAGTGTTTCAATTAACCTACATTACCACCACCCAACACCTCATGTCAATCTAGAAATCCATACTAACTAGGACCAATGGTGAAAGCTTGGGTCTATACAGTAGATCACCCTCTGATTGTCCTTTAATAATATAGTTCACAGTCTACTAATGTATAGTGGTCTACCTTGTTCTAAAGGCCCCGCACCTCCCACAGCAGGATCTCATTGTAGGCAACAGTAAAGAGGAGTTTCCCTGAGGGGGAGAATCGACAGGTCTGCAAAGAGTCACTGTGGTGGAGGAAGTCCTGGAACCTACCGCTGGATGATTTGATGAGCTTCAGCACTCGCTCTGAGAGAGAGAGACAAAACACACAGCAGCTTCATGCAACCTCTTTACATACATACAGAATGTGTCATTGAGTACAGTACTGTGCAGAGACACACACATGCTGGTGATTTGTCAAACTGATGCTGTATTGTAAATTCGAAAATACCAAGCAAGCCTGTGCCAAGCTGGTCTGCTTTTGATGGGTTTTTATTGTAGTTTATTTTAATGCTTCAGTCCTTGCTAGCAAAAAAAAGTGCTTTTTACAACACAAAACACAACAGTCACATTGTAAAACTGAAATGAGAGAGGTAGAAGAGAAGTGACATGCACCTTTTGAGCCCACCGCTATGAGGCGACCCTTGGAGGAGAGGCTGAAGCACATGGCCCAATGGGACAGGGCAATCTTCTTTATGACCCGTTTCTTGGCCAGGCTGTAGAAGGACAGCTCTCTCTCCACTCCATAGCCTGTGTACACCACCAGGCCAGGGTCTATGGGGCTGAAAGCAGCCAGGCTGGGAGGAAGGCTGTCTGACTCCTGATGAAGACCGAGATAAAGAGAAAACACAGAAATGTTCACGGTAAAACTACTCCATGCTTGCAAGGTTGACAAAGGTTTTTCAAGTAAAAAACAGCCATCGACTGATATCACGTCTCATCTTGCACTTCACGTCGGGGCCGATTCAGACTTTTTTTTTTACCCGTTCTGATTGAAGCTCTTCTCAGTATTCAGTATTTAGACCTACCCTATGCACATGCGCAATGGGGGTTTGCAGGTATGGCTCCCTTGCAAGCGCTGAATAAATGTAATTCAAATCACAGAAAACACACCCTATTTCCCACAATGTAGTATAAAATGCTTTGAATATTTTTAATATACTTTTTTACATTTTATACTACACTGTGGGAAATGGGGTGAAAATACCTGTCATCTTGATATGCTTACCAGTTTGCTTCCATGACTGGTTTCACATTAGTCTCCAGCGAACAGAAGGAAAAATCATCTAAAACTATCGCTATTTGTATTTTACAATCCCCTTCTCCAAACAGATTACTAATTTACCAAGCTCATCAATTTGTAAATTAAATTGCATGGAGAGCGGTGTGTTATTTCAAATAATTTCTATTAAAAAAAAATCCACTTGGAACAAACAGGTAAACTCAAACTTATTTATGATTTCCATATCTGTAGACACACCTCTGCCACACCTTCAATTACTGTGATCTACCCCCCAAAGAAATACCTTGCTGGGACATGCATTTCCCCATGCTTAATAGGTGCAATATGCAGAAATCATACCGCCATTTCTTGGATGATAAAATGCAAATAGTTTGCCTAATTTCAGTTTATGGTGACAAAACAAGCAGTCATTATGTAGAGAATCATTGTACCAGCTAATCCGCTGTGAAATCTATTTTCTATAACCAAAAATATTGTATTTTTATCTGTTTGAAGCTGGTGTACAAAACCGAAATGAAAAGACGAAAAAACAATACTTAAGAATGGGAAGCATAGAAATTACGCACATTGAACAAATCCACCAGTTTTTGACTCGCTTTCAACGAGAATGACAGCTCTATAACTTACTTTTCTATGTGAATTTGGTCGGGTCGCCTACATATTACAGCTTTAAGTCCAAGTTCAGAATACAGAGAGAAAAGCGCATAAAAAGGGAATGAAGTTACATTGATGCGGACGTGCATAACTTGGGTCTGAATTCCCACTATCCTGAATAAAATCCTCACCTGAAAGTGCTTGTCTAACAGACTGATTTCCATGCCATTTATTTTGTGTGCATGTATGCCTATGAAGAGAGGTTTACCTCAGGATTGGCAGGGGCTGGAAATGTGAGCCAGTCCAGGAGCTCACACTTGTCCTTCATCCAATCAGCTGCCCAAACGCTGACCCGTCTGTCTGCACTGGCAGCCAACCACATCTCGTTTCCTTCAAGCCCAAATTCTTTGTACTGGTGGGCAAAATGCATGACGACACAATTCCTTCATGTAGATTCTTAGTAGCTCCTCAAAAAACAGTTACACTAGTAACCTCAGAAGACGTCACACAGAAGAAGTATGTTCTAGTCATTCTATGTCTACTATAGGATCAGGTCCCCCCTTTTATACATTATAATTTGAAAGGCAAAACTGATCCTAGATCTGCACTCCTACTTAGATGTGTGAATATGGGCCCTGACCTGTTTCTTCACACACTGGATGGTAGTGATGGGTGCCCCCTTGTGGTCGCTGATGAGTCTGACTGTAAGCCCGGTTACTGGGCTGCTGACAGCCATCAGGCCGTCCCTCCCAGCAGAGAGGATCACCTGACCTGAGGGTCAGAGGTCACATATAGCCTCCGTTATATAATCTGTATTATTATACATCCCAGTGAAATGACATACAAACGGTGTCCCAACAGAAAGACTGCCATCACATCCTAAACATGAATAGTAAAGCAGAGTCGGAAGTGTCCGACTACCAAATTCACACACGAGACAATGTCCACTGGTAGCATTGACAGTGACCTTCCCAAACACACACACACACCGTTAGCAGAGTACTGGATGGCGGTGACGGCCACAGGGTGCGGATGCAGCTTGAGTTCCATCTCTGAGGAGGCCAGGCGAAAGATCCTTAGGGTCCCATCGCTGTACCCCCCCACCACACAGGCACCCCCTTTAGAGGGACTCCAGCACGCACTACCACAGCTCTGACAGACAAGACGGGTGGGGGGTCAGGGGTGTAGATATTGACAGTCAGACTCCTAGGTTTATAACTGGTGCATGATGCGTTGGAGCTTCTCTCTCTCTCGATGTGGCATGTAGCCTTGTAAGTACCATGTCATAATGGAATTGCTACAGCATGTTGAAATTAATAGCTCTGTTCATGTCATAGCTCTAATTATAACATGCTTCACAACATTTTGTTGTTTATAAGCGCTTTATAATATTTGCATTATAATACTTATGGCTGCTGTTACAATGTATTAATGTATACAGGTGTAATCAGGGGTTAAAGCAACAACAAAAATCCCATGACTGAAACTTAAGTGGATCTCAGATCGATTGACTGCTGGCCCAAGGCATCCTTCCCTTCCATTTATAAATGTCATGCCCATCATGCTCTTAGGGAGAGAGGATCATTTTGTACATGTATTAAAACTGCGAGTTTCACCACTTTCAGTCCTTTTCGATTAGAAACAAACAATGACCCATATGAGTGGAAATACGTCACAGCGACTGAACGCATTAACGTTATAAAGTTTTTTTTGAATCCACACGGCCATCTTAGCTTTAGGGTTTCCTGTAGTTGTCTTGCAGTCTCACCTGGTTGAGCACCTGAAACTGCACCACCAGTTCGTTGTTGGGGGCCGTCCACACCCTCACACTGCCATCCTCCCCACACGTGGCAAAGTGGCTCTCGTCTGGGCTGAAAACCACATCATTTACCTGAACACCAGGGCGGGGGGGGGGGAAGCGGGTCATTCAATGTACGGATAGAGGCGTCCACAATGAACGCTCATATAGGCTCCAAAAGTCAAACGCATGCACACGCTGGCAAAAACTCTATACTGTACCTTGCTCTTGTGCCCGCTGATGAGGCGGATGCTGGTGTTGTCCACCCAGTTGATGTACCACAGGGTACCCGCCGTGGTGCCCACAATGCCCATGTCCATGACGTCGTCAAAGGCCGCGCTCACCACCGTCCCGTCCAGCATCATCTCCTGCTCCAATAGCACCAGAGCACCTCTGATAGACAGAGGCAAGGACCAATGAGAGTAGACCATTCGATCAAATAAGCCAATTCATTGAATAAGAGTGGTTCTCTATATAAAACGTAATAGCCTCACAAGATCGCACTGATGCAATACATGTACACTGAACCAAAACATAAAACGCAAATAAACTGAGTTACAGTTCAGACAAGGAAATCAGTCAATTGAAATTAATTAACTAGACCCTAATCTATGGATTTCACATGACTAGGAATAGATATGCATCTGTTGGTCACAGATACAGTTCCTTAAAAACAAAGTAGGGCCTTGGATCAGAAAACCAGTCAGTATCTGGTGTGACCACCATTCGCTTCATGCAGTGCGACATCTCCTTTGCATAGAGTTGATCAGGCCGTTGATTGTGGCCTGTGGAATATTGTCCAATATTGTGCTTGATATTGGCGGGAACTGGAACATGCTCTCGTACATGTCAATCCAGAGGATCCCAACCATGCTCAATGGGTGACATGTCTTGTGATGTGTCACGCAGATAAGCTTCCCTGAGACGGTTTCTGACAATTTGTGCAGAAATTCTTCTGTTGTGCAAACCCACAGATGGTTAGTCTCAGACAATCCGGAAGGAGAAAAAGCCAGATGTGGAGGTCCTGGTCTGGCTTGGCTACACGTATACTGCCAGTTGAGCATACTGCCAAATTCTCTAAGATGACGTTGGATGAGGGTTATGGTAAAGAAATTAACATTAAATTATCTGGCAACAGCTCTGGTGGACATTCCTGCAGTCAGCATGCCAATTGCCCTCTCCCTCAAAACTGGAGACATCTGTGGCATTGGGTTATGTGACAAAACTGCACGTTTTAAAGTGGCTTTTTATTGTCCCCAGCACAAGGTGGACCTGTGTAATGATAATGCTGTTTAATCAGCTTATTGATATGCCACACCTATTTAACAGGGATGTTAGACAGGTGTGACTAACAGGGATGTAAACAACACTTTACATGTTGTATGCTGAAATTGCTCCGCCGTATAAGAAATAAACTAGAAACATAGAAATAGCGGACATAGAACAGATCTACCGCTTCTTAGACTTGCTTTCAATGAGAATGACAGATCTGTAACTACCATTTCTATGTGAATTTGATCAGGTCCCCTCAAAGTTACATATTGCGGCTTTAACTAAATACCACATTTTCAAGGAATATAAATCAACAGGCCACAGAGATGAATGGGCTTTAAAGACATGTCATGAGAAGATACACTATGTAACATAGGAGGATGAGGGAAAAGGTATGTAAGGAGTAGAATGTGTAGGCTGAGAAGGAGTGTGCGGTGAGCAACAGACCTGTCCTCTGTGTTAGAGGCCTCTCCTCCAGGCCTCATGCCCTGTACAGCTGCCACGCCCCACAGCCTCAGCCTACGAGTGTTACTGCCCGTCAACAGACGGTTCCCCCGACACAGCAGCACTCCTAGGAAAACACACACAAACGTACACCAATACTGTACATACAGACTCACAAACCTATTTTGGAGACGGGTTTATTTGCAAGGATTGTGATATGTGTTTATTTACCAACTTTAGTTGAATGAAGTCTGGATAAAATTTGATTTGATTTGATAAGCTTCGGATAAGAGTGCCTGCTATGAGTAACATTTTTTTAAATGTAACTGACCGATCTCCCCTTGGTCAGCCTCCCAGGTCATGAAGCAACGCTGGGTGTTGCAGTCCCAGGCACACACATGTCCACTGTTGGTGCCCGTGAAGAGGATGGAGTTGGCGTTGTAGCACAGAGCCGTCAGCTCCACGTTACCCACCTCCTCTGGCACACACACTCTCTGCACCTAGAATTTGAATTAGAAAAACGTTGTTGTCCACACAACATGGACATTTTTCTTCAAAGTCTTTGTGAAAGAAAAACGTTGTTGTCCTCGTTATGTGGAAATATGTCTTCCTATGAGGGAGGACATGTTGAACATACCTGGTGCCGGCCTGATTTTTATCCAAGCAGAGGGGCTCTAGTTAGCTAGACATGCCCAGCCCAAACCAGGCAGGAAATAAGCAGTGTTAAACAAAAGAAGGCTGGTAATTACACCGAAACATATTCTCTAGAAAGCAGGCCAAAAGAGCATAGTTTGGGTCGGTACGAGTGTAAAAAAAGTATCAGGGCTACCTTCTTAGAAAAACAATTAATTAGAAATTCACTCTAATTCTATTGTTACCTTGAGCTCCACGTCCAGGCCCTGTGTGTGGGTGTTGCAGAAGTAGAGTCCATGGCTGCCCACACAGGCCAGCTGACTGGCTGCAGAGGGGCTGAAGGCCACGTCGTGGAGCGGGCCGGACACACTGACCCTGGACAGCAGCTGGTAGGTCCTGGTGCTCCACAACGCCACCTCCGGGTCGGTGAAGTCCCCTGCAGGAGGGCGGATTCAAATACCATTAAAAAAATCTCATCCTTGAGGTAATCATTGATCTGTATGTGACTGGATAAGTGAACGCTTTGTAGTGAAACTCTACTCCACTTGTCCTTGAAGGACTGTTCCACTGACCCACAGTGAGGAAGAAGAAATCATCCCTGGAGAAGGACAGGGCCTGCACCGCCCCCTGGTGGTAGGAGATGGTATTACTGCAGGTTCCATCCTGAACGTTCCAGATGCAGATGAGGCTCCTGGAGCCACCGCTGCCTCCTGCCGCCGAGGCCACAGTCTGAAAGAGAACAACACACCGTCAGAGACGTGCAATGACTCATAAAATCACCTGTCTAGTTAGAAAGGATCAAAGTCACATAAACACTTTAAACAGGATAATTCAGACTTAGCACAACTAGTCACAGAGAGAAACCACATTCAGACAGTGGTTGAGACGCAGAGAATGCATCATCCTTATTGGCACCAGCAGTCCACCACCTTCATCATCATCGCTCATGCTAGAGAGGAGACTGGAGGCCTACCTGCGCGTCATTGGTAACAGCCAGACAGGAGATCTCCTCAGTGTGGCCCAGCCAGTGTCTCTGGGAGCCAGTGTGTAGGTTCTCCACCACCACCACACAACCACAGGAGTACGCAAACAGACCTGCAATCAGTCAACACAACTAGGGCTGTGGCGGAATTTTGTCAGCCGGTGATTGTCAAGCAAATAACTGTCGGTCTCACGGTAATTGACAGTTAATTAATACAAACACATCTCCTGGCATCCACACATAGCCTAAAATACATTTTTTAAAGTCTAATAAAGCCATGTAATATAGCCTACACCTTCACAATAAATCCATTATTTATTTTATACAGGTCTAAAGAAGCATGGTATAAAGAAAATGTAGTCCATTTCAGAAGAAAAATAATTGCATACTCTTGAGTTCTTCTTAGGTTAGATCCTAATGTGGCTGTGGGCTACACTAGTTAATTTAGCAGACAAGATTTGTGGCTGTGGCATTATTTTATAGAATGAAGAATACAATTGAACAAAGCTGAATAAAATATTAATATTTTCTCCAAACGATGATAGAGTGTGCACATTTGACTATTCTGTGTTAAGCGTTAAGTTAATTTATAGTTATTAATGTAACTTTAGTGGTTCTGTAAACTTTAGGCTATATGTTTTGATTTTTAATACATTGTAAGGCTGCATGAGACTAATGATGATTTGAAGAAAGTCGCTTGAAAGGCATGAGTTGTTGTTTTTTTGCACAGGCTGTACACACCAATAGTCTCTCACAATTTGACAAGCACTTGATGATGCCTCGAATTTCATGGTGACATCCCCTTTGTGGTCGTAATGCACCATTAAAAGAAAACCATGCCTTTTGAAGCCCAGAGTGCTGCGTTGTGCCCTTCTCCCTGAGTGTGCTGTACAATCTGAAGTGCCTCTCACTCACACGGCTCTCTGTCACGTGATCGAGTCTTTCTCATAGGCTACAAGTGAAGACGGACACGTCGGGGACGCAACTGTGCGAGTCATTATCCAATTCTGAGGTGCATATTGAAAACATCGGATGAACTGTCCACATCTAATTTTCGTCAGCCAACAAGATGAGTAGGCCTAACGAACAGCAAAAGCACTAGCCTATGTCAATCTACTATCCCCACAAAAGTCGACCAATTCTATTCTGTGTGAGAAATAAATATTCCAAACATTGTCTGGGACAGTTGTGGGATGCGACAGATCCCAAATTAATACAACCACTTGCATCAAAAAAACTTGTTTAGCTTAAAATGTTGATTAACTATTAGACTATTTCTTCACATTATAAGCACACATGGTAGTAGGCATTAAGCGCGAATGTTCCATTTGTGGAAAACACCATTATTAAGTGACTGCAAACGCGATTATGCATGTAATGCTTTTATTATAAAGGTGCATTTTTATGGTGAAAATGATCTTCCCCAAACTTTAACTTAACGCGCTGCGTATATATGCCAGTTAGGCTCTACACCCCTTGTAAAGCAGATTGATGTGCTTAATTTTAAGAAGTTATTTGGCCACTTCAGTTGTGATACAAACCTTAAAACGCAATGAAATAGCCTATAGAAATGTTGCGCAACATGAGCTCATGGGTTCACATGAAGTGTTTGATTAGATTTTCAAAGACATTTGCATTGATGTCAGACTGATTAGAGGGACAATAGAGTCAATAGAGTGCAGAGTACCAGGCAGTTAGCAAGTATGGTAGGCTATTAATGACCATCAGTAGCATCAGAGCTTGGAGAAGCCTAAATGCCGTGACTAAAACGGTCATGTGGAATTTGACTGCCTTCATGACTCGTGACCGCCAGTGTGGCGGTAATACGGTCACCGCAACAGCCCTAAACAAAACCACATAACCACCACACAATCACAGGAGCACGCAAACAGACCTGCACTCAGTCAAGTTTCAAGTTTTAATGTCACGTGGACAAGAAACATAACATGCCTTTCTTGCAAGCTCCAAACTCAACAATCAATATCAATGTAGTACTAATAATAACATAAGATAGAACAAAAACACAAGAGAAATAAAAATAAAGACGAGAAAGTAAGAAGCTATATACAGGAAAGTACACAACTACCACACA
This sequence comes from Oncorhynchus tshawytscha, assembly GCF_018296145.1. Lineage (NCBI taxonomy): Eukaryota > Metazoa > Chordata > Actinopteri > Salmoniformes > Salmonidae > Oncorhynchus > Oncorhynchus tshawytscha. The sequence goes on along the minus strand of NC_056452.1, from coordinate 13,094,442 downwards.
ACCACAGCAGTATACAAACAGACCTGGAATCAGTCAACACAACCACATAAGATAAACAAACAGCGATGAAACTGTAAATAAGAAGGAAAGAGACAAGGGGTCGGGTCATACATGCTTACGCCAAGTCTTACAATGCATTATAACTTGCATCATAATATTTTCTGTATTCTATCAGTATATTTTAGTCAGCCAATGAAATCAGCTGAACAAGCGCAAGGTTTTACCTGTTTCTGGATTCCACACCATGTTGGCCCGCCCATTGCCATTGTAACCAATTACTGCCTTCAGACGCAGGCCCTCTTCGCCCAGTTCAGGAGTTGCAGTACTCTGAGATGGAGACAAGCAGACAGAATGCTTAATAAATGCAGGCTTCCTTATTTCTCAATGACGGGACTTGAGCTGGCGAGAGGTGCTCTCTACCTGGTCGAGGGTGGAGGTTTTGAAACGTGGGGTGAAGTGCTTGTAGCAGTCAGGACGCACTGGCTTCTCCACCTTCAAAGAATCTGTATAACATACCACAAAGTAACATACATACATACATACATGCATACATACATATATACACATACATATATAGCGCATTCGGAAAGTATTCAGACCCTTTTACTTTTCCCACATTTTGTTACGTTACAGCCTTATTCTAAAAATGGATTTACAAAAATAAGAATCTTCAATCTACACAAAATACCATAATGTCAAAGCAAAAACGTTTTTAGAAATCTTTGCTAATTTATTATTATTAAAAGCAGAAATACCTTATTCAGACCCTTTGCTATGAGACTCAAAATTGAGCTCACGTGCATCCTGTTTCCACTGATCATCCCATACCATCCCTACAGTGAAGCATTGTGGTGGCAGCATCATGCTGTGGGGATATTTTTCAGCGGCATGGACTGAGAGACCAGTAAGGATCGAGAGAAAGATGTACAGAGAGATCATTGATGAAAACCTGCTACAGAGTGCTCAGGACCTCGGACTGGGGCAAAGGTTCACCTCCAACAGGACAACGACCCTAAGCACACATCCAAGATAATGCAGGAGAGCTTCAGGACAAGTCTCTGAATGTCCTTGAGTGGCCCAGCCAGAGTCCGGACTTGAACCCAATTGAACATCTCTGCAGAGACCTGAATATAGCTGAGCAGCGGCGCTCCCGACTGACTGCAGGAATGTCCAACAGAGCTGTTGCCGGAGAATTTAATGTTAATTTCTCTACCATAAGCCGCCTCCAACGTAATTGTTATAGAATTTGGCAGTACATCCAACCAGCCTCACAAACGCAGAACACGTGTAGCCATGCCAGCCCAGGACCTCCACATCCGGCTCCTTCACCTACCGTCTGAGGGGGGTGCTGAGGAGTATTTGTGTCTGTAATGAAGCCCTTTTGTGGGGAAAAAACTCATTCTGATTGGCTGGGCCTGGCTTCCCAGTGGGTGGAACTGGTGACCAAGTGGGTGGGCCTATGCCCTCCCAAGCCCACCCATTGAAGCATCCCTGTCCAGTCATGTGAAATCCATAGATTCGGGCCTAATGAATGTATTTAAAATGGACTGATTTCCTTCTATGAACTGTAACTCAGTAAAATCTTTGAAATTGTTTGCGTTTATATTTTTGTTCAGTATGTACAGTACCAGTCAAAAGTTTGGACACACCTACTCATTCAAGGAGATCTCTTTATTTTGACTCTTTTCTACATTGTAATGTAGTGTGCAAAGCTGTCATCAAGGCAGAAGAAGAATCTCAAATATAAAAAAATATATATATATATTTTTTATAAACATTCAATTTTATCTACAATGTAGAAAATAGTACAAATAAAGAAAACCCCTTGAATGAGTAGGTGTCCACACTTTTGACTGGTACTACATGCATGATGATTATCTTTGCCACTGAATTGATAAATAAATCATTTACCATTGTCCGCTGCTCTCTTCAGACTAGACTTCAGGGTTGATGAGTCTCCACCTGCTGCCATCTCAGTGACTTTGAGAAAGGAGCCAGACGGAGGGCGAGGGGAGGGGCCTGCCAGGGGGGCAAGGAGGGGGGCAGCGCGGGGAAGAACCTCGTCAATGTCCTCCTCACACAGAGACAGGTGGCTCAGAGCTTAAGAAGGAAAGAGGGAGACGCAGGAGAAGGGCAAAGTGGGGGAGAACATGATACTTTAGGTCGGTTGTAAAACAATACCTTGCTCCTTATCTTTGCAGAAAGTCATAAGAAAAATGGTGGAAACCCATTGGCGGGCTAGGTGGAACGATCACCATAGTTTTTTGCACACTTTTCCAGGGGTTGGTGCTAGGGGTAATTTTACAAGTAAGGGTGAGAGATAAAAACAAAGCGTAAAAAAAGTGAATGAAAAAAGGAGCAGCGATACTCACCTTGTCCAATCCGGTCTATGGAGCTGATGTCCAAACAGGGCGGAGGTGAGGTGGGAAGGGGCGCTGTCCGTCGAGGCATTCCATTGGATAGCAGCCTACCGTTGACCTCTGACTCTGAATTACCTTTAAGGGCTACAGTAGAACCCCCAAATTCTGAATATCTATTGATAGCCAGAACTAGAAGACTTACTTCTTTCTGTACATGGTATTCTATTTACTAGCAACCTTTTAAAATATGGTGTGAATGACATAGAAAGAAATGATGATTCATCATCTCTGTTTTTATATTTACCTGGTTTAGGAGGGGAAACAGAGGCTGCCTTTGGTGGTGAACTGCGAGAGAAAAATGAAAACTGATAAATTACACACAGATGCATGAATACAACCTACTTCTACAATTTACAACAGTACAGTAATGCAATACCACTGTGGAGAATTCTTTGGGGGACAGACAGACATGACATACAGACAGACAGGCAAGACTCTCACCGTCTGTCAGTTCCAGTCTCCTGAGGGTGGGCCAGAAAGTCCCAGAAGAAGATGGCGTCTCCTACTGAGACCACAGCCATCTGGTCTGGGGCGAAGTTCACCTGGCGAATAGGCTGGCTGTGGCCTATGAACATCTGGGATGGAATGTCGTCTTCAAATCAACACATTTCAAATGAATAACGTAACAACTTTTAAAAACTACTTGAAATTTGGTAAGACCACAATACTGAAATCCATAAATTGCTAATACAAAATGCCGATTGGCATGGTAACCGAACCCAATCAACTTTACCTGCGAGTTGACATGCAGCTGCATGCTGTAATCCCACACCTTCACAGCATTGTGTCCTGCTGTCAGTAAGAAACGTCCATCCTCACTCACAGCTAGAGAGGAACACTGGTGCTTGTGTACCTTAGACACCTGGCAGGGATACCATACACAAAACACTGAAGAACTCCACCAAAACAACGTAGATATATTAAAGTACCTTGATTAATAAATAAACAATTTTAACACCCACGCTTTTCTTTTCTCACTAGCTCTGTCTTTGCTGATAAGTTGCTTTGTTGAGGAAATGGTTTACTTACTATGATCGTGATATATGGTTGTCTAACCGAGCTACCTTATTAAGACGAATGCACTAACTAAGTCCCTCTGGTTAAGAGCATCAGCTAAATGACTAAAATGTAAAAACATCTCTTTAGGAAAGTCAGTGGCAAAGACAATCAGCACCTTCATTACAACACACATCACTGTATTATGCACATCAACATTGTCACACACAAACACACTATATACACAAAAGTATGTGGACACCCCTTCAAAATTTGTGGATTTGACTATATCAGCCACACCCGTTGCTGACAGGTGTATAAAATCGAACACAGTCATGCAATCTCCATAGACAAACATTGGCAGTTGAATGGCCTTACTGAAGAGCTCAGTGACTTCCAACAAGTCAGTTCATAAAATTTCTGCCCTGCTAGAGCTGTCCAGGTCAAATGTAAGTGCGGTTATTGTGAAGTGGAAATGTCTGGGAGCAACAACAGCTCAGCTGCGAAGTGGTAGGCCACACAAGCTCACAGAACGGGGCCGCCGAGTGTTGGAAAAAATTGTCTGTCCTCGGTTGCAACACTCACTACCAAGTTCCAAACTGCCTCTGGAAGCAAAGTCAGCACAAGAACTGTTCGTCGGAAGCTTCATGAAATGGGTTTCAGTGGCCGAGCAGCCACACAAAAACCTAAGATCACTAAGCGCAATGCCAAGCGTCGGCTGGAGTGGTGTAAAGCTCGCTGCTATTGGACTCTGGGGCGGCGGAAATGCATTCTCGGGAGTGATGAATCACGCTTCACCATCTGGCATTGCGACGGACGAATCTGGGTTTGGAGGATGCCAGGAAAACACTACCTGCCCCAATGCATAGTGCCAACTGTAAAGTTTGGTGGAGGAGGAATAATGGTCTGTGGCTGTTTTTCATAGTTCGGGCTAGGCCCCTTAGTTCAAGTGAAAGGAAAATGTAACACTACAGCATACAATGCCATTCTAGATGATTCTGTGCTTCCAACTTTGTGGTAACAGTTTGCGGAAGACCCTTTCCTGTTTCAGCATGACAATGCCCCCCATGACAGAGCACAAAGTGAGGTCCATATAGAAATGGTTTGTCGAGATCAGTGTGGAAGAACTTGACTGGCCTGCACAGAGCCCTGAACTCAACCCCATTGAACACCTTTGGGATGAATTTGAACCAGGCTTAATTGCACAACATCAGTGCCCGACCTCACTAATGCTCTCGTGGCTGAATGGAAGCAAGGCACCCGCAGCAATGTTCCAACATCTAGTGGAAAGCCGTCCCAGAAGAGTGGAGGCTGTTATAGCAGCAAACGGGGGACCAACTCCATATTAATGCCCATGATTATAGAATGAGATGTTTGACGAGCAGGTGTCCCCACACACTACAAAAGTATCTCCCACACTAAAACGTAGACACACACACACACACACACACCTCAAAAACAGAGAGACGGCATGCATATCAGCACCACTACCTCTCTGAGCAGTCGTCCGGTGTTCGCGCTAATCCACAGGATCTTGTTGGCGGAGGTGGTGACCAGTAGGTGTCCGGTGGAGGCCGGGGAGAAGCACACCTTCAAGGCCGAGTCTAGAGTGGTGCTCTCCACATCCAGGATACTCACGTCCACACGCAGCAGCTGGGTGATGCAAAGTAGAGCATCATGTTACCTCGGCTCAGATACACATCCGACCTTGTTTAAATCTCATTTTAAATTTTCACATGCTTCATAAACAACAGGTAAAGACTAACAATGAAATGCTTACCTTCCTAACAATGCAAAGAGAAAGAAAATATACAGATAATAGAAAAGTAGAACACATAATAAGTTATAATAAATACACAATGAGTAACGATAACTTGGCTATATATGAATCCAGTAGCGAGTTGATGAAGGGTAATTGAGGTAGATATGTACATTTAACATATACAGTTGAAGTCAGAAGTTTACATACACCTTAGCCAAATACATTTGAACTTATTTTTTCACAATTCCTGACATTTAATCCTAGTAACAATTCCCTGTCTTAGGTCAGTTAGGATCACCACTTTATTTTAAGAATGTGAAATGTCAGAATAATAGTAGAGAGAATAATTTATTTCAGCTTTTATTTCTTTCATCACATTCCCAGTGGGTCAGAAGTTTACATACACTCAATTAGTATTTGGTAGCATTGCCTTGAAATTGTTTAACTAGGGTCAAACGTTTCAGGTAGCCTTCCACAAGCTTCCCACATTAAGTTGGGTGAGTTTTGGCCCATTCCTCCTGACAGAGCTGGTGTAACTGAGTCAGGTTTGTAGGCCTCCTTGCTCGCACACGCCTTTTCAGTTCTTCCCAAAAAATGTCTATGGGATTGAGGTCAGGGCTTTGTGATGGCCACTCCAATACCTTGACTTCGTTGTCCTTAAGCCATTTTGCCACAACTTTGGAAGCATGCTTAGGGTCATTGTCCATTTGGAAGACCCATTTGCAACCAAACTTTAACTTCCTGACTGATGTCTTGAGATGTTGCTTCAATATATCCACCTAATTGTCCTTCCTCATAATGCCAGCTATATTGTGAAGTGCACCAGTCCCTCCTGCAGCAAAGCACCCCCACATGTAAACTTCAACTGTAACTATGAATAAAGTGTCAGATAATAAACAGTAGCAGCAGTGTACAGTGAGGGACAAAAGTATTTGATCCCCTGCTGATTTGTACGTTTGCCTACTGACAAAGAAATGATCAGTCTAATTTTAATGGTAGGTTTATTTGAACAGTGAGAGACAGAATAACAACCAAAAAATCCAGAAAAACGCATGTCAAAAATGTTATAAATTGATTTGAATTTTAATGAGGGACATAAGCATTTGACCCCCTCTCAATCAGAAAGATTTCTGGCTCCCAGGTGTCTTTTATACAGGTAACGAGCTGAGATTAGGAGCACACTTAAAGGGAGTGCTCCTAATCTCAGTTTGTTACCTGTATAAAAGACACCTGTCCACAGAAGCAATCAATCAATCAGATTCCAAACTCTCCACCATGGCCAAGACCAAAGAGCTCTCCAAGGATGTCAGGGACAAGATTGTAGACCTACACAAGGCTGGAATGAGCTACAAAACCATCGGCAAGCAGCTTGGCGAGAAGGTAATAACAGTTGGTGCGATTATTCGCAAATGGAAGAAACACAAAAGAACTGTCAATCTCCCTCGGCCTGGGGCTCCATGCAAGATCTCACCTTGTGGAGTTGCAATGATCATGAGAACGGTGAAGAATCAGCCCAGAACTACACGGGAGGTTCTTGTCAATGATCTCAAGGCAGCTGGGACCATAGTCACCAAGAACACAATTGGTAACACACTACGCCGTGAAGGACTGAAATCCTGCAGCACCCGCGAGGTCCCCCTGCTCAAGAAAGCACATATACATGCCCGTCTGAAGTTTGCCAATGAACATCTGAATGATTCAGATGACAACTGGGTGAAAGTGTTGTGGTCAGATGAGACCAAAATGGAGCTCTTTGGCATCAATTCAATTCGCCGTGTTTGGAGGAGGAGGAATGCTGCCTATGACCCCAACATCACCATCCCCACCGTCGAACATGGAGATGGGAAAATTATGCTTCGGGGGTGTTTTTCTGCTAAGGGGACAGGACAACTTCACTGCATCAAAGGGATGATGGACAGGGCCATGTACAATGACAGAAAACACACTGCCAAGGCAACAAAGGAGTGGCTCAAGAAGAAACACATCAAGGCCCTGAAGTGGCCTAGCCAGTCTCCAGACCTTAATCCCATAGAAAATCTGTGGCGGGAGCTGAAGGTTCGAGTTGCCAAACGTCAGCCTCGAAACCTTAATGATTTGGAGAAGATCTGCAAAGAGGAGTGGGACAAAATCCCTCCTGAGATGTGTGCAACCTGGTGGCCAACTACAATAAACGTCTGACCTCTGTGATTACCAACAAGGGTTTTGCCACCAAGTACTAAGTCATGTTTTGCAGAGGGGTCAAATACTTATTTCCCTCATTAAAATGCGAATCAATTTATAACATTTTTACATGCCTTTTTCTGGATTTCTTTGTTGTTATTCTGTCTCACTGTTCAAATAAACCTACCATTAAAATTATAGACTGATCATTTCTTTGTCAGTGGGAAAACGTTCAAAATCAGCAGGGGATCAAATACTTTTTCCCCCTCACTGTATGTGAGGAGTCAAAAGTTGTGCAAAAAGGGTCAATAGTCCGGTTAGCTATTTGGTTAACTACTTAAATAACTATTTAGCAGTTTTACGGCTTGGGGGTATAAGCTGTTTAGGGTTCTGTTGGTTCCAGACTTGATGCATCGGCACCGCTTGAGGTGCGAATGCAGAGGAAACAGTCTGACTTGGGAGGCTGGTGCCTTTAACAGTTTTAGGACCATCCTCTGACACCGCCTGGTATAGAGGTCCTGGATGTCAGGAAGCTTGGCCCCAGTGATGTACTGGGCCGGACGCAGTACCCTCTGTAGCGCCTTGCGGTCGGATGCCAAGCAGTTGCCACACAGAGCAGTGATGGAGCCAGTCAAGTTGCTCTCAATGGTGCAGCTGTGGAACTTTTTCAGGATCTGAGGCCCAGTGCCAAATATTTTCAGCCTCCTGAGGGGCAAGAGGTGTTGTCGTGCTCTCTTCACAACTGTGTTGGTGTGTGTGGACCATGATCGATCCTTAGTGATGTGGACCCCTAGGAATTCCCGCTCCACTAGAGCCGTGCCAATGTCAATGGCGGCGTGCTCGGTCCTCCATTTCCTGTAGTGCACGATCAGCTCCTTTGTCTTGCTGACGTTGAGGGAGAAGTTGTTGTCCTGGCACCACACCGACCTCCTCCCTATAGGCTGTCTCATCATCATCGGTGATCAGGCCCATCACTGTCGTGTCATCAGCCAACTTAATGATGGCGTTGGAGTCGTGCAGTCCTGGGTGAACAGGGACTACAGGCGGGGACTAAGCACACCCCCGAGGGGCCTACGTGTTGATGGTCAGCGTGGTGGATGCGTTGCCTACACTCACCACCTGGGGGCAGCCCGTCAGGAAGTCAAGATACAGACGGAGGTGTTCAATAACAGGTTCCTTAGCTTAGTAATGAGCTTGGAGGGCACTATGGTGTTGAATGCTGAGCTGAAGTCAATGAACAGCATTCTCACATAGGTGTTCCTCTTATCCAGGTGGGAAAGGGCAGTGTGGGGTTCAATAGTGATTGCATCATCTGTGGCTCTGTTGGGGTGGTACGCAAATTGGAGTGGGCCCAGGGTGTCTGGGATGATGCCGTTGATGTGAGCCATGACCGGCCTTTCAAAGCATTTCATGGCTAAGGATGAGAGTAGTTCGGGGCGATAGTCATTTAGACAGGTTACCTTGGCGTTCTTCGTCACAGGGATTATGGTGGTCTACCTGAAACATGTAGGTGTTACTTTATCTCTGCCAAAATTACTGCAGAGACACACCAGTTGGTCCTGACCTACCATTTGGGAAGTACAGAGTAAATCACTATTTTTTTACACTATAATTTGAACAATAAAGTTGTTCAAGCCACATATAGGAAAACAAAGCTCAAAGACTAATTGATTGACACAATAACAGGGGGCAGAGATTTTGTTGATCGTAAGAGAAGCAACAGTACCTCATCCAGGGAGCGGGCGGCCATGATGGTGACGGTGTACTCAGACGGCCCGACGAAAGCCAGACAGCGATTGTCGCTGCTTACAGTGAGGGCGTCAGGAGCACGTTCAGTACCTCGAGCAACCACATTACCTACACAAAAATAGAATGAGGGAGGGTGTGTTGGGGCATAAAATTAACTTACTGGTCTCCCAGCCACTGTTGCAGGTAGATTTAAAAATCTACAAGCCACTCAGATTTTATAGCAGCCAAAATAATAGTCATTAAAATTACACCAACAAAACATACACAAAAAAACAGATATGCTTTGTAATGTTTCTAAAACAAATGTATTACTAGTATGAAATAATGTGGTATGATGTTTCATTTCATTTTTTGTGACCGGAGTATTTCAACCAAAATATCACAGCCCCCAGCCAGGCAGTGTTTCAGCGCGAGGTGGAATAGGCTATAGTAGGATTCGTAGTTCTTTGACTTTGTGCGATTCATTTACCAGCTATGAAACAAAACGTCAGAAATACTTTGAGAACAGCTACTGCAGCATTTATTTTACTTTTATTCACAAATCCGAGTGAAATGCTCTCACTGTGGAGCCCTGACCACCGGCCATTGTGGCTAGTGAAATGGACATCTTACCCGCAAATGCCAAAATCTACCCACATTTGGCTAGTGGCGGGTGTTAATATTAGGCCCTGCCTGTAAGTCATTGAAAATTGAAGATACAGTACCTCCACTGGAGATGGAGCTGTCTGACAGGTAATATCAGAACAATACAATACACTGAGTGCAGTCCTTGTATTTCTGAAGGTGAAAGGTTCCATCTTCCATTTCATTCATAACATACCAGCTAATTCAACCAGCTCCAGCTGTATTGTATGTGTGGTTGTCAGTGTTAACTCACCCAGTACTCGGAGTACATGGTGGTCTTCCTGAGAGGAGTTGTAGAGCGCCAGAGAGCCCAGGGAGCCAGCGCTGTACATGAACTCGCCATCTGGAGAAAAGGCCAGGCCCACCACCTCCCCTCTGTGCTGCCTGCAGAAACAAAAAAAACACAGGAGGACTCGAGGTGTTCTGAAAGATGAGACAGCGAGGATTATAATAAATAGCACTTTGATGTCATAGAAGCAAACCACACACACCTGTGAATCCAAATGCGCACTTCACATTTCCATTTAAAACTCATGTAATTTACAGTATGATGGATTCTATCAAAATGTAACACGTTTGAAGTTAAACTGCAGTTTGTTAGTATTGTGTTTAGTGAATGACTACTGTGAGTATTAATGGAGTTTAGGCCATGAAACCGTGTGTACGCTAATTTAGAAAGGTTGACCTCATCAGATAAGAGGACATTGCCCAGGATCAGAGAGCAGGGTAGAACAGAGGATGGACGGGGTGCGATTCTGACATCTGGCAAAACAAAGAGAGAACCATGGACATTCCACAGCGGAAAGGAGGGAAACTCATTGGGGTCATAAAATGTATAGCTTGGGAAAGTGACGCCTACAAAGGAAGAGTATAAAATGTGTTGTGCGCTTTCTAAAACGTATGCACTCAGCTGACTGTCTCCTCGGTAGTAAACACTTCCTTACTGCAAAGAGTTCGCAATGGCATTTTTCTTTTGAACAAGTATCAACGTTTATGATCGCTATGCTTGATGGACAGTTACAAGGATACCATGGCCTCATAGCCTAGGTTGCCCTTAACAGAATGAGCCCCGTTTGGTTACAGTGAAGAAAATAAGCAGCGGAACCACGCACTTAAATGCCCTCCTGACTCCATTCTATAAGCACCAAAATGACTATCCATTTCTATGAAGTGCCTGCCTTGTGACAGCCTAATTTAGCTAGTCATGTTGGCAATAGAACAAGCTTTCAAATGATGCCCGCCCTAACACTGATTGAGATTTAAATTTAAAAAATAACAACAGTAATTGTGTGATGGTGTAAATAACAACAGTAATTGTGTGATGGTGGGGATGCAGGGCTGTGTTCCAAACAAACATCTACAAGTCTGCTTCAGTTACTAAACGGCACAACTAAGAGAGCTCAAAAAAGCACAGAAAAGGTTGAAAGCGCTTTCCTTTGAGTCATAAAAGCGCACTGAAAGTACTTGGAAACTGTGCATACTCGAGAGATGTGTGGCCATCAGTTAGACCCCTCACTCAAACCCTTCTCATTTGATTTTGTCTTACATTGCACCTACCCCCACAATCTTCATGAATATTCTTACTACGTTATTGAATGTATGCAGAGTATTTTCAGATTTCATTGTTGATAAATGCTGCGAAAAGTACAGTAAAACGTCAAATGCACGTAAAATCAACAGTTATTTTGGATTCAGTCGTGTCAGGTGAACAAGTGTCCTCACCTTAATCTCCAAATTGTTCCCTTTCGATTCCTGCCATGGTTATGCATATGTTTCTCACACTGTAGTTCTTCAGTTAGAAACATTTCAATTGGGCCCGATCCATATAGGCCAATTCCCACGATTGTAAAGGTGTAAAGGTTAACAAACACCCAAATACAATGAGTCACAGAGCGAGAGCCAAAAACGACACACTAATCATATATTTAATAAAACCATTTCCATTCTCACTCTCTAAACCTTTACACCGGTTAACACTGAAGTGTTGAAACTGTGGCAGTGGTCTCGACATTCATACACAAACTTATTAAATGTGTCTATAATAGCCTTGCTGCCAACTCTGTCCCACAGACTCTGTGTGTGTGTGTGTGTGTGTACACAGTAGGTGCGCGAGCGATTGTGGCTCAGTCACGAATCACAGATTCTCTCATCTCCAGAAGGCCTCCGCTTGATTCCTCTATAACGAGATACCACACTGGTACCAACTGACAGACTGTGACAAGAGCCAAATCTCTGTCACCCGTCCTACACCGCCATCGCCCATGCCTGTAAGAGGCCAAAAGAAAAAAAATGGGCAAAGAGGGTGAAAGATAGAGGCACAGCAGATGTGACACTTCCTTGTGAGGGGTGGTGGTGGTGTTCGAGAGGTTTATGGTAGGTCACAGTAATGACATGACTCAGCTGGCGGGATAAACAGTCACTGACTTAACCCGGTTATATATTCAAATCGGCACCAAGACGTATGATCCACCGACAGCGACAGCTAGTCACGTCCGGCAAATTGGCCATCGGGTTACGGCGTCTTACAGCACGAGATCAGAATTGAAAGGATTATTGCGAGTCAAGGCAAAACTGTGCTGTGTCTTTCGCTGCTCAGAGACTGTATCTAGATTCTACTGTATCAAGGCACCACATAACTTCTGTTGTTCATTAATCCATCAACTCCAGAACCCACTATGTATACGACAGTATTTCCTCTAGTCTGGGTCTACCTACCTGTGCTCTGCCAGTAGTTTGGCGCTGGCGATGTCAAAGACCCTGACAAGGCCAGAGCTGGATCCACAGGAGAAGACTTGGAGGCTGGGGTGGAAGGCCACGGAGCAGGGCGTGTCTTCAGAAACAAAGTCATACAGCTGGAGAAGGCCCAGAGGACACATAGCAGTCATGAGGTTACAGCGATGCAGTCAGATAAGATCACGGTGGAACAGTCAGAATTCTAAAGAGGAGAGGTCAGTTATTTCAGGTGAGAGAAACCTTACAATAATTCTCGAAAAACATAACACTTACCATTTTCTTACTATTGCGTACCAAACCGTGGCATTATCCTAATCAACACTGTTCAAGCAACTATGGTGGACTCATGACCAGGCCAGCTCAGTTTGCCTCAATTCGGCTCAGCAGTGCGAAAACAATATGTGGGTTTGAAAATGAGCCTTGTAGCTTTGAGCGTCAGTGTGTGCTATCAGTTCCAGGGCTCGAGTTCCCACCTGCTGCATGGAGTCCATGTCCCAGACGCGCACGGTGCGGTCGCAGGAGGCGGTGGTGATGCGCCGACGGATACCGTCCACGCTGAAGCCCAGCACGCCGTCCGTGTGTGACCTCATCAGGGTGCTGTAGCCTCGGCTGCTCACGTCCAGGTAGCCCAGGTTACCGCTGGTGGTGGCCGCCATGACGCTGAGGCCGTCGTCGGACACGGACACAAGGCTCACAGGACCCTCGTGTTCTGGGGAGGAAAGACAGGGGGGCTGAGGAACACTGGAGTGTGTGTCTGTGTACTGTAGGCTGAGAAAGTGCGTTGGCTGAGGAAACGGGAGGTAGCGTGCGCAGAATGTGGGTTTTTGATTAAACGGCAGCGATTACATTACTCTAAAATCCCATCAAGCCTCCTTTGAAACCCTTCATACGAGCAATAAGATTTTTAGCTCTTTGATAAGTGCTTTGACTGGGATTCAACCTGGAAACCCGTTTGATATGGGTTGTCTTCAAACACATTCAGTTAATCAGAGACATTTACTTCAAACAAGTTGCCAATTCTTTAGATGCCAGTCAATATTGACACGCTGAATGCGGCAGATGTACTGAATAAAACAAATGACTGTGGCTGAGTGAGATGTCTTCTCTTCCTGCCACTAGTTTTGCAGATGACTTTAGGACTGAGTGATGTGGTTGTTTTTTTGAACCTATATTAGGGAAAGGGAGATACCTAGTCAACTGTACAACTGAATGCCTTCAACTGCCTTCTTCTGCATTTAACCCAACCCCTCTGAATCAGAGAGGTGCGGGGGGCTGCCTTAATCGACCTCCACGTCTTTGGTGCTCGGGGGAACGGTGGGTTAACTGCCTTGCTCAGGGGCAGAAGGACAGATTTTTAGCATGTCAGCTCGGGGATTCGATCCAGCAACCTTTCGGTTACTGGCCCAACACTAGGCCACCTGCCGCCGAAATCACTCTGGATTAGAGTGTCTGCTGAATGACTAAAATGTTCAATGTAAATGTAGATGATTGACAGACCGAGCAGGGATGGAGCTGAATGTTAAAATAAGGGGCCCTGCTGTTGAACTGTGCCTGGTCTCACCAGCCTCCAGGAACACGGTGGAGAAGTCTAGGGGCCAGAGCCGCAGGAAGCCGTCCTCAGAGCCTGTGGCGCAGAACGCTGATGAAACGCTGATGCTGTTGACAGCGATGCCCAGACCTGGTGGGAGGGAGAACATTTTTATTGTTTAGCACAGTTTAAAGTGAACTCATGTCTCACCTCAAATTACCTTTCTCTATCTCTCTCCCTCCCTCCCTACATCCCTCCCCACCCTCCTCCTCCACCGTCCTCTCACCCATGCCGAAGGTCTGTTTTTCACGGCGCTGAGCGTGGGGCTGCTGGGCAGGCAGCAGTCTCCTGACGTTCTTGATCGCCACGCTCCCGTAGTCTATCTCCAGGATGTGGCCACTGCGGCTACTGGCAAATCTATTGGAAACAAGGAAACCGAGGCTCCGTAATGGCTCAGTCTTCTGAATTAGAAAATTGAGCACTTATGGCCTCCTCTCCGGAGAGTGGGCGGGATTAGGTACTTTAGATTGGGTTATTAGGGGATTGAGTGGTGTTGCTCCAGCAGGTGAGGTATCAGTCACTCAGAGGCAGTGATGTGTGGATCTTATCAAACCTTTCATAGGCTCAGCGGGAGAGAAATAGAGAGAGAAGTAGAGAGAGAGAGAGAAGGCACTGGGTTCTGATTCCACGAAATGGAACTACGCAGGGCTTGGAGGAAGACATAAGTAAGCTCACAGTTTGGAGAGCCAAATTTGCACACAAAACAATTTAAAAATGTTCTTCCGCCATGTTTTAAGGTCAAGGTAATTTATCTTAGATGGTAAAATGCTTAGTGGGTCAGATTTAGCCTCGTAAACACCAGACAGAGTCACGCTGCGCTATCAGCAATATTCATGTAAGCTCGCGGGATCAGGCAGCTTTGCGAGGCTTGATCAGATTTACTGCAGAAGGGTTTCTAGATATACTGTGACATTTACACCCTTCCAGAAGTTATAGACTGCATCTCAAAATGGTACCCTATTCCCTCTGTAGTGTACTACCTTTGACCAAGAGCCCTGCACTATTTGGGATGCAGCCATAGCCTACCTACAATATATGAAAAGGTTCAAAAAGCTGAAAGGAGTGTGTGGACTCACAGCGTGCGGTCCTCAGGCTCGCGGTCAGCAGAGTGACCCTCCTCAAAGGCCACGTCGGTGAAGTCCAGGGCGTGGTACTCCACCAGGTTGACCGGACAAGACCGCAGGGCCCCACTCCGCACACGCCACAACCGAACGTTATCCCGACCACAGGACACCATCCTGGAGCGTAAATACACAAAATAACATATTTACATTTTGGCTATTTCGCAAACTCAAGATGACAGAATGAACACATTCCTACAGCCATTTCTTTTAACCTCATATATATATATATATATATATATATATATAACCTCCTACATATTTGTATTTATTATGGATCCCCATTACTCTTCCTGGGGTCCAGCAAAATTAAGGCAGTTTATACACTTAAAACATGACAATACATTCACAGATTTCACTGCCTGAGGGCACACAGAACACACTGTGTGGCATTAGGCCTCTACTCCACCACTACCACATATCTACATGACTAAATACATGTGTATGTATAGTGTGTATGTTATCGTGTGTGTGAGTGTGTCAATGTTTGTGTTGCTTCACATATTGAAGTATGATAGACTAACGTTACCGTGTGTCATCAAAGAAGGCAATCTTCATGGTCTGTATGTCCACGTCGGTGTGTGCTTTGGCCAGGACAGACACCTCTCCTCCTTTAGTGACACGCAGGGTGTTCCACACAACCACCATCTGTGGAGGAGCGTTAAAAGAGTGAAAAGATTTGACATGGGCCCGCAGGTGCTCAAAAGGTCTATAGCTGCACCATTGAGAGCATCATGACTGGCTGCGTCACTGCTTGGTTCCGCAACTGCAAGGCACGACAGAGGGTAGTGAGTATACCCACTGCTGCTACCGTCTATGATACATCCTGTTCCCTAGTCACTTTAACCCGACCTAAACTCAGAAAAAAAAGAAACGTCTTCTCACTGTCAACAGCGTTTATTTTAAGCAAACACGTGTCAATATTTGTATGCAACAAATACAAGTTCCACAGACATGTGACTAACAGAAATGGAATAATGTGTCCCTGAACAAAGAGGGGGGGGGGTGTCAAATCAAAAGTAACAGCCAGTATTGGTGTGGCCACCATCTGCGTTAAGTACTGCAGTGCATCTCCTCCTCATGGACTGCACCAGATTTGCCAGTTCTTGCTGTGAGATATTACCCCACTCTTCCACCAAGGCACCTTCAAGTTCCCAGGCATTTTTTGGGGGAATGGACATAGCCCTCACCCTCTGATCCAACAGGTCCCAGACCTGCTCAACAGGATTGAGATCCGGGCTCTTCGCTGGCCATGGCAGAACACTGACATTCCTGTCTTACAGGAACTCACGCACAGAATGAGCAATATGGTTGGAGGGTCATGTCAGGATGAGCCTGCAGGAAGGGTACCACATGAGGGAGGAGGATGTCTTCCCAGTAACGCACAGCGTAGAGCTTGCCTGCAATGACAACAAGCTCAGTCCGATGATGCTGTGACACACCGCCCCAGACCATGACAGGCCCTCCACCTCCAAATCGATCCCGCTCCAGAGTACAGGCCTCGGTGTAACGCTCATTCTTTCAACGATAAACTCAAATCCGACCATCACCCCTGGTGAGAGAGAACCGCAACTCGTCAGTGAAGAGCACTTTTGCCAGTCCTGTCTGGTCCAAGTGACGGTGGGTTTGTGCCCATAGGTGACGTTGTTGCCGGTGATGTCTGGTGGGGACCTGCCTTACAACAGGCCTACAAGCCCACAGTCCAGCCTCTCTCAGCCTATTGCGGACAGACTGAGCACTGATGGAGGGATTGTGCGTTCCTGGTGCGTTCCTAAACTCAGGCAGTTGTTGTTGCTATCCTGTACCTGTCCTGCAGGAGTGATGTTCGGACGTACCAATCCTGTGCAGGTGTTGTTACACGTGGTCTGCCACTGCGGGGACGATCAGTTGTCCGTCCTGTCTCCCAGTAGCGCTGTCTTAGGCATCTCACAGTACGGACATTGCAATTCATTGCCCTGGCCACATCTGCAGTCCTCAAGCCTACTTGCAGCATACCTAAGGCACGTTCACGCAGATGAGCAGGGACCCTGGGCATCTAGGGCGGTAGGCGGCAGGGTAGCCTAGTGGTTAGAGTGTTGGGCTAGTAACTGGAAGGTTGCAAGTTCAAATCCCCGAGCTGACAAGGTACAAATCTGTCGTTCTGCCCCTGAACAGGCAGTTAACCCACTGTTCCTAGGCAGTCATTGAAAATAAGAATTTGTTCTTAACTGACTTGCCTAGTTAAATAAAGGTAAAATAAAAATCTTTCTTTTGATGTTTTTCAGAGTCAGGAGAAAGGCCTCTTTAGTGTCTTAAGTTTTCATAAATGTGACCATAATTGCCTACGCTGTGTCTTAACGACCGTTCCACAGGTAAATGTTCATTAATTGTTGATTGAACAAGCATGGGAAACAGTGTTTAAACCCTTTACAATGAAGATCTGTGAAGTTATTTGGATATTTACAAATTATCTTTGAAAGACAAGGTCCTGAAAAAGGGACATATCTTTTTTTTTGCTGAGTTTATATGTACATAGCTACAACAATTACCTTGTACAACTGCACATCGACTCAACACGGGTACTTCCTGTGTATAGCCACGCTATTTTCCACTCCCTATGTATAGCCATGTTATTTTCCACATCCTATGTATAGCCATGTTATTTTCCACATCCTGTGTATAGCCATGTTATTTTCCACTCCCTGTGTATAGCCATGTTATTTTCCACTCCCTGTATATAGCCATGTTATTTTCCACTCCCTGTGTATAGCCATGTTATTTTCCACTCCCTGTGTATAGCCATGTTATTTTCCACTCCCTGTGTATAGCCATGTTATTTTCCACTCCCTGTATATAGCCATGTTATTTTCCACTCCCTGTGTATAGCCATGTTATTTTCCACTCCCTGTGTATAGCCATGTTATTTTCCACTCCGTGTATAGCCATGTTATTTTCCACTCCCTGTGTATAGCCATGTTATTTTCCACTCCCTGTATATAGCCATGTTATTTTCCACTCCCTGTGTATAGCCATGTTATTTTCCACTCCCTGTGTATAGCCACGTTATTTTCCACTCCCTGTGTATAGCCACGTTATTTTCCACTACCTGTATATAGCCACGTTAATTTCCACTCCCTGTATATAGTCATGCTATTTTCCACTACCTGAATATAGCCATGTTATTTTCCATATAGCCATGCTATTTTCCACTCCCTGTATATAGTCATGCTATTTTCCACTCCCTGTATATAGCCATGTTATTTTCCACTCCCTGTATATAGCCACGTTATTTTCCACTCCCTGTATATAGCCATGTTATTTTCCACATCCTGTGTATAGCCAAGCTATTTTCCACATCCTGTGTATAGCCAAGCTATTTTCCACATCCTATGTATATCCATGTTATTTTCCACATCCTATGTATATCCATGTTATTTTCCACATCCTATGTATAGCCATGTTATTTTCCACTCCCTGTGTATAGCCATGTTATTTTCCACTCCCTGTGTATAGCCATGTTATTTTCCACTCCCTGTGTATAGCCATGTTATTTTCCACTCCCTATGTATAGCCATGTTATTTTCCACTCCCTGTGTATAGCCATGTTATTTTCCACTCCCTGTGTATAGCCATGTTATTTTCCACTCCCTGTGTATAGCCATGTTATTTTCCACTCCCTATGTATAGCCATGTTATTTTCCACTCCCTGTGTATAGCCATGTTATTTTCCACTCCCTGTGTATAGCCATGTTATTTTCCACTCCCTGTGTATAGCCATGTTATTTTCCACTCCCTGTGTATAGCCATGTTATTTTCCACTCCCTGTATATAGCCATGTTATTTTCCACTCCGTGTATAGCCATGTTATTTTCCACTCCCTGTGTATAGCCATGTTATTTTCCACTCCGTGTATAGCCATGTTATTTTCCACTCCCTGTGTACAGCCATGTTATTTTCCACTCCCTGTGTATAGCCATGTTATTTTCCACTCCCTGTGTATAGCCACGTTATTTTCCACTCCCTGTGTATAGCCACGTTATTTTCCACTACCTGTATATAGCCACGTTAATTTCCACTCCCTGTATATAGTCATGCTATTTTCCACTACCTGAATATAGCCATGTTATTTTCCATATAGCCATGCTATTTTCCACTCCCTGTATATAGTCATGCTATTTTCCACTCCCTGTATATAGCCATGTTATTTTCCACTCCCTGTATATAGCCACGTTATTTTCCACTCCCTGTATATAGCCATGTTATTTTCTACTCCCTGTATAAAGCCATGCTATTTTCCACTCCCTGTATATAGTCATGCTATTTTCCACTCCCTGTATATAGCCATGTTATTTTCCACTCCCTGTATATAGCCATGTTATTTTCCACTCCCTGTATATAGCCATGTTATTTTCTACTCCCTGTATATAGCCATGTTATTTTCTACTCCCTGTATAAAGCCATGCTATTTTCCACTCCCTGTATATAGCCATGTTATTTTCTACTCCCTGTATATAGCCATGTTATTTTCTACTCCCTGTATAAAGCCATGCTATTTTCCACTCCCTGTGTATAGCCATGCTATTTTCCACTCCCTGTATATAGCCATGCTATTTTCCACTCCCTGTATATAGCCATGCTATTTTCCACTCCCTGTATATAGCCATGCTATTTTCCACTCCCTGTATATAGCCATGCTATTTTCCACTCCCTGTGGAACATTTTTTTTTTTATTTTTTTTTTACAAAAGGATAGATTTGGAGTTCGATAAACTTGGATTTTTCAGCAGGTACATACACAGGATGGTACCCTCCACAGCATGGCCTTTGCTCCAGATCAAAACTCCAAACCTACAACCTAATTTTGACTAAAATTATCCAGAGAGATTATTGCTTCCAGGGTTATTTTTCCAAGCCTTATGGAGGGTGCTCTAGCAAACAAACAGCAGAGACCTGAGGACACCATCCAACCTGGAACTGAGTGAGCAGTGTTTGGTCTGATGCTATTTTGAAAGTCAAGAAGAAAAATAGAAAATGAAAAATAAAGTACATTCCTATGATATATTTTATATGGACTGAATGCGGAGTTAAGGCTCCCAGGCTTGCAAGGACAGACCAGATACAAATTCAATTAGCATGAATGTGTGAAGTAAAGGGTGTCGAGGCCTTTGGGCCCAACAAGTGGCAGGAGTCTTTGGAGCATCCTCTGAAGCCCCCTCATGCTGTTCAAAGACCATCCACTGGCATTTCCTACAAGAAATCTGCCTCCAGAAATAAAAGCTTCTCCCAAGTGGGCGTGACACCTACTCCCGTTGCCTGCTGCACTGCTGCTTGGATTCCACCTGGCAATCTGTTCACCGTCTGCCCTGGCCTGTCTCCCCCTGTCTGGTACAGGTACCCCCACCACACTCACCCCTCTCTCCCGAGCTTTCGCTCACCTCCAGCACTCATGCACTGTTGGGCGAGTGACTCTGAAGACAATATATATTTTATTTGTTTCTTGTGCATTTTTTTATTTGCCTCATGACTCCTGCATACTTTGTTGACTACAAACTTTCTTTACCAAACCGTGGGACAGACTGTTTGTTCCCACACTCGGGACTCTGACCCTCTATTGGTTACACTGACTTTTGGCCTCCCATCCTATTCTAACCACGTCTCACCGGCTTTGTATTCATGTTACCTGATGGAATTGCTGTTCAATATGATCTTGTTGCCATCTGATGCACATTCAGATGTCATAAATCAGCACTGCAGAGCTCTCCCTGCAGAGCTCTCCCAAATTCTGACTTGTGCTCTGATATCTGCATCACTGATTTCTACACTCGTAAAAGCCTGGGTTTTCTGCACGTTAACACTAGAAGCTTATTACCTAAAATGGATCAATTGAAAGTGTGGGTTCACAGCTCCAATCCAGATCTGTTGGTCATTACGGAGATGTGGTTAAAGAAGAGTGTTTTGAATACTGATGTTAACCTTCCTTGTTATAACCTTTTTCAGCAAGACAGATCTTCCAAAGGTGGGGGAGTGGCAATCTTTACCAAGGGTCACCTTCAGTGCTCGGTTGTCTCCACCAAATCTGTCCCCAAACAATTTGATTTGCTGGTTTTAAGCATTCAACTTTCAAATTGCTCTTTATTGACTGTTGCCGGGTGCTATAGTCCTCCATCAGCACTGGTCTGTACCCTACCTGCCCTAAGCTCTCTCCTGGCCTCTTACACTAATTCTGAACTTGTCCTGCTTGGTGACTTGAACATGCTTAATGCAACCGCTGTGTCAGATTTTTTTTTTAACTTTACGGATAAAGCATAATCTGAGAACGGTGCTCAGAGCCCAAACAGATCCGCCATGTTGGGTAGTCAACATTATTCATAAACAGCATTATAAATATTCACTTACTTTTGATGATCTTCATCAGAATGCACTCCCAGGAATCGCAGTTCTACAATAAATTCTTGTTTTGTTCGATAATGTCCATCATTTATGTCCATTTATGTCCAATAGCTTCTTTTGTTAGGGCGTTTGGTAAACAAATCCAAATGCGCAATCTGGTCCATTCGGACGATACGTTCAAAAAGTTATATTACAGGTCGAAGAAACTTGTCAAACTAAGTATAGAATCAATCTTTTAGGATGTTTTTATCATAAAAGTACAATGTTCCAACCGGAGAATTCCATTATCTTTTGAAAAGCAATGGAACGACAGCTACCTCTCAAGTGAAAGCGCGTGACTGAGAACGAGGCTGTAGGCAGACCACTGACTCAAAGAGCTCCCATTCGGCTCCACATCACAGTAGAATCCTCAAGTTTCTAAAGACGGTTGACATCTTAGGAAGTGCAACAACCAATATCCCACTGTTTCAATAGGGGTGAGTTCAAAAACTACAAACCTCAGATTTCCCACTTCCAGTTTGGATTTTTTCTCAGGTTTTTGCCTGCCATATGAGTTCTGTTTTACTCACAGACATCATTCAAACAGTTTTAGAAACTTCGGTGTTTTTTCTATCCAATACTACTACTAATAATATGCATATATTAGCATCTGGGACTGAGTAGAAGGCAGTTCACTCTGGCCATGCTATTCATCCAAAAGTAAAAATGCTGCCCCCTATCCCAAAGAAGTTAAGGAGATGTGCATCTATATTTCCATGTCTAAAAATTGTATTTTCATCAACATTTATAATGAGTATTTCTGTGAATTCACATGGCTCTCTGCAATATCACTCCATGTTTTGGAACATCTGAACGTAACACACCAATGTAAAATAAGATTTTGGGATATAAATATGAACTTTACCGAACAAAACATACATGTATTGTGTAACATGAATCCTATGAGTGTCATCTGATGAAGATCAAAGGTTAGTGATGACTTTTATCTCTATTTGTGCTTTTTGTGACTCCTCTCTTTGTCTGGAAAAATGGCTGGGGTTTTCTGTGAGTTGGTGGTGACCTAACAATCGTTTGTGGAGCTTTTACTGTAAAGCATTTTTTAACTCAGAAACTGTGGCTGGATTAGCGAGAATTTTATCTTTAAAATGGTGCGGAACCCCAGTCCTAGACAGGTTAAACCACCTGACCAAGTCCTAAAGCAAATGGGACTCCCTAAATCCTTCTCAGATTATCACCAATCCCAAAAGGTATGACTCCAAACACCCAGAAAAGGCTACTCTCCTCGATGTTATCCTCACAAATAATCCTGATAAGTATCAGTCTGGTGTTTTCTGTAATGATCTTAGTGATCCCTGTTTTACAGCATGTGTTCGTAATGGCTGCTCAGTGAAACGATCTGTCCTGATTTGTCATAAACAATTGCTAAAAAAACTTTAATGAGCACTTTCCTTCATGAACTAGCCTCAAATGGTATAGAATCCACTTGATCCCCTCTGTCGAAGACACTTGGACCTTCTTATTTGATATTTTCAGTGGTATTGTTAACAAACACACCCCTATAAAGAAAAAAAGAAGTAAAAACAGGTTCAGCCCCTGGTTCGACCGTGATCTTGCAGAGTTACTCCACCTCAAGAATTGCATTTGGCGAAAGGCTCGGCACACGCATACTCAGGTTGACTAGCTTTCATTCAGGCAAATGAGAAATGAGTGCACTCAGGCCAACGTTAGTTACTTTAAGGAGCAGTTCTCTTTTTGTGGGTCTAACCCAAAGTAGTTCTGGAAAATAAACTCTCCTCACAGCTGCCCATGTCCCTTAATGTTGATGATGTGGTTGTTACTGACAAGAAGCACGTGGCTGAGCTCTTTAATCACCACTTCATTAAGTCAAGATTGCTATTTCACTTTCACAGCCATGCCTCCTTGCCAATCCAACATTTCCTCATCTCCCACACTCTTCTAATGTGACTATCCCCGATGCTTCTCCCTATTTCCCCCCTGCCCTGCAACAAAGTTTCTCCCTGCAGGCAGTCATTGAGTTCGAGGTGCTGAAGGAGCTCCTTAAACTTGACCCCCAAAAAACATCTGGGTCAGATGGTTTAGACCCTTTCTTCTAAGGTTGCTGCCCCTATCATCGTCAAGCCCGTCTCTCCTTTCTGGGGAGGTTCCCATTGCTTGGAAGGCAGCCACAGTCCGTCCTTTATTTAAAGGGGGAGATCAAGTTGATCCTAACTGTTCTATTTCGGCCTGTTAATCAAAAGTGTTGGAAAAACGTGTCAATCAACTGACTGGCTTTCTTGATGTCAATAGTATTCTCTCCGGTATCCAATCTGGTTTCCGCTCAGGTTGTGGATGTGTCACTGCAATCTTAAAAGGTCTTCAATGATGTCACCATTGCCCTTGATTCTAAGCAATATTGTGCTGCTATTTTTATTGACTTGGCCAAAGCTTTTGATACGATAGACCATTCCATTATTGTGGGCTGGCAAAGGAGTATTAGTGTCTCTGAGGGGTCTTTGGGCTGGTTTGCTAACTACCTCTCTCAAAGAGTGCAGTGTATAAAGTCAGAAAATCTGCTGTCTCAGCCACTGCCTGTCACCAAGGGAGTACCCCAAGGCTCGATCCTAGGCCCCCAGTTCTTATCAATTTACATCAACAACATAGCTCAGGCAGTAGGAAGATCTCTCACCCATTTATATGCAGATGATAGTCTTATCCTCAGCTGGCCCCTCCACAGATTTTGTGTTAAATGCTCTACAACAAAGCTTTCTTAGTGTCCAAAAAGCTTTCTCTACCCTTAACCTTGTTCTGAACACCTCCAAAACAAAGGTCATATGGTTTGGTAAGAAGAACGCCCCACCTCCCACAGGTGTGATTACTATCTCTGAGGGTTTAGAGCTTGAGGTAGTCACCTCATACAAGTACTTGGGAGTATGGCTTGACGATGCATTGTCCTTCTCTCAGCACATATCAAAGCTGCAGGGTAAAGTTAAATCTAGACTTGGCTTCCTCTATCATAAATCGCTCTTCTTTCACCCCAGCTGCCAAACTAACCCTGATTCAGATGACCATCTTACCCATGCTAGATTACAGAGACATAATTTATAGATCGGCAGTTAAGGGTGCTCTCGAGCGAGTAGATGTTCTTTAACATTCGACCATCAGATTCGCCACCAATGCTCCTTATAGGACACATCACTGTACTCTATACTCCTCTGTAAACTGGTCATCTCTGTATACCTGTTACAAGACCCACTGGTTGATGCTTATTTATAAAACCCTCTTAGGCCTCACTCCCCCCTATCTGAGATATCAACTGCAGCGCTCATTCTCAACATACAACACCCGTTCTGTCAGTCACATTTTGTTAAAGGTCCCCAAGCCTCCCGAGTGGGAGGCAGTGCCACCAGAGACTCTGGGTTTGAGCCCAGGCTCTGTCGCAGCCGGCCGCAACCGGGAGGTCCATGGGGCGACGTACAATTGGCCTAGCGTCGTCCGGGTTTGACTGATTTTAGTCCCCATTTGGACTAATCTTCCAAGAGTGCTTAAACATTAAAATACGAAAACATTTTCACATATAACACACTATTACAAACATACATAATATACTAACACAATGACCCAATATATACTCAATCTAAAAAAAATATTGATTCTTCATCTACTATAGTCCCACAACATTTCTATGTATTATATTCCAATTGTTTTAAAATCATGTTTAAATATATATTTTGAAAAGGTTTCTAGTTTGCTCAATTAATTTATTCAATTTATTTATTGCTCTAAATCGAAATGTTCTTTTGCCTATTTCTCTTTTCTGTCTGGATAACGCATAGATGGTGGACAATCTATTCCTAGTATTTACGGAATGTCTGTCTCTTAACAACTGAATACAGTTGTGAATAGAACTTGGCCGTTTTAAATGATGTATATTATGAAATAAAATAAGCATGTTTTTTTCAATTATCCTGTCGATTGATGACCAACCAAGAACACTGCGCATGACTGCAACAGAAGAACCGTATCTCCCCCTTAAAACAATCCTTGCTGCTTTGTTCTGTGCACTCTGCAGCCTCCTGCAACTTCACTTAATGATGGATTTCCCCAGACCACAGTACAGTAGTTCACCTCTCAATTAATGCTTGTGTTATTTGCTGAATAATTTTCTGGTAAATATTTAGCTATCCTTCTGATTATGCATGCTGTTTTAATATTTTTTATATATAAAGAGATTAGTTATTTGAGATGATCATGATAAGCAGTTGTCTAGCTGCACTCCCAATAGTTTGGTTTCTGACACATCTTCAATTTGTACTCCTCCCATGCTTAATTGTATCCCATGCTGTTTTGGCCTTTTCCTAGTTGAACAGACCAACATAACTTTGGTTTTCTTGATGTTTAAAACAAGTTTGTTTTGGCAAACCCACTCCCTGATATTCTCCAAATCTCCTTGTAAAGCTTGCTGTACCTGTTTAACCGATTGTCTTGCTGCATAAATTGTAGTATCAACTGCAAATATAGTAGCTTTAGTTTCAGCTAAGGCATAGGGAAGGTCATTGGTATATATTAAATAAAGAAGTGGCCCAAGGCAGCTGCCCTGCGGTATTCCACAGTTTAACAAGATGGGAAGAAAATGAACCATTGATATAGGTGGACTGTTTCCTGTCAGTTAGATACAGTGGGGCAAAAAAGTATTTAGTCAGCCACCAATTGTGCAAGTTCTCCTACTTAAAAAGATGAGAGAGGCCTGTCATTTTCATCATAGGTACACTTCAACTATGACAGACAAAATGAGAAGAAAAAAGATCCAGAAAATCACATTGTAGGATTTTTAATGAATTTATTTGCAAATTATGGTGGAAAATAAGTATTTGGTCACCTACAAACAAGCAAGATTTCTGGCTCTCACAGACCTGTAACTTCTTCTTTAAGAGGCTCCTCTGTCCTCCACTCGTTACCTGTATTAATGGCACCTGTTTGAACTTGTTATCAGTATAAAAGACACCTGTCCACAACCTCAAACAGTCACACTCAGAATTCCACTATGGCCAAGACCAAAGAGCTGTCAAAGGTCACCAGAAACAAAATTGTAGACCTGCACCAGGCTGGGAAGACTGAATCTGCAATAGGTAAGCAGCTTGGTTTGAAGAAATCAACTGTGGTAGCAATTATTAGGAAATGGAAGACATACAAGACCACTGATAATCTCCCTCGATCTGGGGCTCCACACAAGATCTCACCCCGTGAGGTCAAAATGATCACAAGAATGGTGAGCAAAAATCCCAGAACCACACAGGGGGACCTAGTGAATGACCTGCAGAGAGCTGGGACCAAAGTAACAAAGCCTACCATCAGTAACACACTACGCCGCCAGGGACTCAAATCCTGCAGTGCCAGACGTGTACCCCTGCTTAAGCCAGTACATGTCCAGGCCCGTCTGAAGTTTGCTAGAGAGCATTTGGATGATCCAGAAGAAGATTGGGAGAATGTCATATGGTCAGATGAAACCAAAATATAACTTTTTGGTAAAAACTCAACTTGTCGTGTTTGGAGGACAAAGAATGCTGAGTTGCATCCAAAGAACACCATACCTACTGTGAAGCATGGGGGTGGAAACATCATGCTTTAGGGGCTGTTTTTCTGCAAAGGGACCAGGACGACTGATCCGTGTAAAGGAAAGAATGAATGGGGCCATGTATCGTGAGATTTTGAGTGAAAACCTCCTTCCATCAGCAAAGGCATTGAAGATTAAACATGGCTGGGTCTTTACAGCATGACATTGATCCCAAACACCGCCCGGGCAACGAAGGAGTGGCTTCGTAAGAAGCATTTCAAGGTCCTGGAGTGGCCTAGCCAGTCTCCAGATCTCAACCTCATAGAAAATCTTTGGAGGGAGTTGAAAGTCTGTGTCGCCCAGCAACAGCCCCAAAACATCACTGCTCTAGAGGAGATCTGCATGGAGGAATGGGCCAAAATACCAGCAACAGTGTGTGAAAACCTTGTCAAACGTTTTCTGTAAGTCTTCACCTCTGTTATATACCCTTTGTTGACAATGACAAAATATTGAGATAAACTTTTGTTATTGACCAAATACTTATTTTCCACCATAATTTGCAAATAAATTCATTAATCCTACAATGTGATTTTCTGGATTTTTTCTCTCTCATTTTGTCTGTCATAGTTGAAGTGTACCTATGATGAAAATGACAGGCCTCTCTCATCTTTTTAAGTGGGAGAACTTGCACAATTGGTGGCTGACTAAATACTTTTTTGCCACACTGTATGACTGTACCCAATTCAATGCTACCTCCTTAAAACCATAATGCATACTTTTTGTCAAAATGATTTCATGATCCACTAAATCAAATGCTGCACTGAAATCTAAAAATAGTACACCCACAAATCTGCTATTATCCATAGCATTGAGCCACTGGTCAGTCATGTCAACCAATGCAGTGGTAGTGGAATGGTTTCTACGATAAGCATGCTGATTGGCTGTAATCAGATCATTATTTTCCATGTACTCCCACATTTGTCTACTCACAATACCCTCCAATATCTTACTGAGTGTAGGGAGTAGACTAATTGGAAGGAGTAATGGGTTCTTTGCAGTCTTTCGGAATAGGACACAGTTTTGCATGCTTCCATACATTTGCAAACATCCCCTTTTCAAGTGACCAATTAAATATGTATTTCAGTGGAACTGCAATCTGGGGAGCAGCACAGCGAAGCAAAAAATTGTCCATAAGACCATAACCTGTACATTTACCATCAGGTAATGACTTCAATAGGTTTAACACCTCCTCCACTGACACCGTTTGAAGACGAAAAGAGCAGATCTTGTTGTTCATAATATGATCATCAATCCATTGGACAATAGCTTGTTTGGAAGAATGTATGTTTACATTGTTGCTCAGTAATTACATTTTCTTTGTAAAAAAATCTGCAAAATGATTGGCAATATCAACTGGTTTTGTTATTATTCTCCAATCAACCTCCACACTAGATGGGCATGATGAGATAGATGCACCAAGAAAGCCCTTAACTGTGTTCCATACCTTTTTAGAATCGTTTTTACAATCAATAAACGCATCGTTGTAAAATAAAATAAGTGTCTTTCGATTCAATTTAACTGCATAATTACGTAATGTTCTATAATTCTGTTCATCAATTTCTAATTTTGACTTGGCTGCTTAGACTTATTTCTTTGAGAAAAAGCCTCACCCAGTTCATCATCAATCCATGGAGATGGACAGGCACCAACTGTACTCTTTCTTATAGGGGCATAATGGTCCATTACCTCAGTGAGCAAAATCAATAAAACATTTCTGCCGCTTGATTTAAATCATCCCTTAGATAAATCATCTTCCAGGGTACAGCAGCCAAATCATTTAGAAATAGCTCATGATTAAATGTTTTAAAATTTATTTTGACCACAATCCTAGGGGGTTTATTTGGAACCTTGGTGTTCATGGTTATGGTCACAATATTATGGTCTGTCCAGCCCACTGGCATTGATCTGGCTTTTAAGCATTGCAATGGTATATTACAGAAAATCAGATCAATGCATGTGTCTGAACGATGCCCCAACTTAATTGAAGATCTAGTAGTATGATTAACCATTTGTTTCAAACCACAGTTCTTAGCATATCTCATAAATTTTGTTCTATTCGAATTATTGTGATCCTTCCAATTTATATTAAAATCACCCAAGATAAATACATCTCTGTTGCCATCTGTGGCCTGGTCAAACCCAGTACATAAGTCATCCAGATAGGACACCTTAGAGCTAGGAGGTCTATACACACACATCCTACCAATATGGGTGCCTGGTGAGGAAGATGTACTTGAGCCCATAGTTTGACATACATTAAGATCATCCCTCCTCTTAAAAAGGTATATGATTCTGAATACAGTGCTAAACCCCCACCATTCCTATTCCTGTCCCTTCTCAGTAGACTATATCCTTGAATGTTAATTTGCCCATCATTTACAGATGCATCAAAATGCGTTTCGGTCAAAGCCAAAATATGAATTTTATTTACGTTGACCAAGTTAAAAACCTCATGTATTTTGTTAGGAAGGCTACATACATTAACCTGAGCTATATGCAACCCTTTCCTTATCAAGTGAAGAATAATAGAGCATGTATTCGTTATAGTTGAAGTTGTCATGATACACCACAACACACAAACTCAGATTTGAACATTAAATTAAAATAGCCAGGGAGTTACTCCAGAGTCCCGATACAATTGCCCGTTGATATAAAGTTTATCCATCACCATGGAGACTCGTTAATTCAGGCAACGCGTTTCCTTCATGATGGGATATAGTCTTTCTCCTTTCATTGATCTCGGTGGGGAAGTGTTCATTCATTCCAAAATCAGTGTTTGTGAGTTCTCTGCCCATGTTCTTCGTCATTTCCTTTTGCTTAAATTTGTCAAAACATGCAATAATAGCCCGTGGCCTATTTCCAGAGGCCTTACCTATACTATGGACTCTGGAGAAAGTGGCATTACGCACAACATCAGTGGGCAGTTTTAATTGAGTTGACATAAAGTCTCGGACTGTGTCCTCACAGCCTCTGCTGTTGTCATTCTCCGGTATCCCTGAGAATATTAGATTGTTCCGCATTGATCGACACTGTACATCAAGCAAGGTTTCTTTAAGTTGTTTGTCCTCCCTTTGTACCACCTCCACCTTGCAATGAATAGAGTCTACAGTACCTTTCAGCGCCGTGTTCTCTTTCCTTAGAATCATCCTGCGTGTTTACAGGCAGAGTTAATCACACAAACATACTGTTCAGCCGCAACTGATGAAACTAAAGTTAAGTGACAACGAACACTTCATTGAAGAAACAAATTTGATTGTATGAGGTGATGAAAAAAATTTGTCTTTACAAAAACTATAAATTGCACTGATGAAACAAATGTTGTAATTAGGGAGAGTTGGGTTTGGCCGTTAGGGAGGGTTTGGCCGGTAGGGATATCCTTGTCTCATCGCGCACTAGCGACTCCTGTGGCGGGCCGGGCGCAGTGCACGCTAACCAGGTCGCCAGGTGCACGATGTTTCCTCCGACACATTGGTGTGGCTGGCTTCCGGGTTGGATGCGCGCTGTGTTAAGAAGCAGTCCGGCTTGGTTGGGTTTCGGAGGACGCATGGCTTTCGACCTTCGTCTCTCCCGAGCCCGTACGGGAGTTGTAGCGATGAGACAAGATAGTAACTACCAACAATTGGATACCAGAAAATTGGGGAGAAAAGGGGGTAAAATTCAACAACAAAAAAAATGGTCCCCAAAGCACACACATTCATGAGTCGCTCCTCTTTTCAGTTCGCTGCAGCTGGTGACTACTGACAGTTGTGACTGCTTTGTGTGATGTATTGTTCTCTACATTCTTGCCCTTTGTGCTGTTCTCTGTGCCCAATAATGTTTGTACCATGTTTTGTGCTGCTACCATGTTGTTGTTATGTTGCTACCATGCTGTGTTGTCATGTGTTGCTGCCTTGCTATGTTGTCTTAGGTCTCTATGTAGAGTTGTCTCTCTTGTTGTGATGTGTGTTTTGTCTTATATTTATATCTTATTTTTAATCCCAGGCCCCCGGCCCGCAGGAGGCCTTTTGCCTTTTGGTAGGCTGTCATTGTATATAAGAATTTGTCCTTAACTTACTTTCCCAGTTAAATTAAAAAAATATAGCCACGTTATTTTCTGCTCCCTGTACATAGCCACGTTATTTGCTGCTCCCTGTACATAGCCACGTTATTTTCTGCTCCCTGTACATAGCCATGTTATTTTCTACTCCCTGTACATAGCCATGTTATTTTCTACTCCCTGTATATAGCTATGTTATTTTCTGCTCCCTGTACATAGCCATGTTATTTTCCACTCCCTGTACATAGCCACGTTATTTTCTACTCCCTGTATATAGCCATGTTATTTGCTGCTCCCTGTACATAGCCACGTTATTTTCTACTCCCTGTACATAGCCATGTTATTTGCTGCTCCTGTACATAGCCACGTTATTTTCTACTCCCTGTACATAGCCATGTTATTTGCTGCTCCTGTACATAGCCACGTTATTTTCCGCTCCTGTACATAGCCACGTTATTTTCCACTCCCTGTACATAGCCACGTTATTTTCCACTCCCTGTATATAGCCATGTTATTTTCTACTCCCTGTGTATAGCCATGTTATTTTCTACTCCCTGTGTATAGCCATGTTATTTTCCACTCCCTGTACATAGCCACGTTATTTTCTACTCCCTGTACATAGCCACGTTATTTTCTGCTCCCTGTACATAGCCATGTTATTTTCTACTCCCTGTACATAGCCATGTTATTTTCTACTCCCTGTATATAGCTATGTTATTTTCTACTCCCTGTACATAGCCATGTTATTTTCTACTCCCTGTATATAGCCATGTTATTTTCTACTCCCTGTATATAGCCATGTTATTTTCTACTCCCTATATAAAGTTATTTTTACTGGTCATTGTTATTCAATCTTATTCACCATTTTTTATCTTTAACTCTGCATTGTTGAAAAAGGCCCCGTAAGCATTTCACTGTTAGTCTACACCTGTTGTTTACGAAGCATGTGACAATTAATTGTTTTGTTTTTTAAGTTAGGCCCCCACCTCCACACAACAAGCAATTAACTTTCTGTTCACAGTCACAGCAATCAGTCAACCAAAAGGTAACTAACACTGATTGCGAAGCCATGGTAAAAGTCATGATGATGATAATGAATTGCTTTTTTCCCCCCCAGAGCGTTTCTCATTAGGTCCCTAAGCAGTGCGCTGAAGTGTTTTTCTATTGACCTTGGTTGCTCCCTAGCTGGGTAGCCATGGTAAACAGACTGTTTTGTTTTCAGGTAAGAAAACAGCTAGAAGGCCAAAAGAAAGATAATTGTTTAACCTGAAACAAACTGAGTTTAAGACTGAATAAGGTCATCTTGGCTGTAGCCAAAAAGTGACTAAGAAGAATTGTTTTGACAGAATTGTATATATGGATTATATTAAGAATACAATCTGGATACCATTCTTCCTAGTCATGGACTGTATCCTTTGAATACAGTATCTGCAAACAATTCTTCAGAGTCACGCATCATATCATGGCGCTTACTGTTTTACTGTGGCCGTCTTTCCCCACTCCACATAGAACCCCACCGCTGTAGGAGAAGCTGAGGACAACAAGAAGCACAAGTCATGAACAGAGTGAATATCAGTCCTTAAAGCGAATGTGTGTGTGTGTGTTGTATTATACTGTATATGCGTGTGGTTAACTCAATGAGGACAATGGGACAGGAACACACAGGGGAAAGTCAAATGTGAAGAGGAGTTACATAAGAGGGGAGATGTGAGGTGAAGAGGTGTGTGCGTTTACATGTAAAGGGTCACCTTAGTGAGGTCAGCAAGTGAGCATGGGTCTTGTGGCTGAGCGTGTGCGTTTGTGGTTGTGTGTGAACGGTCACCTCAACGAGGACAGTGAGTGAGCGTGGGTCTTGAACATGGCCAAGCAGTTGGTCTTGAGGTAGTTCCAAACCCGCACCACACTCTGAATGCCGGTCTGGGCCGAGGCCAGCACTGTGCTGTTCCCATTGAATGTGAGAGCAGACACCTGACAGCACACAGAGACAACACACTGTGAGGTGACATTGATGCCACCTTGACAGTGATAAAATGCAGCGCTAGTGTCAAAAAAGACCACAGAACTCTCATTACCTGCTGTGGCATTTCATTCAAAACCTGTTGTAGTACAACGTCTACAGCACCAGCCAGGCCAAGTATTTGAAGTGGCATGGCCTACTATGACAACAGCGGCGCTGTTTGTGAGTGTGTGTTGTGTGTGTATTCAGGATATTTCATTAAACTGTGTGTTACACCTTATCAGTGTGGCCGATGAAGAACCTCTGCTGTCCGGAGGAGATCTTCATGGAGACGATGATGGCGTGACAGGGATACACCACCGTATCCCCAGACTTAGTCCATAGAGCCTAAAGGGAGAGCGGTAGTAGATTTGGTATTTATAAACCGAGTAGTTGGAATCCTGGGTACTGATTGACTGAAAGCCGCGATATATCAGACCATATACTACGGGTATGACAAAATGTACATTTTTACTGCTCTAATTACATTGGTAGCCAATTTATAATACCAATAAAGCACCTCGAGTCTTTGTGGTATACGGCCAATATAGGGCTGTATCCAGGCACTCTGCGTTGTGCATAAGAACAGTCCTTAGCTGTGGTATATTGGCCACACCCCCTCGGGCCTTATTTCTTAAATATACAGTACTTGTGTATATGATATATAGTTTTGTCATATATGATCTCACAGAGAGAGAGAAACTCATATCTGATATTATATTTGTAACATATAAAAATGGTATGATATCTAATATACGGCAACGATGGATCATAAGTTTTCCTTTACTTATTTCACATGACGTACAGGACTTTACAACCCCCTTTTTCTATCTTGTCTCATCGCTGCAACTCCTCAACGGGCTCAGGAGAGGCGAAGGTCGAGCCATGCGTCTGCCGAAACATGAACCGCCAAACCACGCTTCTTAACACCTGCCCGCTTAACCCAGAAGCCAGCTGCACCAATGTGTCGGAAGAAACGCTCAACTGACGACCGAAGTCAGCCTGCAGGCACCAGGCCAGCCATAGGGAGTCGCTAGAGTGCCTCCCCGGCCAAACCCTCCCCTAACCCAGACTACGTTGGTCCAATTGTGCGCCACCCTATGGGACTCCCGCGGTCACGGCCGGTTGTGACACAGCCTGAGATCGAACCAGAGTCTGTAGTGACGCCTCAAGCACTGCAACGCAGTGCCTTAGACCGCTGCGCCACTCGTGAGGCCCCCGTGTGAAAACATATCTCATAGCGTAAACACAGTGCCACCTTGAGACTTACACATTTCATAGTGGCTCCCCCAAAACCAATGATTCTGTTGAGCCTGAGGATGGGGTCAGGATGCAGCTTCTGAGTAGACAGAAACAGGATTCACACCAATAACTGTATAGTTTCACACAATATTCTGTACAATATCATTGTACGGAAACTAACAAAGTCGTCAGGTGTTTCAAAATCTGAAGTCAATCTCTTTTTTCTTGTCTTTTCTTACCCGCTGTTGGGATTCCTTGGCTATGGGAAGAGTGACAGGTCTTGAGACTGCTGTACAAACAATCTGGAAATGCAAAGAGACGAATGCGGAATCCTTCAACAATACAGAAACAAAGCAGTGTGTAGGAGCAGGGAAAGCACAGGAAGTGGCTTTGTGAAAGAGGTCTGTTACATGAAGGTGGAGTGTAAATTGAGAGGTGTGTGTGTAAGTGCTAAATGGTGTGTCTCACCTCCTCTACGTCACTGTCGTCTCTGTGGGTGTTGATGTCATCCTCGGTGTGGGCGTAAACGTGCACGCCCCCATCTTCCGTGCACGGTATCCTGACAGCCGAGCGGTGCGACCTGGAGGTCCTCGACCCCTGACCTTTTCCCAGGTTGTCGCCAGGGCAATGCCAGTCGTCCTGTGATGGGTATTGGCCGTTCAGGCCAGATGTGACCACTCCCAGCTCAGCAATACTGGACGTCTCCAGAGTGGTGCGATGCCTTGGGTGCTGGGGGAGGAAACGGAACATCAGGTTATGACAATGCGAAATACAGCCATTTGTAATTGTACACAGAACAGACAGTCTGACACAGACCGTATACAGAAAATGGGACGACCACAGATATACACATATACTTAGAGCATGAAAATACAATTTCAGACACAAAGAACACACACACACACAAACCAACCAACCACCCACCCAGGCTATTGTCTTACTAGTTTGGGGGTGGTGATCTGCTGGATGAGTGACACTCTGTCTTGCACTGGTTTGCTGATGTTCACACTGCGAGACATCTCTCTCGTGGGACTCCTCTCTGGTGGGGAACATGCTGGGGCAAGACAACAATAACGTGCTGTTACCACAGAATTTGTACTGTGCAATTAATGTTTTCATTCTACTGTAATTATACACTAACGTAGTAATCACTGCATTTGTCACAATTGCTACTTAGGCACATCTATTCTTAACCTCATAGGAATTAGAGGTAAATCAAACATTCATAGGTGTTATAGTGCTGTCCACTTACTAGATACAGCGCTGGGATAGCCTTTCTGAATGGAGTCAAAGGGCATCTTGGCTCCGTCTGATGGAAACCTGTTAGAATAAACAAAGTAGCAGCTCAAAAGTTTTAAACATAAGAAGCAGTTGAAAGGCAAGTTGACTCTTCAATACCGACTGAAACTAGAAAAATGTGCATAGCGTCAGCAATTGATTTGAATTGTGACGGCAGCTCGATTCACCCAGTCTACGGTAACTGGATAGCCGTTCATTAGGGCATACCGGTGCAAAAAGTTTGAAAATGTTATTTAACAGACAACGAAAACAAGCAGTTATTTTTGGACAAGTCCAGGTAGTCGCTCGCTTTTTCAATTAAGTTTTCTCCCATTTGAATACCACCCTGGTGAGGCCACCCACCTGATGTAGTCATAGAGGTCATGCCAGCTGCCTCCTTTGGGCACAGGGAAGGACATCTCCCTAGGCATGGGGCCTGTGCCCAGAGATGACGCCAACCCGGCCTGCTTTGCCTCATTGAAGGACACTCCTGGAGGGAAATGAACAAAGGATAAAAAGATGAGGAAGTATACTGAAGTATATTGAAGAGATAGATTAGCCTTGGAGCCGGGCTAGAACCTTGAGGGAGGCACAATGAATGAACACAATTGATTGCACTCCCACACAGCCTGGTCAATTGCACTGTGGTTGAATTGAATAATTATTTTTGAAATAAAAGTAAGAACTTCAAACTCAGGAGATGGCCATGAATAAGTAAGTTCAGCTGTTTTTGAAAAATTTCAAATACAAAAAAATGCACTTCAAATTCAGGAAATGGTCTGAAATAAGCAGGTTGAAGGTTCAGCTGTTAAACATTTTATAAACAAACAAAAAATATGCCAAACTAAGAAAATGGTCTTGTAAATAGGCTTAGTTGAAGGATTCTCTGCATTTTAACTATTTCTATAAAAATGCATAGATAAGGCCCAGGCTTTTGAACATCCTGAAGAAAATGAGCCCTTAACCTAAATATATTTTTGTTTAACTATGTGGTAGCTATACACCCACCGGACAGTTTATTAGGTACACCACCCCGTTCATGAAAATGGATTGCTCCTACAGACAGTGAGTCAACGTGGCCGTGGCTTGCTATATAAAGCAGACAGACTGGCATCGAGGTATTCAGTTACTGTTCGATTTAATGTTTGAACGGGCAAAACGAGTAACCTAAGCAACTTTGAGAGCGGTATGACCGCTGGTGCCAGGTGTCCCGGATCCAGTATCACACTTGTTGCTGAGAGGTCAAAGGAAAATGGTGCTCCTCCCGGGTGGCGCAGTGGTTAAGGGCGCTGTACTGCAGCGCCAGCTGTGCCACCAGAGACTCTGGGTTCGCGCCTAGGCTCTGTCATAACCGGCCGCGAACGGGAGGTCCGTGGGGCGACGCACAATTGGCCTAGCGTCGTCTGGGTTAGGGAGGGTTTGGCCAGTAGGGATATCCTTGTCTCATCGCGCACCAGCGACTCCTGTGGCGGGCCGGGCGCAGTGCTCGCTAACCAAGGTTGCCAGGTGCACAGTGTTCGATGAGACAAGATAGTAGCTACTAAACAATTGGATACCACAAAATTGGGGAGAAAAAGGGGTACAACTCTTTTTTTTTAAAGGAAAATGGCAAGAATTGTGCAAGCTAACAATAGGGCAACAAACAGACAAATAACACAGCAGCACAACAGCGGAGTGGAGAACGGCATCTCGGAACACACAACTCGTCGATCCTTGTCACAGATGGTGTGGTCATCTGCTGTAAAAGCCAGAGTTCCACTCCTATCAGCTAAAAACAAGAAGAAGCGGCTACAGTGGACACACGATTCCCCACACTAGACAATTAAGGAGTGGAAAAACATTGCCTAGAAAATGACAGCGAGTTCAGCTTACTTGAGAGGCCTGCTCAGTCCTCAGACCTCAACCCAATAGGGCATATTTGGGATGAAATGGAAAGGGCTGTTCGCAGCATGAATGTATTGCCGTCCAATCCGCAACAACTACGCGATGCCATCACGCAAGCATGGACTAAAATCCGTGTGGAATGTTTCCGACACCATGTAGAGTGCCTCAAAAAAATTCTGGCTGTTCTGGAGGCAAACGTGGGTACGCCCAGTACTAGGATGGGTGTACCTAATAAGCTGGCTGGTGAGTGAATATTTCTACACTGAATGGGGTCTTAAGTGCAGTGCTCTGTTCACCACCACGCTGGCCTTGAAAGCTCCCCAGACCTGCCAACCCTGTCCAACTTTTGAGAGTACCAGACTCATGCGGCAAATTGGAGATTCATGTGCTTAGACAAACATTATGGATCACACTTGGTTCAGTTCAGTCCTCTGAAAAGGTATTTACAAAACATAAATAAAAAATTCATACTGATAAGTACAGAACATATAAAATAAATATGTTTTGCGGAATTAGCACAGATTGTCTGTATGTTTATTCCATTACATGTACAGTGTAAAAATGGAGATAATTATCTATAACGTTTTTCTTAGCTCATGCCCCCAAGCTTAGTCTCTATAGTAGAGGAACGCTTGTCACCTCTCAAATCACTAGGGCCAGCGCACAAGTATTGGCTTTTTAGACACGGTTCCTAAATCAACACGAAAAGCAAAATTATTTTGACAACAAAATGAACACAGACCGCAAACTGGCTACACAAAGCTTAAGTAGGCTGCCGCAAAGAGAATCGGAACGCTGTTCGCTAGGCTACCGCAAAGGGAATCTGAAAGCTGTTCGCTAGAAGAGTCCGCTGTTTCAGCCTACGTAAAGGTGCCTATTGTATTTCTTTGAAGCACTTACATAATTTCAGAGTTTCGAAGATGTATAAAATCTCAAATCTAGTGCAAAGGCATTTTAGAAGCATTACCTCTATAGCAAATACCAGACACTCATTCATTCTTCATCGTGCAGTCATCTAAAATCCCGACTCCATTTAATGCCAATATGTTTATTTATTTTTTATTATACTTTTGTAATGCTTTTTGTGACGTGGATCATAATTACAGTAACAGTCTATCAGGTTGCGTGATGCTCGTAACGTTACGTGGAGAATACAACTAAATGGGACGCAGCATTGTGCGACTAGTTATTTTTCTAACTTTCATTTAATTTCTTTCACGAGCAAATGCGCGTGAACTGCTGGCACTTTACAGGCGGACTACACCGCTCACGTGTTGCAAAATACATTTTTGAATCTATATTATTCAATTATTGCACCCACACTGCTCGCACACGCCAACGAGCGTCTGCGTTGCCAAGCGCTACCAATTTATTTTGTCGCCCCCACACCAAACGCGCCCTCAACACGCAGGTTAAAATATCAAAACAAACTCTGAACCAATTACATTAATTTGGGGACAGGTCGAAAATAATTAAACCTTTATAGCAATTTAGCTAGCTAGCTAATTTGTTCTATTTAGATAGCTTGCTGTTGCTAGCTAATTTGTCCTGGGATAAACATTGTTATTTTACCTGAAATGCACATGGTCCTCTACTCCGATAATTAATCCACACATAAAATGGTCAACCGAATCGTTTCTAGTCATCTCTTGCCCTTCTAGGCTTTTTGTTCTCTTGACTTTATATTGCGATTGGCAACTTTCATAAATTACATGCATTACCGCCACCGACCGATTTCGTATTTCAGTCACCCACTTGGGTATAACCAAAGAGATGGCACGTGGGTACCTGCTTCTATAAACCAATGAGGAGATGGGAGATGCAGGTCTTGCAGCACGATCTGCATCAGAAATAGAACTGATTTCTATTTAAGCCCTTGGCAATGCAGATGCTTGTTGGCGCGTGCGAGCAGTGGGTGCAATAATTGAATAATATAGATTTTTTAATTTATATTGCAACGTGAGCGGTGTAGTCAGCCTGTAAAATAGAAGTCAGTTCTATTTGTGACGCAGATCGCGCTGCAAGTCCTGCCTCTCCCATCTCAAGGAACATTCTTCCTCAATGACAAAAACTGACACGTTATTACTAATAAAAAAGGTAACTAATAGCTAGTTCTGTGGAACCATTAAAAACTTTGAGCCAGGATTTTCTCCCAGATTGCAATTTCATTTTGTGCACATACACAGTCCTTGGTAAACCTGACATGAAGCATCTAACACTATATTACATTATAATCCTATTATAAAACCCTGTGATAGCTTTGGGTCTCAGTCTCACCAGGGTCTAGCACCAGGTCACTGGTGAACATGTTTTTCACTGACATGTTGGCACACAGTTTGACTGTCTTCAGGTGGCTGTGGCGGCGGTTAAGGTAGACAGAGAGAATGTACTGCAGGTCCATCATCAGACAGGTCCAACGCACCGTAGAGGGGGCGGGACCCACCAGTCCTGGCCAATAGAAGAACTTGGTCATGATCAAGGAACACCGCAGTACAATTGTAATTTGCTGGTTTAGCCATGTTCAGTGAAGACATCACAGAAGACAAAACTCGACAAATCTGATTCAAATGACCAGCTTTTAGCTGTTACAATTCAACCAGTTTTGCTTGAACATTATTGTTGTTGTAACTGTGTCACTATGTTCGGTGTAGATGTATGTTTTCACCGTGTCTGGCTGTTTTTGCAGTGCTCTCATACACCGAGCCCTTGGCCGCTCCACACAGGAAGGGGAACTGCAGCCAGGTGGCCGTGGACTTGAACTCCTTAAACAGGTTGGAGAAGGAGACACGGATCACCTGGCCCTCCTACAAAAAACAGCAGAGGAAACAGGGAGGTCAAATATAGTACCTGTAATTCTTATGGTGGGGTTGTACTGGTAATTGGTAAAAATGTGAATACTTATTTGTACAGTTTAGTTCATTTGAGGTAAAAATGGACTCTTAACAACGTGATGAAACTTTGCTAGTTTCTTGAGTCGGCAAGGAGCAACAAAGTCTCGGGTTGCAGAGGTAACAACCCCCACAATGAAGCAGCAGCACACATATACATATAACTCATAGATTAATTACATTTCTATGGCAGCACATGCAATCAGGAGCGTAGGAGAAAATGTGCCTCTAAAAATATGTTTTTATTTTTGCTATTCAAACTGTTACAGAGACCGCAGTCATTAGTCTGACCAATTAGTCATCCTAAATTCCAGCACCATCACAACCCTACATCTAGAATGAGAAAAGGTCTATTTCACTCTTTGCAACCATGAGGAGAGTGATAAGTGATCCACTGAACCCCTAGGCAAATCTAATGACAGAATGATATAGTGTGTCCAACTTTTAAGCATGGCTTTGAGTGGCCTGGGGTAGAAGAAATCAACCTTGTCAAAATGAGGTACTAGGTCTTGTGTATTGGGGTTCTGCCGCAGAGTATCATAGAGGTTTATATGTGTTAAGATGAGCAAGGTCAAATAAATGGTTGAACTCACACTTGTTATTTGGCCAGTTGTCCTGCAAGGACTTCTGATTGGTCAACCCCAGGCTAGTGTGGGGGGATTATAAATGGCATCCTGTTCCTTTGTTCGGTGGAGAAAAGCTGAGGACAGGGGAGACTGAACATCTACCTCCCAGCATAACATCTTGATTTGTCCTTCTCAAATAAATCTATTTTTCTCCCCCTGATTTGCTTTGGAGTTTGTGTTATTGAAGAATAACATCAATTACGAACACTACACAAAAGAGACAATTGACTTAAAGTAATCTGACCTTGGCAAGGGCCATTGAAGTCAGTGTGTCCATGGACCTAGATGATAGACGCTCAGCAGTTGTGCACTTTCCCTGATTATCTCAACTGAGAATCAGAGACAGGGAAATCAAGGCACATGCTTCCGCTGTGGCAAAGCGGGACATCAGGCGTCTACGTGCTGATGTAAGGACATGAATTGCCGGCAACATCGCGCTCAGAGAAAACGTCAAAGACTGAAAACAAACAGACGTTCCAACAAAAGAAAAATATATGTTCACGCTGTTGAGCAGAGAACATTGAGGTGAGAGACTCAGACAAGGAAGTCACACTGAAAATCCTGACTGTTGCTGGGGGGGGGGGTGTGGCTACTATGTCTCTCCCTTACTAGAGGGGCAGCCAGTACATATGGAGATTGACACAGGGGCAGCTGTATCTCGTGTCAGACACAAACCAACGTTTTTGAAAGCACAACGCTTAACTTATACTATCAAACCAAAAGTAGAGGCTGACTTCGAAGCTCTAGTTAAGAACAAAGTATTGGAGCTGGTCAGCGTGAGTGAATGGGCTCCACACCAAACACTACGAGAGATAGGCGGGCACATAAACGGTTGGACTTGTAGAATAGACTCTCCCAACAGTTCATGTAGAGAGAGTTGTGTATTGGGGTTGTGCGGCAGAGCATCATGGTGGTTCGTATGTGTTAAGACGAGCACGTTCAGATAAATGGTTGAACAAATTCATGTCTCATCATGATTTAATTGTTATAAAGGCGTGGTTATGAAATCCACAAGACAAGGAACCCAGGTAGAGTCAGAGATGAGGTAGATGCGACAAAACGTATAATGGTAGCAAGAAACCATACAGGCAATCCCAGGGGAAGGTCACCCTGACAAAAAAGGTGAATTATTCCAAAATGAAACCATGCTCATACAGTAATTATCCATAAGGTATATATACTGACCAAAAATATAAACGCAACATGTAAAGTATTGGTCCCATGTTTCATGAGCTGAAATAAAAGATGTCCCCCAGAGCTGTTGCCAGAAAATGTCATGTTAATTTCTCTACCATAAACCACTTCTAACATTGTTTTAGAGAATTTGGCAGTACGTCCAACCGGCCTCACAACCCCAGGCCACGTGTAACCGAGCCAGCCCAGGACCTCCACATCAGACTTCTTCACCTGTGGGATTGTCTGAGACCAGCCACCCAGACAGCTGATGAAACGGAGGAGTATTTCTGTCTGTAATAAAGCCTGTTTGTGGGGAAAAACTAATACTAATTGGCTGGGCTGGTTCCCCAATGGGTGGACCTGTGCCCTCCCAGGCCCACCCATGGCTGTGACCCTGCCCAGTCATGTGAATCCATTGATTAGGAACTAATTTACATATTTAAATTGATTGATTTCCTTACATGAACTGTAACTCAGTAAAATCGTTGAAATTGTTGCATTTATATTTTTGTTCAGTATATTTTGAAGTGCAGACATTATTTAGGTACAATTCCATCTGCTGACATTTTACAAAAGTTCCAGGATGCCAACAAATGTGTTACGATAGATTTTGATAAAGAAATCTTTAAGATTTGAATGTCTATGGGTGTAATATCCATAACGGTTGTATTTCCACTCTAAAGTAATAATGGAAATTACATCCTTTTCAAATGTTTGCTTTTTTTTGTGTTCAGCCAAGCCTTTCCTTCAAAATGCCTATTCATGTTTTGACCTAAGAGACTTGCAAACTCAGACTTCTGCTAATATGTTCAGTCTCCCCAAAATCTGGCCCATTTAATGTTACAAGTAATGCCTCTGTTTTATTTGGCCAACATGCCAATATTTGGATATTCCAAGGGGACCTATAGACACACACATCAGAAGCTTAATTTACATTTTGTTTGTCCATTCTGTGAGACATTCAAGTTGTGATTTTGCCTGCAAATGTAACATCCATAAAGCTGGAATCAACAATACCAGTCATGATTCTGTCTGGTAACTTATCAAGGAGAGTTCCATGGTTGAACGCCTGAACAGCACACGTATTCATAAAGGGTCTCGGAATAGGATTACTGATCTAGGATCAGGTCCCCTACTAATCTTATTCATTATGATCTAGGGAAAACTGATTTTAGACCAGCACTCCCACTCTGAGAGGCTTTATGAATATGGCCCTGGCTAAATGCAAGGATATTAGAATAACATAATCCCCCAAAACCCTAGACAAGACAATAACAGAGCTGAACGTGTCACTCGAGGTGCTAAAACCTAGACTGCATTATAGAGGCACCAAAACAACTAGTCTAATGAACTACTGTAGGATTAAAACTTAAGAGAGATTTATATTACTCGTTCAATAATTAGATGGATAAATATAAGAAGCTTAGATGGACAGATTTAGAAGGCTTAATTTCCCAATTCCAGTTAAGATCTCAACTAAATGTAATAATCCCCAATGAGTGGTGGTAAAATAACCTTGGGTTTTAAATCCATAGGGACTACAGCACTTTCAAAATGAAAGGTTGGGTATAAAACACATGAGAAAGCATCCAATTCTAGCAGGTAGATCAATACCAGAAGGAACAAGTGGTGTTCTACTGAGAATCAGTTCCGGAGGCATGCTACTTTACTCCACAAAAATACAAAAAGGAACATGTAAAGTGTTGGGCCCATGTTTGATGAGCTGAAATAAAAGATTCCAGAAATTGTCCATATGCACAAAAAGCATTTCTCTAAAATGTTGTTCACAATTTTTTACATCCCTGTTAGTGAGCATTTTTCCTCTGCCAAGATAATCCATCCACCTGTCAGGTGTGGCATATCAAGAAGCTGATTAAACAGCATGATCATTACACAGGTGCACCTTGTACTGGGGACAATAAAAGGCCACTCTAAAATGTGCAGTTGTGTCACACAACACAATGCCACAGCTGTTTCAAGTTGAGGGAAATTGTAATTGGCATGCTGACTGCCCGAATATCCACCAGAGCTGTTGCCAGATAATTTAATGCTAATTTCTCTACCATAAGCTGCATCCAATGTTGTTTTAGAGAATTTGGCAGTATGTCCAACCGGCCTCACAACCGCAGACCACATGTAACCACGCCAGCCCAGTGGGTGGTCCTATGCCTTCCCAGGCCCACCCATGGCTGCACCCCTTCCCAGTCATGTGAAATCCACAGATTAGGGCCTAATACATTTATTTCAACTGACTGATTTCTTTGTATGAACTGTAATTCAGCAAAATTGATGCATGTTACGTTTATATTTTTGTTCAGTATAAAAACAGGTATTGAGTGTCGTGGAAGTGGGAGAGAGGAGACAGACTGTTCTGAATAGTAATGTTATTTCCCTATTTAACATGGCAAATTCCTTAGAATTATGAGGCATATATTTATTTGATCAGTGCTATGCCAATCCATCATACTATCAAAATACTAAGTACTATGCCCTTGTTGAATAATAACATTCCTCACAACACAGATATCCTATATAAATCAGTTTTATAAAGCATGTAATTACATGCCTGACAATGCCATTGTGTTCCTTCCTAGTCTCGAAAACCCAACCCTAGGCAACACAGTGACTAGGGTCTGGTTTGATGGACTCTTTTGGCATTGAGGAACTACGTCACTTCCTAGGTCCG
Source organism: Oncorhynchus tshawytscha (assembly GCF_018296145.1). Taxonomy (NCBI): domain Eukaryota; kingdom Metazoa; phylum Chordata; class Actinopteri; order Salmoniformes; family Salmonidae; genus Oncorhynchus; species Oncorhynchus tshawytscha. Next base: position 13,049,498 of record NC_056452.1, on the reverse strand, counting down.
CTTGAATAAAATACAAAATATTTGCTAGCGAGATGGAGATCAAGAGGTTGGTTTGCATTAACTAGCTGAACGAGAACCACTGCAAATGTTTTCCCCCCAAACTATGGTTTTGAATCGCGACATTCTGAAATGTCTGCCTCGCAATTTTTTGGTTGAGTATTTTTTACGCTTATTGACAAAGGCAGTGACATAGTACCTCTATCAGACCCTAGTTCCTTCAATTGGAATGACAACCACAATGGAGTGTGCCAATACAGAAAACAATGGTACACCCAAGCTGTACATAATGCGTAATTCAACCCAAGAAAGGGCCAGGATTGAAAACCATGTCCCCAGTCTGTACCTCAGCAGCGATGTCCATATGCACTACAAAGTGTTTGGCAGGACTGGGTCTGAAGAGCAGGTAGAGGTAGCGTCCTGTCAGCCCCAGGGACTGAGTGCTGGTCTTGGGCAGAAGGATGTAATTGCTGGCTGGAATGGACCCACGGATCCGAAACACTGAACACATCAGTGTTTTGTCCTGTCAAAATGTCATAATGAAAAGTCACAATTAAAAGCAAACTGAAGACCTGGGGTGAATCTCAAAAGTAGTTTCTGATTCCTCAATTCCATCTGACATGAGCAGGGGCATTGGATGAGAAGGTCTAAAGGGGGTCAACCTCAGAGCTTCTCCTCACTTCTCTGATTGGAGGAGGGGAGAGAGTGGGCACAAGGTATTGAGTACCTTTGACATGATTGCCACCCCAGGTTGCCTCCTCTCCAATGCTGGTTGGGTAATAAGAGTGATTTGTTAAGGTATAAGAGTAGTGTTGCCTACCATATAGGTTGTCACATCTCCCTCTCTTGAGGTCTTCTTCCATTCCTCAACTCTCATGTGTTTGAAGATGTTGACATAGGGGTGTTGCCACACTGTCAGGCACAATAAACATTGAAGGGCACTAGTTATAAATACTGTAAATGCATTTAACGTTAGCTAGTTGGAATAGTTGTCATAATTCATTACTCTATGTTTAACTAGCAGTGAAATACGTTAGCTGGTAACCTGCAGTGATATGCAAATAAACCCTTTACCTCTCGACGTCATTGTAGCAATATGTCAGGGAGTCCTTTCAAGTTACTTAGCTAACGTTAGCTAACTTAGCGTTAGCTAGTAAATGCATTCACCTGTTGATATCTGGCAAAATATGTACTATAATGCTGTACCGGATAGCCACTGTGGCTTTGCTGTGCTATCAACTCGACCTTTGGTAACAAAGGTACCATCAACATTTAACGTGCTTTACGAAAGAAGTACATATCTTGTCTCACTCCATATTTTCCTTTAAAATTGTGGAAGCAAGGTTTTTTATGTTCTTCGCCATGTAAACAACAGATTTTGGCATGACAATCTGTACTCTCCCGCTACAATCGCCGCCGTTTCCAACGGTAATACGTAGTCACGTCTTTGCGTCCCACGGTGCCTCTGGGAGCGGTAGTTCAGGACCATAGAGAGCAATAGTAATGGCGTCTTTTTGTTGGCATTAACGCCACCATGGCTCGTTGTGCAAATTAATGTGGTTTTGTGGTAAACACAGGTTTATGAGATCTTATATGTGTTGCTCTATGTGGTAATCTTCATCAACTAACATTCCATTTTGGGAACACAAATGCACAAACACAAATGCACACGAATGCTTCATAATTCATAAAGGTAATGTTAACTGACTGATATATCATAGAACAAAACATACACTACATATACAAAAGTATGTGGACACCCCTTCAAATTAGTGGATTTGTCTATGTCAGCCACACCAGTTGCTGACGGGTGTATAAAATCGAGCACACATCCACAAAATCGCCATTGACAAACATTGGCGGCAGTAGAATGCCCTTACTGATGAGCTGAGTGACTTTCAACGTGGCACTGTCATAGGCTGCCACCTTTCCAACAAGTCAGTTCTTAAAATTTCTACCCTGATTGAACTGCCCCTGTCAACTGTAAGTGAAGTGCAAATGTCTAGGTACTGCCGAGGGCTGAAGTGCGTAGTGCTTAAAAATGGTCTGTCCTCAGTTGCAACACTCACTACCGAGTTCCAAACTGCCTCTGGAAGCAACGTCAGCACTGAACTGTTTGACGGAAGCTTCATTAAATGGGTTTCCATGGCCTAGCAGCCACACAAAAACCTAAGATCACCATGCGCAATGCCAAGTGTCACCTGGAGTGGTGTAAAGCTCACCGCCATTGGACTCTGGAGCAGTGGAAATGCGTTCTCTGGATTGATGAATCACACTTCACCATCTTGCAGTCCGACGGACTAATCTCGGTTTGGCGGATGCCAGGAGAACAATACCTGCCCAAATGCATAGTGCCAAATGTAAAGTTTGGCGGAGGAGGAATAATGGTCTGTGGCTGTTTTTCATAGTTCGGGCTAGGCCCCTTAGTTCCAGTGAAGGGAATCTTAAGTCTACAGCATACAATGACATTCTAGACGATTCTGTGCTTCCAAATTTGTGGCGACAGTTTTGGGAAGGCCCTTTCCTCTTTCAGCATGACAATTCCTACATGCATAAAGCAAGGTCCATACAGAAATGGTTTGTTGAGATAGTGTGGAAGAACTTGACTGGCCTGCACAGAGCCCTGACCTCAACCCCATCGAACACCTTTGGGATGAATTGGAATGCTGACTGACAGCCAGGTCTAATTGCCCGAAGTCAGTGCCCGACCTCACTAATGCTCTTGTGGCTGAATGGAAGCAAGTTCCCGCAGCTAGTGGAAAGTCTTCCCAGAAGAGTGCAGGGGGGACCAACTCCATATTAATGCCCATGATTTTGGAATGAGATGTTCGACAAGCAGGTGTCCACATACTATTGGTCATGTAGTGTATAAGATCTCCGAAGCCTGTGTCTATCCCAAAACCCCATTCTTTCCCCATTAATTTACCCCATAGGAATGGTTGAGCCAGAGAGTATGAGGCAAAACAACAGGTTTTACTCTGCCCAAAATCTGTCCACAGAAATAAGCCCACAAAGTGAGGATTTTTTATATGGAGGTCAATGAGATAAGAGTATCAAATTTGGTCAACAATAAAAAAGTATTGCTAATTTGCTAAATGGGCTTATTTGTCCAAATAGAAGTTTGGTTAGGTTAGGAATGCACTGATATAGGTGGACTCAAGTGGCATTTCGGCAACTTAGAAAAAATAACTTGATATTGGAGTTTGTTGTCATGGAGATAAACTCATTATGGATGAAACCCATTTTAGCATGGACATTGCCATTGAGGGCTTCCACCATTTTAAAGTAGTCAACTGGGTGGGGATTCCTATGAGTTGGGAGCAATCAGCCAATGAAGAAGAAAATGTTCTTCTTTAAAACAGCGATAGCCTCAATGGCAATGCCTATGCTATCACAGGCGCTATAATGGCACAGATACAAAGATGAGTCCTTTATCTATTTCTATGGCCTGTTGTTCATGCACATTTCTGCTCTCTCATTGGAAAGAATGGTCCCACCTGATCTCACCTCTTCCCGCCTGCCTTCCATCTTTGAGGACATATATTTCCATTGTTAGAACGGACTATCTTGTCAATAAAATAGACAATCTTTGGCTGAACAACCAGAGGTAACTAATTTCCGTTTTTTTAGGACTACAACAGCTTGTTGAGCTTTATTGGTCAGGATAGGTCATGGGAGCATTAATCTGCCCAGGCGTTGCTGACACATGACAGATCTTAAAATGCCTGGAATGGTATTTTACATTTCAGTAAACCACATTGTTTGTTCTATCAATCTGTTAGTCGATGAACCAGTTGATGACGTGGCCTGCAACCATTGGATGATGAATGCAGCATCTGAGCAGGGGAGCCCGACCCATGTCTTGAGTTGGATAAGGATAATTTTAGGCATAAATTCCACACTAAACATGATATGGTAAAAGGTCATGTTAAATTGCGTAAAGCGACTGATGCATTCAGGGTTCATATACGCATCACTGACACAAACGTGTTTTTGAGTTATCCACCCTATGGCCTCCAGAAAGACAACAGCAGGAAAAGTATGATTTTTTTATGTCATATTTCATTTTATCTATTGACATTTCAAAAGTCTTGTAGCGATAAGCTTCACTCATCTCGAATACAAAATGACTACTTGAGACACAATCACTAGTGAACGTCTACACACCCCTTGCACAGTCTTCACATTTTGTGCCTTAAAATGAAATCTAAAAAGGGAATAAATGTGGGGGGTTTTGCCCCCTAACGATCTACACAACCTACTCCGCATTTTCAAAGTGAGAGAAAAAATATATACATTTTTCCAAATTCATCAAAAATGAAGATGTTTTGATTGCGTATGTCTTCACACCCCAGAGTTAATACTTGGTGGAAGGAGCCTTTGGCAGCCATTAAAGCTGTGAACAATTTTGAATAACATTCTACCAACTTTTATTTTAAACTCTTGTGGTGGCAGCATCATGTTATGGGTATGCTTGTCACCGGCAGAGACTGGGGTGTTTTGTTAGGATCAAAATAAATATGAAGGGAGTAAAACCCAGCTAAAATGTTAGAGGAAAACCCACCTTAGTCTTCTGAAAACCTAACCCTGGGAGAGTTTTATTTTTCAATTACACAAATGTTAATGCCAAACATACCAGAATGGCTTTCCAAGAGGTGCTGAGTGTTCCTGCGTGGTCCAGGCCAGAAGGTTTATATATTGCTGTCCATCAATTAACCTTAATTAACAGAGCTTGAGCAATTTTGACAAAAACAATGTACACTGAGTATACAAAACATTAAGAACACCTGCTCTTCCCATGACATAGACTGACCAGGTGAATCCAGCTGACAGTTATGATCCCTTATTGATGTCACTTGTTAAATCCACGTCAGTATAGATGAAGGAGAGGAGACAGGTTAAAGAAGGATTTTTAAGCCTTGAGGCAATTGAGACATGGATTGTGTATGTGTGTCATTCAGAGGTTGAATGGGCAAGACAAAATATTTACAGTAAGTGCCTTTGAACATGGTATGGTAGTTGGTGCCAGGCGCACCGTTTTGTGTCAAAAACTGCAATGCTGCTGGGTTTTTCATGCTCAACAGTTTCCCGTGTGTATCAAGAATGGTCTACCAGCCAAAGGACATCCAGCCGACTTGACACAACTGTGGGAAGCATTGGAGTCAACATGGGCCAGCATCCCTATGAAACGTTTTTGACACCTTGCAGAGTCCATGCCCTGACAAATTGAGGTGTGAACACAAATGCAATTTAGACATGCTCTTTTTTCTTGTGGAACATTTTCCATAATTTCCTTTAACTTTGAAAATGTGGAGTAGGTTATGTAGATCGGCAGGATTTGTATTTATTTAATCCCTTTTTAGATGTAATTTTAAGGCATGGGAGGAGATGGATGTGTAGACTTTCACTAGGCACTGTACCACTCATCATTTGGAAATACATTAAAATACTGTACATTAACAGAGTGACACACAAATAATATCTTACTTAAAGGCCCAGTGCAGTCAAATTTCAGTTTCCCCTGTGTTTTGTATCATATTGTACAACAGCTGATGAAAATAACACTGTAAAAGTGGGAAAAATGTGATCAGTGTAACTTTCTGATAGTTGCCCGTTGAAAATACAATTTACACAGGACCTTCTAATCTGCAGGTTTTGCATGGGCGGAGTTGTCTTGCGTGATGACATCCCCAGGCAGTATAAATTGATAGACCAATAACAAGAAAAGTGTCAAAACTCTCTGCCAACAGCTAGTTTTCAAGTTACATTAGGCACCCCCAATTAGACCCCTCACTCAGACCACTCCTAGACAGACCTCTGAAACTTCTTGCTTGCGAAACAATTATTTTTGTAATTTTGTTTTACATTTTAAATTCAAACTATTACACTACGGTACTTAATTGTTACCCAGAAATGATTTGATATTAGATAAAAATGGCTGCATTTGGGCCTTTAATCTGAATAAATATTTACAACATGTGGAGGTAACTCAACTGGGTCATTTAAGTGAATGAGGAATGACACCTGCATAGATGGACTAGACCCCGTGGTCTCATTAGGAGTTAGGTGTGTGCAGTCTGTACTCTTCTCCAGGGTTGCCGTTGTGGTACGACAATGCAGTTGAGCGAGAGACTCAGGTGTCATGGAGGTGTTCCGAGCATGCTGTCTTGAACTTTGAGCCTGCGGAGATGGAGGACTATCAGGCTGGACTCCTGTTGGTGGTGGTGTAGAAGCTCCATTGTTCTCTGGAACTGTGGCGATGGAGAATGGTTCTACTCTTGTCTCGGTTAGTCACTGTCCACAGCACACCACCTCCACCTCCATCCTAAAGCTTCGCAGTTTCTTCGCAAGCTCTGTCTTCACCTGCAACCAACAGAGGAAAAAACATTCTTCCCTCCCTTCAACTGAAATGTGTGAGTTTGTCCTTGCTGGTCACTGATGCACAGTCTACTATTCTTCATACAATTCTACTCCCTCAGTAAATGATAGCCTGTCTTTTTTCAAAGCCAATTTTTATTCAAAGGATGTTAAATTGATGCATTTTTCCTACTCAGGAAGGGCGATTACAGAGCAAAAGAGGACATCTGCAACTATACTGTACATGAGAATGGAAGAAGCTACCTGCCCCGAGGTCCACGAGGGGGCTAAAGGGGGCTTTGGCGCAAAAGATGATCTGTATCTCCGTTGCGCTGTGTCAGCACAATGGACAGGGAACGCCGTGGTGTGTGTAGGGCGGCTATGAGAAGTCACTGGGTGGTAAGGTATGATTCCTTTTGGTTTCCATAAAAAGCAGGCAAAAATGTATGCGTAACTACAGCACAGAAGTCAGACTCGAGGACTGCAAGGTTGCTGAGGACAGTGACAGACCCCGGCTTTAAGTTTACAGCCAGCATGTGGTGCACAGAATCCTCAGTCTTCTCCCTCCTCCAAACAAATGACTCCAGGCAAAAGCAACGGATCTTTACACTAGAGTCAAAGTGGTCCACAGTGTATTGGAGTCTGTCAAGAAGCTGTGGGGCGACAGTGAGTTTGAAGCCATTTAGGCACAGTGCAGTGCCAGTGGCACTGATGCACCACCACCAGCGCCAAGCAAACAACGATGTTACAGTATATAAGTACAAACCTCCAGGCCTACATGATGGCCAATACAGTAGGCCAGCAGAACTGAGGAGAAGAGACTGAGTGGAAAACACCGTTCTTCAGCACGTTGGATACCGTCATTGGTGAAACGTCAGAACTGGTGAAGGCCCTGTGTGCCTTTGACCCAGAGAGCCATGACTTTCTAAACGAGTTAAAAGGTGAATCAACTGCCAGATCTAAGCAAAACAGATTTGGTGGAAGCTGAGTTCAGTGCCGTTTGCTAGGTTTTTCTGACTGAAATCGCCCGCTCTGGCTCCAATGAGGACAAATTGACCCCACTTGATATCCTGCAACGATTCTCTGGGCCTCTTTCCGCTATGCCGACCATGCTTACTACACTGAAACATGGACTGACTTTTTGGGCATCCAATCAGAACAGAACAAACACGCTACACCCGAGGAAAGCTCAACTAATCCAACAGGCATTTGAGGGGGATCTCACAAGAAGATTTCAAGGAATGATCGATTGATCGATTATTCAGGAAATTCCACAGAATTTCAAGGAAGCTGCAACCCTTTTGAAAACGTAAGATTGAAACAATCTAGCTGGTTGGTTTTGATCAAAATCTTGCTTTAGGGTTTAGGGCACTGTCCATGGTGTTGATGGAGCGCAGCGAGATGTCGTGGCATCGAACCTGTCACTTCTTGGTCAAAAGCAGTTCTTGAACTTTTATGTTTACTGTGGTGTAGCGTAATGCAAGCTGAATTCCATTTAATTCCAATGTAAGAACCCAATGACTCCCCTGGGTATAGCTACATATCAGTATGTTTCATCATAGAAATAGATAACCAGAATCAAATTGAGCCTTTCTTCATAGCCTATTGGTTTTTGCGGCTGTAAATGGAACTGTACGTATTGGAAACGTGTTTATGGTAGGCTGGCATTGTTTAATTGATTATGTGGGTCGAATTTGATCCACAGAAGTGTATTCACAACCTGTTGCCATATCACAACCTGTTGCTGAACTCATGAGCGAGCAGTATGTTTTTCCAAGTTTGAAGCTGGGCTGTATATGCCTATTTGTTTGGCAAGACAGCTGTGCATGGCTGCATCTCACTGTAGTAGGCTATGTTTTGGTTATTTGGGCCTCCATTCGCCTTTTGTTTACTGTGTTTGTTCCTTGTTAATGTAACTAGCCTAAATATAGATTGTGTCATGCCTTTATCGATCTGACATTTTGCTTTACTAAGCCTACTACTTGGTTCCGCTGTTTTGTTCTGGTCGCATTCCTTCATTCAGTCGTTCGCATTCGCAGTTGTGTCGTATTCTAAGCCAAACTGTTATTCAGTATTTATGTTTGCACGCATGAATAACTAGGCTACTACAATTTGGTAAGACAACTGTGTGGATCACTGCATTCACATAGACTGCTTGTAATAGATGAATTTCCCTATCTATCTTGTCGCCAATATTCATTACCAAAACGGGCTAGCTGTATGGTATGGTCCATTGTGCTGATAAAGCGCAGCAGAGATTTCAAAAGCACTCAAAGATCTTGGAGTCTAAGCATTTGAACGTTATGTTTATTGTGGAACAGCATGATTATATCAGCAGAATTCAATATCATTCCAATGCAAGAACACCCCCAAAAATGTAGCCCCCTCGCCGATTTCAACTGCCCCTTTAGTCACTTTATCCTGGGGCTGGGTCTGAAGCTACCGCACATTAGAATGAACAAGTCTGATGTTCGAAAGGCATTAGTCTAATAATAGTAGTTGCCCATTCCTAAAGTAATTCAGAATGTCATTAACATTTCTTTCAGACACTAGCGAACCTGTCAGATACTTGTGACCCATCTGACTTCACATCACACCATAACCCAGAGACCGTTTACAGCAATTGTCACAGATAATCGAGGTAGCCAAATGAGTCTTCAATCAGGGATGTGCAGTTGGCAGTAAGTGTGTGCGTTACAGCTTATACAGGAAAGGATGGGGCACCTCAGGGGGAGCATGTGATGAGTTTGATGGATGGAAAACAATAGAAAAACATAGAACATAACAGAAAAAAACACAATAGAATCTTACAAACCTCTTTGTTACAGTAGCAGTACAGCACAGCCACCAGAAATCCCTATAGAGACACAACGCTTGGGTTAAAACAAAACACTGATAGGCTTCACTTGCTAGGTAATAATGCAAGGCTATGGTTTGTCGACCTGGGTAACCTGGTTTCAGGTTACTCACCTGAAATGAGTTGAGGAAGAGCGTGAAGAAGACCTTGATGTAGCGCAGGATGCCAGTGGTCTGCTCATCAGTGGCGAAGATGAAGATGACCTCATGGATGCCAAATAGAGGGATGAGGGTCAAGGTCGCCTTGGCCAAGCTATCAGGAGATAGGACATAGGGAGGAAATTTGTCTCACTGTCTCAACTAATTTTCCACATGTCTTGCCCTCTTTCTTTTAATCTGCCCCTTTATCTTTCCTCCTCTCTCTGTCACCAACTATCAAATTGGATGCCACATCGGTAAAGGAAGAGGCCTGTGTGTAATATCATTATATCAGACTCTTGTTCTTCTTCCTTACCGAAGCTTGTAGTCAGGATAGCCATTCTGATTGTTGGCACGTAGTTTGGATAGAATCACCTTCAAAATCTTCATGAAAATCAATAAGTTGATCTGTTGACAGTAGCATTTGCAATCTTTCAAAAACAAACACACACACACACAGCCATGTATGACAAGTAGGCTATAAATATGCAGACCAACACAATGCACACAGACAGGCACGCAAATACACACACACACACACACACACACACACACACACACACACACACAATAATGTACATAACAACAGAGCCAAAAGCCGCCCTCACCAGTGACGCAAACAGAATGGGGAACCGTATTATCCACCAGTAGCTCATATTTTCATTGACAGCCCAGCACCTGAGGGTACCACATTGGGACATTCATTGTTTACGTCTGTCTCTAAATCAATGCAAACAGGCCATGCAGTGTGCACTGATTGAGGTGACACATGGACACCCACTCACTCTTTGTTTTCTCTCAATAGCTTGGCCAACATCCAAGGAAGGACAAATAAAAGAGGGGTTCCTGACAAAGAAAGACATTGAGCATTAATAAGACACAGTGGGTATAAAAGGCAGAAGTGGTATTTTGGATGTAGACAAAGGATACGTTACTCACCCCAGCCGAGGCAGATATAAGGCAAGTACTTGTTGTTCTCAATTAATACGGAGGCGATGAGCACCGAATACAGGTAGATGGCCTCTCCAAAGAACCAGTAGTGATTGGCTAGAACACAATACTGCATCACCACCTGGGCCATCCTGCAGCCAATGGCAGCCTTGAAATAAAGATGGTAAAGACGGTGATTACTATAAAGGTCAATCAGTGATGACATTTTGCTGAGTCCAAAAACAACTCCTAGTCTCCACAGATCATGTCACCATATTCAAGGGTATTCAAGTGTTTGCAGACTTGAAGGAATAAATATGATAGGAACAAGCAATGTGGTAGCTCCACCTACACTGCTCACAACCCACCTCGTGACTCAGCATTTCTCCCAGGTCGGCCTGTCTCATGATCTCCCGGCCCCAGTGACGCTCCAGCATGGTGTCCTTGACAATCACCGACACGGCTCGCAGGATGAAAGACACAAACAGGTTTGCGTGGATGTAGTTGCGGGTGCAGTGAAGCTTCCTGATAGGGAATAATAGAGGCAGATGGCCAAGAAGTATTACTACCAAAAAAATACCATCAAAGAATACTACCCAGAAATCTTCTCAAGATGTTCTTATGTTTAGTCACACTCACAAACCTTCCCATACTGTTACTTCTCTAGGGTTTCTTTTCCAATGCTCATCCAAAGCATCCTTTTGGGCTTTCTGTGGTAAATATGACTTTGATGTAAGTGCTTGATTACTGGAGTAGAGATGAGTGAAGTGGACCAGTGTTTCTATTTGAAGAGTGGTGGCGAACAGAAGGACAAATGTACCTGATACTCAGTAGAATGATGAGCGCTGAGACCAGGGTGAAGAGGGACAGGGTGTAGCCAACCGTGTAAAGCATCCTGAAGCTCACCATCAACTGCTTGAACCACAGCTGTGGAAAAAACAATGCAGAGCGGCGTTACCATGGAAACTCATGTCAGAAGAGATTATGTTAAGTAGGACTTTATATACACATCTTCTCACTGACAAAGACAGAAACAACTTTTTTTTAAAGCGTTGGCCGTTCCCAAATCGCTTCCTAGCCTTTCCCCTTAGCCTTAATCCATTAATGTTTTCAGATCTGTAAGGTGGAAACGCCATCATTACACTGCTCATACCTACAATATCCAGACCCTTCAGATCTTACAAACATTGAAGGCTTTGCGTTAAGGGAGTGCATACGTTTACAGTAGTACAGCCTTCCAAATGACGGAACAGAAGGCTGATTTACCTGAAGAGCTCAGGGGCACAGTGCTCATTAACACCTACAAGTAAAAAACAATAGATAGTGTTTTTGTCAGGTACCTCCTGAGATGTGATTTCCTGTTCCTCTTCACACTGAGACATGTCCCTCCAGACTTCCCCGTCCTCCTCCTCCACCCAGTGGCCATCAGAGCCACACCGCCGACGCACCACACCCTGAGACACTGGACATCCCGCAGACATGTCCAGTGTGTGCGCACATACGCACACATGCACGTGCGTGCACACACAAACATACATACACATTGAGTGCACAGACAAAAATATTTTTCCACAGAAACACGCATACAGCTTGTGCCCACACACACCCACACACTATTCTGAAAGCAACACGTACAAACAATGTTTCCGAATTGGCATAATTATTGGAGCTGTGTATGAGAGTAGGCGGGCTAAAATAGGATCAGTTTTGCCATTTAGATCTGTTGGGTTCTGAGAATATGAAATGTTACTTATTCATGTCACTGATGGAGTGCTCAGGTTGAGGGTCTACAATAGAAGTTAAGGGTTACAAGAGGAAGGTATACAGTGGGTGCAACTAAGCTTGGAATGTATTGAGTGCAGGGAAGTGATTACATGTGGCAGGCATTGAGAAGGGGAGACGGTGGAGAGATTAGAATCTAACAAATGCCACTAAGGGAGAGAGGGTAATGTATAACATTTACATTATGTACGGATATGTTATTGTTAGTCATTAGGGATCTCCTGGGAGGAGAAGAGACACAGTCTGGTATCAATAACCATGACAAACTTGAGTTGGGGAGGAGTGAGTACTTTGGGGTAGAGGTCAGGTCAGATGAAGTGAGGAAGAACAGATATCACTATGGTTCTGTCTAGCAACAGGGATGTGTTGGCTGTTCGGTTGTGGAGGAGGAGACTCAGCCTAGGGGAAAGGGTTAAATATCAGTGCTTGTGTGAAATGTTTTTCTGTCTGAATTACAGCTGAATTACAGCTGTACCCTTTGGGAAGAATTACACTTGGTTAAGCTTCTCTAGTGTTTTTGAGTAATTTACTCTGAAAAATAAGAACCTAACAGATCATAATGAATATGATTATTAGAACAGCACAGCTACCTTTATATGTTTTATGAATAGGTCAATCAATTTTGGGGTATTATTCTGTGACATCATAATTCAATAGATGACCATTGACAATACAATGTAGATTTTTTTTAAATTAAAAAGTCAGTCACCTTTGTCAAACCAGGGCAGGTAGGAGGGACAGGACACATTGACCACCGACCCAGGAGGACCATCAGGCCAGCAGGCGTAGCGGTCAAACGTCCTGTTACAGAACAAGCCTGGGAGACAGAGAAAGAACATGACCACGAGCGTTCCATTTGTAGCCTGGTCATCCAGACTGACCAAAATAGTGTGTGCAGTGTTTAGAATGCCTTTACGAGGCAATTCTATCTGACCAAGGATAGGCAACTACAACTAGCTGCACTTCAATGTAAACTTACAGCGCATTTCAAAAGTATTCAGACCCCTTGACTTTTCCACATTTTGTTACATTACAGCCGTATTCTAAAATTGATGAAAACAAATAAAACATGCTCATCAATTTACACACAATACCCCGCAAAATGTTTTTGGGGGATTTCTTTTGCAAATGTATAAAAAAATGAAAAACAGAAATATGACATTTACACACTAAGTATTCAGACCCTTTACTCAGTACTTTGTTGAAGCACCTTTGACAGCGATTACAGACTAAAATCTTCTTGGATATGGCGCTACAAGCTTGACACACCTGTATTTAGGGAGCTTCTCCCATTTTTCTCTGCAGATCCTCTCAACGCTCTGTAAGGTTGGATGGGAAGCATTGCTGCACAGCTGTTTTCAGGTCTCTTCAGAGATGTTAGATTGGGTTCAAGTCCGGGGTCTGGCTGTGCCACTCAAGGACATTTAGAGCCTTGTCCCGAAGCCACTCTTGCGTCGTCTTAGCTCTGTGCTTAAGGTCGTTGTCCAGTGGAAGGTGAACCTTTGCCCCAGTCGGAGTTCTTGAGCACTCTGGAGCATCAAGGATCTCTTTGTACTTTGCTCCGTTCATCTTTCCTTCAATCCTGACTAGTCTCCCAGTACACCATGCTTCACCGTAGGGATGGTGCCAGATTTCCACCAGATGTGACACTTGGTATTAAGGCCCAAGAGTTCAATCTTGGTTCCATCAGACCAGATAATCTTGTTTCTCATGGTCTGAGTCCTTTAGTCTGAGTCCTGAGTCCTTTAACTCCAAGCGGGCTGTCATGTGCCTTTTACTGTGGAGTGGCTTCCATCTGGCAATCTACCATAAATACCTGATTGGTGGAGTTCTGCAGAGATGGTTGTCCTTCTGGAAGGTTGTCCTTCTGGAAGGTTCTCCCATTCTCCCATCAGCTCTGTCAGAGTGACCATCAGGTTCTTGGTCACCTCCCTGACCAAGGCCCTTCTCCCCCGATTGTTGAGTTTGGCCCGGGCGGCCAGCTCTAGGAAGAGTCTTGGTGGTTACAAACTTCTCCCATTTAAGAATGATGGAGGCCGCTGTGTTCTTCGGTACCTTCAATGCTGCAGAAATGTTTTGGTACCATTCCCCAGATCTGTGCTTCAACACAATCCTGTCTCAGAGCTCTACAGACAATTCCTTCAAACTCATGGCTTGGTTTTTGCTCTAATATGCAATGTCAACTGTGGGACCTTATATAGACAGGTGTGTGCATTTCCAAATCATGCCCAATCAATTGAATTTACCACAGGTGGACTTAGGACTGTGGCAGTCACAAAATTTCATCAGCCGGTGATTATCAAGCAAATAACTGTCGGTCTCAGGGTAATTGACCGTTAACACATGTAGCATCTCCTGGCTTCCAAACATAGCTTACAAGACACTGATGCAGACCTTTGGAACATCTACATTTTAAAAAGTCTAACAAATCCATGTATTATAGCCTACACCTTCACAATAAATGCATTATTCATTTTAGACAGGTCTAAAGAAACATAATATGAAGAAAATGTACTCTATTTCGGAAGAACAGAATAGCATACTCTGAGTTGTCCTTATGTTAGGTCTTGACCTGGCTATGCCAAATGGCTGTGGGCTATACTATTTCATTTAGCTGACAAGATTTGCTTAGAATTCCGTGGCTTTATTTATATTATTTCATAGTATGAAGAATACAATTGAACAAAGCTGAATAAAATAGAAAGGATATTTTCTCGAAACGATTTGAGGGAGTGTGCACATGTGGCTATTCTGTGTTGAGCGGTTAACAAAGAAATAGGTACTCCTATATGCTTAATTTAGAGTTATTAATGTAACTTTAGTGGTTCTACAAATGTTGGGCTATATGTTTTGATTTTTAATACATTGTAAGGCCGTATGATGCGACTCTAATGATGATTTCTTTAAAAGTTGCTTCAAATGAATGAGCTCTGCTTTTTCTTTTGCACTGGCTGTACACACATCATAAGTCTTGGCCCAGAGTGCTGCGTTGTGCCCTTCCCCCGGAGTGCTGCTGCTCTGAAGCACCTCTCACTCATATGGCTGCCATCACCTGATCAGGTCTTTCTCACAGGCTACAAGTGTAGACAGACACATCGGGGGAAGGAACTGCGCGCATCCTTATCCAATTCCAAGTTGCATATTGAAGATATTGGAAGAACTGCCCACATTTACTTTTCGTCAGCCAAGAAGATGAGTAGGCCTAACGAACAGCAAGAGCACTAGCCTGTGCCAATTTACTATCCCCCATAGTACAAAAGTTGACCTATTCTATTCTGTGCGAGAAATAAATATTCCAAACATAGTCTAGGACAGTTGTGGGATGCGACAGATCCCAAATTAATAGAACCACTAGCATAAAGAAAACATTTTTCACGCAATGAGGCTAACGCAACAGATCAGAACATTTAGATGAAAATGTGGATAAACTATTAGGGTATTTCTTCACATTATAAGCCAGTAGGCTATGGGCGCGAATGTTCCATTAGTGGGACCCCCCCCTCGCTGAAAGGGTCCCCAGTCCGGGGTCGGCGGTGAGGGTCGCCGCTCCAAAGGCCAAGACTAAGGTGGAGTGGGGTCCACGTCCGGCGCCAGAGGCGCCACCGTGGACAGATGCCCACCCAGACCCTCCCCTATGTGTTTAGGTTTTGCGGCCGGAGTCCGCACCTTTGGGGGGGGGTTACTGTCACGTCCTGACCTTGTCTCTATTTTAGGTTGGTCAGGGCGTGAGTTGGGGTGGGCATTCTATGTTTTGTTCTAGTGGGTAGTTGTTTTCTGTTGTGTGTCTGCACCAGCCAGAACTGTTTCGGTCGTTCGCGTTGTTATTTTTGTGATTTCAGTGTTCATTAAATAAATATGGACACATACCACGCTGCACCTTGGTCCTCTCCTTCCAACAGCCGTTACAGCCTTATGCTACAGCCAAATGTTTCAAATTTTAACTCATCAGTCCAGAGCACCTGCTGCCATTTTTTTGCACCCCAGTTCCTGTGTTTTCATGCACAGTTGAATCGCTTGGCCTTGTTTCCACGTCGGAGGTATGGCTTTTTGGCCACAAGTCTTCCATGAAAGCCACTTCTGACCAGACTTCTCCAGACAGTAGATGGGTGTACCAGGGTCCCACTGTTTTTTGCCAATTCTGAGCTGATGGCGCTGCTGGACATCTTCTGATTGTGAAGGGAAGTAAGCATGATATGTCTTTCATCTGATGCAGTAAGTTTTCTTAGCCAACCACTGTGACTACGGTCCTCAACGTTGCCCGTTTCTTTGTGCTTCTTCAAAAGAGCTTGGACAGCACATCTGGAAACCCCTGTCAGCCTTGACATTTCTGCCTGGGAGAGACCTTGCTGATGCCGTATAACTACCTTGTGTCTTGTGTCTGGTGTATGACTTTTGACGGTAAACTGTCTTCAGCAACCTCACCTTGTTAGCTGAGTTCGGCTGTTCCTCACCCAGTTTAATTCCTCCTACGCAGCTGTTTCTGTTTCCGTTAATGATTGTGTTTCAACCTACGTATTGAGTTGATGATCATTAGCACCTGTTTGGTGTAATTGTTTAATCATACATATGCCTACAAAATCTCTGACTTTGTGCAAGTGTACCTAAAAGAATTGATGCTGTTTTGAAGGCAAAGGGTGGTCACACCAAATATGGATTGGTTTAGGTTTTTCTTCTGTTCACTCACTTTGCATTTAGTTAATTGATAAATATAATCTATTAGCATGTTTATTTGAAAGCATTCTTTACTTTACAGCATTTTTTCACACCTGCCTAAAACCTTTGCACAGTACTGTATGCGTGAAATTTGCTTTGATTTAGAATTGACAATTATCATGCACCTGTCTGGAAACAGGGGCAGGGGAAAAAATACATGTCATCTTAAATAGCATGCCAGCCAGACAGGCTGTACTCTTGTTGTAAAGATACGCAAAGTGCTTAATATTAGGAAAGTTGAGAAAAAATTGTAGGCCAAGTCTATAGAAAGCTGATGGGACCCTCCTCTTTTTCATAGAGGCTATCACTCTGTTTTCTCATGCCTATAGAAATGTTGCGCAACATGACCTCATGGGCTCTCATGAAGTGTTTGATTTGATTTTTTCAATAACATTTGCATTGATGTTAGAGTGATTATAGGGACAAAAGTGCTGAATACCAGGCAGTTGGCAAGTTTGGTAGGCTACTAACGACCATGAGCAGCATCAGAGCTTGGAGAAGCCTAATTACCGTGACTAAACGGTCACATGGAATTTGACTGCTTTCATGACTCGTGACCGCCGGTGTGGCAGTAATATGGTCATCGCAACAGTCCTAGGTGGACTCTAATCAAGTTGTAGAAACATCTCAAGGATGACCAATGGAAACAGGATGCACCTGAGCTCAATTTCGAGTATCATAGCAAAGGGTCTGAATACTTATGTTAATAAGGTATTTCATTTTTACATTTGTAATAAATGTTTACAAAAAAATGTAAACCTGTTTTTGCTTTGTCATTGTGGGGTATTGTGTGTATATTGATGAGGGAAAAAAATGTTTTAATCCATTTTAGAATAAGGCTGTAACAAAGTTATGTGAAAAAAAGTACAAGGGTCTGAATACTTTCCGAATGCACTGTATATGTCTATCAAGGGTACTCTGGGCAGGGCAAAATTCAGTTGGTTGTACAGTAATCCAAAAAGGTTGGAAACCACTGTTCTACCAGAAGCCTTCTGGCCTACTTCATAATATACAACAACAACAACAAAAATATGCCAATGGAACCAATCCTATTTTATCCTTAATTAGTCTTGCTTGCCAGACTTATGGCACTCTACTCCCAGTTGTGTGAGAGACTGTGGGAAGTTTACCAAGGAACCACTTCTAAATGCCAAATCTATGAGTCGAGTTGTGTTCTTACCTTGAGGAAATGGCTCATAGCCAATCATCTTCACACATTCGTCTTTGTAGTGGATCCACCTCATGTAGGTCTCCTCCAGGACTTTCCCACCGACCATCTCCACCTGGAAGAGGAAACAAAAAAAAACATTAATGGAATAGCCTTCTTCTCTTTTGCCATCTCGTGGGATTTCAAAAACATGATTGAATGAATGAATGAATGAATGAATGAATGAATGAATGAATGAATGAATGAAAGGGGGCAGCTAAAAATGTATTGCTCTGTACGACAGTAGCTACGTTCTGTCTCACCACAGTCCAACCATTAAACAATAGGTGTTTCCTGTGTACAGACTCAGCTCACTGTACACTGTACACTCACTGTACTCTACAGTGTCCAACAGTTATAAGTTGCTCTTGATAGCACTTTGGCTCAAAAACACTCACGACTGTATGGTTCTGCTCAAAACAACACAACATTTGCATGTGACAGATACAGTCTCAATACAGTATTTTGTTCATATCTCACCTTTAGCATCTTCAGCAGCAGTAGGCAGGTCAGGGCCATGCTTTCCATGGTCCAACTCATCTCTGTTCGGGGGATGAGCGCTCTCTGTGAGGTCAAGAACACTTTTTTTAGGAACTCAGTCGGGTTCTCAACTTACTGTTGAGGGTTAAAATAGTAGAATACAACAGGTGCAAATTTGGTTGTGCGTCAGCAGTTTTCCGCTTGCTATGTCAGTCACTGACAGTCACTCAATTAGTCCTTCAGTAAAACATTTTTGATTGGTTAGTCTACCCAGGTATCAAAACTTGTAGTAATCATGGCCGAATTATTGACCGGGCACGTGCCCAGGGGCCCTGACCTCCATGGGGTCTCCAATGATTTTGTTAGTCACTCTCACTCAGATATTATATTAACATGGCCTAAGTCATGGGAAAATGTGT
Organism: Oncorhynchus tshawytscha; assembly: GCF_018296145.1. Taxonomy (NCBI): domain Eukaryota; kingdom Metazoa; phylum Chordata; class Actinopteri; order Salmoniformes; family Salmonidae; genus Oncorhynchus; species Oncorhynchus tshawytscha. The sequence continues at coordinate 13,030,619 of NC_056452.1, read as the reverse complement.
CTAATTTCAGAAAAAGTGCTCATAGAACTGCCAAAATTTCTCTCCACCCCATGGCAAAATGTGTAGAATTGCAGCAAATTAGCTGTAAAACTGCAAAAAGAATTGTCTGCCCCATGGGCAAAACAAGTAGAATTGCAAGAAAGTAGTTACAAAATTGCTAAATGTTTTTTCCAACCCATACCAAAATGTGTATAATTTCAGCAAATTGTCTGGAAAACTGAGAAGAAGAAAAAATTGTAAAGAATGTGTAGGGTAATGTGTAAAAACTTTAAAACATAAAATGTTTCTCCGCCGTCAAGAGGGTGTCACACATTTTTATTTTATTTTAACCAAATAGTCCCCCCTTGCGTCACAATGAAATTTGATAAACTATTAGCGTCTGTTGCTATATCAACAGATAATTACAGCCAAAATAATGTTATTTTCATCCCCACTATGTAAACAAAGCTGATTCCCAGGACAGTTTTGCTGTTTAAAGTAGTTTTGTTTCGATAATAAGATGAAAACAATACTTCAAACCACTTTTAGGTACCTTGTTAACTAGGGATGCACAATATATCAGTGATCCTATCGGAATTGGCCGATATTAGCTAAAAATGCCAACATCGGTATCGGCCCAATGTCTAATTTAACGCAGATGTGCAAAACCGATGTCAAAGCTGATGTGCATACCTATATAACGTAAGTACATGATGTAATGACACCATGTAAAATTTTGCGCATCACGTGCAACACAGCATTTATAACCTAGCCCACAATGTCTGCTGTGTGGATCGAGCAGTCATTTGAAAGAGGAAGAACATTTCAGCGAGACAACTCAAAGCGAAATCCATTAACGCCAAGATAATGGAATTCATTGCCCTTGACAATCAACCGTTCTCTGTCGTGGGTGATGTTGGCTTTCGCTGACTGGTCGAGCACCGGTACGCACTACCAAGTGGGCTATTTTTCAGATGTTTCCCTACCAGAGTTACACAGTAATAGCGTCACTGCTATTAGCTTCACGACTGACATTTGGACCAGTGATATCAGCCCCATGAGCATGCGGAGTCTGACAGCACAGTAGGTCGTTGAGGATTTCGTACTGAGGAAAGTCGTATTGCATGCTCATGAATATGCTGGTTGTCATACTGCTGCTGCCATTTCAATGGCATTTGAGAACATGTTTCAACATGTTTTTGGTTCCAACCGCTGTGTCTTTGTGAGACGCAGAGTAGGTGAACGGATGATCTCTGCATGTGTGGTTCCCACCGTGAAGCATGGAGGAGGAGGTGTGATGGTGTTTTACTGGAGCAACTGTCTGTGATTTATTTAGAATTCAAGGCACACTTAACCAGCAGGGCTACCACAGCATTCTGCAGCGATATGCTATCCCATCTAGTTTGCACTTATTGGGACTAACATTTGTTTTTCAACAGGACAATGACCCAACACACCACCAAATCAAATCAAATCAAATTGTATTTGTCACATGCACATGGTTAGCTGATGTTAATGCGAGTGTAGTGAAATGCTTGACCAGGCTGGGTAAGGGCTATTTGACCAAGAAGGAGAGTGATGGAGTGCTGCATCAGATGACCTGGCCTCCACAACTACCCAACCAAATTGAGATGGTATGGGATGAGTCGGACTGCAGAGTGAAGGAAAAGCAGCCAACAAGTGCTCACCATATGTGGGAACTCCTTCAAGACTGTTGGAAAAGCGTTCTAGGTGAAGCTGGTTGAGAGAATGCCAAGAGTGTGCAAAGCTGTCATCAAGGCAAAGGGTGGCACATTTGAAGAATCTCAAATATAAAATATATTTGGATTTATTTAACACTTTTTTGGTTACTACATGATTCCATATGTGTTATTTCATAGTTTGGATGTCTTCACTATTATTCTACAATGTAGAAAATAGTAAAAATAAAGAAAAGCCCTTGAATGAGTAGGTGTGTCTAAACTTTTGACTGGTACTGTATGTACCTATTGTTGGTCCTAGGATACAACAATGAATAATGTTCAACTAACACATACCATTGTAATGGAGGGGGACACCTTGGGCAGAGGGTCATTATTTGGCATGATAGCCCCCCCCAACAAAATTTTGCCTGATGGCCTCAAAAGGCTACAGCATATATTCTGACACATAAACAGATCAGTGTCAGCCTTCAATCATCACAGATGGTTTTTAGCACACTTTGAGAAACCTTATTATACTTTATTATAAATAGGAATGAGTCATCCTCCTTCATATGCTCTGCAAATATGGCCATTCATCAATCTATCATTCAAAGAGGGAAATCTCTAAACAAACAGAGCAAGATATCCACTTACCCCACTTAGGAGAACATTAGGAGAACATTATATCCTAGGGCAATAATTACCCCTGCACACCTTTGAAACACCTGTTTAATCCCAAACTGATGTACCATATGATTCAGGTTTTTTTTCACACTAAAGCGCATCATTCTGGGAGTGAGTAAGAGGGGAAGAAACAGAGAGAACAGCAGCAGTGGGTATTGTTACACATTCCAGTCTGTGCTAGTGAAACAGTCCTGCAGTTTAGCATCTGCTTCATCGCACCACTTCCATATTGGGCGCATCACTGGTACTTCCTGTTTGAGTTTTGGCTTGCAAGCAGGAATCAGGAGGACAGAGTTATGCTCAGATTTGCTAAATGGAGGGTGAGGGAGAGCTTTGTATGCATTTGTATGAGTGGAGTAAAAGGGATTTAGAGTTTTTTGCCACTAGTTGCTCAGGTGACATGCTGGTAGAAATGAGTTAAGACGGATTTCAGTTTCCCTGCATTAAAATCACCAGCTACTAGGAACGCAACCTCTAGATGAGCATTTTCTTGTTTGCTTATATCCCTATACAGACAGCTATAATAGACAGCTATGAAAGTAGTATGCTCTACAGCTTATCATGAGTTATTCTAACTCAGGCTAGCAGAACCTTGAGACATACTTAACAAAGAGACACACACCTCCCCCCTTGAGTTTACCCTAAGCTGCTGTTCTGTCCTGCCAATGCATAGAAAAAACATCTTGATGTACACTGAGTGTACAAAACGAGTGTACAAAACATTAGAAACACCTTCCTAATATTGAGTTGCACCCCCTTTGCCCTCAGAACAGCCTCAATTCGTCGTGGCACAGACTCTACAAGGTGTCGAAAGCATTCCACAGGGATGCTGGCCCATGTTGACTCAAATGCTTCCCAAATTTGTGTCAAGTTGGCTGGAAGTCCATTGGGTAGGGGACCATTTTGGATACACACGGGACACTTTTGACTGTAAAAGAATGCAGCAGCGTTGCAGTTCTACCATACCCCATTCAAAAGGCACTTAGATATTTTGTCTTGCCCATTCACCCCCTGATTGGCACACATAAACAATCCATGTCTCAGTTGTCTCGAGGCCTAAACATCCTTCTTTAACATGTCTCCTCCCCTTCATCTACACTGATTGAAATGACATCAATAAGGGATCGTAGCTTTCACCAGAATTCACCTGGTCAGTCTATTTCATGGAAAGAGTAGCTGTCCCTAACGTTTTGCACACTCTGTGTATATTATCCATGATCAGCAACGACTGAAACATAGGCTATTACAGTTCTTCAGGTCCCGTTGATAGGATAGTCTCGAACGGAGCTCATCCAGTTTGTTCTCCAGTGATTGTACGTTAGCCAATAGAGCGGAGGGTAAAGGCGGTTTATTTACTCGCCAACGTAGTGTCGTCAGGGTGCCACACGTTGGCCTCTCTCGCGGCGTCTCTTTACCTGCATTGCGTTGATTGCTTTGTATACCTCCAATACCGTTCAATGGCCACCATAGCAACTCAATCCCTGCAACGACAGGATAAGGCTACAGTAGATAAGGAATGGTGCACTTGTGAAGACAACAACATGAAAGAAAAATAAAGAAAAAAATACCCGCTCCAAGACCAGCTCCAGCAGAGCCTTTCGGTCCTATTAGGAGTCAGTCGGAGAAAACCCAGGTAATCCTCAAGAGGTCTAAAAGCTAATGTATTTCTTAGTCAATCAAAACACAAGATTGTGCATAACCACAGTGGCGATGTGATGGGGGGGGGTTACTGTTTTGCTTGCTTATTTGTTTGCTAGTTTGTTGATAAATTGAATGTGGCAACATAACTTGTGTGGGTGGTGACATAATATCCACTCCTGCTGGTAAGAGTATCCTCAGTGGACCTCCCCTGCAGTCAGTCAGTTAGTCTGTGTGGAACAATGCTCATCACTGTGCCAGACAAACACCTGCAGACCCTGGAACCTACCCTCACCAGTAACCCTCTTCGGGCTCCAGACTAGCACACACTGGTGGGCTGAGATTGGCAGATCACATTTAGTGATTTTACTTTCTTGGCAGGACCAATTTCACAGTCATTGCCAGTGGCAGCTCAAACAATGGTTCCCTATGGAGAGAAAGACTCTTGGGTCTGTTGAGTGACACAATAGCAAAAGACAGTGGATGTCTGTGTGCTCCCTGAGCAGTATGTGTTCGAGCAGGGGTCCCCAATTACATTCAGCAGTCAGACGATTTTTCCTTGAGCGGACGGTCCAGGGGCCGGAACATAGTTATAAATAATTTGTACACTGCAAATTTGACGCAAGAATCCGAAACAGATATAGTATTTGACAAAAATAATACAAATTCAAACCTTGATTCCATTTAGGATATGATCACATATGTCTCTATATTTATGCGTGGGAATACTTGGGAACAGATTTCCTAAATGAACATAACTTTGAGCTCATTTCCTGGTAATGTTACGGCAGTGGAGGCTGCTGAGGGGAGGACGGCTCATAATAATGACTGGAATGGAGTCAATGGAATGGTATCAACCGCATGGAAACCACGTGTTTGATGTGTTTAGTACCATTCCATTGAATCCATTCCAGTCTGTTAAAACATGGGCCACTTACAAGTGGCAGGAAAAAGTATGTGAACCCTTTGGAATACCTGGATTTCTGCATAAATTGGTCATACAATTTGATCTGATCTTCATCTAAGTCGCAACAATGGACAAACACTGTCTGCTTAAACTAATAACGCACAAACAATTACACGTTTTCATGTCTTTATTGATAACACCGCGTAAACATTCACAGTGTAGGGTGGGAAAAGTATGTGAACCCTTGGATTTAATAACTGGTTGACCCTCCTTTGGCAGCAATAACCTCCAACCAAACGTTTTCTGTATTTGCGGATCAGACCTGCATAATGGCCAGGAGGAATTTTGGACCATTCATCTTTACAAAACTGTTTCAGTTCAGCAATATTCTTAGGATGTCTGGTGTGAACCGCTCTCCAAGTCATGCAACAGCATTTTAAATCAGGTTGAGGTCAGGACTCTGACTGGGTCACTCCAGAAGGCATATTTTCATCTGTTGAAGCCATTCTGTTTATGATTTACTTCTGTGTTTTGGGTCGTTGTCCTGTTGCATCACCCAAATTCTGTTGAGCTTCAATTGGCAGACAGATAGCCTTACATTCTCCTGCAAAATGTCTTGATAAACTTGGGAATTCATTTTTCTGTGGATGATAGCAAGCTGTCCAGGCCCTGAGGCAGGAAAGCAGTCCCAAACCATGACGCTCCCTCCACCATACTTTACAGTTGGGATGAGGTTTTGATGTTTGTGTGCTGTGCCTTATTTGCCTCCACACAGTGTGTTGTGTGTTCCTTCCAAACAACTCAACTTTAGTTTAATCTGTCCACAGAATATTTGGCCAGAAGCGCTGTGGAACATCCAGGTGCTATTTTGCGAACTTCAGACGTGCAGCAATGTTTTTCTGAGGTGTCCTCCCATGAAGACCATTCTTGTTTAGTGTTTTACATATTGTAGACTCATCAACAGAGATGTTAACATGTTCCAGAGATTTCTGTAGGTCTTTAGCTGACACTCTAGGATTCTTCTTAACCGCATAGAGAATTCTGCACTGTGCTCTTGCAGTCATCTTTGCAGGACGGCCACTCCTAGGGAGAGTAACAACAGTGCTGAACTTTCTCCATTTATAGACAATTTATCTTAACATGGACTGATGAACATCAATGCTTTTAGAGATACTTTTGTAACCCTTTCCAGCTTTATGCAAGTCAACAATTATTAATCTTAGGTCTTCTGATATCTCTTTTGTTCGAGGCATGGTTTACATCAGGCAATGCTTCTTGTGAACAGCAAACTCACATTTTGTGAGTATTTTTTATAGGGCAGGGCAGCTCTAACCAACATCTCTAATCTTCATTGATTGGACTCCTGGTTAGCTGACTCCTGACTCCAATTAGCTTTTGGAGAAGTCATTAGCCTAGGGGTTCACATACTTTTTCCAACCTACACTGTGAATGTTTACATGATGTATTCAATATCGACAAGAAAAAGTTCAACTGTGTTTGTCTAATAATTTGTGTGTTATTAGTTTATGCACACTGTGTTTGTCTATTGCTGTGACTAAGATGAAGATCAGATCAAATGTTATGACTAATTTATGCAGAAATCCAGGTAATTCCAAAGGGTTCACATACTTCTTCTTGCCACTATATTTGTGAACCTTGTGTTAGAGTAACCAAATAGAACAAATTATAAACACAACATGCAACGATTTCAAAGATTTTACTGAGTTACAGTTCATATAAGGAAATCAGTCAATTTAAATACATTCATTAGGCCCTAATCTATGGAGTTCACATGACTGGGAACACAGATATGCATCGGTTTGTCATAGATACCTTTAAAAAAAGTATCGGTGTGGATCAGAAAACCAGTCAGTATCTGGTGTGACCACCATTTGCCACATGCAGCGCAACACATCTCCTTCTCATAGAGTTGATCAGGCTTTGGATTGTGGCCTGCGGAATGTTGTCCCACTCCTCTTCAATGGCTGTGCGAAGTTGCTGGATATTGGTGGGAACTGGAACACGCTGTCGTACATTCGATCCAGAGCATCACAAACATGCTCAATGACTGTCTGTTGAATATGCAGGCCAAGGAAGAACAAGGAAATTTTCAGAATCCAGGAATTGTGTTCAGATCCTTGCCTGCATTTTAACAAAGCAAATTTGAGGAAAACGCTGCCGAAGTTCTATCAACACATTGCCTCTAGTACTTGCTGGACAAAAACACTTGACCAATGTTACTCCCCCTTCCGGGATGGCTACAAGGCCCTCCCCAGACCTCCCTTCGGCAAATCAGATTACTACTCCATTTTGCTCCTCCCTTCCTATAGGCAGATGTTTTTTTTGTGTGCCTGTGCTAAGGTCTATTTAACACTGTTCTGACCAATCGGACCAATTGATGCTTCAAAATTGTTTTAATCACACGGACTGGGATATGTTCTGGGCAGCCTCTGAGAATAACATTAACATGGTGACTGAGTTAATCAGGAAGTGTGTAGAGGATGTTGTTCCCAGTGTGACTATTAAAATACACCCAAACCAAAGAACGTGGATAGATGGCAGCATTTGCGCAAAATTGAAAGCGCAACATCCCGGCTGGCCAAACCCTCCCCTAACCCAGACAATGATGGGCCAATTGTGCGCAGTCTCATGGGTCTCCCAGTAGCGGCCGGCTGCGACACAGCCTGGATTCGAACCCGGATCTGTAGTGACGCCTCTAGCACTGCGATGCAGTGCCTTAGACTGCTGCGCCACTCTGGAGGCCTAAATATCTTATTCGCCTGCTTTGATGATTACACAGTGCCATTGAAGCGGCCCGCTCCCAAGGACTGTGGGTCCCATTCTCCGTGGCCGACGTGAGTAGGGCATTTAAGTGTGTTAACCCTCGCAAGGCTACCGCCCAGACAGCATCCCTTGTCGCGTCCTCAGAGCATGGGCAGACCAGCTGGCTGGAGTGTTTACTGACATATTCAATCTCTTCCTATGCCAGTCTGCTGTCCCCATTTGCTTCAAGATGTCCACCATCGTTCCTGCACCCAAGAAAGCAAAGGAAACTGAACTAAATGAGTATCATCCCGTAGCACTCACTTCTGCCTTCATGAAGTGCTTTGAGGATCATATGACCTCTACCTTACCTGACACCCTAGACCCACTTCAATTTGTATACCACCCCAATAGATCCACAGATGATGCAATCACCATCGCACTGCACACTGCCCTATCCCATCTGGACAAGAGGACTATGTAAGAATGCTGTTCATTGACTAAAGTTCAGCCTTCAACATCATAGTACCCTCCAAGCTCATCATTAAGCTTGATGGCCCTGGGTCTGAACCCCGCCCTGTGCAACTGGGTCCTGGACTTCCTAATGGGCCGCCCCCAGGTGGTGAAGGTAGGAAACAACACCTCCACTTCGCTGATCCTCAACACAGGGGCCCCACAAGGGTGTGTGCTCAGCCCCCTCCTGTACTCCCTGTTCACCAATGACAGCGTGGCCACGCACACCTCCAACTCAATCATCAAGTTTGCAGACGACACAACAGTAGTAGGCCTAATTACGAACAATGACGAGACAGCCTACAGGGAGGAGGTGAGGGCCCTGGCAGAGTGGTTGTCAGGAAAATAACCTCTCACTCAATGTCAACAAAATGAAGGAGCTGATCGTGGATTTCAGGAAACAGCAGAGGGAGCACTCTCCTATCCAAATCGACGGGACCACAGTGGAGAAGTTGAAAAACTTCAAGTTCCTCGGCGTACACATCACTGACTATCTGAAATGGTCCACCCAAACAGACGGTGTGGTGAAGAAGGCGCAACAGTGTGGGGTGGTGGCAAGGTGGTGAAGAAGGCACTGCCTGCCCTGCAGGACACCTACAGCACCCAATGTCACAGGAAGGCCAAAGAAAATCATCAAGGACATCAACCACTCGAGCCACGGCCTGTTCACCCCGCTATCATCCAGAAGGCGAGGTCAGTACACATGCATCAAAGCTGGGACCGAGAGACTGAAAAACAGCTTCTATCTCAAGGCCATCAGACTGTTAAATAGCCATCACTAGCCCGGCTTCCAGCCGGTTACTCAACCCTGCACCTTAGAGGCTGCTGCCACATATACATAGACATGGAATCACTGGTCACTTTAATAATGGAACACTAGTCACTTTAGTAATGTTTACATTCTGTTTTACTCATTTCATATGTATATACTGTACTCTATTCTACTGTATTTAAGTCAATGCCACTCCGACATTGCTCATCCTAATATTTATATATTTCTTAATTCCATTCTTTTACTTTTAGATGTGTGTAATGTTGTGAATCGTTAGATACTACTGCACTGTTGGAGCTAAGAACACAAGCATTTCGCTACACCCGCAATAACATCTGCTAAATATGTGCATATGGCCAATAAAATTAGATTTGATCATTCTGAAACATGTGGTGATGCCGGCGGATGAATGGCACAACAATGGGCCTCAGGGTCTCGACAAGGTATCTCTGTGCATTCAAATTAACATTGATAAAATACAATCGTGTTTGTTGTCCGTAGCTTATGCCTGCCCATACCATAACCCCACCGCCGTCATGGGGCACTCTGTTCACAACTGTGACATCAGCGAATCACTTGCCCACACATCGCCATACACGCCATTGTCTGCCATCTGCCAGGTACAGTTGAAATCGGGATTCATCGGTGAAGAGCACACTTCTCCAGCGTGCCAATGACCATCAAAGGTGAGCATTTTCCCACTGAAGTCTTACAACCCCGAACTGGAGTCAGGTCAAGACCCTGGTGAGGATGATGAGCACGCAAATGAGCTTCCCTGAGACGGTTTTTGACAGTTTGTGCAGAAATTCTTCTGTTCCACAGTTTCATCAGCTGTCCGGGTGGCTGGTCTCAGACGATCCTGCAAGTCAAGAAGCCGAATGTGGAGGTCCTGGGCTGGTGTGGTTACATGTGGTCTGCGGTTGTGAGGCCGGCTGGATGTACTGCCAAATGATCTAAAATGACGTTGGAGGCGGCTTATGGAAGAGAAACTCTCTTGCAACAGCTTACATTTACATTTGAGTCATTTAGCAGACACTCTTATCCAGAGCGACTTACAGTAGTGAGTGCATGCATTTTCATACTTTTTCCCAATACTGGTCCCCCGTGGGAATCAAAACCACAACCCTGGTGTTGCAAGTGCCATGTTTTACCAACTGAGCCACACTGAGCCACACCTTTCTGCAGTCTCAAAACATCTGTGGCATTGTGTTGTGTGACAAAAATGCACATTTTAAAGTGGCAGAGGTGCACCTGTGTAATGATCATGCTGTCTAATCAGCTTCTTGATTTGCAACACCTGTCAGGTGGATGGATTATCTTGGCAATGGAAAAATGCTCACTAATAGGGAGTAAACAAATGTGTGCAACATTTGAAAGAAAGAAGCTTTTTGAGCATATGGACAATTTCTGGGCTCTTTTATTTCAGCTCATGAAACACAGGACCAACACTTTACATGTTGCGTTTATATTGTTGTTCAGTCTAATATAGAAACACCTGAGTGGGGACGCAATAAACTGGAAGCATCTGGTTTTCAGGCTTTTCCTCTTCTCTGCTTTGCCCCTGAAAACTGGATGCTTGCTGTTTCTACCTCGTTGAGGGTAGTGAAAATAGAGCTCTCTGGCTACGCACGCCAGTGGTGGGTTTGATGTTGAAATGAGAATGCAGAAAATATATTATGATGCTATTTTTCTTCCACTGGTCCTAGGGTCCCTGTTAAAGTCAACGACATCATGAACTTTACCCAGTACCAGGATTTTTTGGCCCAAAACATTGGATATTCTAGCAAGACAATAACTCCAAGCACATATCAAGGATCTGGAAAGATTCTGTACAGAGGAATTGTCTCCAACTCATAAAACATTTTAGATAAAGGCTTATTGCCATTATACTTGCAAGGTGAGGTATGGAAAGGTATTGAAAACAGGGGTGTCAATCATTTTTACACCTACCCTGAGAAAACAAAGTACCAATGAACAATAAAGTTACATTGTATTCGGGTCTATTCTACTGTATTTCACATGACTGTAACTTCTTTAAGATATTGTTTTTCAACTCAAAAGATTATAATAAGAGGTAATCACAACTTCCAACCCTTAATAATGGCATTACAACAGGTAAAGCAAAAGAACACCTATGGAGTCCGCACAGGTTCACATTTACAATGAGATAATTTGTTCATAAAAAGCAGGTGCTGCTGTAGTTCAGTAGTCTTACATTTCAGTAGGTTTCAGTAAATCAAACAAATTGTGATTGCAACTATACCATAAACTTTGTGAAATTGTACATACCATCAAGTGGGATACCAACAAAAGGTCAACAGAATAGAGCAAATACACAGAAATATAATTTATTCTATATACAGTAGAATTTATTATATTTCTGCCCTCGCAAATACATGACATTTTCACAAGCAAATAGGTATATTTCTGCCCTCGCAAATAAAAAGGAATTATCATATTTTCAATGCAATGAAGGGTATTTATGCCGGTATATAATTTAATCAACAACAGATCCATTCTTAATTGCTGTAGTCCACCATCCATTATTATATATATTTTTTTGTACAAGTGCCCACAATGTTCTTATATTGAAGAACATTGATTATATGCACGTCACATTAAAGTTTGCCAACAGTAACCTACCTTTACAACATCAACTATAAAGTAAGAACAGTTTAATACATAGCTAAACAAACATGGTACATAAAATAGAGTAAAATATATAGAGTAGATAAAGATACTGTACCTTCAAGTAGAGATGCTGCCTCTTGTCGAAAGACTGGCGCTGAGATGCAGTGCACCTGTAGCAGTCCAGTGGCAGCATTATACATACAGAAAACTGCGTACGTACCATGAGTGCACCAATACCGACAGCGGATACCCGGTTGAAATATAATATTAATATTCTAGGGATTGAGGCCAATTATTATAATGCATGCAATGTAAATTCAAAACCACTATAATCTAAGCATAGAATTGATTTGATTTCAACTAACTATAGAATTAACCTATGTAGGCTATTTGGCTATACAAAGCTGACGTGAAGACAATTAAACTATATCGACTATAAACTTTATTATTATAATAATAACGAAATTATCATTTTTCCAGCTACAAACTTATTTTTAGCTAAATTGTGAGAATGCGTTCCATTAAAACCGCCAGGTTTGTCTCCTCTATGATTCCGTAGTATTGGATTCCATAGAGACGGGCAAGCATATTTTTTGTTGTTGCCAGATAGCTAACAAGCTACACCTCATAGAAGAAGCGAACCAATCTAACACCCAAGATAAGGTAAATCGTGTTTAAACTTCCTTGCTAAGGTATTGTGTGCAACTTTTAAGAACATTATGCAGCAAATATATCAACTAGGTGTATTGCTCGAAGTGTATAGTTAATGTAAATAGTTACATTACGGGCTGTCGTGTTTCTGATTTGGCTCATGTTAACGTAGTTGGCTAGCTAAAGTAACGTTAGTGATGATGCCACCACAGTTGAATCGTTGACTTTGGAAGCATAACGCCGTATCTGATTTTTCTTAAATCTCTCAGGATCCAGAAGACTTCCTTGTGTGATTGAGTGCCACAACACGAACAAACGATGTCCTTTAGAGACTTACGAAGTAAGTAACGTTAGCTAGCAATTACCACAGGCAGAAGAGGAGTTATAAATATCTTCGCTATTAATGTCTGTAATAGAGAGTAATAGTAATGGCGTCTTTTTGTAGGCACTAATAACGCGGATGCCCGCCGTGGCTCGTTAGTTAATGCCATAGGGAATTTAATGGGGGTATGAGATTTTCGGCTTTAATAAGGTCTGGTAAACAAAGGCTTAAGAAATCTTATACGTTTAGTTCTAATGGATAATCGTCATCACCTAAAGTCACTTTTTGTGAATTTTGAAGCTTTTGTGTAGCTACGTTAATACGTGAAAACAAAGCACATCTTTTCTAGAAGCAAGTCGAAGTCTACGCCCCTTCGTCGGTCATTGGTCAACATTAGGGATTCTTCAATTGAATGTTTGTCATTCAATTATGACAACATCGAGTTGTTTTCATGTATTTTTTTCCACTTGAGAAATACTATGAAAAAAAAAATAGATGTAAAATTGCGCGACTAAGATCTCTACGGCAAAAACGTCAAATTGAATTAAAGATTTCATAAATTATCTTTGATTAAGTCTGACTATTTTGAGGAACGGTGTATCAAGATGGACAAACAGTACTATTGTTGCTTCCCCCCCCTCGTTTTCCAGGTGAAGGTCTTTAATAAGGAAGTATGCATGCGCACTCGTTCGTCTAGCTGCCAGCCGAACCGAAGAATGCATGAGCCTTAAACCTGTGTTAACCTCAGCCCTTATTTTATCCATTGGTACCAATTATATGCTCATCCTGGCTTCTGGGCCTGAGTGACAGGCAGTTTACTTTGGGCACGTCAGTCAGGTGGAAATTGATTTTAAAAAATGACCCTAGCCTGAAGAAGATAACTACTTGAGTAAAAGTATTTGGTTTTAAATAAACTTAAGTATCAAAAGTAAATGTAATCGCTAACATGTACTTATATCAGGCAAAGCAGACGGACACATTTTGTAGTTTTTTTTTTGTGCCAGGCACGCTCCAACTCTCAGACATAATTTACAAACTTTAAAAAAAAAAAAAAAATATATATATATATATATATATATTCACCTTTTATTTTACCAGGTAGGCCAGTTGAGAACAAGTTATCATTTACAACTGCGAATTGGCCAAGATAAAGCAAAGCAGTGCGACACAAACAACAGTTACACATGGAATAAACAAACGTACAGTCAATAACACAATAGGAAAAAATCTATGTACAGTTTGTGCAAATGAGGCAAGATTAGGGAGGTAAGGCAATAAATAGGCCATGGTGGCAATGTAATTAGAATTCAGCAATTAAACACTGGAGTGATAGATGTGCAGAAGTTGAATGTGCAAGTGGAGAAACTGGGGTGCAAAGGAGCAAAATACAGATGGGCTATGTGCAGTGATCTGTGAGCTGCTCTGACAGCTGATGCTTAAAGTTATTGAGGGAGATATGAGTCTCCAGCTTCAGTGATTTTTGCAATTCGTACCAGTCATTGGCAGCAGAGAACTGTAAGGAAGGGTGGCCAAAGGAGGAATAGGCTTTGGGGTGACCAGTGAAATATACCTGCTGGAGCATTTGCTACGGGTGGGTTGTGCTATGGTGACCAGTGAGCTGAGATAAGGCGGGGCTTTACCTAGCAAAGACTTGGAGCCAGTGGGTTTGGCGACGAACATGAAGCTAGGGCCAGCCAACGAGAGCATACAGGTCGCAGTGGTGGGTAGTATATGGGGCTTTGGTGACAAAACAGATGGCACTGTGATAGACTGCATCCAATTTGCTGAGTAGAGTGTTGGAGGCTATTTTGTAAATTACATTGCCGAATTCAAGGATCGGTAGGATAGTTAGTTTTATGAGGGTATGTTTGGCAGCATGAGTGAAGGATGCTTTTTTGCGAAATAGTAAGCCGATTCTAGATTTAATTTTGGATTGGCTATGCTTAATGTGAGTTTGGAAGGAGAGTTTACAGTCTAACCAGACACCTAGGTATTTGTAATTGTCCACATATTCTAAGTCAGAACCGTCCTGAGTAGTGATGTTGGGCAGGTGCGGGCAGCGATCAGTTGAAGATCATGTATTTAGTTTTACTTGCATTTAAGAGCAGTTGGAGGCCACGGAAGGAGAGTTGTATGGCATTGAAGCCCGTCTGGAGGTTAGTTAACAGTGTCCAAAGAAGGGCCAGATGTATACAGAATGGTGTCGTCTGCGTAGAGGTGGATCAGAGAATCACCAGCAGCAAGAGCGACATCATTGATGTATACAGATAAAAGAGTTGGCCTGAGAATTGAACCCCGTGGGCACCCCCATAGAGACTGCCAGAGGTCCGGACAACAGGCCTTCCGGTTTGACACACTGAACTCTGTCTGAGAAGTCGTTGATAAAATAGGCGAGGCAGTCATTTGAGAAACCTAGGGTGTTGAGTCTGCCGATAAGAATGTTGTGATTGACAAAGTCGAAAGCCTTGGCCAGGTCGATGAATACGGCTGCACAGTATTGTCTTTTATCGATGGCGGTTATAATATCGTTTAGGACCTTGAGCGTGGCTGAGGTGCACCCATGACCAGCTCGGAAACAAGATTGCATAGCGGAGAAGGTACAGTGGGATTCAAAATGTTCGGTGATCTGTTTAACTGGACTTTCGAAAGACCTTAGAAACGCAGGGTAGGATAGATATAGGTCTGTAACAGTTTGGGTCTAGAGTGTCTCCCCCTTTTTAAGAGGGGGATGACTGCGACAGGTTTCCAATCTTTGGGGATCTCAGACTATACGAAAGAGAGGTTGAACAGGCTAGTAATAGGGGTTGCAACAATTGCGGCGGATAATTTTAGAAAGAGAGGGTCCAGATTGTCTAGCCCGGCTGATTTGTAGGGGTCCAGATTTTGCAACTCTTTCAGAACATCAGCTATCTGGATTTGGGTGAAGGAGAAATGCGGGAGGTTTGGGCAAGTTTCTGTGGGGGGTGCAGGGCTGTTGAAAGCAGCCAGGTGGAAAGCATGGCCAGCCGTAGAAAAATGCTTATTGAAATTCTCAATTATCGTGGATTTATCGGTGGTGACAGTGTTTCCTAGCCTCAGTGCAGTGGGCAGCTGGGAGGAGGTGCTCTTATTCTCCATGGACTTTACATTTTCCTTGAACTTTTTGGAGTTTGTGCTACTGGATCCAAATTTCTGTTTGGAAAAGCTAGCCTTTGCTTTCCTAACTGCCTGTGTATATTGGTTTCTAACTTCCCTGAAAAGTTCCATATTGCGGGGGCTATTCAATGCTAACACAGTACGCCACAGGTTATTTTTGTGCTGGCCAAGGGTTGTCAGGTCTGGAGTGAACCAAAGGCTAAATCTGTTCCTGGTTTTTAGCCTTTTTGAATGGGGCATGCTTATTTAAGAGGGTGAGGAAAGCACTTTTAAAAACATAACCAGGCATCCTCTACTGACGGAATGAGGTCAGTATCCTTCCAGGATACCCGGGCCAGTTCGATTAGAAAGGCCTGCTCCCTGAAGTGTTTTAGGGAGCGTTTGACAGTGATGAGGGGTGGTCGTTTGACCACAGACTCATTACGGACGCAGGCAATGAAGCAGTGATTGCTGAGATCCTGGTTGAAGACAGCAGAGATGTATTTAGAGGGCAGGTTGGTCAGTATGATATCTATGAGGGTGCCCGTGTTTACAGATTTGGGGTTGTACCTGGTAGGTTCATTGATAATATGTGTTTGGACACACACTAAGCATGTGTTTAGTGCGGCCCGCTGGGCACTTCAATCCGGGCATCGTGACATAAAAATGTTTGACTTTGTTTGTTTTTTTTTACAAATTTTCTTCTCCCCAGTTTCTTGGTATCTAATTGGTAGTTACAGTTTTGTCCAATCGCTGCAACTCCCGTACGGACTCTGGAGAGGTGAAGGTTGAGAGTAGAGGTCGACCGATTATGATTTTTCAACGCCGATACCGATTATTGGAGGACCAAAAAAGGCCGATACCGATTAATCGGCTGATTTAAATATTAAAAAAAAAAAAAAATATATATATATATATATACACACACACACAACAAAAAAAATATATATATACACACACACACACTTAAAAAAAAAAATATATATATAATATGTACGTACACATTTTTGTAATAATGACAATTGCAACAATACTGAATGAACACTTTTATTTTAACTTAATATAATACATATTATGGGATTTTGGATGGGTGTTCTTAAGGTGATTCCACAGGTTGATGGTACTTTTTGATTTAGCCGTTGCTGACCCCATGCTTACATCTTTATCACAAATAAGACACCTTGCTTTCCCTGGTGCCAATTCCATGTAATAGTCTCATACTGGTGCCCTGCTTTTCTCTGCCATCTGTAAAACACACACAGCTCTGAAGTGACAATGATACTGAAGAGTCTGCTTAGGAGACAAATACTCTCAACTGTTTGAATAAAAATAGTTTAAGTTGCTTGTGATGAATGTTGGAAACAAAAACTGTCATTTCTATATGCAGGAAATCCTATTTTAATAATGGACATGGTAAGAATTGACTACCAAAGTGCGAGTCATAATTCCCAGGACACCTTCTAGCAAAATCTGAAAAGCGGTTCCTTCATTCATTTATTCCATAGGATATTTTTAGATTCACTTAAAATAAGGTTTGTGTTTCGTGTAGGCTTACACCACCTTGCCAATTTTATAACTGTGTAGATATCCATAGGACAAGGTAACTGATCAATATTGGCTAAATATAAGTGAAGATAATTTTTTTTGTAGAGTGGATTTATGAAAATATTTTGACAAATGTTACCATATCCTAGTGAGATTTACACGGGTATCAAAACGCCGAGGTGGTTTAAGCAAGAAACACAGACCTTATTTGAAGTAGATCAAGACATTCTCTTATGGAAGACATGAACAGTAAAATAACGAAGGAACCCCTTTCAAGTTCAGCCGCAAGTTATTACAGGAATTATAACGCGTCGACTATTTCTCTCTAAACCATATACCTTTGACTATTACGAGCCTGCTGCTGTCTACCACCCCCTCAGTCAGACTGCTCTATCAAATATCAAATCATAGGCTTAACTATATTAAACACACAGAAATATGAGCCTTAGGTCAAATCTGGAAACTATCACCTCGAAAACGAAACATTTATTCCGTTCCGTATTTTATCTAACGGGTGGCATCCATGAGTCTAAATATTCCTGTTACATTGCACAACCTTCAATGTTATGTCATAATTACATACAATTCTGGCAAATTAGTTCGCAAAGAGCCAGGCGGCCCAAACTGTTGCATATACCCTGACTCTGTGTGCAATGAACGCAAGAGAAGTGACACAATTTCACCTGGTTAATATTGCCTGCTAACCTGGATTTCTTTTAGCTAAATATGCAGGTTTAAAAACATATACTTGTGTATTGATTTTAAGAAAGGCATTGATGTTTATGGTTAAGTACACATTGGAGCAACGACAGTCGTTGATTGATTGTTTTTTATAAGATAAGTTTAATGCTAGTTTGCAACTTACCTTGGCTTACTGCATTCGCGTAACAGGCAGGCTCCTCATGAGGCAGGTGGTTAGAGCGTTGGACTAGTTAACTGTACGGTTGCAAGATTGGGTCCCCCGAGCTGACAAGGTAAAACATCTGTCGTTCTGCCTTGTGCCTCGGCCCTAATTAATCGGTCAACATCTAGTTGAGAGCCTTGCGTCTTCCAACACATGGCCCAGCCAAACTGCACTGCTTCTTGACACAATGCACGCTTAACCCGGAAGCCAGTCGCACCAATGTGTCGGAGGAAACACTGTACACCTGGCGGCCGTGTCAGCGTGCATGCACCCGGCCCGCTGCAGGAGTCGCTAGAGCGCGATGGGACAAGGAAATCTCAGCCAAACCCTCTCTTACCCCAGATGACGCTGGGCCAATTGTGCGCCGTCTCATGGCGCTCCCAGTCACAGCCAGCTGTGACACAGCCTGGGATCGAACTCGGGTCTGTAGTGACCTTAGACCGCTGCGCCACTCGGAAGGCCCCAGCAAATTGATTTTAACTAACAATTGGTCATCCAAAAAATGCGGCCCTCAATTGAATTTCAAAATCCCGATTTGGCCCCTGAGCCAAAAAGTTTGCCCACCACTGGTTTAGTGAGTCCACCAGATCAGAGGCCGTAGGGATGACCTGGGATGATCTCTTGATAAGTGTGTGAATTAGATAATTTTCCTGTCCTGCTAAGCATTCATATTGTTACTTATCCTCTGGCTCTTTTGCACCCCAGTATCTCTACTTGCATATCATCATCTGCACATTTATCACTCCAGTGTTAATGCTAAATTGTAATGATTTCGCCTCCCATGGCCTCTTTATTGCCTTAACTCCCTACTCTTCTACATTTGCCCACACTGCACATAGATGTTTCTATTGTGTTATTGACTGTACGTTTGTTTATGTGTAACTCTGTGTTATTGTTTTTGTCGCACTGCTTTGCTTCATCTTGGCCAGGTTGCAGTTGTAAATGAGAACTTGTTCTCAACTGGTTAAATAAAGTTGAAATACAATTTTTTTTACATTTTTTTTTTTAAATAAACAAATTCAAAAGGACACCCAAAAGGTACATTTGGGTGTCAGGGAGAATTTATGTAATAAAAAGTACATACTTTTACTTAATTCCTAAAGAAAAGTAAAAGTTGTCAAAAATGTTAATAGTAAAGAGACCCCAAAAAACTACTTAAGTAAAAATACTTTAAAGTAGTACTTAAGTACTTTACACCACTGCTAATTTCTGTTTTTTAAGACGACAAGCTGGCGAGCTCTATAGAACAGGGGTTCCCAAACTTTTTCATTCAGGCCCCCTTCCAGCATTGGGGAACATATTGCGCCCTTGCCATGTCTATTTCTATTGGCACAAGCACTGTTCATGACACAAACTGTTCACAACCCTCTTGTTGGCTGAGCGAACATTCTGCAGGTTCAAAGCTTGTTTCCTACAATTCTACACATTTTGTTAAGGGGGCAGAGAAAATGTTCCTATTTTAAAGCAAATTTTCTTGTAATTCTCTGCATTTTGCCAGGTCTAATGTGTATTCATTAGAGTGTTATAAATAAAGGTATGCAATGACTGACATGACAAGAGAAACTGAATATGCATTACCCGATTTCAAAAGTGCACCTTGTGCATTGTACTATTACAACTTTCAAGAGTAAGTTGAAAGCCAAACTGAGTTTCTTAAAAAAAATATATATATACAGTACCAGTCGAAAGTTGGGACACACCTACTCATTCAAGGGTTTTTCTTTATTTTGACTATTTTCTACATTATAGAATAATAGTGAATATATCAATACTATGAAATAACAGATATGCAATCATGTAAACTCAGCAAAATAAGAAACGTCCTCTCACTGTCAACTGCGTTTATTTTCTGCAATCTTAACATGCGTAAATATTTGTATGAACATATCAAGACTCAACAACTGAGACAAACTGAACAAATTCCACAGACATGTGACTAACAGACCTGGAATAATGTGTCCCTGAACAAAGGGTGGTCAAAATCAAAAGTAAGTCAGTATCTGGTGTGGCCACCAGGTAGAATTAACTACTGCAGTGCATCTCCTCCTCATGGACTGCACCAGATTTGCCAGTTCTTGCTGTGAGATGTTACCCCACACTTCCACTAAGGCAACTGCAAGTTCCCGGACATTTCTTGGGGGATTGGCCCTAGCCCTCACCCTCCGATCCAACAGGTCCCAGACGTGCTCAATGGGATTGAGTTCCGGGCTCTTCGCTTTCCATTGCAGAACACTGACATTCCTGTCTCGCAGGAAATCACGCACAGAACGCACAGTATGGTTGGTGGCATTGTCATGCTGGAGGGTCATGTCAGGATGAGCCTGCAGGAAGGGTACCACATGAGGGAGGAGGATGTCTTCCCTGTAACGCACAGCGTTGAGATTGCCTGCAATGACAACAAGCTCAGTCCGATGATGCTGTGACACACCGCCCCAGACTATGACGGACCCTCCACCTCCAAATCCATCCCGCTCCAGAGTACATGCCTCGGTGTAACGCTCATTCCTTCGACAATAAACACAAATATTTTGCCCTGGCCACATCTACAGTCCTCATGCCTCATCGCAGCATGTCTAAGGCATGTTCACGCAGATTAGCAGGGACCCTGGGCATCTTTCTTTTGATGTTTTTCAGAGTCAGTAGAAAGGTGTCTGTAGTGTCCTAAGTTTTCATAACTGTGACCTTAATTGCCTACCATCTGTGACCGTACCATAGATGCATGTTCATTAATTGGTTATGGTTCATTGAACAAGCATGGGAAACAGTGTTTAAATCCTTTACAATGAAGATGTGTGAAGTTATATGGATTTTTCGAATTGTCTTTCAAAGACCGGGTCCTGAAAAAGGGACATTTCTTTTATTGCTGAGTTTATTTGTGCTGCAATCTGAAGTTTATTTAACTCTAATGAATTTATCCTCTACAACAGAGTTAACTCTGGGTCTTCCTTTCCTGTGGTGGTCCTCACGAGAGCCAGTTTCATCAAAGCGCTTGATGGTTTTTGCGACTTTTCCAGAAGCTACTCCTGTGTTTTCTTGGCTGTGTGCTTAGGGTTGTTGTCCTGTTGAAATATGAGCCTTTGTCCCAATCTGAGGTCCTTAGCGCTCTGGAGCAGGTTTTCATCAAGGATCTCTCTGTACTTTGCTCTGTTCGTCTTTCCCTCGATCCTGACTAGTCTCCCAGTCCGTGCTGCTGCAAAACATCCCCACAGCATGATGCTGCCACCACCATTCTAGACCGTAGGGATGGTGCCAGGTTTCTTCCAGATGTGACACTTGGCATTTATGCGAAAGAGTTCAATTTTAGTTTCATCAGACCAGAGAATATTGTTTTTCATGGTCTGAGTCCTTTAGGTGCCTTTTGGCAAGCTCCAAGCTGGCTGTCATGTGTCTTACTGAGGAGTGGCTTCCGTCTGGCCACTCTACCATACAGACCTGATTAGTGGAGTGCTGCAGAGATGGTTGTCCTTCTGGAAGGTTTTTCCATCTTCACAGAGGAGCTCTGTCAGAGTGACCATCAGGTTCTTAGTCACCTCCCTGACCAAGGCCCTTCTCCCCAATGGCTCAGTTTGGCTGGTCGGCCAGCTCTAGGAAAAGTCTTGGTGGTTCAAACTTCTTCCATTTAAGAATGTTGGAGGCCACTGTTTTCTTGGAGGCCTTTTTTTGGTACCCTTCCCCAGATCTGTGCCTCGACACAATCCTGTCTCGGCGCTCTACGGACAATTCCTTGAACCTTTTTTTTTCTCGGACATGCACTGTCAACTGTTGGATCTTTTATATAGACTGTTATGCGCCTTTCCAAATCATGTCCAATCAATTGAATTTATCACAGGTGTATTCCAATCAAGTTGGATATACATCTTAGGGATGATCAATGGAAACACGATTTACTTGAGCTCAATTTTGAGTCTCAAAGCACAGGGTCTAAATACTTAACTTATTTAAATAAGTTATCTGTTTTAAATTTAATACATTTGCAAAAGAAATTAGAAAACAATTTTCACTTTGTCATTGTGGAGTATTGTGTGTAGATTGATGAGGTACACATGAAATGTAATACATTTTGCAGTAAGGCTGTAACCTAACAAAATGTGGAAGAAGTCAAGGGGTCTGCATACATTTCGAATGCACCGTATTTGTATCATACCTTAGATCTTTGAGGTTTGTCTTTTACAAGAGCACAAAAGGCACATGTAGCGACAGCGAATTGTCCCAGCTCCATCGATTTCCATACAATATCGATGTGAGTGATTGAATTTGCGCTCACTATTGATTACAGTGGAACAAGCTTCGAGTGGACGCTTGGCAAACGTTGGCGTGTGTACAGTTTACAAGGTACAAATTTAGCAAAATACAAGTAATCTGTGCCTAAAGTCTGCACCCCTTTAACTTTTTTTTTTCACAAAGTGAAAAGAAAGCAGGTTGTTTTTAGAAAATCCACCCCAAATCATCCATTCTGTTTGCAACAAGGCTGTTAAAGTAATACTGCAAGACAACACAGCAAATAAATGTACTCTCTGGCCTAAATTTAAAAACTACAGGGTTGGGTCAAATCCAATACATCACAGTGAAACCTTCTCTTTTTTCAAGTATTGTGTTAGCAGAATCATGTTATGGGTATGCTTGTCATCAGTAGGGACTGGGGAGTTTGTCAGGATCAAAATAAATATGAAAGGAGCAAAGCCCAGGTAAAAAGTTAGAGGAAACCCCACCTCAGTCTTCTGAAAACCTAGCCCTGGGATAGGTTCAAGAATTACACAAATTTGAATGCCAAAGACACCAGCATGGCTTTCCAAGGAGTGTTGAGTGTTCCTGAGTGGTCGAGACTTAAATTTGTTTGAAAATCAGAGAAGAGGTTTGAATATTGCTGTCCATCAATGATTCCCAACCAAATGTAATGAGCTTGACCAATTATGCCAAAAACAGGTCAAGTAGTACCTGAAGTACTCACCCATCACCCATAGACACAAACAAACATTATCAGGAATACCTCTTTACCATCTAAGTTAGTTAACTAGCAAGCTAGACTGATGGTTTATAAAAGCCAAAGGATGATCAACTTGTTTTAATGACTAATATCTAGTGTAGCCATCTAGCCAGGTTAATGTTGCTATCTAGCTAGCAACCATGAGCTAGCTAGATAACAATTATTGTGTAAACTTAAACTACCTAACACAGTTCACAGAATTGTCCATTTTAAACAGATTTCAGTAACACAAGATAGTTAATCCAGAGATTCTTACGTTTGCAGTCTTGTCAAGATCGTCATGGCCCATGTTTGTGACATGACGTTTGCGACAGGAATGTATAGACTAGCCACATTAGCGGCTAATTAGCTTTTTTTTAAAAAATAGGGTAAAATTGAGGCAAATGTTTTGATAAAATTCACCTTGTCAGAGAAAGATTTACATGGTTATCAAAATGTCAAATTAGGCTAAGCCTACAACACAGACCTTATTTGAAGTGGTTGTGAAATCCCCGAAGGGAAACATTTTATGGGGGGGGAAACTATTGGAACCATTTCTGTGTTTGAACACTAGGTTTTATGGGTATTATGACTCATACTGTGATACTCTAACATTAGGTAACGTTAGCTACGTGATGAAAACAAGATGTTTATCCTAAGGTTTGCAATACAGGGTGGCTATCTGACAAAGTAATCTAGCTTTCTTGCTATTTATGGTAGCAGATAGGTTAAAAAAAACTAGTGTCATGATGCCTGGACCAATAGTTATCTTTTTCTACTGGTTTCCAACTTATTGTGTATCAGCCAGCAGAAAGTAGTTAGTGGGATCTCATTATAATGCAAATAACCATCTCTTGACAGATTTCACAGAAATGATGCGGGCTCTGGGCTATCCTCGCTTGATATCCATGGAGAACTTCAGGACCCCCAACTTTACCCTGGTGGCAGAAATTCTCATTTGGCTTGTGAAAAGGTGATAAATGGGCGAAGTCTGACAAATGCAGTGGCTAGTCTTCTGACAAATGCACACGATACAGCACACTGCTGCAATGATTGTTATTGTATCGTACGTTTCTGTCGTTCCAACAGATATGAACCGCAAATGGACATACCGAGTGACGTGGACACGGAGACAGACAGGATTTTCTTCATAAAGGCAGTGGCCCAATTTATGGTAAAGATGCATTGTCATTTGTTTAAGGCAGAGGCTGCGCCCGCATCTCGCCTCCCTGGATCCCTTTTCCCCAGAGCTAAAGTCCCGTCAGCCTTGGTCTTACTTTGTTAATTGGGCACCATTCGCCAGGGTACAGTAGAGCAGAGACCGTGTGTCAAGTATATGCACCGAAGCTTAGGGACCTTTAGCTGTCGGGAAGAGGGGTCCAGAGAAGTTGAATTCACAGCCACTCCTTTTGTTTCATTTATTTGTCTGTTTGTCAATATTTAGCTTATTTTGAGACCTCCCATATTTGTCTATCGTATATCTTATTATTTTGTAGTAACTGTTCTACAAGGCCACTTTAATTTTAAGCGCTATCGTCTTTCGAAAAAAGGGAATGTGTAGTTTACGAGGCAAACAGGTTTTTAAGAGGGGAACTCAAAATGTGTTTTCACCTGATTCCAGGCAACAAAGGCTCACATCAAGGTGAACACAAAGCGTCTGTACCAGGCTGATGGCTACGCTGTGAAAGAGATGTTGAAGATCACCTCAGTGCTGTACAGTGCCATGAAGACCAAGGAGATGGCCTCAGGGGACAAAGTGGAGGAGGACAATAGCAAATTCAAGTTTGACTTAGGTTCCAAGGTGAGAATGACACGGTAACATGTACATGTTGCCAACTCCCATGTAGGCCTACCTCCAAATATGCTAGCTCCATGTACCTTCTATGTAACAAAAAAAATCTACCAAATGAGAAAAGATCTGCAAGAAATTGTTATTTTTAGGAAGAAATGTAGAGGAGGTCCAAAATGGTTGACCGGTACTGTAGGTTTCTAAGGTTCTGCTGAAAGATTCTGTTTAGCCCATAGATATGACTTGGTTAATATTAGCAGGGGACCCCTGACATAGCAAAGACTGCATGGGGTTTCTCTGTTGGTGTTACAGGGTTATTGGTATTGTAATATATTCAGCCCCACAGACAAGGAGATAATCCCAGCCCTGTCTGTGAAGACAGTTCAGACCTGTTGAGGGTTCGACCACAGATGTGACAAATGGACAATTTTGCTTAAGGTTTAAACAGATGTTTAAAACGGTAAGATAAAGTCATAAAATTCCAATACAATTCACAATGCAAAATAATGGTCTTATTATGACCGCTAGGGCCAGGCATTGAAGTTAAAAGTATATCTACCGCAGTCATATACCCTTGAAAGTGCCTCGGTTACGGCGTTTTTGTTTGTCTGTAAGAGTACACTACGGCTTTTTAACACTAAACCGCCTGGCTTTCAGCCTATAAGTACCCGCTAGAGAACGTTGCCGGGCGTCACCTTTAGCATATGCATCAGATGCATATCCACCCACAATGTGTACAAACATAAGCACCAACTCTTGTTAAATAGTGCGTAAACCATTGTAAAGGATGAATTGCATGAAGAAATATTATTGGAAATAAATCCATGTAGAAATTTAGCCACAATAGTGTAAATCTACAAAGTCCTAGTGAAAAACATTGGCCTGGACTTTGTAGAATTACACTATTGTGGATAAATATTTGGATTTTGAGTTATTTGACAAAGGTAGGTATCATAGAAACTGCAGAAAATGCTCTTTGTAAAACGTTTTACTTGGAGGATTTGATAAAGTGATGCTCCCTTCCCTGCATCTGTCAATTCCATTTTGTGCCCATCTCTTCATGTATAATTTTACGACCCATAATATTGTCACTCATCAACTATTGTCAATTGGATCTTGTCCTTAGGCCAGCTCTTATTGTTTGTGAAATTAGTTTAGGTGTCGTTTTGATGCGCAGGCTGACTAGCATCGTTTGCTTCCCCTCGCTCATCAACTCGGATAGCGTCAAGGATATGTTTTTCAGTATTCTAAAAGTCTAGTGCAACACGTAGAATGTTTTAATTTCCCCTTACAATACATTTCGTAATAGTTATAGCAAATTAAACAGTCCTGTAACAGCTTCTTTTGACAAAGTAAAAGAGAATGATACAGTATTAACCCGCAAGCCACGCCTTCAAATGATTTGCTAAAATCATGAGCGCCAATGCTGATGTGTAGGCATAACACGAACTCGTCATCACACTATTGTTTTTATAAATTAAATCAACCTCTTCACCATCCTTGTCATTCAGTTAGGCCTAGTTTAATTGTGAAGTAACGTGCACAATTATCACCCATTCATTCTTATCTATAACCTTATTTTACCAGGTAAGTTGACTAACAACACATTCTCATTAACAGCAACAACCAGGGGAATAGTTACAGGGGGGGGATGAATAAGCCAATTGGATGATTAGGTGGCATGATTAGGGGTGTTAACACCCCTACTTTTACGATAAGTGCCATGGGATCTTTAGTGACCACAGCGAATCAGGACACCCGTTTAACTTCCCATCTGAAAGATGGCACCCTATACAGGGTAATGTTCCAAATCACTGCCCTGGGGCATCGGGCTAATATTTTCTTAGACCAGAGGAAAGTGCCTCCTAATCCTTTTGGTCTCTCATCCAGGACCAACCCTGCTTAGCTTCAGAGGCAAGGATGCAGTGTGGTATGCTTCAGTGCAGAGAGAGAGAGCGAGAGACCGACAGAGACACGTGCCTGGCTGGGTACAAACATCCTACAGCTCATTGTCTTGCGGGTTAAGTTGTGAATAGTTGTGGGGTAAAAAGGCTCTAAATACTTTTCTGTTTGTGAGTTAAAAAATTCTGACATGAGCAATGAAAAATACAACCATTTAGGAAAAGTCAGGGAAGGACATTGCTTTTTTTGTGGTAGGAATCGTCCGCTAGGAATCGATTCCTAAGATTCAGTATTTTTGGAATGGAGGAGACTGATTTTAGTTGCTGTGCTTCCGAGAACACAAACACTCTGATCTTTTCATAGCGAGCTAGCAAGGGACGGAGAGAGACAGGAGGGGCGTGCTGGAATGTTGTATTTTGCAATTTCTTATCTTTCAATGTCTCGCAACTTGAGTAATGCAGGGCTTTATCATCAATTAATAGGCTAGGATATTTTACACGCAACAGACCGAAGACTGAACACACACTCGCATCATCAGCGAAGAGACAGAGCTGGCGAGCCAGTGATTTGAGTTTTGTGGAGGGGGGGGAAACCGTTGTTTTTCCATTACGGATTTTTCTTAACATTAAAGATCCCAATTTCGTTTAAAAGTTCACACCCCTAGGTTCGACCCTCCTAAATTGTTTGGGATTTGCAGTTTGACCACTTTGGGCATCTCTGTACACACTTGTAGATCAGAATCTTAGAAGAAATTACAAAATTATATATTTTACTAGACAATAATCACAGTTAATTATGACAAAGTATGCCATAACAATTTTGTTGATATTAGTGGCTCAGCTGTCTAAGGCACTGCATCTCAGTGCTAGAGGCGTCACTACAGACACCCTGGTTCGAATCCAGGCTGTATCACAACCGGCCGTGATTGGGAGTCCCATAGGGCAAATCACAATTGTCCCAGCATTGTCCAGGTTAGGAAAACCAGCCACGTCGTAGACACCAACGTCTTGCTTCCGGGTAAGCTAAACACCTGCCACTGACCAAAGATTGTGGGTTCTCCTTTTCCTTGGCCGATGTAAGACATTTAATCGTGTTCACCTTCGCAAGGTTGCCGGCCCAGACGGCATCCCTAGCGTGTCGTCGGAGCATGCGCAGATCAGCTAGCTGGTGTGTTTACGGACATATTCAATCTATCCCAGAGATGGCCACCATTGTTCCTGTACCGAAGAAAGCAAAGGTAACTGAACTAAATGACTATCGCCCCATAGCGCTCACTTCTGTCATCATTCTGGACTCCAAAAGCAACAAGCCCATCTCCAGAAACTCCTGTACCCCTATATAGGTCCTAGTGGGACATTTTAAGCATATACCTGATAACATTATTTTGCATGACCTGTATTCTCTTTTTCAGCTTTTTTCATAGCCCACTATACCATGCAGAGCAGGCAAAATCAAAATTACACTGAATCAAGGTTGAGACAAGCAGTTTCTTAACTTTGCTGTTAAAATATCTAGTGTTACGATATAAACCATTTCAATTTGTTTGCCATTTTAGAAAGTTTTAGCAGCAATCCGGTCTCCAGAAAGGGATTGATCTAGGGACACACCAAAATAAGTTACACTTGTTTTAGATTCATTCTCCTTGCCTGCACAGTTTACCTTTTTATTTTGTCAGCCCAAAACAATCTGTTTTGTTCCAAAAAAAAACTATTCAGTTTTTCCCAAATGTAGCGGCATTTTGTTCAGTCAACCAATCTCTAGCAAAATGCAATTCCTCTATGTAAACTGTATCCTTGACTGATATCAGTATGGCTGAATCATCAGCATAAAGCAGGAGTTTGCACTTTACTGTATCTGGCATATCATTAACATGTATAAGAAATAAGAGAGGCCCTAAAATTGATCCCTGCGATGCTCCACAGGATATTTCTTTGGCCTCTGACAGAACATCACCAACATTACGTACTTGGGTTCTGCTGGTCAGATAAGACCCAAACCAATTCACTGCTACATCATTTAGACCCATGCATTTCAGTTTCATCAGGAGAATATCATGGTCCAGTGTCAAAATCTTTCAGCAGGTCAAACATGATCAAACCTGTATAGCTCCCCTTCTCACTTTCCTGCCACAACAACTATCTAATACACACAAAAGTAAAGGAATAAGAATATATACACTACCGTTCAAAGTTTAGGGTCACTTAGAAATGTCCTTGTTTTTGAAAGAAAAGCAAATGTTTTTGTCCATTTAAAATAACATCAAATTGATCAGAAATACAGTGTAGCTATTGTTAATATTGTTAATGACTATTGTAGCTGGAAACGGCAGATTTTTTGATGGAATGTCTCCATAGGCGTACAGAGGCCCATTTATCAGCAACCATCACTCCTGTGTTCCAATGGCATGTTGTGTTAGCTGACCCAAGTTTATCATTTTAAAAGGCTTATTGATCATTAGAAAACCCTTTTACAATTATGTTAGCACAGCTGAAAACTGTTGTGCTTATTAAAGAAGCAATTGAATATCTGGAGCATCAGCATTTGTGGGTTTGATTACAGGCGCAAAATGGCAATAAACAAAGACCTTTCTTCTGAAACTCATCAGTCTATTCTTGTTCTGAGAAATGAAGGTTATTCCATGCGAGAAATTGCCAAGAAACTGAAGATCTCGTACAATGCTGTGTACTACTCCTTTCACAGCACAGCGCAAACTGGCTTTAACCAGAATAGAAAGAGGAGTGGGAGGCCCCGGTGCACAACTGCACAAGAGGACAAGTACATTTGTGTCTAGTTTGAGAAACAGACACCTCACAAGTCCTCAACTATCAGCTTCATTAAATAGTACCCGCAAAACACCAGTCTCAACGTCAACAGTGAAGAGGCGACTCTGGGATGCTGGCCTTCTAGGCAGAGTTGCAAAAAGCAAGCCATATCTCAGACTGGCCAATAAAAAGGAAAGATTGGCAAAATAACACAGACACTAGAAGCCAGCATCCCGGAGTCGCCTCTTCACTGTTGACGTTGAGACTAGTGTTTTTGTGGGTACTTTGTCCTCTGTTACCATGCACAGTTCAAACAAATAATTTGTGATACCTTTGCTATGGTTCAAGTTGTTAATGAAAGACTGGCCATCGTGTCCAGAGCAGGTCGGTAACAACAAAAATATATATATTTGCAGCCTTTGTCTGGTCATCGCATAAAACATCATCAATATCCAGGCCAACACTACAGGATTTGACCTTATGGAGAGTTTTTGAGACAATGTCCTTTAAAAATGTCCACAGTTTACGAGTCTTTACGAGTAAGTTGTAATTAATAGTGTCTATGTTATGTTTGGATTTGACCTTATCCAACATCACAGTTTTGTACATGAGACCAATTCAACTTTCCAAGTACTTCTACAAACGTTCCTTTGAGTATTGTTTCATAGACCGTACCTTCATGTAGTTATTACCTGGCTCAAGTAGTATTTTGGATTTCTTACGGGTACAGTAGGTTACCATATGATCACTAAAAACAATATTTAAGACTCCTGACTGACATTCTCTTGGTCTGATGATACAATAATCAAATCCAAAGTTGACTTACTTTCTACACACCCGGGTTGGCTCAACAATCAGTTGTTTCAGTTATACAGGGCATTTACTAGTGTACATTTCTTGGGTGATAACTGCACATTTGTATTACAATCACCAAGCAGAATATATTCTCTATCAGCAAATGCATTGTGATCACAGCAATTTGATTCAAGTAATCATAGAAATTATTCTGCTTAGGAGTCCAATAGCACACACCAACAACTATATTACGACATTTAGGAAGAAGTATATCTACTGGTGCAACCTCAATCCATCCATTTTCAGATCTGAATGAGGATTAAAATGCACATCATTAAAACGCACATGCCGCCACCATTTCAGTCAATTCTATGAATGCTATAACCAGGTAGCTCAACCTCATTGTCCTCAATTGACCCGTCGAGCCATGTCTCAGTCACAGCAACTACTGCAGCCCAGGTGTTAGAAGCGAGGAGCTTTAATTCCTCTAATTTCGGCAGCAGGTTCCATGTGTTGACATGAATAAAGTGAAGTCCTCTCCGATTGAAACAGTCAAACATGTAATTTTCTGTGCCCACTGCTGTCACATCAACTATCTCATCTAGATTGCACTCATCATCCCTGCTTGTGTCCGGCATCCCAATGTTTGGCACTATGTTTAAACAGCATACATTGCAAACAAGCAAAGTGTTACTTTGAGACTTTACAGCTTCATCATATGACAAGGGTTGGATATCCCCACACTTACTTGGCGCTTTATGCTTATGTGGCAGAACGATACATTGCATGAGGCACACAGATGCAGTCCTCCATAACATTCAGGCTGTAATCAGTACTTGAACAAATCTATAACTACTGGTGACAACTCAAAACTAGCAGTCACAGTCAACAGCCCTTAGCCCTTAAGTACTGGGCCCAGATTCACAAAACCTTCTTGAGAAAAAATGTCTCAACTGCCATTTTTTCCCTTAACTATAGACTTAAGAAGAATGTTAAGCTAAGTTGCTATTCCTCAAAAAGATTATTGGAAATGTTATTGCGCTACTTATGTTCTCCTGAAGCAAAAAGTTAAGAAGAAATGTGATTATTGAAAATAAAGTTAATGGAAATGTTGTTAATTCTAAGATGGCTGAACCCATGTCTTAAACTCAGGGCAGTGAGAGAAAAAGCTCATGAAAGCAATTGAACATGTTTAATTCACTCAGACTTCATCTGAAAGTTTCATTATTGATTATTTTAAACCCAAGAACATGTTTTAGAACAGTAATTTCAGTACGAAATATGCTAACATGATTGCTAGCTAGATAGCTAAAATGGTTGCCTTGCAATAAACATTCGTAAGAAGATGTTTGAAAAGTTCATAAGAAAATCGTTCAATCTTAAGATATTGTTGATGAATTACACTTACGAACTATCTTATGAACTTTTTACTTATGTTTTTTGCGTAAAGAAGTGTTTTGTGAATCTGGGCCCTGGTGTTTTTCCCCACTATTACAATATATTTAGTTAGTGATGATGTGGCTGGTGACACCACCATGAAAATTGCACACAAAAAAGGAAAGGAAAACAACTCTTATCGTCAAGCAATGTTATTGTCTGTATTACGTGTTAGTGTTTTCAAATGTACATTTCCAGGCTTTCCCCTCTGAATTCTCCTTCTCTTGTCTGTGATCCAGATTGCAGACCTGAAGGCAGCGAGACAGCTGGCCTCGGAGATCACGTCTAAAGGAGCGTCGCTTTACGACCTGCTGGGGAAGGAGGTGGACCTGAGGGTGAAGGAAACAAACACACACACACACACACAGGCTCAGAAACACACCACGGCTGGGGAAAGCAATCAGACATTTTGACTGCATGTCTGGGACTGTGGGAGACGGTTTGACAGCCCCCCTAATATGTGGAGATGTTACCAAAGACATCTGTATCATTTAAAATATTTGACACGGCACTTGATTTGAGAAGACATTGGAACGCTGCAGACAGGCACACACTGGTTACTTAGAAGTATGAACCCCACAAACCTTGGGGAAGAATGTCTATGCAATTCCTCACCAGAATCTATGTGAGAGATTATAATGACATGTTGTCTTTGAGAGTTGAACCTTATCATGTTAATCCTGTCTCTTTTTTCATTATAGGAGATGAGAACTGCTGCCATCTCCAGACCCTTGGAGATCAATGAGACAGAGAAGGCCCTCAGAGCAGCCATCAAGGAAGTTTTGGTGTGTGTTGTCTTGAGATACAGACACGGCTCATATGTCTGTTCCACCAGCATTCACTCTCAATAGCAACCACTCTAGCTAATGTCTTGCTCTGTGGTCCAGGAAAGCGTGGATAAAACCAAAGACATGCTGAACAACGTGTCCTCAGATGAGACCAGCCTGGAATCCAAAATGGAGAAGAAGAAACAGGAGCTGGAGAGGAATCAGAAGAGACTCCAGACTCTACAGAGTGTACGGTGAGTTAGGAGAAACTTCTGTGGCAATTAGGTGTTTAAAAAATATATATATATATTTAGAAGGACTGAGAAGCTCTGTTCTGATGACTTTTTAAAAGGACATTGTACTCCAAAATGAATGAAAATACAATTATGCTGACACCATCTAAAATATAATTTCCACCTCGAGAAATGAGCCCAATAACATTGGTCAAATTATTTTAACATATTGGACCATGAAATTAATTTAACATATTTTAACATAGGCTATATGCATGGTCCCTATGATCAGGTATGCTATTAGCACTGAGCATTATAACCTGTAGCCCAACTGACACAGCATAGTGGCTATAAATAAATAGGCTGAAGCATTGTGTTGCTTATGTTCATTTACTAGGGATGTGCATCTTTCCCTTTCAAGATGATTTGATACGTAAATAGATACATGGGCTCCGATACGATACAGGAAGGATACGTTTTAGTTTGAAATGATTCGGTTTGATTCGAGAAAAGTTTGATATGATTCGATGCACTAACATTTGTTGCATAAACATGAATTTTCTATTCTAAATAAAAAATCTGCTGATGATGGAGCTCATGAGCTGGATCTGAGATGATGAGTGTGTGTTTATGGTGTATGTACTATTTTATTTATTTAACCTTTTATTTAACTAGGCAAGTCAGTGAAGAACAAATTATTTTCTGCAATGGCGGCCTAGACCGGCCAAAACCCGGACGATGCTGGGCCAATTGTGCGCCACCCTATGGGACCCCAATCACGGCCGGGTGTGATACAGCCTGGATTCGAACCAGGGTCTCTGTAGTGACACCAGTGCCTTAGACTGCTGCGCCACTTGGGAGCCCTATGTAGGCACTTGAGCAGAGCCATAAGGGAAACTAGGCATCTACCACCCCCACTACCATCTTTTTTTGTCCCCCCATTTGGTTCTGAAATCACCATCACCCACTAATTAACTTGTCATTTTTGCAGATTAAGTGTTTGCGCTAGTAATGTATTAATAGTTATCGTTTACAAATTAGCTATGACATGGGCAATTAATATATAGCACAATTTAGAATTTCACCCCCTGCTCAAAATCAAATGGTTTTCACCGTTTTGAGGTTTTTACTATCTTCGGCCTTGCATTGCACCTCGCAAAGTGATTTATGTCCTCATTATAAGATGATCAACTTTACCCTGTATATCTAAAAATGACCATATACAGTACACTGATTATTTAAAGCAGAACTACCAAAACTATTGCGGATGGTAAACCTGAACAATTAAAATAATGTAAAGCCAGATGTTTCCGGTAGTTTACTTTCATTCTTGTAAAACACCATTTTCAACTGCGCGTAGATAACAATAACCTAGAAATTACATAGGTTGTCACTCAACCAATGAAGCCTAATATCACGCAAGCCATTTTAGCGTTTGAATGCTGAAGGTGCCGCGCAAGATCAGGAGCAGGTTGCCTACCTCGTGAAGCTGAGAATAGTGCGCGGTTTGACTAGGCTACTGATATTGCCTGGGGTGGTTCGGCAAGCAAAATGACTTGTAGATCAATGAATCAACACCGTTACATGCAGTTTGACACTAAAGGAGAAGGCGCATCAGTTGTCACTGTGATGTTTTGAATCGATTTTCTGACCGACGCATGCTACATTTGTATCAGTTTGGGTCCGCGGACTGATACACGTAAACATTTGAGTCGGGGACGGATGAGTATCGGTGAATCGTTACATCCCAAGCATGCGTCCCTATTGGGCTAATCATTAGCGAGATCCCAATTATGATATTTTAACTAGTTAGCATCTATTTGATAAATGTTATGCCCCCAAAAATGTCGTCCATTTAGCCCACTCTCCCCTATGCACTCATAACAAATTGCAGCTAAGGCAATGTGCTTAACCATGCTGCTGCTAAAAACTCCCGGGTTTAAAATGGTGTAGTTCGCGCATATTTAGGAGTTGAGAAATAAATCAAGTAGGAATGGAAAACTGGGACCGCCCCCCTTTTTTTAAAACAAAGATCATTAAAATGGCTGTTTTCGCGATTGCAAGAATTGTTGTGCTTTGACTGCTTATACGAATGCATGTTTCCTAAGGCAATTGTAACTTGAATGCGTATTGATAGAAATATTTATCTTGCATAGAACACACAACAGCAAGCCAAATACGTAAATAGATCAACCATTATACTATGGGGTTGTCAGATTTTTCTATTCATGACATGTTTTGTTTGCAGCGGGAAATTAAATGTGGACTGTTCGAGCATCTTCAAAGTGCTCCTCGGCAGAATTATTTTTTCATGTTCGATATTTTTGGAGAATGGCGACAATATATTTGCTGTTGCGCAGCGCCACAGATAAATGACTGCAGCGGAAACACTGCTAAGATCGCATAAGCCATGGCAAATGTGTAGAATTGCATGAAATTTGCTTTAAAACTGCACATTTTTCTCTCAGCTCCATGGCAAGATGTGTAGAATTGCAGCAACATTTTGACACTGCGGCCAACAGGAAGGCCTCTAAAATTTCAGTCGGCGCCCGCACCATTGGCCTCGCACCACTTACGTCCCATTTTGATCCAGAAAAATCCCTGGTTATCTCAAGTTTTTTTTAAATAGTTAGAACAAATAAGATGACTATTGAAAGATAGCTGCTATACGTTTTTCCCCTACATTTTATAATAAACACGATCGGCTGCTGGCAGGTTGCAGTACAGCAAAGCCAAGTCAGCCAGTGCTCATGGTTCTCGCAGGGGAAGTGAAATGATCGGCTACATTGACTTTGCTCATGATCATGCACACCACAAATGACATGTAACTAACTATAAGTTCCTTAAATTGTATTTCGCGGGTGCCTTTTCATTATCTGGATAGACACTTGTGGAGGTGCAAAATAATATTTTAATTTGCCCCACGGCTCAGGTGGTCACAAGGCTATTTGTTTCATCTCATTTGCAGCTGTTTCTGATTTAATAAACAATGCCATACTGGTGGGTGGTAACATTCAAATAAAACCCAGCCCTTAAACAAAACGTAAGCCCGAAAAGTATGTGTGTGTCATATCATTCACAAGGATTTGCATGAAGTGGGCCGTTCAGATTTGTCACTTCAAATGCCAAATATATCATACTTGGGCTAAAACGATTACTTATTGACTTAAATCATTGTGCAAAATCATGGGTAAGCTCTTGCCATCATCTTTCAACTCGAAAAAGTTGATTTCTACTGTTGTGGGTGTTTTAAAGACATTGTAGGAGGCAAATCCAGACAGCAAGAAGTATGATAGCACATTGATTAAGGTGGGTTTGTTTTTTTATGCTCTGACATTTGATGTGTCCAAAACATCATAGATATAGATGGAATGTGCTCAACTCTGTTCTCACAATCAAAAACAAAACAATTATAGCAGGGTTGTAGAACCCAAGAAACAATCTAATAATTGAGTAAAAAAGGACAGCACACACTTGGCAAAGTTGCAACAAATACATTTCAGTTGTTTTATGTAAGGTAATATACATCAGAGGAGCGGTTTAACTGGAGAATCCCTGGATGCTGTTGTAGTGCATCTTAAAGACATGCTCCGGTACTTTGGCGACCAGGAAGCATTTTTTTAAACCTCCCGGTTTGGGCTGGATGTGTCAATGTGTAGTTCATACATGCTTAATCCATGAGCAAATTACTGCTTTACCTCAATTAGCCATGAAATCCTTAGTTTGAAAGTGACTGTTTTCTGGAGACTGAGCGACGCCATTTTCCCTAGATTTACCCCCATGTAGGCCAGCCACCTAGCAATTTGAGTTTCAGCCAACAAGCTTCAGCCCCTCACCATTTGAGTGGCAGCTAGCAAGACATATACACAGCAGCGAGAGAGAAATGACGTGGTGCACATATCTGCACATTTGTGACGTAGTACACACTTTTTGGGGACCACTTTTGGCTCGTGGGTGCTAATTTCAGAACTACAGGCAAAAAAAATATACAAGTACCGGAATATACAAGTACCGGAGAATATCTTTAAACAGGTAGGCCAAGTGCTTGCTTGCCTATTTGACCACACCCACTTTGCTCTTTACAATCACATTGGGTGCTTCCTGGAGGAGGCGGAGTCCTCAAAGCTGCCCTTGGACGCTTTTCTCTTCCTCTTCCTCTGCTGGGCCCTCTCTGCCCCCTCCTCGTCCTCCCTGCAGTCCGGAGCCTTTTTCTAGACTGGGACTGTGTACAGCACCAACAGTCGGAGGTCGTCTTCGAGTCATAGTCCGAGATCCTCCATTGGTCTGTGCACTGGCCTCCATCCTCCACCCTCTCCCCTCATTGGTTGAAAACCTGAGAAGCAACCCGCCGGCCTCCACACCGGCTCTCCACAACAACCCAGTTCCACTCAGACCCAGCTTGTTTTGAAAACTACCCAGGATTTGAATGTCTTGAGGGTAGTGGGGAAGTGCCATCAGGATTCCTCGGGTACTGGTATTCCTCCTTTCCTCTGTTGTAGGTCTATTAGAAGCTCAGTTAGTGAGGCACCTGGAACAGTGGGGTGCTGGATGATCGGGAGAGAAAGAACCCCCCCCCCCAATAGGTGATGGAGGATTCTCATCTGACATGGATTCTCTGCCTCTGCCTCTGCGCCATAGAGTAAGTCATGCTCAGTGGAGTGCAGGTTGGCCACCTTCCTGTCCAGAATAACGAACTTTCCATCCATATCCATACTGCCTGGAAAGAGAAGTCAGACAAAATGGTCAG
The DNA here is from genome assembly GCF_018296145.1 of Oncorhynchus tshawytscha. Classification (NCBI taxonomy): domain Eukaryota; kingdom Metazoa; phylum Chordata; class Actinopteri; order Salmoniformes; family Salmonidae; genus Oncorhynchus; species Oncorhynchus tshawytscha. The sequence continues at coordinate 12,993,119 of NC_056452.1, read as the reverse complement.
AGCTGACTGCAATTTGAAGACTCATGATTTCCCTTACAGTACAGCACTAAAGTTACTATCATCTAGAGGCTAACTTTTGCCCCAAGACTGTCCTGATGCTGTATCTCAATATTTGTTCATAAATACCTGGGAAGCGGTAGAATTATTATTATTATTTTTTTCATTTTTATTAGAAATGAACACCGTGTACAATGCTTTAAAGATTATTGAATCAACTTTGCTCATGAGTTAAGCAGTAAGCACATTTTTATCTACATGCCTAACTCTTTCCTCTTGCACATCAATACATTCTAGCAGGGTGCTAGTCTAGAAGCCAAGAAACAAAAATCCCATAATATAGAAGAGAGAGTTCCAACACTCTTGAAATAGTTGCAGATTTTTTAAATATTTGTTTTATTACATTTATTTTTCTAAGACAATGTCTTTATTAATAGCTCACAAACATTTCAGCTTAACACTAGTTTTCTCTCACTCACACACCTGTTCCTCTCCCAGGCCAGCATTCATGGATGAGTATGAAAAGATTGAGGAGGACCTGCAGAAGCAGTACGAGACCTACGTGGAGAAGTTCCGTAACCTGAGCTTCCTGGAGCAGCAGCTGGAGGATTACCATAGACTGGAGCAAGATAGGTTTGAGGTGAGTGAGCGTCCTCCTCAGTCATAGGGTTGTATTTGGTTGGTACCATAGATGTCAGGGGGCCTGTTCAAGAGAGTGCGATGTTACGGGAATGTTCACAAATATACAGGTAACTGCCAGAATAAAGGAACCGCCAACATAGTGTTTTAATAGCGTGTTGGTCCACCACGAGCCGCCAGAACAGTTTTAATACACCTTGACATAGATTCTACAAGTGTCTGAAACTCTATTGGAGGGATGCGAAACCATTCTTCCACATGAAATTACACAATTTGGTTTTTGTTGATGGTGGTGGAAAACGCTGTCTCGGGCGTTGCTCCAGAATCTCCCAAAAGTGTTCAAGTGGGTTGAGATCTGGTGACTGAGACGGACATGGCATATGGTTTACATCATTTTCATGCTCATCAAACCATTCAGTGACCACTCGTGCCCTGTGGATGGGGGCATTGTCATCCAATGGGTGTATTAGCCATGGTAGTTAAAATAATGGCCTGCCTAGCATTTTTATACATGACCCTAAGCATGATGGGATGTTAATTACTGAATTAACTGAGGAACCACAGCTGTGTAGAAGCTTAATAAAAATAAAGTTTCTATCTGCAACATTGAACATTTCACCTCACTGAACACACCCCTGGTCTGAATTCTACTGGCTGTTACCTCAAAACATGGTCTTGGCTGATATATTGTGATTGACAGATGTACAAAAGGCTATATCGACTTCTTTTTCTTTGTTCTATCTCAGGAGACTGAGAACACCCTTAGGATGATGCAGCACAAACTGAGGGAGGAGGAGAGGAGGCTGATGAGGAGTGGAGGTGACACGCGCTCAGTAACACACACTTGTATGACACACTCAATAAACCACAATCAACATCACGTGCTTGATGATACACACAGGAATTGATGCTCGAACACAGTCTCACGCAATAATTTGAAAAGTAATCAATTCCTATTCAGAGGTAAAACTCATTATGCTTGCATTGCACGTGTAATATTCTTTGAATGCCATGCTTTAATCAATAAATACTGCCCTTGGCCGTAATACTCTAGTTGTATATCTCCATAGCCAAAGACGAGGACTCCGATATGGACATCCCTGAGGATGAGGGTTCAGACAGTGATATGGAGGATCGCAGACCCTCTAAACCCCGTCCCACCAGAAATGGCCCTATGACAGGTACTAACTCTCTACTCTAGCGTTTACCCCTTTTCCTGAGGCAATGTCCAGCCAGGAGGGCCACCGTGTGCTATGGCGGCTTTCGTTCCAGCCCTGCTCCAACACACCTGATTTAAACTACAGCGTTTGAATCGGGTGTGTTAGACTGCAGTTCGGCTGGAGAGAAAAACATCCAGGTTCCAGAGTCGCCCACCCGTGTCCCCACAGGGACCCAGCTGCCTCATATCACACTTGACCTTTTAAACCTCTATCCTAACAGGGAGAGGCGGAGCGCGGCTTGTCGGCAACATGCAGGGTGGAGACAGCGAGGAGGTCAGTAAAGGGGTAACCATGACGATGACGAGCACCAAAAAAATATATATATATTCACTCCTTTTTAGAAACTCAACTCATTCACTCCATATTAAGTGATACCTACCAGTGAGGTATGACTACAGTCAATAGAGGATAATGCCAGCCTGAGACCGCTTTACCGCAGGCAAACGAAGAGTAGGACAAGAGAGCACTTCCCAGGTAACGCCACCCCAAAGGATAGCACGTCCAATAGAAATGAGACTGGGAGGCAAAAGCGCTTTGTAATCTGTCTCCAGTGTCTAGAGATCGGTTTGTCTCCCATGAATTTGTGTATGGAGACTTCTCTGGCTAGATGCACAGAGCCCTCTTTCTCCATCACTCTTTCTCTCTCCCATCTGTTCTTTCTATTTATCTTGTTCCTCATCATCTCATATTTCTCTTGTTTTATCCCCTTTTCACTTAATTTCCCTCCTTTTCTCTCCACCATTCGTATTTTGAAAGCCCAAAGCGGTTGCGTCCAACTCACTTCCTCGCGCCCCCACACGGAGGACAGGAAAGGTTGGTGTGGGACCATGGGATCTAGTCTGTGGAATCTGCCCCTAGCTATGATGGATGTGAACTGAGCAGATCACATGAGTAGATCTGATTGGCTAGCTCATTAGATGGCAACATCTGATGGGTAGTAGTTTAGAGTTTGGTTGCACTGCACAGGGAAATGTTTCCCTAAGTGGTCGTATTAGCACTAGCTGAGCGTTACCCCATGTACCCTGTATGTGTGTAGAATTTCCCGAACCTCCTAGAACCCATCAGACTTTGGCTTGTAGTTGTGTTAAGGCACTATCTTGCTAAGGTACGAACTTTGTTAGCTAACTGTCTGCTCTTTCAGACTGAGGACAGTGAAATAGACGTGGACGAGGATGATGATGACGATGAGGAAGGTGAGGAGGAGAATGAGGACCTGGAGGACGACAACGACAGTCTAGATGTCCCGGCGCCCAAGCCATCCCGTCCCTCCAGGGGACCCTTGAGGCCCCAGCTATTAGAGGAGAGCGATAACGACTTTTAAGCTGACACACGCACACATCCACCCACACTGTATTACAGCTCGTGAGCACTGAGGACAAACAAAACACTTTATTCCATATAACCTAATAATGTAATCATATAATAAACACTCTGTCCAATCTGAGCTTCCTGTTTGTGAGTGTTATCTAGCTCCGCGGTCCACCACTCAGTAGTAAATGACTGAATCATCTTAACACCATGAGTGCCAGTAGAGCCAGGTAGGAGGAGAGCTAGCTACAGTAGCACTCCTCAGTTCTCCTCACATGGGGCCGTAACGTTGGAGACTTCCTGCTGGCCAGCAGCTGGAGCCACAGCCACTCATTTTGACAAATCACCTTCACTCTGCTGATTCGGCCCTTTTCACTCTGTCCTCTGCCCCATGTGGGTGGAATAGGGTTGGACAGCCCTGACCTAGAGCCTGACGTGCCACGTTTCAAGCATATACTAGCACAAATTACAGTCCTGTTGAATATTAAAGCCTGGATTCAATCCGATCAGTGAAAAGAAGACCAGGTCAATTTGGTCAACAAAAGTGTTTGTTTATCATTTTGATACATGAGGCTTATTTGTATTTGAATTGATGTTTCATAATGGTTAGGTTATTACGACTGCACTGACATGAGTGGATGCATGTGGCATTTTGGCAACAAACAAAAAAACTTTATATCAGAGTGGTGCCCGGTGGACACACGTATCTGCACTCTCATTGGCTAGAATGGTCCTACCTGGTCAAAGCCTCCTCCCGCCTGCCTTCTATCAACGACAGTACAGTGCTTCCATTTCCATCTTTGAGGGCAGGTATTTCCATTGTTGGTCTCTATGAACGTGGAAACATTGCCTTTAAAAGGTCAATAGCTGACAAAGCAAGATTGGATTGAATTCCGGCCTTACGATTCAGATTGACATCCGCATAGTATTGTTTTGGCGGGGTCGGGAACTGCGAGCTATCAAATCCACAAGAGGCTCATTGCGTTACCTTATCACAGACACTGCCATTGGATGCAACGAAAACACACGTCCACACCTGACTATAAATCGACAAATCCCATGCACCCATACAACTTCAAACACAGAATTAGACTGATCGGCTTAAATCCCCTCCCCATCCAAATTAACACGGACATTTATATCAGCCCAACATCAATGGTTTGACATTTGAGTCATTATTTCTAACATGGATAGAAAATACACTTTCTAGTGCTGTTTTGAACTTCAAACATAGAAGGGATCACAAGGGAGTGGGTTTGTGACACGTGTGCCGCTCACCGACGTGTCAGCTCATAACGCAGTTACACCTCCAACGTCATCAAAACATCTGCTATGCAGCTTAACGCTCAATCTAATTGAATCCGGGCCTTCATCTTTTCATGAAATACTAAAGCTTGCTGTAGTATAAAATATAGATGTTATATATCCCATTGTGCCTGTAATAGAACCAATCTTCTGGGGGTTGTGATCAGCTTTCTCTCAATATCAATTCAAGTACAGTACTATATACTGTAGGCTAAATATATGTGACTTCCTGTATCTCGTGAGATCTTTACCAGCTGGGTCACTGCACACTACAGTACTGTATCTTCCAGTATGTATCGTGCACACATCATACATCCTCTATGAACTGTATATGTCATGTCACACACATTTTCTTTTCATATAAAGGCCATGTATATGTAGCTGCTTTAAGACATGTTTATTAGGAAAATAAATGTACATAAATAATATTTAAATGTCGGTATTAATATACACAATTCCAACGACCGTACCAATGTAATAGATCTTAAAATAAGACCTACAACAAATATCCCTGCGGTTTGTCTTTGTGGCTGTCCATCAGAAGCTAGGTCCAATGAGCCAGGCTGATGGGTAGCCTCTGCGATTCTTCCTCTACATGTCCATTGCAAAGACCAAGACTTCTCCATGGGCAATGGATGTGTTCAGAAGGGTGAAATGTGTTCAGAACATTGCAACGTATTGAGCGGGCACGAGAAGGATGGTTCTATACAACACATGTTATATATCAATGTACTGTAATGTTTAACCCTCCTGAATAAGCCCCTGGGGACCGATGGCCTTTGACCTCTGGCGTCCCTTGAGGTCAGATCTCCACCACACAGTCTGGAGAGTTGGTTCTGATGGCATCGGAGATTACCTTTGCTCCCGACTCTCCGATGCCGTTCCCCTGCAAGCTGGAGGAGGGGAGGAACATGCATTAAAGCCCGAGTGAGTACACACTCAAGCACGCACACACACAGTCTTACACACACCTTTTTGTATACAATATACAGTGCACACCAAACCGTGTAGGAAAAGTCAGCAGGATACACTCACTTTATATAAGTTAGCTGGTGGTTTCCTTTCAGGGCTGTGGCGATGAATATGGCTCCATCCATTCCCAGAGAGTTCTCCTGCAGACTGCACACACATTACATGCATCAAAAGGCTCATGTAGAATCCAACATGAGGTCTAAGGCCCAACCAGACAAAAACACTCAAAAACAAGACCGCAAGTCCATTTGGAAGTAATGTATTGTGGCAGCACTCTGAAATTGCTATCACTGAGGGAACTGAATGTACATGTGTGTGTGTGTGTGTGTGGTTGTCTGTCTTTGAATGTCTGTATCAAATGCTTTCGACTCGAGCCTTTCATGTGATGTTTCTCTCTCTCTGACTCAGTGCTCGGATGAGCTAAGCACAACGAAAATATACCACGCATAATTACTATATACACTCGTCTACGTATTTATCTGGACAGTCGAGATAAAACGTTTAATTTTGACTCTATCCTCCAGCAATTTTGGATTAATGGATTCATTTGTTTAGTATGAGGCGACAGTACAGAAACTCACCTTTTATTTGTCAAACATTTAGTATTTGGTCCCATATTCTTAACAAGCAATGACAACATCAAGCTTGGAGCCAAATGGAATGTTTTAGCTTCACTTTCCAAATAAATACATATGAGAGTGGATATCAGCATGAAACATAATTATGGAGTCCACTGGAAGCCAGAGAGAGGAAGTATGACTAATATCCCTTACTGAAACAGTTCAGATGACCTAAGCTCGATAAATGTGTGGAATTACAACCAGCACAATCAAAGACAGGTACATAAATACAGTGCCTTCAGACAGTATTCACATTTTGTTGTGTTACAGCCTGAATTTAAAATGGATTACATTGAGATCTTGTCACTGGCATACACACAATACCCCATAATGTCAAAGGTGAATTCTAACGTTCGAAATGCTTTGAAATGTATTACAAATGAAAAGCTGAAATGTCTTGAGTCAATAAGTATTTAACCCTTTGGTTATTTATCTTATATAACCGACTTGCCTAGTTAAATAAAGGTTAAGAACAAATTCTTATTTACAATGACGGCCTAGGAACAGTTGGTTAACTGACTTGTTCAGGGGCAGAACAACAGATTTTTACCTTGTCAGCTCAGGGATTCGATCTAGCAACCTTCCGGTTAACAGTCCAACGCTCTAACCACTAGGGTACCTGCCGCCCATTAAGGCAAGCTTAAATAAGTTCGGGAGTAAAAATGTGCTTCACAAGTCACATGATAAGTTGCAATAATAGTGTTTAACATGATGTTTTAATGAACACCTCATCTCTGTAGCCCACACATACAATTATCTGTAAGGTCCCTCAGTCGAGCAGTGAATTTCAAACACAGATTCAACCACAAAGACCAGGGAGGTTTTCCAACGCCTCGCAAAGAAGTGCACCTATTGGTAGATGGGTAAAAAAAAAGCAGACATTGAATATCCCTTTGAGCATGGTGAAGTTATTGATTGCACATTGGATGATGTATTCACTACAAAGTCCCCCAGTCACTACAAAGATCCAGGTACCCTTCCTAACTCACTTGATGGAGAGGAAGCAAACCGCTCAGGGGTTTCACCATGAGGCCAATGGTGACTTTAAACAGTTAAAGAGTTTAATGGCTGCGATAGGAGAAAGCTGAGGGTGGATCAACAACATTGTAGTTACGCCACAATACTGACCTACATGACTGTACAGAATAAAAAGAATACAGGTATTCCAAAACATGCATCCTGTTTGCAGTTTTGGGGCGGCAGGTAGCCTAGTGGTTAGAGGGTTGGGCCAGTAGCCGAAAGGTTGCTGGATCAAATCCCCAAGCTGACAAGGTAAAAATCGGTCATTCTGCCCCTGAACAAGGCAGTTAACCCACTGTTCCCCAGTAGGCCGTCATTGTAAATAAGAATTTATTCTTAACTGACTTGCCTGGTTAAATATACAAAATAAAAACTTTATTTCCTGAATACAAAGTGTTATTTTGGGTGGGGGGAAATCCAACACATCATTGAGTACCACTCTTCATATTTTCATGGTGGCTTCATCATGTTATTGGTATGCTTGTCATCGGCAAAGACAAAGATGATGATTTAACGGAATAGAGGTAAGCACATGCAAAACCTGGTTCAGTCTGCTTTCTACCAGACATTGGGAGACACATTAACCTTTCAGCAGGACAATAACCTAAAACACAAGGCCAAATATACACTGGAATTGCTTACCAAGACGATATTAAATGTTCCTGAGCGGCTAAGTTAGTTTGGAAATAAATCGTCTTGAAAATCTATGGCAAGACTCAAATGGCTGTCTAGCAATGATCACCAACCAACTTGACAGAGCTTGAAACATATATATATATATATATATATATATATATATTTTTTATTAGTAAATATTGTACAATCCAAGTGTGCAAAGCTCTTAGAGACTTACCCAGAAAGACTCTGTAATAGCTGAATACTAAATTATATTTCTGTATTTGATTTTCAATAAATTAGGAAAAATGTATAAAAGCACGTTTTCACTTTGTCATTATGGGGTATTGTGTGTCGATAGATGAGAGAGAAATACATTTTAATCCATTTGAATGTTGAATATTTCAAGGGGTATGAATACTTCCTGAAGGCACTGAGGTAGGAAATTGCTGTTGTATCCATTGTGCAATATATGTTACTTTGCAAAACAGATTGCCATGGTAACATTAGCCCACTTTAGTTCATGTTTAAAGCCACTAATGTTTTGTGGCAGATCTATGGTTGCTAATGACAATACAGCCCCTGAGGAGGAGTGGAGTCGTTAACCCCTGTGGTTTCCTCTGTGCTTGTGGCCAAACGTCTGATGGAAAAATAACGCTAAACAGAAATGCCTTGGTTACAGTCCTAAAGAAAATAATTTGGCTTGTCACGTAGTTAATAACGCAATATTTTGTGGAAAGATAAATGTTATTGTAGAAATGTGCACGTGGGAACACAATTGCTAATTTTTATACATTATAAGGGCTCACTGGATCAAAAGGACTCACTTTAATGATTTGAGTGTTCTGTTTGTCTTCAGTGCATTAGCCAAAGCCTTGGCTCCCTCCATTCCTATGGAGTTCCCTCGTAGGCTGGAACACAAACGAGAGTGTGACAGAAAAGGATACAAAGAACACTACGTCTCTAAATGGACCATAGGGAGGCTGGTGAAATCAGAGGGCAGGCTCATGGTAATGGCTGGAATGGAATACATGGAATGGTAAATGTAGGGTTTAAATGTGTTTTAATACCATTTCATTTGTTCCATTTCAACCATTACTATGAGCTTATAGTGGACTGTGTTGGGACAAAAATCTGTGAAGAAGAGATCTAGATGAATGTGCCAACAGTGGCTGTCAAGAACAGACCACAAAGAGCGAGAAAGTGGGAGGGAAGGTGTGACCGAGTGAACAGTTTCTAGCAAATGCAGCGGGTCAAGAGAATGAGAGTCAATTTCTCGGTATTATGCCGCAAGGACACAGAAATAAAGATGGAATGAGAGCGATTCAAGGAAATAAAACTCACTCCAGAGTGTGCAGGGTTTTGTTGACCATTAGAGCCTCGGCCATTGAGATGGCTCCACTCCTGCCTGCTGATACACCCTGGAGACTGTAGAGAGAACACACACGTGACCGTACACACACGTGACCGTACACACACGTGACCGTACACACACGTGACCGTACACACACGTGACCGTACACACACGTGACCGTACACACACGTGACCCTACACACACGTGACCCTACACACACGTGACCGTACACACACGTGACCGTACACACACGTGCGAACACACACACACTCATTCTCCTCCATCAGTAGCATTTACAATGTGACAGAAATAAAGGCAACAAAGCTATTAGCTCAGTATTAAATAGCGATATGGGGCACTAACCACAATGTACAGAGAGACGTATTGGTCTTCAGGGCTCCTGCCAGAGCTACCACTCCTTCATCCCCAATGGCATTTTCCTGTAGACTACACACACACACAGAGCCAGAGCAAAATCAGTCTCCACAGTCAATCAATGACATTTAACTGTTCTTTGATTTCTAGACTTGTGAATGGTACAGTTTCGTCTAAATAAAGAGCCATAGGTAGAATGAAGTGTAGAGGGCTTCAGTGCTTACTCTAGTAGCTGCATGGTGGAGTTGGTGAGTAGGGCGTGGGCCAAGGATTTAGTGGCTGTGCACTTGATGAAATTCCACTGGAGACTGGTAGACAGAGAGGGATATTTAAGTGAATTGAAATGTGTGTAAGCGTGTGTATGTTGCCCGCATTCTCCAACAAATGTGGCTTGGTGTGGGTTGCTGCTGCAGCTGGCAATTAGGGTTGTTCCATCTCAGCAGGCATTCCCTTCACTTTGCAACAGCGTGTGTGTGTGTGTGTGTGTGTGTGTGTGTGTGTGTGTGTGTGTGTGCACAGATCTGACTGACTTACCGTAAAGTAGTAAGCGCTCGGTTGACCTTCACAGCTCCAGCTATGGCTTTCACCCCCTCATCGTGCAGCAGGTTGGCTGTAAGACTAAGACACACACACAGGTATTCAATGCTAGAGCATCGGTGAGAAAGAAAATAAAAACAGAGGAAGGAAGCCAGAGAAACCTTCATCCATTCTGAATGATCCCAGCTCTAAATAGCCAACTTGTCAGTGCTCCTACTGTCAATACTGAACCCAGATGCCTCACTGCGGCACGCCCTGGGTTAGAGACATTTCCCGACAGCTAGCTATTTCTGTGCCACCGTATGGCAGAGGAGAGTGGCCTTTACTGACAGGTGGTGGTGCGACTCACTCCAGGTGCTGTAGAGAGCTGTTCTCCTGCAGTGCCCTGGCCATATCCTTCGCCCCCTCCACCCCGATTGAGTTCTCGCGCAGGCTAGCAGGGAGAGGGGAATGGAACAAGAGTTATTACAAAGACAGAGCCCTGGAACAGCTAGTGTCGTCCTGAAGATGTTATGGCAGTCTCTGCATAGCTTTTGTTCAGAGCGATGGTATAAAACATTGAACACTAAGGGGGAAAAGTAGGAGGTTTCTTTTTTACAACACTCAGACAGGCTGAGATTGAATCACAAACTAAACTAGACGGGTTGTAAAAGCTGAAATCTGTAGTTGGTGAAACTGCCACGTACGTTTGTGATATTACAGCAACAAAAAGTTACTTCAAACAATGAACAGGTTTTTTTTCTTTCTTTCTTTGACATCATTGCACACGCAGTAGAACAGCAGAAGATGTACTGCAACTTGTTCGTTTTTTACCACAATGCTCCTCTACTCTGTTTAATCAACAAAACCACAAAAAATAAAGGCGCTGGGGGGGGAGAGAAACAGTGGCGACGTTTCCCCCTTTACGGATTTCGGGTTTAAATGAACATATCCATTTTAATCAGCGACTGATTCAAATTTGGCTAAATGTGTGCAGTGCATCCTCTGGGCAATCAGTGATGAAAATTGACCCATTGCAAAGTGCCTGGGAGACAGATGTACAGCAGCAACACTGGTGTTTAGGGAGAGACATGATAACCTGAGCAATCATAGTTGAAGTAAGCCATAATGACATACAATGGAACTGATGAATGTTTCCTCAGTCATTATACTCATTATGACTTAATTGAAGTGAGCAGAATTTCCATTCGCTCCAGTACTCACTTCAGACAGATGAGTCCACGGTTCAACCGCAGAGCCTTGGTTAACGCAGTCATCCCTTTGTTACTGATGGAGTTACTCTGCAGGCTGAAAATGGACAGAATAATTAATTGACCCTTTAGAACCTACCGATCGGTTCTTCTATTTTGTTCTATTTCTATGGTGTTCTTGGTAGCCTAGTGCTTTTTGTGGTTGTAAATGGAACTGTACGTATTGGAAACATTTTTATGGCAGGCTGGCATTTCTTAACTGATTACGTGGGTCGAATTTGATCCACAGAAGTGTATTGTGCCATATCACAATGTGTTGCTGAACTCATGAGCCTATTGATTTTCCATGTTTGAATCGGGCCTATAGGTCAATCTATTTGTCATGACAGCTGTGCATGGCACATAGGTAATTCACCTATTATAAGCAGCCTATCTTGTTGCCTATATCATCATTAAAAAAATCTATTTCAAATGCCCCCTTAGTAACTTTAACTTGGCGCCGGGCCTGCAGTAAAGTAATCACGATATAACCAGCATAAGGAAAATGTGTCAGAAAATAATGTCGCTATGACAACTGCCACTGTTTCTAACCATGTCAGATAAACAGATTGCTTATGTCATCGAGGTCAAATGAGTGCTCCTGAGTGTATTTGTATTCGAGTGTAAGGGGAATAGGAAACATTTTGAAAGTTTATGTCAAGTGGAGGAGCCTCATTGCATGTCATGTAGTGAGGGCAGGACACTGACTGCAGCGAGTGGAGGCTGTGGTTGACGGTCAGGGCCTGGGCCAGGGCTGCAGTGCCTTTGTCCCCCAGCTGGTTACTGCTCAGACTGCAGACCCATAAAGAAACAGAAAACACATTTCAGAAAGCCGCAAGGGTGCATTATTCCGGGCCTTATACTGTCAATACTGGAAGTCAGTGGTAACCAGGTAACTAAGCTAAAAAAAAAAAAAAAAAAAAAAAAATGTTTAAAAATGAAACTCAAATGTGTATTCTTGCACCATTGAGAGCACGTCATGTGTATTTATCAGTCGATTTCTGACATATACAACAGTTCTGTAGCAGTCAATAGTCTACTGTTTGATGGAACATGACATTGATTGCCTTGTGCTCCTAGACGGTCAGGCAATTAATCTGTCAACACGTTTGGGTGACATATATTTCATAGAAGGTTGAGATAGACATCTTGTAGTATGAACCACTGATAATGATCAAGTTCTTACATCAGTTCTGTAAGTGTCCGGTTTGTCTTTAGCGCTTCTGCAATCCTCTTGGCTCCATCTGCTCCAATACAATTCTTCTGTACACTGGGAGCACAATGTTGACATGTTTCAGCGTACACACACACACCACTTGCTGACCTCGATAAGTTGACTGGTCACTTAGAAACACACACACACACACACACACACGGATGGTCTGTAGGACTCACTTCAGCGAGACAAGTTTGCGGTTGGACAGCAGCACCTCAGCCAGGGCCCGAGCGCCCTCCTCCTCAATGAGATTATTTTGGAAACTGCAGAACCGGGAGAAAATGAAAACGCAAACCAAAATGACATTTCATATTTCACTGGCATTGGTAAAAAAATCATCAAATGGCAATAACCACTGAGAGCAAATGTCAGCGTCGAAAATCATATTCAGTGTCTAATGAAAGTCTTCACACCTGTTGCACATTTTTGCCTCCGTATATTTAAATCTGAAAAGGGATTACATTTGATTTCTTTCCTACTGATCTACACAACCTACTACACATTTTCCAAAGTGCAAGAAAAAAATATAGAAATGTTCTAAAAACAAAGATGTCTAACAGTTTGATACTTATTTGAAGCACATTTTGGCAGCAATTACAGCTGTGAATCATGTTGAATAAGAACATCTATCCATTGTTTTGGAAAAACTGCTCAAGATCAGCCAATTTAGTTGGGGATCATTGATGGCCAGCAATATTCAAGACTTAATGATCTCAGATTCTATTTTACAGATTCATGTCAGCACCAAGACTAGGCCACTCAACACCTCTCACCTCTCCTCACCTCTCTCACCTCTCTTATATGAAATTCTTATCCATGTTGTCTTGAAGTATTACTTAATAGCCTTGTTGTAAACAAGAGGGATGATTTGGAATGGATTTTTTTTTTAGCACAGGTTTCCTTCTTTTCACTCTGTCATATAGGCCAGTAATGTGGAGTGAATTCAGTGCTGTTGATCTATGCACAGTTTTCTCTCAGCTTAGCCAATGAACTTTGTGGCTGTTTTTAAAATCTTTGGCTTTTTTAGTGATATCCGTGAGCAGTTTCAATTCTCTTAGGAAGGACATCCAGATCCTCACAGTACCAGGGTGATGTGATACACCATCCACAATGTATAACTTACTTGACCAGACTCAAAATGATATTCAGTGTCTTGGAATGATTTTGTAACCTCCCCTGATATGTGCCTGTCTGAAAATGTATCACTGACATGTTTTTCAGCTCTGAGGTTGAATCATTGTTTGAAATTCACTATCCAACTGAGGGACCTTACAGAGATGGGAAGTTGTTCTTAACTCATTGTTAAGATGTGCCACAGCAAGTGGTGAAGATTTTTTTATATTTTTTATTATTTCCTGCAATATTCTGTAATTTGTCTTACATTTTGAAAACTCTGAAGTAGTTTATGTAGATCTATAGGAATTTCCTTTTAATTTAATCATTTTTAGATTTAGATTTAAGGCACCAACTGTGCAAGGTGTGTAAAGACTTTCACTAGGCATTGTGGGGCGGCAAGTAGCCTTGTGGTTAGTGTTGGACTGGTAACCAAAAGGTTGCAACATGCAATAATCCCCCAGCTGACAAGGTAAAAATGTCGTTTTGCCCCTGAACAAGGCAGTTAACCCACTGTTCCTAGGCCGTCATCGAAAATAAGAATTTGTTCTTAACTGACTTGCCTAGTTCAATAAAGGTCAAATAAAATTGTAGTTACTCACTTGATGGACACCAGGACCTGATTCATTTTGAGGGCTTCTGCTAGAAACTTGGCGCCTTTAGATCCAATGTTGTTGCTACGGAGACTAAGCCACAAACAATTTATGCTTAACCAAAGGAGAACTTAGTTTAATTTCACAATCTTTAGTTACCACTTTCATACTTATTATATAAGCAACAGGTGTTTTTTTTCTTCTCACTCATTAGAAGATGTTCTCAGATTACTGTTAAATGACATTGTCATGAACAAACAAACATCTGCCATTCATTTGGATGTAATCGGACACATTGGTCTCACTCACTCAAGTGTAATTAGAGTCCGGTTAACCAGTAGTGCTCGACTCAGGGCCTTGGCCCCTTTGTTGCTGATAGCGTTCTCTGCCAGACTGAATATAAGAGAAGTTCCATAAGAAAGACCATCATAATACATCATTATACAATACTGGGCATACCAATTTGCATGTATGACCTCAGTGAATATCATGAAGAGTATTATGTAACTGTAAAGAAAATTTTCAATCGCAATAAAAGGATAGCAATGAACTTGCATGAGAGCTGAAATGTCCTCAATGCTAAATGTCTGACGACATGATTTAATGGTTGTGTAAACATGGTCATCTCCTTGAAATGAAGCATTACCAGAATATGTGAAGGACCTGAGGTCCCAGGGGTCTAAACTGGTTAAGAGAGGCTACTTATAGGATGTAGGCTGCTTAGTTTTTGGCTATTTTTCCCCCCACACATAGTGAGGGGGTTCTAGTAATTTTATAGAATCCCTGTCGCAAAGAAATGAATGGCTCCTGACCTTATCTTCTGAAGGTGGCAGTCCTTTGCACTCAGTAAGCTTCCCAGCAGTTCCATGACATCATCTTTAAAATGGTTATTTTCCAATCTGCAAAATGTTAAGATACAGCATCCTTAGTATGAACGTCAAAAACACTGTCATAGGGAATTGGACATTATATTTCAAGTTTGGCCATAAATGTCACAACATATGGCAGGTTCTGACCTGAATTATTTTCCTATGTCCCCACATCTTACCCCCCCCCTTTATTCCCCTTATCTGAAATGGTTGGCACTTTGGAGTAAAGGAAGATACTTTCAGGGATGGGAGGGGCTTTGTTGAGATGAGGAGGGTGGCTATCTGAGATGGGAAGGAGCTCATATGAGATGTGGAGGAGTTTACCTAAAATGTGGAAGGGTTTGTTTGAGATGGCGAGGCGACACCATTACACAGGGAGCTGAGATAGTGTCTGCTCTAACTAACCTGAGATGGCTGCAGTAGAGCAGCTGAGGCAGCAGGCTTTTGACAGTGGAGTAGTCCAGACATGCCGACAGGTTGGTCTCCTCGCTGCACTCTGGTGACACCTGTAGCAGGTAGGCCAGCGCTGTGCAGTGTGTCCGTGTCAGCTTCCATCCCAGGCCGCCACAGCGCAGGTCCTCCTCCACGCTGCGTAGCACCTCTGTGTGCTGCAGCTCCTGCAGGCAGTAGGCCACGTTCACTGAGCGTAGTGACACCACAGCACCACCGCTGCCCAGGAGGTCCTGCAGCAGCCCAGCTGCCCAAACCCTTTGGCCCCCATCGTCCTTCCCCTGGGCCAGCAGGCCTGCCAGCGGCCGCAGCGCCGCTGGACACAGCAACCCCGCCAGGAACCGCACAAACACATCCAGGTGACCATCCTCTGCCTGCTGGGATCGCTGCAGGGCGCTCCTGAAGTGGTTCTGGAAGCCGATCTTGGGCCAGGACATGGCGCTCTCGCTGAACAGGTCAAAGATGGCACGTTTGGAGCAGATGTGGTAGTACGTGGCTGCTAAGAACTCCTGCACAGTCAGGTGGGTGAAGCGGTAGGCCACACAACTTGGGGATTCTTCACGGATCAGTACTCCAGTTCCAAGGCCACCCTGGGTGGATAGAAGGTCTACTCCATAGGCCCTCATGTCCTGCTCACTGAAGGTGTATTTGTGCTTCAGAAGTCCGTAGAAGGCCAGTCGGCCCAGACTTCCCAGCAGCTTGCGGTTGTTCCCGTTAAGCTGGTCCATCTTGATAGGCTCTCTGCCTCTGGGCTCACCTGCTTCGGCTCTCATAGCACAGAAGTGGGAGTAGAGCTCAGTGCAGGTCCTGGGAAGGCCCTCCTGCCAGCCACTCTCCAACAGGTACCCAAAGGTAACCGCCACTATCCAGCAAATGCAAGGCATGTAAGACATCACCATGAAGATCTTGTTGGACTCCAAGTGAGTCCATATCTGACTGGCAGTATCTCCCTTAGGGAAGGTGTGGCTCAGGAACAGCCGAATTTCCTTCGGGCTGAATCCGGGGATCTCGGTCAACCTGTCCACTAGTCCCCCAGGAATCAACGAGGCCACCGCCGGCCTGGAGGTCACCCACACCGCTGCTTCAGGGAGCAGGTTGCCCCGGATGATGTTGGTGACCAAGTCGTCCACCGACACCTCCTTCTTGGGGTCTGTGCAAGGCACAGTCTCCGAGAAGTCCAGAGGACAACGGAACTCGTCCAGACCGTCGAAGATCAGCAATGTCCGACATGTACCACTCAGCACCAGGCTGGGGTCCGTCATGTGAGGGAAGGCCAGCTTCACCAGTCTTTCGGCCGACAGCTTCTCCCCAGTGTTCAGCTCCCAGAAGGCAAAGGGCAAGACAAAACTCACGTCTGTGCAGATCTCACCTCTGCTCCAAAGGCGTACAAAATGTCCCACAAGGGTGCTCTTGCCGATGCCGGCCACTCCCACAGTGAGTGAGACCCTGGGGGGCAGGCTGACCCGTGTGAGGGGCTCCAGGAGTTTGGCCAGGGCCAGCTGTCTGACGTGGTGTCTCCGCGCCCCACGGGTGGCCTCCACCTGCATGAGGTCATGCTCCTTCTGCTGGAGGTCCGATAGGCCGTCGACCAGGAGCAAGATTCTGGAGGAGGAGAATTCTGGGCTACAGGGGCCAGGGGAGAGGCTGTCACTTGGTGTGGGATACTGCAACAGAAGAGCCTCCTTGTGCTCCTGAACCATGGGATCTGCAGTGAGAGGAGAATCAAATCACAGACAATGATAGCTTATAGTAGTTTCAGAGAGGGGTGTATACCAATACAATTACCAACAATAGATAGCTTTATCACTATCTGGATCTGAACAACTTGCAGAAGGCAGTTGACAATCCTACACACAACACACTCTAGCCTATAAACTAGATGCCAACCAATAGGCTCCTCCTCCTCACCGTGCATCGTGATGAGCCTGTACATCTGGGAGTCAGAGTTCTCAAGGAAGGCCTGGAGAGCGTTGGAGCCCTGGGGGTCCATGCTGGCCAGGATGGAGGTAAGGGTGCCCACCTGCTCCTGCAGCTGCCCCCCAGCTTGTACCTGGGCCTCCTCACCCTGGCTCAGCAGTTCCAGCTTCCTCATGTGGGACAGCACCCCCTCCAGGAGGGGAGTGGTAATGAAGCGCTGCAGATGCCCCTGATGTTTCTGGATCCAGCCCACATCTAGGCCACAAGAGACAGAGACCAACATATTCAGAGCTCTGAACTCTGATTAGAACGCTCTATGTGCACTTTTGACTTTGAGTAAATCATGGTTAATGTTGATTGGTGTGAACTCTTTTTAAGTTATGTGTACATATCTTCAGTTAGAATTTGGTCTAGAGTTGCTGACAGGCAACACATTTTTTTATTTTTATGTCTGGTGTCTGATACAACTTAACCTAACGTAGCATGCGTAAACAGACTCCAGAACAGAGTTCCTACATCCGGTTTTCAGTAGTAAAGGAAGCTAGGTTGAATTTGTTGTATCCCTGAAAACCGGATGCATCCAGTTGTTGGCAACTTGTCCAAACCTGCTTTCATGTACAGCTCTTTCATCGATTGAGGAAATGATCAATGAAGGACATTAAGTGCAGCTCATAATGGCAACAACAGCAATAGCTTTTACCTTCCATCTCTCCCTTGGTGGAAGTTGAGGTGGGGGTAGACTGGAGGTCAACATAGCAGTCCTCTTGCCATGCGATACGCTTGTTTCTGTCCAGAATAGAATTGTAATGGGTGTTTCTTTCCATGGAGCTGTTGCTTGTTCCTGCCTAAAGATATGCCTGTCCACCTTTCTCCATCTCCGATTACTCTTGAACACAAAAAGGAAAAGCATGTCTCACCTCAGGGCACAGAAACGTGACATGTTGTGATTGATTCTTCATTGTCAGTACAGTAACACCCTTGCCTATCACTGACTTTGCCCTCACCTGATTGGAGTGTCCAAGGGCTCATACGAACAGTGTATGATAATTGTGCCAATCATCAGGGGCCTCCTTTATAACAGTTGTGTCAATTTCACACAATGTTTCTGTGTGCACCATTTCTGAAAAGTCTGCACGAAAATATTGAAATGTACCAACTTGGCACACGCCATATACACGCATGCTTCTAGTTATAAATCAAACATGTGGTAAAACCGTGTGCATGTGAACGAGCATTAAAACTCCGGCTGGAAACCCCCTCCATTCACCTTTCATGGTGACAATAATGCACTTTATTTGCTGCATAATTTGAAACTATTTGGAATTAAGTCACATTTCCTTTAGAGGTGTGGGCCGAATGTTTTAATAACTAAATCAGGTTTTTGCTTTTTCAAACTAAACATGCATGCTGCAGCGAGTGCCTGACCGTGCATTCTACAAGACTATTCAAAACTATTTAAAAAGTAGACTATGCTGCAGCCCACACTTCTATTCAAAAGACAAGTTGTTGTTCAATTTAAACAACAGATTCACGTGGTGTGTAGCATCCACAAGTCTGAAAATACGAAAATTGGCTTTTATTAAGACGGTACACATATTTTCCCCATTTTTTTCCACAGACGAGCCATTAAATTGAGTAAAGGAGGAAATGTATGCCTTTGCAACCTGAATGAAGGATGTTTTATGTACGAACCGTCGATGGGGGACACGAGCGTGTTGCAAGTTGAGGAAATTTAAGTCGGACGTAAGAAGACAAATGATGTAAAGGTATAATATCGCCATCATGAGACCAGTTGGGCTGTACAGTAGCCTACCCATACTGTCAAATAGTTTTATGTAAGCTTCATTAACTGTGAGAGCAGATTGTTTAAATCTTTTACAGTAAAGTATGATGTATCTGGCAAAGGGCTGTGTCCGTTTCTGAAAGAGAGAACCATGGCAAATTGTTTTGGACCAACAATGTTTTGCATCTACCGTTTCCCCAACCTAAATACACTGAATAAAAATATGAATGCAACATGCAACAATTTCAAAGATTTTACTGAGTTACAGTTCATATAAACAAATCAGTCAATTGAAATGAATTCATTAGGCCCTAATCTATGGATTTAACGTGACTGGGAATACAGATATGCATCTTCGCATAGAGTTGATCAGGCTGTTGATTGTGGCCCGTGGAGTGTTGTCCCACTCCTCTTCAATGGCTGTGCGAAGTTGCTGGATATTGGTGGGAACTGGAACCCGCTGTCATACACGAAGATCCAGAGCATCAACCATGCTCAATGGGTGACATGTCTGGTGAGTATGTAGGCCAAGGAAGAACTAGGGCATTTTTAGCTTCCAGGAACCATTATCATGCTGAAGCATGAGGTGATGGTGGCAGATGAATGGCATGATAATAGGCCTCAGGATCTCGTCACAGGAATCTCTGTGCATTCAAATTGCCATTGATAAAATGCAATTGTGTTTTGTCAAATCAAATCAAATCAAATTTTATTTGTCACATACACATGGTTAGCAGATGTTAATGCGAGTGTAGCGAAATGCTTGTGCTTCTAGTTCCGACAATGCAGTAATAACCAACAAGTAATCTAACTAACAATTTCAAAACTACTGTCTTATACACAGTGTAAGGGGATAAAGAATATGTACATAAAGATATATGAATGAGTGATGGTACAGAGCAGCATAGGCAAGATACAGTAGATGGTATCGAGTACAGTATATACATATGAGATGAGTATGTAAACAAAGTGGCATAGTTAAAGTGGCTAGTGATACATGTATTACATAAGGATGCAGTAGATGATATAGAGTACAGTATATACGTATGCATATAAGATGAATAATGTAGGGTATGTAACATTATATTAGGTAGCATTGTTTAAAGTGGCTAGTGATATATTTTATATCATTTCCCATCAATTCCCATTATTAAAGTGGCTGGAGTTGAGTCAGTGTGTTGGCAGCAGCCACTCAATGTTAGTGGTGGCTGTTTTACAGTCTGATGGCCTTGAGATAGAAGCTGTTTTTCAGTCTCTCGGTCCCAGCTTTGATGCACCTGTACTGACCTCGCCTTCTGGATGATAGCGGGGTGAACAGGCAGTGGCTCGGGTGGTTGTTGTCCTTGATGATCTTTATGGCCTTCCTGTAACATCGGGTGGTGTAGGTGTCCTGGAGGGCAGGTAGTTTGCCCCCGGTGATGCGTTGTGCAGACCTCACTACCCTCTGGAGAGCCTTACGGTTGTGGGCGGAGCAGTTGCCGTACCAGGCGGTGATGCAGCCCGCCAGGATGCTCTCGATTGTGCATCTGTAGAAGTTTGTGAGTGCTTTTGGTGACAAGCCGAATTTCTTCAGCCTCCTGAGGTTGAAGAGGCGCTGCTGCGCCTTCTTCACGATGCTGTCTGTGTGAGTGGACCAATTCAGTTTGTCTGTGATGTGTATGCCGAGGAACTTAAAACTTGCTACCCTCTCCACTACTGTTCCATCGATGTGGATAGGGGGGTGTTCCCTCTGCTGTTTCCTGAAGTCCACAATCATCTCCGTTTTGTTGACGTTGAGTGTGAGGTTATTTTCCTCCGAGGGCCCTCACCTCTTCCCTGTAGGCCGTCTCGTCGTTGTTGGTAATCAAGCCTACCACTGTTGTGTCGTCCGCAAACTTGATGATTTGAGTTGGAGGCATGCGTGGCCACGCAGTCGTGGGTGAACAGGGAGTACAGGAGAGGGCTCAGAACGCACCCTTGTGGGGCCCCAGTGTTGAGGATCAGCGGGGTGGAGATGTTGTTGCCTACCCTCACCACCTGGGGGCGGCCCGTCAGGAAGTCCAGTACCCAGTTGCACAGGGCGGGGTCGAGACCCAGGGTCTCGAGCTTGATGACGAGCTTGGAGGGTACTATGGTGTTGAATGCCGAGCTGTAGTCGATGAACAGCATTCTCACAGGTATTCCTCTTGTCCAGATGGGTTAGGGCAGTGTGCAGTGTGGTTGAGATTGCATCGTCTGTGGACCTATTTGGGCGGTAAGCAAATTGGAGTGGGTCTAGGGTGTCAGGTAGGGTGGAGGTGATATGGTCCTTGACTAGTCTCTCAAAGCACTTCATGATGACGGAAGTGAGTGCTACGGGCGGTAGTCGTTTAGCTCAGTTACCTTAGCTTTCTTGGGAACAGGAACAATGGTGGCCCTCTTGAAGCATGTGGGAACAGCAGACTGGTATAGGGATTGATTGAATATGTCCGTAAACACACCGGCCAGCTGGTCTGCGCATGCTCTAAGGGCGCGGCTGGGGATGCCGTCTGGGCCTGCAGCCTTGCGAGGGTTAACACGTTTAAATGTCTTACTCACCTCGGCTGCAGTGAAGGAGAGTCCGCATGTTTTTTTGTAGCTTATGCCTGCCTGCCCATAGCATAACCCCACCACCACCATGGGGCACTCAGTTCACATTGACATCAGCAAACTGCTCACCACACAACGCCATACACGCTGTCTGCCATCTGCCCAGTACAGTTGAAACCGGGATTC
The DNA here is from genome assembly GCF_018296145.1 of Oncorhynchus tshawytscha. Classification (NCBI taxonomy): domain Eukaryota; kingdom Metazoa; phylum Chordata; class Actinopteri; order Salmoniformes; family Salmonidae; genus Oncorhynchus; species Oncorhynchus tshawytscha. The sequence goes on along the minus strand of NC_056452.1, from coordinate 12,971,253 downwards.
ATCTGTGAAGAGCACACTTCTTCAGTGTGTCAGTGGCCATCGACGGTGAGCATTTTCCCACTGAAGTCGGTTACAACAACTGAACTGCAGTGAGACCCTGGAGAGGATGATGAGCACGCAGCTGAGCTTCCCTGAGACGGTTTCTGACAGTTTGTGCAGAAATTATTCCGCTGTGCAAACCCATAGTTTCATCTGCTGTCCGGGTGGCTGGTCTCAGATGATCCCGCAAGTGAAGAAGCCAGGTGTGGGAGTCCTGGGCTGGCGTGATTACAAGTGGTCTGCGGTTGTGAGGCCGGTTGGACCTACTGCCAAATTCTCTAAAAGGACGTTGGAGGTGGCTTATGGTAGAGAAATTAACATTTAATTATCTGACAACAGCTCTGGTGGACATTCCTGCAGTCAGCATGCCAATCGTACTCTCCCTCAAAACAGACATCTGTGGTATTGTGTTGTGTGACAAAACTCAACATTTTAGAGTGGTGTTTTATTGTCCACAGCACAAGGTGCCCCTGTGTAATGATCATGCTTTTTAATCAGCTTTTTCAGGTGGATGAGAGAAATATGCTTTTTGTGCATATGGAAGATTTCTGGGTTCTTTTATTTTAACTCATGAAACATGGGACCAACACTTTACATGTTGTTAATATTTTTGTTCAGTGTTTGATGGACTGCATGTGAAATTCTGAAATATTGTAGAGGGCAGGCTACTGATTTTTAAAATGTATTACAGCACTTACTGGGGCTGGGAATTTAGGTGCGCAACCTGGTCTCAGAGCATTTCGTAATATTCTGTAAGTAAATCCAAGACACTCCAACGCTATGTTACGTTTCAAATGGTATGTATTAATTTGTGGATGTCCATCATTCATTTCGTATATGTTTACGATTTGCAATTCGTACAATACGTCATGAATCTGAAAAATGTACAATATGTTACGAATTTGCAATACGTATGATATGTTACGAATTCCAATTTGTTGTTGCTAAAGTTAGATTCAAACCCACAGGGGTTAAAGGGGTTAAATATGTGTTCAAAAAACGAAAATATTTCCTGAGCCTTCTTATATATAGCCTTCCAAGATAAAGGACAGACACTTATTCCTTATGATTTATTTTTAGACTGTCTTTTTGGCCATTTATGAATGTATTATTCAATGTGTTTCTAGGAGCTATAGTAGTAAAGGCCAAATTAAATATTTTATCAAGTCGTTTTTGGGGGATACATACAAGGGTCCTAAAATGAAAAACCAAATAGCTTAATGATCCATGATATGACCATCTTAAAACAATTATGTATGTTCGCTTGGTAGAAACCCCCACCCCCCTTTTGAGGTTAAGTAACCATCCAACACATAACATAATATACTAATTTGAGTGTCCTGGATTTACATTTATTATGCGTTGTATCGCAACATATGTAATGTCTATTCTATGAGCCTTCTTAACCCTTTTAGCTAACTGTTCCCCTAACCCTTAAACCTAACCGTAACCCTTTTAGCTAACTGTTCCCCTAACCCTTAAACCTAACCTTAACCCTTTTAGCTAACTGTTCCCCTAACCCTTAAACCTAACCTTAACCCTTTTAGCTAACCCTTCCCCTAATATTAACCCTTTAACCTAACTCCTAACCTTAACCCCTGGCACACGTAGCACGCGCTCCAGCAGGTGTATCTCACTGATCATCCCTAAAGCCAACACCTCATTTGGCCGCCTTTCCTTCGAGTTCTCTGCTGCCTGTGACTGGAACGAATTGCAAAAATCGCTGAAGTTGGAGACTTATATCTCCCTCACCAACTTTAAACATCTGCTATCTGAGCAGCTAACCGATCGCTGCAGCTGTACATAGTCCATCGGTAAATAGCCCACCCAATTTACCTACCTCATCCCCATACTGTTTTTATTATTTACTTTTCTGCTCTTTTGCACACCAGTATCTCTACCTGCACATGACCATCTGATCATTTATCACTCCAGTGTTAATTTGCAAAATTGTAATTATTCGCCCACCTCCTCATGCCTTTTGCACACAATGTATATAGACTCTTTTTCCCTTTTTTTCCACTGTGTTATTGACATGTTTATTGTTTACTCCATGTGTAACTCTGTGTTGTCTGTTCACACTGCTATGCTTTATCTTGGCCAGGTCGCAGTTGTAAATGAGAACTTGTTTTCAACTAGCATACCTGGTTAAATAAAGGTGAAATAAAATAAAAACTTAACCCCTAGTGTTAGCTAACGTTAGCCACAACAAATTGGAAATCGTAACATATACGTTTCACCAATTCGTAATATTGTATGGATTGCAAATTCGTAACATATCATAATGAATTGTCATTTGTAAAACATCAGATGAATTGTAATTCGTAACATATCATATGAAATGGATGATGGGCATCGACAAATGAATACATACCATACGAAACATAACATATCATACTAAATGGAATGTCTCCGATTTACATACAGAATAACACAATGCTCTGAGACCAGGTTGCAATAAGATATGCATTATGATTCTCAAGATTTTGTATGTATTGCGATTCAATACTGTGATTTTATTGCAATTCGATGTTCCAAACATATTGCTCACCATGTATCTGCAGCAGAAAGATGAGGAGAGCACCCCCTCCATCACTAGTACTTACAGTAGCATGTATACACACTGTAAGCCTACTTCAATGGACAATATCAACTGTTCATTCACCTGTTAAATTTGACTGTATATTATAAACCGTGCTGCCTATGGCATTGCAAAACTTGAAGTACATATAGCCTATCTATTTACTACTACTAGGTCCAATTAAATGAGAGATATGCATGGTAATTTGATGTACGGCTACTTCGGAAACATGAACCCACCACGGCCAGAGAAGGTGATGTATTTTTTCTGCAATGGTTCTGAAAAGAAAATCGATACGCAAAAGATTCCCGTTTTTAGATACTAAAACATACTAACGGCTGCATTTCTGTTAATACATTTTCCAGTTTACATTTTTTATGAGTAAGCTTTTATCATAACCCTCATTTGCACAAAACAATTGCCAGGTTCCAATACAATATTTCAATCACTAACAGAGATGTGTGTACCCATGGGGGTCTAAAGTTTGTGGGAAGATGAGCACATTCTCATGACAAGGTATACTTTTATAAATGCCAACTTTTTTGGGAGTATGTTTTGTATGCCCACATGGTTTATAAATAAGGCACCAAGTGCTTTCCTTGTGCAAGCAGGGGGTAATGACCATTCAATGTGTTGAATTCAAAATTGCAACGGGGTGAATTAAATTCGCCGTGTTGCAATCAGGAGTTGCATAATGTATGGTCAGTAGTGATGGTTGCAGAAATGACGTTGCTAAAAATGTAAAGACCAATAAATGAGAAGAGGTTTAAGAGAAGAGTTTAAAGCGTGTCTGTCAACATATGGCAACAAGCTAAGGCTCTATAAGAGGAGATTCAGAAGGGGCCAAGCACTGCAGCAGGAACAACTGCAAAGAAACATCCATCAGCAGTTTTGGAATGAAATCAAAAAGATTGTTCCGGAAAAAGAAAAAAAACATTTATGAAAATCCCTATGGAAATCATACTGGAAAATGGGGAAGTTGAGCATAAGATGAATTGTGTATTATAGAACTGGGAGAATGACTTTGCTAACCTATTTTAAGGTGGCAATATCCCATCTGTGTTTGATGATGACTTCTTAAATTAATAGGGCTGGGTTCACCTCAAATCAATTCCTGGATGCAAAATTGTCTGTGGAGGAAGTTTGGAAGGCTGTTGAGGAAAGCTAAAAAGCAACAGGGGGAAAAAGGCAACATGAATAGCGGAGCTTCCAAATTTGGACATAAAATGTGTCTATTCCCAAATGTGTTTTGAGAATGTCATCATCCCATCAACTTAGTACACATTTCTCATCAAATCAATCCCAAAGTCATCAACAAATGATCCACGGGTCCCACTAAATTACAGAGGCATCAGCCTTATAAGCACAGCCTACAAGTTATATTCTGGGATCTTAAACAGTCTGACTTTGGAAACGTCAGGTTTGCTTGTAAATCACATTTACACAGTATCCACTGTGATTAGAGCCAGACTACAAGAATGCAAACCTACATATGCATGTTTTGTTGATTTCAAAAAGGCCTTTGATTGGGTAAATATAGATCAACTTGCTTTCAAACCTATATATTAGCTGGGATGTATGATACAATGAAAGCCCTACATAGGGGGCGGTAGGTAGCGTAGCGGGTAGGAGTTTTGGGCCAGTAACTGAAAGGTTGTTTGATCGAATCCCCGAGCTGACAAGTTAAAAATATGTTGTTCTGAGCAAGGCAGCTAACCCACAGGGCGCCGAAGACACGGGTGTTGATTAAGGCAGCTAACCCACAGGGCGCTGAAGACGCGGGTGTTGATTAAGGCAGCTAACCCACAGGGCGCCGAAGACGCGGGTGTCGATTAAGGCAGCTAACCCACAGGGCGCCGAAGACGCGGGTGTCGATTAAGGCAGCCCTTTAAGCCCTTTGGGTTAAATGCAGAAGATGCATTCAGTTGCACAACTGACTAGGTATCCCCTTTCCCTAGTGCTCCAATTGCCTGTGTACAGGTAAATGAGCTGAAGACCAGATTGTTTCCCACTCCATTTGGGGTCAGAGGGATACAAGAAAATCAAAGGTCCTTGTGTGCAGATTTGAGAACCAGGATACTGCCTTTGGCAATTAAAGTAGGTAGATTAAATGCCATAGATGAATAAGAGTGGCTATGTACTGTATTTGATTTAGGAGAGGTCAAGAAAAAGCAGCACTTTATTTCACTGTACTTGATATGATTACATAAGAGTAACCTAGTTTAATAAAATTATATGATAATTGTTTTTTGCTACAGTGAAATATAGTGTCTTATAAGCCAATCTGTGTTGGGCTTCTTTGAAGCATAATAATAACGTTTGTGTAAAAGGAAATCATGCTCTAAACTGCATTTTTGCACTGGGGGGTCTTGAAACCCCCCCTTTGTGCAGTTATGAATGGTGCATCTGTGTGAGATCCTCAAGTAAACAAGCAATTTCCCTCTCATTAGTGTTCTCGTTTTTCCAAGTCAGTGGAAAATAAACTGTGCACTGCAGCCTAATGTGCTGTTCGTAATTATTATGTTTTTTTTTTACAAAATAAGTGCTGTTCTTTTTCTTTTTAAATCAAATGCATGGCCCATATAATTCACAGGGCATACACCTTTTCAGTAGTCAGCATTAAGTGGTTCCTTTATTTTTCCATTAAAAGGATATAATTAGAGGCCAAAGTCAAGGCAGTGATGCATTACAGACACGATGAAAGAAACAGATGTTATTAAGTAATCAAAATGATTACAACATTATTTTTTGCAGCACGTGGCAGCCCCGTTCTGTGAGCTTGTGTGGCCTACCACTTCACGGCTGAGCCGTTGTTGCTCCTAGATGTTTTCACTTCACAATAACAGCCCTTACAGTTGACCGGTGGCACCTCTAGCAGGGCATACATTTTACGAACTGACTTGTTGGAAAGGTGGCATCCTATGGCGGTGACACGTTGAAAGTCACAGAGGTCTTCAGTAAGCCCTTCTATTGCCAATGTTTGTCTATGGAGATTGCACGGCGGTGTGCTCGATCTTATACATCTGTCAGCAACGAGTGTGGCTGAAATAGCCAAATCCACTAATTTGAAGGAGTGTCCACATACGTTTGTATATATCGTGCAACTGACAAAAATACAAATTCTTTCAAAAACATGCATTATAAAAATCTCCCTCCCCAGTCACTCTAATTGACATCAAATATCAAATCAACAGAAGAACATAAGGTCACCTTACCGCTAAGATCTTGATGTGCTACAGTAGCATAGTATACAACGGGCTTATACAGGGTTTTCATTGTAACAAGACAGACAGAGCAAAGCAAGCTTTCCTGTAAAGCCATTCTGTCATTACCATACCAGGTATGCATGCGCATGGTGGAAGTTGACTCAACTCATCACCCAAACCAAACACCATAAAAGTAGCTCTTGAGGTGTTGCAGGCAGGTTGTCAGCTTCCGGTTCAGTCTGAGACAGAGTCACGAAGCTAAAAACCACATAACCTACCACGGCCTGGCTGCAATCTTCACATTACACCTCAGACACCAACAGTGAGACAAACTGAAGTGACTATAGTAACAGGAATACAGGACAGAGCTACTCTTTGGAGATACTTGAGTAACTATAGTTGGAGATCCTTGAGTAACTATAGTAACCGTCATTCTTCTAAACTTTCAAGAGCACCAGCATTGACATCCAGTCTCATCAAAAAAATGAGCATTAAGTGAGCTAGAGTGAAACTTAGTGTCAATAATTTGCAGTCAATGTAGTTTATTGTAAAACTTCCTGTCTAGGTGGCCTGTTGGGCCTCGCTTGACTGTTCTCACATGTCTGGTAGTTGCAGCTGAGTTTAAACAATGGTTTTGAAGTCTGAAGTCAGAGTGGCTGGTGCCAATGTTGAAAGGAAATGAGAGTAAAGAAGTTGGAAGGGGTGTCAAAAGCTCAAGTAGCCACAAATGCAATATCTTAACCCATGTGGACCTCCACATGGGGGAAAAAACAACTGAAATTGAAGCGAGTATAAGATAAATAAATGTATGATCAGGTACAAAGATAACTCACCTTGGGCGACTGGTGCAGCTGTGGGTCGGGTTTCAACAGGTGTGAGCATTAATGACCCTGAACCCAAGTCCTCTACCTCATATTGTGGGTTGGGATAGAAATGGAACAGCTGCTTTAGTGGATCTTGCTCTCGCTGTCTGCAGCTGACCTGAAAGGAACTCTCAGACAAACCCCCCAAAAATAGCTATCCTCTGGAGACACTTTTTCTGACTAGACGGCTTAATTCTGCGTCAGCACTGAAGGTGCTACTTGTGACAAGAAATTTTACGAACAAAGTAAATAATCGTAAAAAGTAACTTGTCGCTCAGTAATGGGGGGACTCTGCTCTCGCTGAGCTGTTTGACGTTGCACCTCTTCCTGTGTCACTATCTGACTTCCTGTATCGAGGCAAGGAGATTTCAGTTAGGCATATGATGCTTTGCGTTGCATGAACTCTATTTTTGAATTACTCCTTGTGCACATACACACACCAAAACATCTCCCCCAAAATTATTTAAGCTAGGGAGCTAGAAGACGTTATCAGTCATCCTGAAATCTAATCTAATGCCAAAATGAAATGTAAAACTTACATTGATATGATTAGGATCATTTAGAATTGACAATAATCAAAAGACAGGCAGGTAGCCTCGTGGTTGGAGTGTTGGGCCAGTAACTGAAAGGTTGCTAGGTCGAATCCCTATGCTGACAAGGTAAACATCTGTCATTCTGACCCTGAACAAGGCAGTTAACCCACTGTTCCTAGACCGTCATCGTAAATAAGAATTTGTTCTTAACTGACTTGCCTAGTTAAATAAAGGTTAAATAAAGGTTAAATAAAAAGGGCATGAAGGTGTCAGGGCAGGCATAGAGTGGCTGACAGAAAGAGGATGGAACAGAATCATCTCATACTGTGTAGAGAAAACAAACTAGAGAAGAAAAAACAAGTTATTGAAAGGGAGAGATGGAGAGGTTGTGAAAGGGAGACACACACTATGTAAACACTACATCAATGTAGAATTACGTAGGTACTTGCACTCAAACCATGAAAAGGCAAAACCAAGGAGGCTAAGATGTAAAAATATAATGAATAGCATTTGTCTCACCTAACCTTAAAGATCTTTTCAAACTCAACATCGTTGCAGTGCTCAAAAAATTCAGAATTGATCTCAAAAGGTGGTTTCCCATCTCATGGATTGTCAGGGTGAGCCTTATTACGATGAATATCCTCCCTAGTTTGCTCTACCCAATGCAAATGATGCCACTGTGGCTCACTTGAAAATTTGTCAAGTGTTGAGAAGGACCTCTCTAAATGCATTTTTTTTTAATGGTAAAAGAGCTCGACTTAAAATGAGGACTCTACAACCACCCAAAGAGAGAGGAATGCTAGCTCTGCCCAATATATGGTACTACAATTGGGCATGCCTTGCCTGCATCATTTCGGGATGCATGCAAAGCTATATCAGGGGTGGGACAGAGTCTCCAGAGGCATGGGGCTGTGCACCTATGGCTTTGATAAAAGTACCAGTAATTTGCCCCTCTATCACCAGATTCAGGTCACTAATCTGAAATAAATAAATTCAGTCTTTCATTGTAAGATAAAAGTAGATCTAGGTCTGTTTCTATTAAGCTTATCAGTGAGAAACAAGGTTTTGAACCTTTCTAGATTGTTACTCTTAGTAGCAAGAAAATGCATCCTATTTAATTGGATTAAGGGCAAGCCACCAACGATTACACAGTGGTATCAGGAGATTAAGGTTTTGCCTATGGAAAGACAGTGCGAGGATGAAAGGAAATTAAAATATTGACACGATGCTGGACCGTTTGCCTGGACATTTAGTTGACCTGTTTAATAGGGGAAGAGATACAGACGCTTGGCTCTGGAAAGAGCAACCTTAACTCAGAGTAAGGGGATACAGTACTGTTTATGCCAATATGTAAGCTTATGGCATGGTAGAATGTGGTGTGTATCTGAACAGAAAGTTGGGCAAATATGCGTCAACTTTTTTTCTTCGTTTTTAATGTTTTGTAATTATTGTACTTTTTTTTTCTTTCGTTTTTTCATTCTTTGTTGAGAAAAATAAAAAAAACTGCAATGGATTTACCACTTATATCCATCACACAAACTATCTACACTACATTACCAAAAGTAAGTAGACACCTGCTCGTCGAACATCTCATTCCAAAATCATATAGACACCTAGAGTTGGTCCCTCCTGTTGCTGCTATAACAGCATTCTGGGAAGGCTTTCCACTAGATGTTGGAACATTTCTGCTGGGTTTTTGCTTACTAAGAGCATTAGTGAGGTTGGGCACTGATGTTGGACGATTAGGCCTGGCTCGCAGTCGGAGTTCCAATTAATCCCAAAGGTGGGGTTGATGGGGTTGAGGTCAGGGCTCCATGCAGGCCAGTCAAGTTCTTCCACACCGATCTTGACAAATAATTTCTGTATGGATCTCGCTTTGTGCACAGGGCATTGTCATGTTGAAACAAGAAAAGGCCTTCCCCAAACTGTTGCCACAAAGTTGGAAGCACAGAATCGTCTAGAATGTCATTGTATGTTGTAGCATTTAGATTTCCCTTCACTGGAACTAAGGGGCCTAGCCCAAACCATAAAAAACAGCCCCAGACCATTAATCCTCTTCCACCAAACTTTACAGGTGGCACTATGCATTCGGGCAGGTAGCGTTTTCCTGGCATCCGCCAAACCCAGATCTGTCCCTCGGACTGCGAGATGGTGAAGCATGATTCATCACTCCAGAGAACGCGTTTTCACTGCTCCAGAGTCCAATGAATTTATCACTTGAACAACTTTGTTTGATATCCATCACACATAAACTATCTACACTACATGACCAAAAGTAAGTAGACACCTGCTTGTCGAACATCTCATTCTAAAATCATATAGACTGTTATTTATTTTCCACCATAATTTGCAAATAAATTCATTAAAAATCCTACAATGTGATTTTCTGGATTTTTTTTCTCATTTTGTCTGTCCTAGTTGAAGTGTACCTATGATGAAAATTACAGGCCTCTCTCATCTTTTTAAGTGGGAGAACTTGCACAATTGGTGGCTGACTAAATACTTTTTTGCCCCACTGTATATACTTTTACATAAAAAAACAACAACTTTATACTATATTGTTAGATCTTATTTCTCCCCAGTAAGTTTAGATTGCGGGGCAAGTCCAAAAGATATGAGAGTGATCCACCCTCAATAGACCGCATTCTCTCCATCAAGGGTGTAGTGAGCCAGTCTGTTTAAATTTCAGTTTAGGTGTTATGAAGAAACGTATGACATTCTTACATCAGAATTCTCTCCATGACCCTGAGTTGGTGGAGCTTTGTTGACTCTCTAATATGTTCAACCATGTTTCATCAGTTATTTCAATGTTAAGTTCCTCCTCCCATTTCTTTTAAATATAGTTTGTAGAATGTTTCTTTGAGGATTGAAAACCTGAGTAGAGATTTGAAATATATTTTTTTATTACTCCCCAAGTTGTATGCGTTAGTGAATACTTGGATTAATTTTGGAGGTGCTCAAGGGTCAGTCACTTTTATCTCCCTTAAGAAATAGTGTCGAACTTGTATGTATCTGTAAAAATCTTGTTTATCCAAGCCATGTTTTTTACTTAGGTCCTGGAAGTTATCTAGTTTCCCATTCCTTATAATTGTACTGAATGATGTGATGCCTTTCTGCGTACATTGTTTAAACCTGCTGTCCTGAGTTGCAGGGATGAAGCTGGGGTCGTATGCGGGCCAACTCAGCCTCTAGGCTATGTTTGAGCTATTTGACCAAGAAGCAGGGTGATGGAGTGCCGCATCAGATGACCTGGCCTCTACAATCACCGACATCAACCCAATTGATATGGTTTGGGATGAGTTGGACCACAGAGTGAAGGAAAAGCAGCCAACAAGTGCTCATCATATGTGGGAACTCCATCAAGACTGTTGGAAAAGCATTCCAGGTGAAGCTGGTTAAGAGAAATCCAAGAGTGTGCAAAGCTGTCAAGGCAAAGGGTGGCTACTTTGAAGAATCTCATATAAAATATATTTTGATTTGTTTAACACTTTTATTTCATAGTTTTTATTGTACAATGTAGAAAGTAGTAAAACTAAAGAAAAAACCCTTGAATGAGTAGATGTGTCCAAACTTTTGACTGGTACTTTGTAAGTGTGTACGTACACATGTACATGCATACATATAGACACACATACCCGTTCAAAAGTTTGGGGTCACTTAGAAATGTCCTTGCTTTTGAAAGAAAAGCAACATTTTTTGTCAATTAAAATGACATCAAATTGATCAGAAATAGTGTAGACATCGTTAATGTTGTAAATTACTATTTTATCTGGAAACAGCTGATTTTCTATGGAATATCTACATAGGCCCATTGTTAGCAACCATCACTTCTGCGTTCCAATGGCATGTTGTGTTAGCTAATCCAAGTGTATCATTTTAAAAGGCTAATTAATCATTAGAAAACCCTTTTGCAATTATGTTAACACAGCTGAAAACTGTTGTTCTTATTAAAGAAGCAATAACCTCCAAACAAGCTTCAATGCCATACAACACTCCTTCCGTGGCCTCCAACTGTTTATAAATGCAAAACTAAGTGCATGCTCTTCAACCAATTGTTGCCCACACCCTCCCGTCCGACTATTATCACTACTCTGGACGGTTCTGACTTAGAATATGTGGACAACTACAAATACCTAGGTGTCTGGATAGACTGTAAACTCTTCTTCCAGACTCACATTAAGCATCTCTAAATAGCACACCCAACTACCTCATCCCTATATTGTTACTTATTCTCTTGCTCTTTTGCACCCCAGTATCTCTACTTGCACATCATCATCTGCACATCTATCACTCCAGTGTTAATGCTAAATTGTAATTATTTTGCCTCTATGACCTATTTATTGCCTTACCTCCCTACTCTTCTACATTTGCACACACTGTAAAGATTTTTCTATTGTGTTATTGACTGTACGTTTGTTTGTGTAACTCTTGTTTTTGGTTGCACTGCTTTTGCTTTATCTTGGCCAGGTCGCAGTTGTAAATAAGAACTTGTTCTCAACTGGCCTACCTGGTTAAATAAAGGTGAAATAAAAAATAAAACTGGCCTTTTTTAGACTAGTTGAGTATCTGGAGCATCAGCATTTGTGGGTTCGATTACAGGCTCAAAAAGGCCAGAAACAAATACCTTTCTTCTGAAACTCGTCAGTCTACTCTTGTTCTGAGAAATGAAGGCTATTCCATGCGAGAAACTGAAGATCCCGTATGACGCTGTATACTACTCCCTTCACAGAACAGCGTAAACTGGCTTTAACCAGAATAGAAAGAGGAGTGGGAGGCCCCGGTGCACAACTGAACAAGAGGACAAGAACATTAGTGTCTACTTTGAGAAACAGACGCCTCACAAGTCCTCAACTGGCAGCTTCATTAAATAGTACCCGCAAAACACAAGTCTCAACATCAACAGTGAAGAGGCGACTCCGGGATGCTGGCCTTCTAAGCAGAGTTCCTCTGTCCAGTGTCTGTTCTTTTGCCCATCTTAATATTTTCTTTTTATTGGCCAGTCTGAGATATGGCTTTTTCTTTTCAACTCTGCTGAGAGACTTGGATTAGCTAACACAATGTGCCATTGGAACACAGGAATGATGGTTGCTGATAATGGGCCTCTGTACACCTATGTAGATATTCCATTAAAAATCAGCCGTTTCCAGCTACAATAGTCATTTACAACATTGTCTACACTGTATTTATGCTCAATTTTATGTTCTTTTAATGGACAAAAAGTGTGCTTTTCTTTCAAAAACAAGGGCATTTCTAAGTGATCCCAAACTTTTGAACGGTAGTGTATATATATATATATATATATATATATATATAAAATCACACACACTATTTAATTCATGCTTGAATGAATAACAAAATGTACTAGTGCAATGTGCTACAAAATGCTATTGGGTTTAACACTTTGCACTATTCTTTTTGGTGGCACCGGCTACAATCCATTGAAGCCCTAGTGCAGACCCTCACACTGGCTTTCAACATTATATCAATCACATAATTGTCAGGTCTTGTTAAGTGCACCCATACTGGGCAGGGGGGGCTCTTTGAGGCCTAAGAAACAGTAGGAGGTCCATTTACGAGAAATTACAGCTGCAGGTATGAGTGCAGAAGGTGAGGCACCACTTTGATTATACAGACCCATTCATTTTGTCCCTTAAAAGTGGCACTCCAGTCTCCTTTTCACCTAATTTAACACCTGATTTACTTAATAAAAAGGCACATCTCAGTGGTCCATGTATGTCATGACATAGCAGGGTGTCCTTTCCTCTTTTGTTCTCCATTGCTCCTCAAGCATTCAGTCCTCGATTGCCCTTCTCCTTGGAGTTTGCACTTGTGTCTAAAAGACACTATCTTGCTAAAAACATTTTTTTAACCTTTCGGGTGTGTACTTCACTGTTTATACTTGTGGTTTCGCTTTTCAACAGTAAAAGTTCAAAATACGCTGGAGTCCACTCCAACACCTTTAACAGGAACATGAAAGGAGGGAAGCAGAGGGAGAGGAAAGCGGGGAGATGGGTTTGTTGACCGATAGTAGAATACGAATAGAAAAGGAAATACAGACAAGATGTTCATACATCTAAAGAAATATCAATTTATTTGAATACAAACTTAGCTACATGGCATGAAAAAATATATCTACCAAAGTGCATTCAATTGAAATGTACTAACACGATTAAGAGGTTTAAAAAGAGCAATAAAATGACAAAAAAATGACATTCTTCAAATTCCCTTTACATGAAGTATTGATCTGGCCATAAAAACAAAAACAATGAGACATTTCAAAGCAGTTTAACAATTATTTTGATAGCAAAGCCACAAACGGTTTTATTATTTTATAAAGAGCAAATCCAGGGCAAAAACAAGGCTGTGCTATGACCACTAAACTTTAAAGAACTGGAGTGATTGTGTTGTATAGGGCAGTCCTTAAATTGTTGAAAACCACCGTCTTATGCTATTCCATGGCAAGGAGCTGATCAAAGTTAATGCGCTTCCGGCAGATTGAAAATAATAGAATTGAATACAAAAAGGGACAGCCTGGTTTTTGCTCTGAATTTGATCATGAACATTTCGGCAAACCTATATTTACTTCCATTTGTGTCTTTAACAGTAAATACCCTTTTTAATATGATTGGTTGTAGTTATGGTTGCTTCTACAGTTCAGTTCCCCCTGAGAACATTTAAAACAAATTTACACACAAGGCTCTCACAGACATTGCTATAGTTCTTCTCTACAAAATACTCATCAGATCGGGCCTTTTTGACCTCATATAAAAGTAAAAAGGCACAATAGCAGTTTGCAAGCCAGCTAGAATACAAACGGTTTCAAATTAATACAGACCAATTTTTCCAATAATGAAAATACTATTCTTATTAAATCATCATTTCTAACAGTTTTGTGGGGGGTGGTATCATAAAATAGCTTTGTGCTTATAAAGTACTCCATAGCTCCAGGAGAGGAGAGACTCCATATGGTCTTTCATATTCCTTTTCTATTCCTAACTAATAGAATGTAAATAACATATATTCTGCCAAATGTAAAAAAAAATATAAAAAATAAAAAAGATGGTTACAGACTGTAATCACTGGTTCATCACAAGCATTCACATTTTAACCAAACAAATCAACAGAACTTTCAGTACCGGTACCTCATGATTGCTTTTTAGATTTGTAGTCTTGTTACTTCATACACTTTCAGATAGATTTAATAAAAAGAGAATATGAAGGAGAAAAAAATGTAGGCACGAGACAGTGAAACCATGATTACGACATAGTAGTAAAACTAGTGCAACATTTACTGGGAATTATGATGTAGGGAATGTAAAAGCATGGCAATTCGTACACATTTACAAAAATGGTGCTGGTCCCTTATCTAGTGGGAGATCCCCATTCAAAAACACAGACAAAAGAACACAATGTCTGAAAAAAGACAGGCAGGACAACTTCCCTTCACTCACCAGCGTTAAAGAATGCTCCTTCACATGCACGCACACACACACACACTTAAAGTTCAGAAAGTCCCTCTCCATGCTCATTCAACTCCATGGAGTAATAGTCCAGTGGTCGCCTAAGGACAAAAAGCATACACAGCTTTCGACAACTGCTACAACGGCACAATTATTAAGTGAATAAACTGAAGTATATTGTTTTCTCAGAAGGGTTGAGGCAAGATAATGATAGCGAATCATGTTTCTATTCACATTGGCGTAAAAGGGCCATCTGTGTAACTATTATGTACAGCTGCATACAGTGAAATGAGGCCTCTTCACTTAACCACTGAGGCAGGATGTGTGCGTACATAAGCACGTCTGAGTATTTATGCACATTCGAGACTGTGCGTGTGTGGCTTGAGTGTGTGTTTGTGTATGCTCTCACCTCTTTTTGTAGAGGTAGGTAAAGAGGGCTGCCCCCAGTCCCAGTAGCAGTAGAGCTCCAAGCACCAGGCCAATATGAAGGCCCAGGGCAGACTCTGAAAAGAACCAAAACCATCAGTCAGCTAAGCCTAAAAAGCCATTTAAATGGAGATTCTCTAAGCTTACAGAGAAGGCTTAGTCTGTGCCTAGGAAACCAGCCCATAGGAAATAAACCTGCGCACTGAACTGTGCTCCCAAAATGAGCATATTCGACTCACATTGTCAGCCATGCTTATCTTAAAAATAAAAAAAACACCAGGAGAGCTCTGTACATGCTAGGATCCATGAACTCATATCTGAAGTCTCCAACATCTGGTATGACCATTGGCTATGTCTAAATCTGTACAAAGATCGCCACCTTCTGGACAATAATGGTCAAATGTGAGTTAAGAATCTGTCCTTCATGGGAAAACCTTTGCACATATTTCCAGTTAATAACTGAAATACTAAATCTTGACATAGCAACTACAGATAATCTATCCCACTGGACTAAGTAAAGGGTACAGATGATCTGTAAAAATACAGTGTAATGCAGGAGGACTAAACTAAATGCCTCCAGCGCTGTTCTGTGGGTTGGTTTGTTTTCATTCCATCCAATATCCTTGTCTTTGATTGGCTCTTCACCAATATCCTTAGTCTTCATTTGTTGTTAGTTCATTTGTACTTAGGCCTTCTATGACTCAAAACTAGTGGTCAGTGTGTGGTGTGTTCTCCGGGGGTATTTTCCTTAGTCGATGACTGTAGCAAAACATTTTGCACCGTAGCAAAAAGCTTTACTCCAAATGGAAACAATTTTGCTACGAAAACTACATTATCTATTGGACAAATTCAGGAAGGTCCCTCCCTGTTTCTGTCTGTTTAGTTCTGTTTGCTTACTAGTGAATATACCCATGTTAAGGCAATGAGATATTTCCTCCAACCAATGTTTGCTCACACATATCAAGAGAGCTTACGTCCAGGTATTCAATAAAGCTTTATAAGTGTGGTGTGTTCAGGCCGTTTGCGTATGCCGGGTTAAGACCAGGGTTGTGTTCAATAGGGAAAACTGTAGCAAAACATTTCAGGACGCTGTGCAGCCAAAAATGAAAACTTAGGTACATTAACCTGAAGAAAATAAATAAAAAGACCCTGGACAGACTGTGGGTGCAAACAGCGGCTGGTAGAGCAGTCACATAGGGAGGTTAAGGGCAGTCACACAGGGAGGTTAAGGGCAGTCACATAGGGAGGTTAAGGGCAGTCACATAGGGAGGTTAAGGGCAGTCACATAGGGAGGTTAAGGGCAGTCACATAGGGAGGTTAAGGGCAGTCACATAGGGAGGTTAAGGGCAGTCACACAGGGAGGTTAAGGGCAGTCACATAGGGAGGTTAAGGGCAGTCACATAGGGAGGTTAAGGGCAGTCACATAGGGAGGTTAAGGTTAAGGGCAGTCACACAGGGAGGTTAAGGGCAGTCACACACAGGAAGGTTAAGGGCAGTCACACAGGGAGGTTAAGGGCAGTCACAGGGAGGTTAAGGGCAGTCACACAGGGAGGTTAAGGGCAGTCACACAGGGAGGTTAAGGGCAGTCACACAGGGGGGTTAAGGGCAGTCACATAGGGAGGTTAAGGGCAGTCACATAGGGAGGTTAAGGGCAGTCACATAGGGAGGTTAAGGGCAGTCACATAGGGAGGTTAAGGGCAGTAGTAAAAACCAAAGATGGACGAATATTACATCTCCAGTCTTTTCAGCGGCTAGTACAGTGCCTATAGAGTTGCGTTCCAACGTGGGATTGAAATAGATGTTATTGTAATTTTGTCATTGATCTAAAATACTCCATAATGTCAAAGTGAAAAGAAAATTCTACAAATGAACACAAATGTAATCATTTCTAATTGTATAAAGACAATTATTTGGTTGCAATTTTGTAATATTTTATATCAAGGGCGGTCAAACATCCTCCAGGAGAGCTACTGGATGTGCAGGCTTTTGTTCAAAGCCCTGCTCTAACACACCCCATTGTAGCCTAAACATCAGCTGCTCAACAGGGCCTTGATAAGCAGACTCGGGTGTGTGTTAGGGCTAGATCTAAAGCCTGCACACCCAGTAGCTTCCGGATGGATGGTTGACCATGTGTTTTATACAGGAGCCTAACAGTGCAGTTATTCTACTTTTTGGTGGGTTTGGTGCCTTGATCAAGGGCACAACGTCAGGAGATAGTAGGCAAACATGGGATTAGAGACCAGCGGCCTTCTAATGTCAATACCAGATTATTCAGACTTTCATGTAGGCTACATAGACGCCACCAATTATTGGTCAAGGAGATTTGGTTAAAAGTCCTGAAATTCCATCTGCCAAAATGTGTATAAACCCTTAACAGTGAATAATCAAAAAGGTCTCTATAGCAGAATGTCATTTGGACATTTCTGTGAACATAGTCTAAATGGACCAACTGGAGAAAAGACAGTTCCTGCACCTCTTTCATCCCAAGTCAAGCACTGGTTGCGTAAGTATTCTAGGGCCCTATAAAACACAGAGGGAATCCAGACAAAAACATACATTAGTAAAGGTCCGTCAGTCAAGTATTCAAAAGTCCAGGGAACTTTTTGAAAGCCTCGTAAAAAAAAAAGAGAAGTGATTGGTAGATGGGTAACAATAACAAAACAGACATTGAATACATATTTAAGCATGATAAAGTTAATAATTATTCTGTGGATGATGTATTAAACCACCCAGACACTAGAAAGATAAAAGTTGTCCTTCTGAGCTGCTGGAGTGGAAGGAAACTGCTTAGGGAGGTCGGTCACCATGTCACCATGAGGCCAGTCTGGTCTAGTACGGTGTCCTGGCAAAATAAATAGTAGGGGTACGCCGTACCGGTAAAACATGAGCCCATCACAATAGTGAAAACAATATGTCAAGAAAACTGTAGGCTATTACACCATGATTTATCATTACCATTTGTCAGAGGCATTAAATATTAGCAAATGGCATATAGCCTATGCTATAAAATGGGATGTGGTTTGATGAGAACACTTACATTTTGCCAAGGCAGATATGAGTGGCCGACACAGACAGAGCAGTGGACGCATAAATTCGGGCCTAATGACAAATCGCCAAATGTCATTATACTTTTGGGTGTTTTGTGTAACAGATGTCTCTTTCCATTCACCACTGTTTGGAGGCTGGAAATATGCTGCGAGTGGATGAACGTGCGCAGGTAGCCTAGTAAAGGATCCCTTTGAAGTGATTTTGACAATTAGATGAAAACATCATGACTGGTTGTGTTTATGCCACAACAAAAAAGGTAATAAATATATTTTAAAAGTTAAATGATACATCTTTATGACTAGGCTCACAGTGATGCTTTTGAATTTATAGGGATTCTAAATATAATTATATGATAAGGCCCAACAGCCTGCCGGCCTGCCCATATAGCAGCTGGCAGCCGCCTAAATGAATGCAGCATTTTCTGAGCTGAACTTACCAAGATGCACCTCCAACAACACATAACACCTCACATTAGTCTGCCCAAAAACAATGATAACTTCTCCCGCCCAGTGGCATGAGGGCTATTTAGGTGAACGCTGATGCCGCACCATAAGCAGTGCCCACTTTACCAAAGGCAGGGGCAGAAAATATACTTAACAAAAATATTAAAAGGCAACAGGTAAAGGGTTGGTGCCATGTTTTATAAGCTGAAATAAAAGATCCCAGAAATTCTCCATATGCACAAGAAGCTTATTTCTCTCAAATGTTAAGCACAAAGTTGTTAAGCATTTCTCCTTTGCCAAGATAATCCATCCAACTGACAAGTGTGGCATATCAATATGCTGATTAAACAACATTATCATTACACAGGTTCACCTTGAGCAGGGGACAAAAGGCCACACTAAAATGTGCAGTTTTGTCAACACAATGCCACAGATGTCTCAAGTTTTAAGGGAGTGTACAATTGGCATGCTGACTGCAGGAATGTCCACCAGAGCTGTTGCCAGAGAGATGCAGCACTCCACCAAATGTATTTAACATAAATGATGTAGCCTACGGTAGAAAGAGTTGTACCCTGTGGTTTTTCTGTAACCCATAGACTGGAGACCAAATGTATTACAATAGCATGAGACAGACATTTTTTCAATCATTAACGAGGCGAGAGTGTGCAGGGGAAAGTCAACAACAAAAAAGGCGAGAGGGCAGACATTAGCTTTGGAGCGGCTGTGGCATAATCAAAACAGAGGTGGACAGAAAGTTCAGAAAGCAATTCATTTCAACAAACGTCTTAATTTGAATTAAACTAAAAATAAGGAGGGCTTTGTTGGAGCATAATTCTTCTTTTTTTTTAAAGGGAAAAAAAGAGGTAGGCCTACCCTTTTTGACGGACGCAATTATGCTATCCATAGATTTGTCGGTATAGCCAAATCCTTGAATATCGGTCACCATGCACTCTTTAAATGCCTCAGTGTGTGGGTTTTGGTGTGGTAACAGATCATATAAAAGTGTTCTATAACAATGCTTAAGTCCATGATACCTTATGCTAGAAACAAGCTTTACAATGCCCACAAAAGACGTGACTGATGCACATGGGGATATATTGATTAGTCTCGATGACATTCTGAAACTGAGCCGTGGCCTTCAAAATTGGAGAATAAAAAAAAAAAAAACGTTCCTATTTTGTCCCTATTAATTGAGCTTTTCACTTTCTGAAAATGTTAAAAACCAAGGCAGCTTTTAAGGATGCAGTTCTGTCGTTGGGTTAAGCGACGGCCGAGTAGCCAGCAGTTTTCTGCACCGGTCGAGCCTCTGTCTGTGTGGAAAGGTACATTTTGAAAGTGCAATGCTTAGATTCATAATGATGTCTAATATTTCATTATTTGCAAACAGCAACCGTTTCATTGCAAACAAGACACTCTGGTTTGACATTGGAGAAATACAGTGCCTATTTCTCTGTCCAGTCTTCCCTGAAACATCTATTTTGATTATCCACCTTTCTTTTGAGACTTTCAGAGTGACATTTTCTTGATTGCAAGCAGTTCTTCCCCAATCTATGCTCAAAGAAATATAGAAAACTAATTTCAAAAGAGACATTGGTGAATTTGTCAGTGTAATCAGAATGAAAATATTAGGATATGTTATTGACGTTAAACTAATTATATAGCCTAGTAACCAGATACAATTTTGAACGTATCAGAAGGCCTTTGAATTGGGCTGCTATTATGTTCTGCTGACTATTAGCTGAGAAACAAATTGGCCTGAGGCCAAACCCATTGCCAAACCCCACTGTACATTATTTTAGATTAGCAGGGATAGGAGGTGGTGGACATTTTGTGTCTCGCCTAGGGCGGCAGAACTTCCAGGGCCGGGCCGGTTAGGCAGATACATTTTTTGAGTGCATGTGCGTGCACACATAGGTGGTCCTGTACTGGGAAGAAATGTAATCTACTTTCACCCCTGGTTCAATGGCTGTGATGGGAGAAAACTGAGGATGGGTCAACAACATTGTAGTTACTCCACAATAATGACCTAAATACTTATTTTCCACCATAATTTGCAAATAAATTCATTAAAAATCCTACAATGTGATTTTCTGGATTTTTTTCCCTCATTTTGTCTGTCATAGTTGAAGTGTACCTATGATGAAAATTACAGGGCTCTCATCTTTTTATGTGGGAGAACTTACACAATTGGTGGCTGACTAAATACTTTTTTGCCCCACTGTGTGTGTGTATGTATATATGTATATATATATATATATATATATATATATATATATATATATATATATATATATATATATATATATAAATAAATAATATTTCTCCCGCTTCAAAAAAAGACAAAATCCATTTTAATCCCACTTTGTAAAACAAAATGTGATGAAATCCAAAGAGGAATTGAACAGCTCTAAAGCACAATAGTCAATAGACCTGTAGTTTATTTGAAAATACCAACTTCTCAAATACTCAAGGTAGTTGAATATACAGTACCAAATCTACACACAACACCCCATAATGACAAAGCGAAAACAGGTGTTTAGAGTTTTTTGCAAATTACAAATAAATAACAGAAATACCTTATTTACATAAGTATTCCGACCCTTTGCTATGAGACTCGAAATTGAACTCAGGTGCATTATGTTTCCTTTGATTATCCTTGACATGTTTCTGCAACTTGATTTGAGTCCACCTGTGGTAAAATGATTGGACATGATTTGGAAAGGCATGCATGTCAGAGCAAAAACCAAGCCATGAGGTCAAAGGAATTGTCCGTAGAGCTCCAAGACAGGAGATTGTGTCGAAGCACAGATCTGGGGAAGGATACCAAAACATTTTTGCAGCATTGAAGGTCCCCAAGAACACAGTGGCCTCCATCCATCAAAGGGGCCAGTGATTTCAAGACAGTTGAAGTCGGAAGTTGACATACACCTTAGCCAAATACATTTAAACTCATTTTTCACAATTCCTGACATTTAATCCTAGTAAAAATTCCCTGTCTTGGGTCAGTTAGGATCATCACTTTATTTTAAGAATGTGAAAAGTCAGAATAATAGTAGATAAATATTTCTTTCAGCTTTTATTTCTTTCATCACATTCCCAGTGGGTCAAAAGTTTACATACACTCAATTAGTATTTGGTAGCATTGTCTTTAAATTGTTTAACTTGAGTCAAACATTTCAGGTAGCCTTCCACAAGCTTCCCACAATAAGTTGGGTGAATTTTGGCCAATTCCTCCTGACAGATCTGGTGTAACTGAGTCGGATTTGAAGGCCTCCTTGCTCGCACACGCTTTTTCAGTTCTGCCCACAAATGTTCTTTGGGATTGAGGTCAGGGCTTTGTGATACCTTGACTTTGTTGTCCTTAAGCCATTTTGCCACAACTTTGAAAGTATGCTTGGGGTCATTGTCCATTTGGAAGACCCATTTGCAACCAAGCTTTATCTTCCTGACTGATGTCTTGAGATGTTGCTTCAATATATCCACATAATTTTCCAACCTCATGATGCCATCTATTTTGTGAAGTGCACCAGCCCTCCTGCAGCAAAGCACCCCCACAACATGATGCCGCCACCATCGTGCTTCACGGTTGGGATGGTGTTCTTCGGCTTGCAAGCCTCCCCCTTTCTCCTCCAAACATAACTATGGTCATTATGGCCAAACAGTTCTATTTTTGTTTCATCAGACCAGAGGACATTTCTCCAAAAAGTATGATCTGTGTCCCCATGTGCAGATGCAAACCGTAGTGTGGCTTTTTTATGGCAGTTTTGGAGCAGTGGCTTCTTCCTTGCTGAGCGGCTTTTCAGGTTATATCGATATAGGACTCGTTTTTACTGTGGATATAGATACTTTTGTACCTGTTTCCTCCAGCATCTTCACAAGGTCCTTTGCTGTTGTTCTGGGATGGATTTGCAGTTTTCGCACCAAAGTACGTTCATCTCTAGGAGACAGAACGCGGCTCCTTCCTGAGCGGTATGACGGCTGCGTGGTCCCATGGTGTTTATACTTGCGTACTATTGTTTGTACAGATGAACGTGGTACCTTCAGGCATTTGGAAATTGCTCCCATGGATGAACCAGACTTGTGGAGGTCTACCATTTGTTTCTGAGGTCTTGGCTGATTTCTTTTAATTTTCCCATGATGTCAAGCAAAGAGGAACTGAGCTTGAAGGTAGGCCTTGAAATACATCCACAGGTACACCTCCAATTGACTCAAATGATGTCAATAAGCCTATCAGAAGCTTCTAAAGCCATGCCATCATTTTCTCAAATTTTCTGAGGTGTTTAAATGCACAGTCAACTTAGTGTATGTAAACTTCTGATCCACTGGAATTATGATAGTGAATTATAAGTGAAATATAAGTTAAATAATCTGTCTGTAAACAAATTACACGTGTCATGCACAAAATAGATGTCCTAACTGATCCACCCCCTAAAAAGTCCCCTCCTGTTCCCAGTGTCAATTCCTTCCTGATATGAACTGAAGCCATGTCTCATTTGTCGTCTAATCCAGTGGCGCAATGAATGTTTCCTCTCCAAGCACCGAGTAGCCCTGTCCATTTTCTCTCATTTACCTAACCGACTTCCCAAAACTATAGCTTTTTAGCAAGAAATTTGTGGAGTGGTTGAAAAACGAGTTAATGACTCCATCCTAATTGTATGTGAACTTCCGACTTCAAAGTTAACGACACACCTACTCATTCAAGGGTTTTTCTTTATTTTCACTATTTTCTACATTGTAGAATAGTGAAAACACTATGAAATAACACATATGGAATCATGTAGTAACCAGAAAAAGTGTTAAACAAATGAACATTTATTTAATATGAGATTCTTCAAAGTAGCCATCCTATACAGAAGATAGCCCTATTAAAAAAAAAGAAGAAGTTTACTTCCGACTTCAACTGTATATAGGCAGCGGCCTCTATGTTCTAGTGATGGCTATTTAGCAGTCTGATGGCCTTGAGATAGAAGCTGTTTTTCAGTCTCTCGGTCCCAGCTTTGATGCACCTGTACTGACCTCGCCTTCTGGATGATGGGTGAACAAGCAGTGACTTGGGTGGCTGTTGTCCTTGATTATCTTTTCGGCCTTCCTGTGACATCAGGTGCTGTAGGTGTCCTGGAGGGTAGATGGTTTGCCCCCAGTGATGTGTTGGACAGACTGCAGTACCTTCTGGAGAGCCCTGCGGTTGCGGGTGGTGCAGTTGCCATACCAAGCGGTGATACAGCACTACAGGATGCTCTCAATTGTGCATCTATAAAAGTTTGTGAGGGTTTTAGGTGCCAACCGACATTTCTTTAGCCTCCCGATGTTGAAGAGGCGCTGTTGCGCCTTCTTCACCACACTGTCTGTGTAGGTGAGCCATTTCAGTTTGTCTGTGATGTGTAAGCCGAGGAACTTGAAGCTTTCCACCTTCTCCACTGCGGTTCCGTCGATGTGAATAGGGTCGTGCTCCCTCTGCTGTTTCCTGAAGTCAACAATAATCTCCTTTGTTTTGTTGACGTTGAATGAGAGGTTATTGTCCTGGCACCACACTCCCAGAGCCCTCACCTCCTCCCTGTAGGCTGTCTAGTCAATGTTGGTAATCAAGCCAACTACTGTTGTGTCGTCTGCAAACTTGATGATTGAGATGGAGGTGTGCTTGGCCACTCAGTCATGGGTGAACAGGGAGTACAGGAAGGGCCTGAGCACGCACCCTTTTGGGGCCCCAGCATTGAGAATCAGTGAAGTGGGGGTGTTGTTTCCTACCTTCACCACCTGTGGGTGGCCCGTCAGTAAGTCCAGGACCCAGCTGCACCGGGCGGGGTTCAGACCGTACTAGGGTGTTGAATGCTGAGCTTGAACAGCAATGAGTCAATGAACAGCATTCTTAAATAGGCGTGGATCTATTGGGGCATTAAGCAAATTGAAGTGGGTGACAGTTAAGGTGGAGGTGAAATGATCCTTGACTAGTCTCTCAAAGCACTTAATGATGACAGAAGTGAGCACTATGGAGCTATAGTCATGTAATTCAGTTACCTACCTGCTTTCTTGGGTACAGGAACAATGGTGGCCATCTTGAAAGATGTGGGGACAGCAGACTGGGATAGATTGAATATGTCCGTAAACACACCAGCTAGCTGGTCTGAGCATGCTCCAAGGACACGCTAGGGATGCCCTCTGGGCCGGCAGCCTTGCGAGGGTTAACATGCTTAAACGTCTTACGTCGGCCACGGAGAACCCACAGTCTTTGGTAGCAGGCCACGTCAGTGGCACTGTGTTATCCTCAAAGCAAGTGAAGGTATTTAGCTTATCCGGAAGCAAGACGTCAGTGTCCACGACGTGTCTGGTTTTCCTTTTGTAGTCTGTGATTTAACTAGGTAAGTCAGTTAACAACAAATTCTTATTAACAATGACGGCCAAACCACAACTTGGACGACGCTGGGACAATTGTGCGCCGCCCTATGGAACTACCAATCGCAGCCAGTTGTGATACAGCCTGGAATCGAACGAGGGTCTGTAGTGACGCCTCTAACACCGAGATGCAGTGCCTTAGACTGCTGCACCACTCGGGAGACTAAAATGAAACGAAGATTGAACTCTTTGTTCTGAATGACAAGCATCACGTCTGGAGGAAACCATCCCTACGGTGAAGCATGTTGGTGGAAGCATCATGCTGTGGGGATGTTTTTCAGCGGCAGGGACTGGGAGACTAGTCTATGGATTTCACGTGAGTGGGAATACAGATATGGGAATACAGATATGCATCTGTTGGTGACAAATACCTATAAAAAAAAGGAAGTGGCGTGGATCGGAAAAACAGTCAGTATTTGGTGTGACCATTTGCCTCACGCAGCACGACACATCTCCTTTGCATAGAATTGATCAAGCTGTTGATTGTGGCCTGTGGAATGTTGTCCCACTCCTCTTCAATGGCTGTGCGAAGTTGCTGGATATTGTCAGTAACTGGAACACGCGGTCGTACACGTCAACCCAGAGCATACTAAACATGCTCAATGGGTGACATGTCTGGTAAGTATGCAGGCCATGTAAGAACTGGGACACATTCGGCTTCCAGGAAATATGTACAGATCCTTGGAACATGGGGCTGTGCATTATTATGCTGAAACATGAGGTGATGGCGGCAGATGAATGGCACAATAGTTGGCCTCAGGATCTCGTCATGGTATCTATGTGCATTCAAATTGACATTGATAAAATGCTAATTTGTTCATTGTCCATAGCTTATGCCTGCCCATACCATAACCCCACATGGGGCACTCTGTTCACAATGTTGACATCAGCAAACCGCTCGCCCACACAACGCCATTCAGGTGAAATGAAGAACGCTATCTTCTTCATCACCTAATATATTGCACAAGTTGACTGCAGGTAATTTACTTAAAAAGTAGCTACAATTATACAAAGTGTATTAAAACACTTCAAAAGAAAGTTTCAAATGGTATTGACAAACACCTGGTATACCGCCCAAGTCTAACACTCACTTGTCTTTCCCTTTCATTTTAGTAGACACATGTTTGTCAAAATGATAAAATCACACAATGCAACAAGGGATGTAGCCTACAGTCAGAGATAGACCATGTTGATTGGCAGGTGGAATGATGTCCAATGGGGTTGCAATGTAAAAGTGAGAGGCAAGGATCAGGTCGGCTCCATTCCTCCTCGCTCGGCAGAGATTTCAGAAAAGCTAAAATTGTGAGCTATGTCAGGGGGGCTGACATAGTAAGGGGGGCTGACATAGTAAGGAAGAGAAGCAAGAATAACCAGAGGATGGGAAGGAGTGGCTCACCTCATTTGCCACTCTACTCTCCAACAGACACTTTTGATAGGATCACCTACTTTCGAAAGAACCTAATGAATCCCCACATGCAAAATATCAAATAAAATAATCGAAAGAGAACCTCCCCATTTCGGATAGGTTTCTTCCGCTTTGTGCCTCGTTAACACAACCCAGTTTAGTGAATGTTGTTCAAGCGGGGGCTCACCAGTGCTCATGCGTCGGTCAGTAGCCGGGCCGTTACAGGTGTCCCCCTGGGTGGGGGAGGTCTGGAGGATGAGGGCCCTCTGGTGGTCCGACAGGGCCTGGATGTTTCCCTGCACACGCAGCCAACCGGCAGCACAGGAGAAGTTGGCCACTGACACACACACACACAAAAATTACTCTACTATTATAGAAAACATAAAACCAAATCCCACATCCTATTGCACAATGTTATGTGCGGGTATATCAATTAGGAAATGTATTATGAGTGTGCCCCAGTGGACGCTCATGAGAGGAGGAAGGGGAGGACCATCCTACTCAGTAAATCTTTTTTTATATATATATATATATATTTTTACATTATCCTTATTAATCAGACTGGTTTTTACATGGACGATACATTGGAGATAATGTAAGACAAGTACTGGATACAATAGAACACTAGGAAATATCTGGGAAACCAGGCCTGGTAATCATAGCTGAATTTGAAAAGTCCTTTGATAAAGTACGACTGGAGTTTAAATACAAATGCCTGCAATACTTCAATTTTGGAGAATCTCTTATAAAATGGGTTAAAGTTATATATTGTAACCCTAGGTGTAAAATAGTAAATAATGGCCACACTTCAGAAAGATTTAAACTGTCAAGAGGAATAAAACAAGGTTGTCCACCATTGGCATATGTATTCATCATTGCCATCGAAATGAAATGTTTGCAGTTAAAATCAGAGCCAACAATAAAATGAAGGGATTAGAAATCCAGGGTTTAAAAACACAGGTGTCATTGTAAACTGATGATTAATGTTGTTTTCTTTTAAATCCACAAATAGAATCCCTCCACAGCTTCATATATGATCTAGATACTTTTTCTAACATCTCTGGATTAAAACCAAATTATGATAAGTGCACTATATTAAGTAATGGATCACAAAAAAAATACCTTTACATTACCGTGTAGATTACCAATAAAATGGTCAGATGGGTATGTGGACATACTCGGTATAGATATCCCGAAAGAAAGACATTCTCTCACAACATTACATTTGAATAGAAAGTCAACAAAAATAGACAAGATCTAGCTACCATGGAAAGGAAAATACAGTTGAAGTCGGAAGTTGAAAGTTTTTCACAATTCCTGACATTTAATCCTAGTAAAAAAATCCCTGTGTTAGGTCAGTTAGGATCACCACTTTATTTTAAGAATGTGAAATTGTCAGAATAATAGTAGAAGAGAAATATTTCTTTCAGCTTTTATTTCTTCTATCACATTCCCAGTGGGTCAGTGGTTTGCCTACACTCAATTAGTATTTGGTAGGATTGCCTTTAAATTGTTTTACTTGGGTCAAATGTTTCATGTAGCCTTCCACAAGCTTCCCACAATAAGTTGGGTGAATTTTGGCCCATTCCTCCTGACAGAGCTGGTGTAACTGAGTCTGGTTTGTAGGCCTCCTTGCTCGCACACACTTTTTCAGTTCTGCCCACAAATGTTCTATGGGATTGAGGTCTGGGCTTTGTGATGGCCACTTCAATACCTTGACTTTGTTGTCCTTAAGCCAATTTTGCCACAACTTTGGAAGTATGCTTGGGGTCATTGTCCATTTGGAAGACCCATTTGCGACCAAGCTTCATCTTCCTGACTGATGTCTTGAGATGTTGCTTCAATATATCCACATCCTTTTCCATCCTCATGATGCCATCTATTTTGTGAAGTGCACCAGCCCTCCTGCAGCAAAGCACCCCCACAACACAATGCTGCCACCCCCATGTTTCACGGTTGGGATGGTGTTCTTTGGCTTGCAAGCCTCCCCCTTTTTACTCCAAATATGATGATGGTCATTATGGCCAAACAGTTACATTTTTGTTTCATCAGACCAGAGGGCATTTCTCCAAAAAGCACAATCTTTGTCCCCATGTGCAGTTGCAAACCATAGTCAGGCTTTTTTATGGCGGTTTTGGAGCAGTGGCTTCTTCCTTGCTGAGCGGACTTTCAGGTTACATCAATAT
This sequence comes from Oncorhynchus tshawytscha, assembly GCF_018296145.1. Lineage (NCBI taxonomy): Eukaryota > Metazoa > Chordata > Actinopteri > Salmoniformes > Salmonidae > Oncorhynchus > Oncorhynchus tshawytscha. The sequence goes on along the minus strand of NC_056452.1, from coordinate 12,942,673 downwards.
AGGACTTGTTTTACTGTGGATATAGACTCTTTGTTACCCGTGTCCTCCAGCATCTTCACAAAGTCCTTTGCTGTTGTTCTGGGATTGATTTGCACTTTTCGCACCAAAGTATGTTCATCTCTTGGAGAAAAAAACGTGTCTACTTCCTGAGTGGTATGACAGCTGCATGGTCCAATGGTGTTTATACCACCTGTTTATATCATACTGTTTGTACATGAAATTGCTCCCAAGGATGAACCAGACTTGTGGAGGTCTACTATTTTTTTCTGAGGTCTTGACTAATTTCTTTTCATTTTCCCATGATGTCAAGCAAAGAGGCACTGAATTTGAAATTAGGCCTTGAAATACATCCACAGGTACACCTCCAATTGACTCAAATGATGTCAATAAGCCTATCAGAAGCTTCTAAAGCCATTAGATCATTTTCTAGAATTTTCCAAGCTGTTTAAAGGCACAGTCAACTTAGTGTATGTAAACTTCTGACCCACTGGAATTGTGATACAGTAAAATTATATGTGAAATAATCTGTAATCTGTAAATAGTCTGTAAATAATTGTTGGAAAAATTACTTGTGTCATGCAGAAAGTAGATGTCCTAACCAACTTGCCATAACTATAGTTTGTTAACAAGAAATTTGTGGGATGGTTTAAAAACAGGTTTTAATGACTTCAACCTAAGTGTATGTAAACTTCCGACTTCAACTGTATGTATGTATGTACAGTGGGGCAAAAAAATATTTAGTCAGCCATTAATTGTGCAAGTTCTCAAACTTAAAAAGATGAGAGAGGCCTGTAATATTCAACATAGGTACACTTCAACTATGACAGACAAAATTAGAAAAAAAATTCAGAAAATCACATTGTAGGATTTTAATGAATTTATTTGCAAATTATGGTGGAAAATAAGTATTTGGTCAATAACCAAAGTTTATCTAAATACTTTGTTATATACCCTTTGTTGGCAATGACAGAGGTCAAACGTTTTCTGTAAGTCTTCACAAGGTTTTCACACACTGTTGCTGGTATTTTGGCCCATTCCTCCATGCAGATCTCCTCTAGAGCAGTGATGTTTTGGGGCTGTTGCTGGGCAACACGGACTTTCAACTCCCTCCAAAGATTTTCTATGGGGCTGAGATCTGGAGACTGGCTAGGCCACTCCAGGACCTTGAAATGCTTCTTCTGCTCACCGTTCTTGTGATCATTTTGACCCCACGGGGTGAGATCTTGCATGGAGCCCCAGATCGAGGGAGATTATCAGTGGTCTTGTATGTCTTCCATTTCCTAATAATTGCTCCTACATTTGATTTCTTCAAACCAAGCTGCTTACCTATTGCAGATTCAGTCTTCCCAGCCTGGTGCAGGTCTACAATTTTGTTTCTGGTGTCCATTGACAGCTCTTTGGTCTTGGCCATAGTGGATTTTGGAGTGTGACTGTTTGAGGTTGTGGACAGGTGTCTTTTATACTGATGACAAGTTCAAACAGGTGCCATTAATACAGGTAACGAGTGGAGGACACAGGAGCCTCTTAAATAATAAGTTACAGGTCTGTGAGAGCCAGAAATCTTGCTTGTTTGTAGGTGACCAAATACTTATTGTCAACCATAATTTGCAAATTAATTAATTAAAAATCCTACAATGTGATTTTCTGGAATGTATTTTTCTCATTTTGTCTGTCATAGTTGAAGTGTACCTATGATGAAAATTACAGGCCTCTCTCATCTTTTTAAGTGGGAGAACTTGCACAATTGGTGGCTGACTAAATACTTTTTTGCCCCAATGTATGTATGTATGTATATATATATATATATATATATATATATAGGGGATTGGAAATGATGCAGACAATTACATTAGAAGCTACAATCTGCCTGCAATATTAAAGGTGATCCACCCCCTAAAAAGTCCCATCCTGTTGCCAGTGTCAATTCCCTCCTGATATGAACTGAAGCCATGTCTCATTTGAAGCCCTGTCACGGACCAGGATGTCTTGCTCCCAGGCAGACTAAATAACTTTTTTGCCCGCTTTGAGGACAATACAGTGCCACTGACACGGCCCGCAACTAAAACATGTGGACTCTCCTTCACTGCAGCCGACGTGAGGAAAACATTTAAACATGTCAACCCTCGCAAGGCTGCAGGCCCAGACGGCATCCCCAGCCGCGCCCTCAGAGCATGCGCAGACCAGCTGGCTGGTGTGTTTACGGACATATTCAATCAATCCCTAACCCAGTCTGTTGTTCCCACATGCTTCAAGAGGGCCACCATTGTTCCTGTTCCCAAGAAAGCTAAGGTAACTGAGCTAAACTACTACCGCCCCGTAGCACTCACTTCCGTCATCATGAAGTGCTTTGAGAGACTAGTCAAGGACCATATCACCTCCACCCTACCTGACACCCTAGACCCACGCCCAAATAGGTCCACAGACGATGCAATCTCAACCACACTGCACACTGCCCTAACCCATCTGGACAAGAGGAATACCTATGTGAGAATGCTGTTCATCGACTACAGCTCGGCATTTAACACCATAGTGCCCTCCAAGCTCGTCATCAAGCTCGAGACCCTGGGTCTCGACCCCGCCCTGTGCAACTGGGTACTGGACTTCCTGACGGGCCGCCCCCAGGTGGTGAGGGTAGGCAACAACATTTCCACCCCGCTGATCCTCAACACTGGGGACCCCACAAGGGTGCGTTCTGAGCCCTCTCCTGTACTCCCTGTTCACCCACGACTGCGTGGCCAAGCACGCCTCCAACTCAATCATCAAGTTTGCGGACGACACAACAGTGGTAGGCTTGATTACCAACAACGACGAGACGGCCTACAGGGAGGAGGTGAGGGCCCTCGGAGTGTGGTGTCAGGAAAATAACCTCACACTCAACATCAACAAAACTAAGGAGATGATTGTGGACTTCAGGAAACAGCAGAGGGAACACCCCCCTATCCACATCGATGGAACAGTAGTGGAGAGGGTAGTAAGTTTTAAGTTCCTCGGCGTACACATCACAGACAAATTGAATTGGTCCACCCACACAGACAGCATCGTGAAGAAGGCGCAGCAGCGCCTCTTCAACCTCAGGAGGCTGAAGAAATTCGGCTTGTCACCAAAAGCACTCACAAACTTCTACAGATGCACAATCGAGAGCATCCTGTCGGGCTGTATCACCGCCTGGTACGGCAACTGCTCCGCCCACAACCGTAAGGCTCTCCAGAGGGTAGTGAGGTCTGCACAACGCATCACCGGGGGCAAACTACCTGCCCTCCAGGACACCTACACCACCCGATGTCACAGGAAGGCCATAAAGATCATCAAGGACAACAACCACCCGAGCCACTGCCTGTTCACCCCGCTATCATCCAGAAGGCGAGGTCAGTACAGGTGCATCAAAGCTGGGACCGAGAGACTGAAAAACAGCTTCTATCTCAAGGCCATCAGACTGTTAAACAGCCACCACTAACATTGAGTGGCTGCTGCCAACACACTGACTCAACTCCAGCCACTTTAATAATGGGAATTGATGGGAAATGATGTAAAATGTATCACTAGCCACTTTAAACAATGCTACCTAATATAATGTTTACATACCCTACATTATTAATCTCATATGTATATGTACAGTGCCTTGCGAAAGTATTCGGCCCCCTTGAACTTTGCGACCTTTTGCCACATTTCAGGCTTCAAACATAAAGATATAAAACTGTATTTTTTTGTGAAGAATCAACAACAAGTGGGACACAATCATGAAGTGGAACGACATTTATTGGATATTTCAAACTTTTTTAACAAATCAAAAACTGAAAAATTGGGCGTGCAAAATTATTCAGCCCCTTTACTTTCAGTGCAGCAAACTCTCTCCAGAAGTTCAGTGAGGATCTCTGAATGATCCAATGTTGACCTAAATGACTAATGATGATAAATACAATCCACCTGTGTGTAATCAAGTCTCCGTATAAATGCACCTGCACTGTGATAGTCTCAGAGGTCCGTTAAAAGCGCAGAGAGCATCATGAAGAACAAGGAACACACCAGGCAGGTCCGAGATACTGTTGTGAAGAAGTTTAAAGCCGGATTTGGATACAAAAAGATTTCCCAAGCTTTAAACATCCCAAGGAGCACTGTGCAAGCGATAATATTGAAATGGAAGGAGTATCAGACCACTGTAAATCTACCAAGACCTGGCCGTCCCTCTAAACTTTCAGCTCATACAAGGAGAAGACTGATCAGAGATGCAGCCAAGAGGCCCATGATCACTCTGGATGAACTGCAGAGATCTACAGCTGAGGTGGGAGACTCTGTCCATAGGACAACAATCAGTCGTATATTACACAAATCTGGCCTTTATGGAAGAGTGGCAAGAAGAAAGCCATTTCTTAAAGATATCCATAAAAAGTGTCGTTTAAAGTTTGCCACAAGCCACCTGGGAGACACACCAAACATGTGGATGAAGGTGCTCTGGTCAGATGAAACCAAAATTGAACTTTTTGGCAACAATGCAAAACGTTATGTTTGGCGTAAAAGCAACACAGCTCATCACCCTGAACACTCCATCCCCACTGTCAAACATGGTGGTGGCAGCATCATGGTTTGGGCCTGCTTTTCTTCAGCAGGGACAGGGAATATGGTTGAAATTGATGGGAAGATGGATGGAGCCAAATACAGGACCATTCTGGAAGAAAACCTGATGGATTCTGCAAAAGACCTGAGACTGGGACGGAGATTTGTCTTCGAACAAGACAATGATCCAAAACATAAAGCAAAATCTACAATGGAATGGTTCAAAAATAAACATATCCAGGTGTTAGAATGGCCAAGTCAAAGTCCAGACCTGAATCCAATCGAGAATCTGTGGAAAGAACTGAAAACTGCTGTTCACAAATGCTCTCCATCCAACCTCACTGAGCTCGAGCTGTTTTGCAAGGAGGAATGGGAAAAAATGTCAGTCTCTTGATGTGCAAAACTGATAGAGACATACCCCAAGCGACTTACAGCTGTAATCGCAGCAAAAGGTGGCGCTACAAAGTATTAACTTAAGGGGGCTGAATAATTTTGCACGCCCAATTTTTCAGTTTTTGATTTTTAAAAAAAGTTTGAAATATCCAATAAATGTCGTTCCACTTCATGATTGTGTCCCACTTGTTGTTGATTCTTCACAAAAAAATACAGTTTTATATCTTTATGTTTGAAGCCTGAAATGTGGCATAAGGTCGCAAAGTTCAAAGGGGCCGAATACTTTCGCAAGGCACTGTATATGTATATACTGTACTCTATATCATCTACTGCATCTTTATGTAATACATGTATCATTAGCCACTTTAACTATGCCACTTTGTTTACATACTCATCTCATATGTATATACTGCACTCAATACTATCTACTGTATCTTGCGTATGCCGCTCTGTACCATCACTCATTCATATATCTTTATGTACATATTCTTTATCCCCTTACACTTGTGTCTATAAGGTAGTAGTTTTGGAATTGTTAGCTAGATTACTTGTTGGTTATTACTGCATTGTCGGAACTAGAAGCACAAGCATTTCGCTACACTCGCATTAACATCTGCTAACCATGTGTATGTGACAAATAAAATTTGATTTGATTTGAATTGTCATCTCATCCAGTGGCGCAATGAATGTTTCCTCTCCAAGCACAGAGTAGCCCTGTCCACTTTCTCTCATTAATGTATGTAGAGTCTTCCCAGTCAAATCCTGTCCTGCCCTCAGTGGAAGTGTTGGAACTCTTTTCCATCCATCCATGATGAGCCTGTCCTCCACAGAAGCTGCTGAACACCTCAATTCATGCCTCATTCAATCACTGCTGTGATCCTATCCCCACACTAAGTAGCCCTCTCATTCCCCATAATAGGTCTATTAAATGTTTTAGGTTAAAATAAAACAATGTTTTTTAAAAAACACACTTTGTCCTCTCTGTGCGTTCTGCACCTATACCGTGGGTCTGCCATGTTCAAGTCACCAGCCTCCACTGGTGTGCCCTTGTTTGCAACCCTGTGTGTTTGTTGTCTCTGTAATGCAAGAGTGTTGTGTCTCACCCTGCAGGTAGAGGGCAGAGATACCACAGTGACATCTTTCTTCCAGGTAGCCAGCCACATCCATCTCACTGTGACTCTGCACCAGCACACTGCAGTCTGACACAGAAAGAGAGCAACAGATAGAGAGAAAGAAGAAAAGAGTGAGCTTTAGTATGGTTAAGGACGGTACATAAGCCATTAGAGATACTAATGATTTGAGACCACTTGATTGAACATTATACTATATATTACGCACTTAAAAATACAACACCTCGAATACGCTATATCAGACAAACTGTCTAGTCATGCAGCAGAATTATTCCTCTAATCATTCTGGAAATGTGTGCTACTAGCGTCAATTGCCATTTACACTTTTCTTAATATACTCATAAAAAGCCCAATTTCCCAAGAACTATGGATGACATGGCTTACTTCCTGGGTGCTCCTGCCAATCACCGGAGAGGGGTGCCAAGCATAGGTCGATGTCGCTGGAGAAGGCGGGGCTGGGGCAGATGTTGGTCAAGCGTGGGGTGGGGGAGGAGCTGGTCCAGGAGGAAGGGCTTCTCGCCTCACAGCAGGAGCAACGGCTGAGAGACACAGGACCTTCCTCCACTGACCTGTAGCGTACACAGAGATGCGCGTGCACACACATGCCAGGTATATTTATTGACACTAAGGCCTAGATTCAATCAGATTGATGTTAACTGGCGATAGTAGACACCCACATAGCTGATGTTCGAGATGTCGGAGGAGCTGCGTTTGAGCTGTCAAATCGGTGAGCAGCTGTTCTTGTGATCATTGCCACGAAGACATACCTGTCCCACTCGCGTTAGATGTTCAAAATGAGAAAGTGTAGCCTATATAGAAATAGGGCCGGGACTATACCAATATCACTGGAAACCAACTTTAACGTTGGAAACAAACATCATTATGTTGTCATTCAGAGTCACCTATTTTCCAAACTATAGCACACAATATTTTACATACAGCAGGTTTATAAAGGACCAAAGAGTTGTCTACTTCGTGTTTTCATTTTTGCCATGGAAAGAATATTGCGATACTGGTATCGTCTTGGCCCCAATAGAAATAATGATGCTCAAATTGAAAATCATTCAACAAAAAAAATAACGAGAATTTCTATCAGCCTAATTGTGGTGTAGATTACATCTCACATTCCATTGTTCGAACTTGTAAACAAGGCTGCATGCTATTTCTCTTAATCCAACTCGGTGCAGTCAATGGCAATGTCCGGTTTAGATATAATTGCGGCAGCGGCTTGTGGATTTGACAGCTTTCTAACGCCTTTTCCACCTCTGACACTGTAAAAGCATCAGCTATGCGGATGTCAGCTAAAGCGGATCGGACTGAACCGGGCCCGAAGAAAAGACTGTCTAGCTTCACTTGCCCTATATACCTTGATGAAGAGTTTTATTCTCAGTAGTAAAAACAAGTGAATTTTATTCCTACCTGAGTACAGGCATCACCTGCTGCCCTCTGGTGGCTGAGAGTTTAATGAGAAGTCTCAGGTCATTACTGAACACTAGGGTGTCTCGGAGAGTGCTGTTGGTTAGGGTGGTACCAGCTCTACACACAGTGACTGTGTCAGAACACAGCACTACGGCTCCATTGGCCGGAACTGTGGCCCCCTCAGGAAACACCTGGTCTGTGAGAGAGATAGCGGAGAGATTATAGACCAGGTGAGGGAGGGAACGTGTGAGAGAAATATACATTTTTTGTTCTATTTGTTCCATTTATTTATTTCCAGGTTACTGTTTATTAGGGCAACAAAACTTTCAAAATGTTATGCAAATAGTCCCTCCCCGTTTCACACCATTTCTTTTTGATTCATGCCTAGTGAACATCACCCTGCTCTCACCTGCTCCGGTGACGTTCCCGATGAGGTAGAAGCCGTTGTGGTCGGTGAAACTGGTCAGGGGTAGGGCCATGGTCGTACCGGTGCGATTCTCTTCAAACACTGTCAGGACCAGGCCCTGTAGGGAGGTCAGGGGCGGTCCTAGCAGCTCCACAAACCCCCTCTGCCGGCTGTGGTTGGTCCAGCGAGCACCGCCCACCTCACTGATGACCACACCCTCAGGGGGAGGGGGTGGGCGGGGACAAGAGTTCTCCCTCAGAGGGGTGGGTGGGGCCACCTGAAGAACAATATAATTGATAGGCGTTCAATGGTACAATAGCTTGCCAATTGAACAGGTGCCCTGGCTATCTAATAGCCAGACTGGGGCCACGTCTGAAATATCTTCTTTCTAGTACACGGGAAGATGCCAGATAAGTAAATGTTTTCTTTCTAGTTAAGCAATGGCCAAACAATGAGCAAAATACAACTGGTTAGAGCAGGGTTGTGCCGATGTTGTCATACTTGTATTCGTGATCGTATCCATTTTTAAAATCACACCTGATACTCGTAATCAGATTTACTCGTGATCGGAAAACCCAGAAGTGTGGTTTAAATGCCGGTAAAGCCGATACCATCACTCAGAGTGCATTTCAGAGCACATCTTTATGTTCCTTCACACCCATTGTTAAATGACCCGACATGTGAAAATGCACATGATTTACTTACTCAGTCCAATTATCAACAGGCGGCTAATAAATAGCCTAATGCATGGCTGGCTTCTACTGCCTGCATTTATTCCAGGATTTAGAGATGAAGCTAGGCTAATTTGCTTGCCCCATATATTGTTTCACTTTTTCACCCATATATTGTTTTCACTTCTTATGCCACAACATTTGATCAATTAAAATAAAAACAACCTACATTTGTCATTTTACTTTCTAATGATCTGATGCTCGGTAAACATGCCTGGGTGAGAAGAAATAATAATAGCAAGCAAGCATGCATGCAGTGGCTTGGATCACGACAGACGACGTCAGCAATGGACAGACAAAGTAGACCTACTAAACAACCCCAAGTAGGCAGACTAAAACCACCATATAGCCTGAGCAAAGTCAACAGGAAATAACTAGATTGAACAACAACGACTAGCTACGGATTCTGATTTATACACAATGTTTGGAGAAGGGGAGACTTGTGTCCTAAGACGACTGACTGTGTGAGTGTCTGTTCGGGGAAAATGAGAGTGGCTTGTTCTAATCCAACCGCCCCGTTTCCTTACAGACAGAAGAACTAGCCAATAGTTGTTTGGAGCACACAGCACTTCACACTGTTTGAGGGAGAGAGAGACGCGTGTTGGCAAGTGAAAATTTATTTTTTCCCCCAATCACGGATAATTACAAAAATACCCGTGTCATATTCGTATTTGGGAAATTCTCCATATCCGTTAAAATACTTGTTTTGTCTGAGTACTCGACACAAGCATTTCGCTGCACTCGCAATAACATCTGCTAACCATGTGTATATGAACAATAAATTTGATTTAGAGTGGTTCCATTCCAATAAGTTAACAAAATTGGAAGAGAGATAGATTTTTATAGTGAAAAGACTGCAAGTATCATTGAGGGCAAAGGGCATGGCATATTATGGTTGTTTTAGCATCCTTATTTATGCAATTATACTGAACAAAAATATAAAATGCAACAGCTTCAAATATTTTACTGAGTTATGGTTCATATAAGGAAATCAGACAATTGAAATGAATTCTTTAGGCCCTAACCTATTGATGTCACGACTGGGAATACAGATATGCATAGGTTGGTAAAAAAAGAAGATGGTGAGCCACACCCCTATCTGGTGTGACCACAATTTGCCTCACGCAGCGCAACACATCTCCTTTGCATGTTTATTGTGGCCTGTGGAATGTTGTCCCACTCCTCTTCAATGGCTGTGCGAAGTTGCTGGATATTAGCGGGAACTGGAACACACGGTCGTACACGTCGATCCAGAGAATCCCAAACATACTCAATGGGTGATATGTCTGGTGAATATGCGGGCCATGGAAGAACAGGGACATTTTAAGCTTCCATGAATTGTGCAGAGATCCTTGCATCAAGGGGTTGTGCATTATCATGCTGAAACATGAGGTGATGGTGTCAGATGAATGGCACAACAATGGGCCTCAGGATCTCGTCACGGTATCTCTCTGCATTCAAATTGCCATCGATAAAATGCAAATGTCTTGGTTGTCCATAGCTTATGCCTGCCCATACCATAACCCCACTGCCACCATGGGGCACTCTGTTCACAACGTTGACATCAGCAAACCACTCACCCCTACTACGCCATACATGTACGTAAATTTACCAATTCTATTCTCTGACAACAGCTTTGGTGGACATTACTGCAGTCAGCATGCGAATTGCACTCTCCCTCAAAAGTTGAGACATCTGTGGCATTGTGTCGTGAGACAAAACTGCACAATTTAGAGTGGCCTTTTATTGTCCCCAGCACAGGGTGCACCTGTATAATGAATAGGGTTGCAAAGGGTCGGAAACTTTCCGGTAAATTTCAATACATTTCCCGGAGTTCTCCATGGGAAGATAAGCCCGGGAATTTTGCATAAATTCAACAAAAGAAGTTAGCTTATAACAGTGACCATTTTTTGTGGGATACACACAAGGCAATTCTAGGTCTTGTGGCATATTTTGGTTAAACTATCCCCAATTCAATGGAATTGCAACCCTCTGCATGCACAGTGCACTCTTCCATCACATGTACAGCTGATTCTCAAGATCTTGCACACTAATGAGATATTATTGAGCCCACACTACTACACTGTCTGAGCCAAGGACTACATGCTTTCTGGTAAGTTTGGATTATAATACTGGGTGGGGTGAATATATTTTATATGACATACATGATTTTTTTTGTTAACTAGTAAATAGTAGCCTACAGCATTGTGTGTTTAAATAATTTCTAAGTTTTTTCATTTCTAGTTTTTGCTACCATGTGGATTTTTAGCTTGCTTAACTTAAGTCGACCCCCTACTTTTTCGAACATTCTGTTAAAAATCGCGCAACATTTCGGCATCCTGCTACTCATGCCAGGAGTATAGTATATGCATATGATTCGTATGTGTGGATAGAAAACACTCTCAAATCACCGCTGTGACTATAACAGAGCGTCTGTTTCATCGAAAAGCGCAAGAAAAACTGATCACTGAAAACTGAAAAAAATATCCATGCGCCACTTGCATGTATTGTTCAAGGGGCACGAAATTAAATGGGGCCGAGATTGCAAGTCCTACAGCTTCCACACGATGTCACCAGTCTTGTCAATTGCCTTCTCGTTGTTTCTTGGTCAAACGAGGAAGAGAGACCACTTTCCATCCGGTCTCCGACAGGAAGTTTTGGAAGAGAGATTTCGGAAGATGATTTGAAATCGTGGAGCTATTGAATACACATCGCCTCGTGATCAATTTGATAGATTATTAACGTTTACTAATACCTAAAGTTGGATTACAAAAGTATTTCGAAGTGTTTTGTGAAAGGTTATCGTCGACTTTTTTAATTTAAAAAAATGACGTAGCGTTTTGAAACTGTGTTTTTTTCTGAATCACACAGTTTCCATAGATGGATATTTTGGGTATATATGGACCGATTTAATCGAAAAAAAAAAGACCCAATAGTGATGTTTATGGGACATATAGGAGTGCCAACAAAGAAGCTCGTCCAAGGTAATGAAAGTTTTATATTTTATTTCTGCTATTTGTGTAGCGCCGGCTACGCTAATTCTTTTGTTTACGTCACCTTCAGGTATTTCGGGGTGTTGCATGCTATCAGATAATAGCTTCTCATGCTTTCGCCGAAAAGCATTTTAATAATCTGACTTGTTGGCTAGATTCACAACGAGTGTAGCTTTAATTCAGTGCCCTGCATGTGTGTTTTGATGAACGTTTGAGTTTTAACGAGTGCTATTAGCATTTGGCATAGCGCATTTGCTGATGGCTAGATGAGACGTCTGCGTCTCAGGTCGACGCAAGAGGTTAAGCCTGCTAACTAAGGAGTGTTCATTCACCTGTTTCCATACATGTTTCTTTTAAAAACATTTCTTACAAAGGAGTTAAATCTTACTGTTTAACTATTTATATGTACATTGTATTTGTTTAAAAAAAAAACTATATTTTTTTTCCTAATCTTTACAGGAAAATGCCACAGGCACTATCTGATGTGTGGAGACATTTACCTGCAGCTAATGTAGAAGGAAAAGCTGTTTACGTTTGCAAATACTGTGCCAAATCATATGCGAAGAATGCAACAGATGCAGAATCATCTGGCCAAGTGCATAAAGTTCCCTCAGCACTCACAACAAGCAACCTCTGACAAAAGTCCTTCTACCTCTATTCGAGGTGAAAATTATGAATCAGACACCTTACCAATAGCAAAAGCTCATGGTCCTCCTGAATCAAAGTTTTTTGACTCAATGGAGAAACGTAGTCAGAGAAATGCTGATGAATGTCTTGCTCGAGCTGTGTATTCAACTGGTTCACCTCTGATGCTCACAGGCAATGTGTATTGGAAGTAGAGGTCGACCGATTAATCGGAATGGCCAATTAATTAGGGCCGATTTCAAGGTTTCATAACAATTGGAAATATGTATTTTTGGACACCGATTTGGCCAATTTAATTATTATTATTTTTACACCTTTATTTAACTAGGCAAGTCAGTTAAGAACACATTCTTATTTTCAATGATGGCCTAGGAACGGTGGGTTAACTGCCTTGTTCAGGGGCAGAATGACAGATTTTTACCTTGTCAGCTCGGGGATTCAATCTTGCAACCTAACGGTTAACTGGTCCAACACTCTAACCACCTGCCTTACATTGCACTCCACGAGGAGCCTGCCTGTTACGTGAACGCATTAAGAAGCAAAGGTAAGTTGCTAGCTAGCATTAAACTTATCTTATAAAAAACAATCAATCATAATCACTAGTTAACTACACATGGTTGATGATATTACTAGTTTATCTAGCCTGTCCTGCGTTGCATATAATCGATGCGGTGCGCATTCGCGAAAAAGGACTGTCGTTACTCCGTGTACCTAACCATAAACACATTAAAAGCAATACACAAGTATATATTTTTTAAACCTGCATATTTAGTTAATATTGCCTGCTAACATGAATTTCTTTTAACTAGGTAAATTGTGTCACTTCTCTTGCAACACAGTCAGGGTATATTCAGCAGTTTGGGCCGCCGGGCTCGTTGCGAACTGTGTGAAGACTATTTCTTCCTAACAAAGACAGCCAACTTCGCCAAACGGGGGATGATTTAACTAAAGCGCATTTTCGAAAAAAGCACAATCGTTGCACGAATGTACCTAACCATAAACATCAATGTCTTTCTTAAAATCAATACACAGAAGTATATATTTTTAAACCTGCATATTTACCTAAAAGAAATCCAGGTTAGCAGGCAATATTAACCAGGTGAAATTGTGTCACTTCTTTTGCGTTCATTGGACGCAGAGTCAGTGTAAATGCAACAGTTTGGGCCACCTAATTTGCCAGAATTCTACGTAATTATGACATACATTGAAGGTTGTGCAATGTAACAGGAATATTTAGATTTATGGATGCCACCCGTTAGATAAAATACGGAACGGTTCCGTATTTCACTGAAAGAATAAACATCTTGTTTTTGAGAGGATAGTTTCCGGATTCGACCATATTAATGACCTAAGGCTCGTATTTCTGTGTGTTATTATGTTATAATTAAGTCTATGATTTGATAGAGCAGTCTGACTGAGCGATGGTAGGCACCAGCAGGCACGAAAGTATTCATTCAAACAGCACTTTCGCGCGTTTGCCAGCAGCTGTTTATGACTTCAAGCCTATCAACTCCCGAGATTAGGCTCGTGTAACCGATGTGAAATGGCTAGCTAGTTAGCGGTGTGCGCGCTAATATCATTTCAAACATCGCTCACTCGGAGACTTGGAGTGGTTGTTCCCCCTGCTTTTGTGGAGCGATGGGTAATGTTGCTTTGAGGGTGGCTGTTGTCGTTGTGTTCCTGGTTCGAGCCCAGGTAGGGGCGAGGAGAGGGATGGAAGCTATACTGTTACACTGGCAATACTAAAGTGCCTATAAGAACATCCAATAGTCAAAGGTATATGAAATACAAATGGTATAGAGAGAAATAGTCCTATAATAACTACAACCTAAAACTTCTTACCTGGGAATATTGAAGACTCATGTTAAAAGGAACCACCAGCTTTCATATGTTCTCATGTTCTGAGCAAGGAACTTAACCATTAGCTTTTTTACATGACACATATTGCACTTTTACTTTCTTCTCCAACACTTTGTTTTTGCATTATTTAAACCAAATTGAACATGTTTCATTATTTATTTGAGGCTAAATTGATTTTATTGATGTATTATATTAAGTTAAAACAGGTGTTCATTCAATATTGTTGTAATTGTCATTATTACAAATACATTTCTTTATTTTATATCGGCCGATAAATCGGCATCGGGTTTTTTTTTTTGGTCCTCCAATAATCGGTATTGGCGTTGAAAAATCATAATCGGTCAGCCTCTAATTGGAAGAGATTTCTGAATGTTCTTCGCCCAGCATACACTCCTCCAACCAGACCTGCTTTATCTACTCATTTGCTGGATGCAGAGTTCAAGTGAAAGTCAAGAAAATCATAGAGAATGTAGACTGATGGGTGGTTGAATGTTCGTAGGCAACGAATAATTAACTACATCATCTCCACTCCTCAATCGGTATTCTACAAGAGCACAGACACAAGGGACAACAGACACACCGGTCTCTACACTGAAGATGAGCTGAAGGCAGTCAAAAATGACCTTGGACAACAGAAGGTATTTGCACTGGTGACAGACAATGCTGCAAACATGAAGGCTGCTTGGTCTAAAGTGGAGGAGTCCTTCCCTCACATCACACCCATTAGCTATGCTGCTCATGCATTGAATCCGCTCAAGAACATCATGGCACTGAAAACAATGGATACACCCTACTAGAGAGCCAAGGAAATTGTTAGGTATGTGAAGGGTCATCAAGTTATAGCTGCAATCTACCTCACCAAGCAAAGAATAAGAGCACCACATTGAAGCTGCCCAGCAACACCCGTTGGGGTGGTGTTTTCATCATGTTTGACAGTCTCCTGGAGGGGAAGGAATCTCTCCAAGAAATGGCCATATCACAGTCTGCCGATACGGCCAGCCCAATCAAGAGGATCCTCCCGGATGATGTATTTTGGGAGAGAGTGGTAAGCAGCCTGAAACTCCTGAAACCTATAGCAGTAGCCATTGCACGGATTGAGGGAGACAATGCCATCCTGTCTGATGTTCAGACTCGGCTTGTAATGTAAGAAAATAAATATATATGTATGCTGACAAGAGCATCCTATCTGGTGCAGAGATCAACAAGGCCTATGGTATCATCACTACCATGTCTCGCCACCTTGGCCTGGATGAAGGCAAGGTTCTTGGCAGTCTGGCGAAGTACACTTCCAAGTAAGGGCTTTGGAATGGAGATGCAATATGGCAGTCGTGCCAACATATCTCATCAGCCACCTGGTGGAATGGACTTTGTGGATCTGAGGCTCTTTCCTCTGTTGCCTCTATCATCCTCCAAATCCCACAAACATCAGCCGCCTCAGAGCGCAACTGGTCCTTGTTTGGGAACACGAACACCAAAGCACGCAACAGGCTGACCAATACAAGGGTTGAACAACTGGTTGCCATCAGGGCAAATTTGAGGCTTATTGAGCTAGACAACAAGCTAACCTCAACAAGGTTGGAAAATGACAGTGAAGATGAGACCTCAGAGTCTGATGTTCAAGACGTGGACATTGAGGAGGTCCAGGGAGAAGACATGGAAGCCTGAGAGGAAGACAACCAAAGCTTTAGCTTCTAGACTATCATTTTACGTTGAAAATGTTTTTGGGAGATGCGATGGATCATTGGGGATCATTCAATATTCCCTTTCTTTTGTTGTTCAGTGAAATCATCCCATGTGAAGAGTCAACTCATTTAATTAAAGTTCAATTCGTAACTAAAAAGTTTTATTTCTATTGGAAGGATATAATCATTTGCAATTAGGTCTACTTATGACCAGTATCTCTACCTGCACATGACCATCTGATCATTTATCACTCCAGTGTTAATCTGCAAAATTGTAATTATTCGCCCACCTCCTCACGCCTTTTACACACAATGTATATAGACTCTTTGTTCTTTCTACTGTTATTGACTTGTTTATTGTTTACTCCATGTGTAACTCTGTGTTGTTGTCTGTTCACACGGCTATGCTTCATCTTGGCCAGGTTGCAGTTGTAAATGAGAACTTGTTCTCAACTAGTCTACCTGGTTAAATAAAGGTGAAATTAAAAATTAAAAAATATGGTAAAAGGTTTATGTTTCTGTCTCCATATGACATCTACATTTAAATGGTATTAATATTAATTTGCATATATTCCCATTAATTCCCATGTACTCCCACAGAAAGTTTCCACCTCTGAATATTCCCCAAAATGTGCAACCCTAGTAATGATCATATTGTTTAATCAGCTTCTTTATATGCCACACCTGTCAGCTGGATGGATTATCTTGGCAAAGGAGAAATTATCACTAACAGGAATGTAAACAAATTTGCACACACAGTTTGATAGAATACGTTTTTTGTGTGTTTGGAAAATGTCTGGGATCTTTTTCAGCTCATGAAACATGGGCCCAACACTTTACAATGTTGGGTTTATCTTTTTGTTCAGTGTACCATTGCTAAGGCACTCTGGAAAATAGCCTCTGCTGATGTAATACAGAAAGGGGTCCTCACCACGAAAGCAGACTGGTCGGCGGGCAGGAGGCCGTTACAGCGGCTCAAGGCCTCGTCTCCTGGCTGCACGTCCGAGTCCTCCAGCAGGGGGAGCTGTCCTGGGGTCAACGCATCGCTCAGCTCCTGGGTGTCCTTGTCCGAGCCCCTCAGCCGGTACACCACCGCGTCTAGCAACCCCTGGGTGGGGATCCCTGTCTGAAAGGCAGAGGGCGGGCCGAAGGGACTGCGGTACAGGGCCACTGCGTCCGGTCCGTTCTGGATGGTGTTGGGTGGCAGGCGGATCGAGGGGGCTGGGACCAGCCTATCACTGCCCACCAGGAAGTAGCCCTGGGCAGTGGTGAAGTGGCCTGTGAGGCTGATCTCACGGTAGGGCTTGCTGTTGTGTCCGCTGAACAGGAGGAGCCACACGGCCTGCAGAGAGACGCGGCGGCCCGACGGGTGCCACAGCTCGATGAACTCGCCATCCTCGGCTGAGCCCGGGTTGTCAGCATTTACCTCGCTGATTAGAAAGTCTCCCCGACCCCAGGGAGGGAGGTGAGGGGGCACTTCCGTACCTCCAGGGACCACTGAAGAGCGGAAAAATTAGATTTACCAAATATCAACAGGTCAAAACTCACTACTATTTGGATACATTATATTGTCTCCTCAATTTGGTAACTATTTACATTAAATTTCTCTTATACACATGTTTGTAAACACATATTGTTAGATCGCAATTATACTCTATTCAATGTATGTTCATTATCCTAAATGTTTATTGAATTTAATTGGCTATGACTGATTAGAAGCTAATCGATTTGCCTATAAGCACTAATGTGTATCACCAATCGAAAGCATCCCCAATGTAAAGGTGTCAGTGTGATAGCGAAATATGTAACACTCACCAGTGGCGTGAGGGCAGATCTTTGGCCATGGGCACTGGTTGGGCTGTCCGGGGGTTTGTGGCGCTTCCCAGAATACACCAGGGTCTCTGGTCCAACTGGCCACACCACAGCGACTGAGGTAGAGGCCTCCTTCCCCAAACCTGAGAAAGACCAGCAAGGTTAGTACTTCAGCCTAAGAAAGATAAATGGATGGATGGGTGGCTGGATGAGTATGGGTGGGTGGATTACCTGGCGCTGAGCTGATAGGGCTGTCTGCCTGGTATAAGGGTCTCTGTGAGGTTGGCGCTGGGTTGGTTTCCTGGTCCAGCGAACACAAAGGCGTCTAGGGGCTGCGTCTGGCTCAGGGGGCTGCCTACAGGGAAGTCTGAGGCCTTGCCACTGTACAACGCCACTGCCCCCGACTCATCTCCTGATGTATAACATAGTAGAACTTAATCACTCAACATAGCTTCCACACCAACAAACACGGCACTTTTCATACACAGGACGTGAAACAATTTGCGTAGATATAATTTCACACACAAAATACACAGGTCCAGCTCCTTGACTCATAGAAATCTCTGCAAGACCTCCCAATGAAGAGATATGAAGCTTTTCTCAGCCCTGAAGACCAGTAGGAGCTCCTCCAGGTACAGGTTCACTGACCTTTCATGTTGTTCTTGTCGATGGTGATGGAGATCAGGCCTTCCCTGGAGGTGTGCACGTCGACACTCTCGCTGACCATGTCCGTCCGCCCGTCCAGCACCAGCAGCACCAGAGGCCCTGCAGCCTGGGACTCGCTTAGCTCCACAAACCCATCCACCTGCCCCCCTCCCAGCTTCAGCTCGCTGATACGTGTGGTGGCAGTGCTGGGATCAGGGGGGATGCAGCGGTTGCGTTGGCCAGGTGATGGCAGGTCCACCTGGAAGCCCCAGCTTTCCCCAGAGATCAGGCACCTTTCGATGGACTCATCCCCCTCATGGGCCCCCTCGTCCTCCACGAAGGCCGACTCCCCAGGTGTCAACGTCTCAGCCAGGACCTCTGCGCCCCCGGACCGCCGCGTCATGTACACGATGGCATCCACCAGCCCCACGGCTGTGGCGTTCATCTTCTCCCCGTAGCGTGCCGCAGACGTGTGGTAGAGCGCGATGGCGTCCGGGCCATTCTGGACGGTGTTGGGTGGGAGGGGGATGGCCGGTTTTGGCTGCATGTCCACCGAGCCAACCAGGAAGAAGCCCCGGTCGTCTGTGGTGTGGCCCTTCAGGTCCAATACTTTGTAGGCTATGTTTCCGTTTCCATTGTAGAACACCAGGGTGTAGCCTTCCAGTGAGGCCCTCTGGCCACTGGTGTGGTAGAGCTCAACAAACTCAGTGGTGTCCAGTTTGGGGTTGTCTGCGTTGACTTCACTGATGATGAGGCAGGGATCTCCCCGGACTGACGCAACCAGACACACGGACAGGCAGACAGCGTATGTTGCGACCAGGCGAAGGGTCAGTCTTACCATCATGGTTAACTACTTCCCCAAAAATGTCAGTGCTAAAATGCATTAAGGGTTGAAAGTCTGAAAGATGAAGAAAATTAAGAAGAAACTTTTGAGGCACAAAAACAACAAATATTGACTAGAAATCACAGAAGGTGAAATGATGTTGTGGTGAGGATATCATAACGGTCTTCACCACCCAGACAAGGGGCAAACTCAAAACTACATGACTGTTTATCGGTTTTTACAAAAATAGACAGAATGCATGTTGCATTCTAGGCTAGTAGTATCTGATGATTGAGTCGCCAAAAACAGGAAGATGATCGGGAATGTATGTCTCTTATGAGTTACAGTGTGGGTAAATCCTGCATTTCTTGGAAAGCACACGTAGACTAAGGATACATTTATTTCATCCAAATTAATTTAGGCCGTGGCTGCGGATTAATGCAAAAATTGTTCAACTGTGATTTGTATTTTATTTTTTCTCACTAGTACTAGGACAAAAACATGTTTTATAGCTTCCTGGACCTTGAATAAGCCAAATAGTAGCTGTAATCTTCGGTAGACAACGTTAAAATAAAAATGTGCGTAATTAAATTTTCGATCGTTTCTTACCAAACGGTAGACCAGGGAATCACAACGACAGTGAATTTTGGCTCGAGCATCATAGCGCATAGAAAACGAAGAAAGTTGCTTGCTAATTATTTATTTTTTAAATGCTTAACTAGGCTGCTACTATACGTGCTCTGTAGCTATAGAGTGTAAATACTGGAACGGAATATCTTCAGTTAAAACCCCATTCAAGACCACTACTTGTTGCATAGAAGACGATATTCAAGTCACGGCTATCGCTATCTCAGCGACGAAACGGTTGTCATTCGAGTTCATCTGTGCCACACAGGGTTAGGGTTACAAAGTAGCGACGTGACTTACTGTATTTCAGTGTCCCAGTCCACGACGAAGGGAGTATTGACACAATGTTTCCAATCCAAACAAATCTGCTTTATTATTCCGAGAGATATAATAGTAAACTTTGTTTCAATCTCTGCCGCTCCCAGCGTCGTCTGTCCACATTGACAAAGCACTTTCTCCCCCCTCTCCCGTGCGTGGGCGTTCAGAGGGGGGGTAGGGGGGGATGATCCTCGGGTATCCTTCTCGTGCTGCGTAACATTCCATGCCATTCAAATTCAGCTCTGTGGTCTGCCTGTGTTTTACACAAAAAAATGATATATTGGCCTTATGTTTAGAAATGTGATTTTATTAGATTTTGGCGTGTTTACATTTTTATTAAAGGAGGCAAGGTGGACTTTTTAAATTTTCAAATATTTTAATTTTCAAATATTTTCAAATATTTTAGGGGAATGTTGACCTACACCTTGATTTATATGGCCTGTAGGACCCTGAGAATCCACAAGGACTGCGAAACACCTTGGCCACGGAGCACCAACAAGTTGGCTATTCCTAGCTGGGTGACCTCATCTAATATGTTCTTGGTTAACGAGCATGAAGAAAAATATGAATCACATATTTTTACGATTCACAAGTGTCTCTAAATGTAGGGCCAAGTCTACACCTGACTTTCCACATCTGCCATTTTACATTGTAGTTTGGACATTAAAGTTACTTTATTTTATTCAAATCAAATCAGTTGTATTTGTCACATGCACTGAATACAACAGGTGTATAATATTGTCTAAACAACAACGTCTAGTCGTATATCTGCGCTGAATTTTTTTTCCTATTGAGGTTTTGAAAACGGCTGACTTCCAAGAGTGAATGCACCTTAATTAAAGCAACTTCTCGTTTTGAAAATGTAATATGTGGCATTGATATGAGTAAGAAACATGTATTCTACTGTCAAAATTGACTACAGTGTAAATATGATAATTTTGGTCATAAAGTCGTTCTCGTCCAAAACGGATATTTGCAAAATAATACGAAAACATGGTGTCACAGAATGAAGGGTATTGTACGTTTTCCCGTGGGTTGGGTTTATGGAATTCTTCCCTCATGCCCACATCTGGCAGCACCCAAGTAATCATATATTCTGTGCACAGATGCAAATGACCATTCTGATCATAATACCCATGGTCAATTTGGTGTGACATTTGATATCCCTATGGGCTAGTTAGGGACCGTCAGTAAATTACACAATATACATGGGATACTTTTTAAAAGGTCAATAGCTCCAAATTTCAATGACCTCAAAACCTCAAACCAACTATACATTGAGACAACTAAAAGACGTGCAACATGAAAATATTGTCCCATATTCATTGTGTAATTTATTGAATGGGTTATTTTTCATAAAACCCTGGCAAGAGTGGCTAAAAGGGTGTTTAGCATCCCCAGTGGTTCTGCAAGTGTATAGAGGATATTTTCCGCTACTCTCCAGTGTTTATATGCTGTTTAATATGACATGTCGCCTATTTGAAATGATGAGCACTGCTTACATCCACCTTTTCATGTTTATTCACATACTTTTCATTCCAATCATATGGTTTGGTTTCAATACTTCAAAACCAAATGGTAGATCCAGGTAATGACACAAATAGAGGGAATTTGGAGCCATTTTCCCCCCCTGTGAGCACAGAGCGGTTTTTGAAATGCTAATTTAAAAATTAATGGTGAAAAAACGATTGGAACCATTTCGCTGTTTGACCAACTTGTTTTATGGGTATTATGACACCTCCGCTGTGGGGCACTATGGCTGCTAGCATTTCTTAATAAACCAAATCTCAAACAAAGCCAAATCAGGAACTGCAAGGTTAAAGGTTAAGGGTTTGGTGAAGGTCAAGGTCAGTTTTAGGTTTTTGCTAGGTTTGAGTTTTTTTTTTACAGGTTTTGGAGATAAAAATCAAAACTGTTACGGTACCCTTCATTCAGCAAAATACACATTTTTTTCCTAATTATCTTGCAAATCTCAATTTTGGATGAGACTGACTTTATGACCAACATGATCCTATTTACACTTTGTAGTACATTTTGACACTAGAATAAACGTTTGACTAATATCGATCCCACATAGGCCATTTTTCTACCAGAGAAGTTGTTTGCCTTCAGTTGCTGTTGAAGTATGATCTAGTTTCCAGAGAAATGAGGAATCTGTGGTCAAATGGCCTCTTCTTTGAGGTTTTAAATGATCTCACCCTTTAGTACACATCAAACCCCAAAATGATTCATTCACATTTCTAATTTTATAAAGGTACCCTTTCTCCAATATGAGCTAGGATATTTGGTTGCAAGATGTCCATTTACAAAGGGTATATCAACTGTTAAGTACTTGCTCTTCCCTACAAAGCTGGGTCTCTTCATCCCGGGTCTTGGTTAATGATCTTGGACTGGACTGTGGTATAGCCCTTTTCTCAAATGAACACATCTGTAACACAACCAGAAGTGTTTGTTGTCCTCCCATAATACCAAGATGTGTAAAGATATGTACCACATGTTAAATTCACTTCAGACATATAGATCTGCAATATGTTGTGTGTACACCTATAAGGATCGGGAAATTAACCTGCTTCGGTATGTGAAAGGGTTAAAACAAATTTGGTATGAATCTATGTTCAAAACAAGAATAAAACAAAATACTTTCTAACACGTTGTTCAATTTACACAGTATGAGCCCATACTCCATGCACTTCTGTTTTTGGGCTAAGCCTTTGATTACTATCACCTGAATCCCCTGAGCTACTCTAATTGGAACAACCAATCAGCTCACTGGAACAATTAATGCAGTTTAGAATAAAATAACCGAAAACCAGTGCATGACAGTGTTTTTGTCACGTCATTACATTGTATTTCATTTTAAAACCTCAAGATGGCCCTATATGCACAGTCCTGATGCAGTAGCACAACAGACCCAATGGTCTCAAGGCATTCAGGACATGTGTAATGTGTTAAAGAAATACCAATTATTTTTGAAAGCCTTTGGGTTCAAACATTGCAACTGAAAAATGTATTGCCTTATAAAGGATTATAATACTTTATTACCAGTTCCAGTTAATTCCTTATGTTCTCTTTGTGGCTTATTACATGTTTCTTATGCATACATTTAAATATGCATTTGTAGGCATACGTGTAGCCTGATATATCAAAGGCTCATTTCAAAGCCTTCCCCTTTGTGGTAAAAAAAAGAAAGAAAAGGTTTTCAGAGTCATTTTCCAGACGAAAAATACATGTAGGCCAGACACACAGACACTCATTCTGGTCGTAGTTTACCTTAGGGATGGCCTCTGCAAAATGAAAATGTTATTTATTGTCTGCTACCAGTGTAGGAAGCCGTAAGCGTCAGTGGGCTTGATAATGATCCAGGCTGTATCACAACCGGGCTGTGATTGGTCCCATAGGGCGGTGCACAATTGGCCCAGCTTCGTCTGAGTTTGTCCGGTGTAGAACGTCATTGTAAATAAGAATGTGTTCTTAACTGACTTGCCTGGTTCAATAAAGGCTACTCTTAAAAATAATAATTATGGAGACAAATCACTTTCTGTAGAATTGTGCAACATGTATGTCATCACTCTCAATGGTATTTACATGTGTTACATTTGAGTGATTTGTTGGCTTTGCTTTCCTCCGCTTTGCTTTTTCTCCACTTTTTGGAGCAGAAGATGCGGATGCTGGTTACAGTAAATCAAAAGAGGGGGCTAATGGGTAGGTGTCAGTAAGAGGGTGACAATAATTGGAGGGAGAAAGGCAGAGAGAGAGGGAGAGCAAAAGGTTGTCCAGATTGTTTTCACACTCTTGCCTTGACTACCAGAAGACAGAAAGAGAAAGAGAACAATTATGAGCTGAAAAACAGTATGCCAGTGCAAGGGAGGACAGTAGCAGGTGACCCAACCCTGGTTTGTAGCTACTATGATTTACCATTATAGCCCATTTAATTGCAGTAACTCTGTTACTGATTTGTAGGTAATTCTGTTACCGATTTGGTGACAAAATTTGTTTATCACTTAATTTAAATGAAATTGATATTAGTACAAGCACTACACCTAATTGTTAGGTCTACCTTTACTAGATACTACTGTGAACTTTCATTATCCTCCCTCCTCGTTGGGGAGAGAAATTAGAAAAGATCTTAAAGATATGTGGGTTTTTGGTAACGGAATGACAAGACACTACGCAATGTTTAGAAGGCATAGTATTTCTCCAAAACTAAGTATAAGTGTTGATATTACACTGAACAAAAATATAAAGTGGCAGTACCGTGTTTCATGAGCTGAATAAAATTTCCCAGAAATGTTCCTTACGCACAAAAAGCTTATTTCTCTCAAATGTTGTGCACAAATTTGTTTACATCCATGTTAGTGAGCATTTCTGCTTTGCCAAGATAATCCACCTGACAGGTGTGGCATATCAAGAATCTGACTAAACAGCATGATCATTCTACAGGTGCACCTTGTGCTGGGAAAACGAAAGGCCACTAAAATGTGCAGTTTTGTCACACAACACAATGCCACAGATGTATCACGTTTTGAGGGAGCGTCCAATTGGCATGCTGACTGCAGGAATGTCCACCAGAGCTGTTGCCAGATACTTGAATGTTCATTTTTCAACCATAAGCCACCAAAGTCATTTTAGAGAATTTGGCAGTACGTCCAACCAGCCTCACAAACACAGACCACGTGTAACCACACCAGCCTAGGACCTCCACACCCGGCTTCTTCACAACAAACACAATTGCATGTTATCGATGGCAATTTTAATACACAGAGATACCGTGAAGAGATCGTGAGGCCCATTGTCGTGCCATTCATCGCCGCCATCACCTCATGTTTCAGCATGATAATACACAGCCCCAAGTCACAAGGATCTGTACATGATTCCTGGAAGCTGAAAATGTCTCAATTCTTCCATGGCCTGCATACTGAGGCATGTTACCAGTTGAGCATGTTTGGGATGCTCTGTATCAAGGTGTATGACAGCATTTTCACAGTCCCCTCCAATATTCAGCAACTTCGCACAGCCATTGAAGATGAGTGGGTCAACATTCCACAGGCCAAAATCAACAGCCTGATCAACTCTATGCGAAAGAGATGTGTCGCTCTGCATGAGACAAATGTTGGTCACACCAGATACTGACTGGTTCTGATCCACACCCTACCTTTTTAAAAATGTATCTGTGACCAACAGATGCATATATATATATATTCCTAGTCATGTGAAACCCATAAATAAGGACCTAATGAATTAATTTCAATTGACTGATATAAACTGTAACTCAGTAGTATTTGAAATTGTTGCATGTTGCGTTTATATTTTTGTTCAGTATAGTTGACAAGGGTCTGTACTTCAACATTGTGTTTTGACATATTTCTAATACCTTAAGACTTTTTCTGATATGTTTTCTTAGACCCCTTTTCCATCCGTTTGACCAGAAATCAAAGCCTTCAATTATTACATTTTTTTAAGATGGAAATTATTTGAAAAAAAAGTGCTTTCATTTCCTAAAAATACAGACTCTTGGCTTTCATTTGACACCCATTTTGAAATGCTCCTATCAACTTCACATGTTGGTCGTCGTGGGTCCTTTACACGGAAATGCCGAAGTCTCAAACCCATTGACTGGGACTCCATTGTGGGCCTGCCAAGAGGTAAATTAAACTGTCAAGCAAGGAAAATGAGCAAGACTTGTCTCCTGTGGTGGGCAGACAGATTCCTGGGAGGGAAGTGATTCATATCCTCTGTTGATGATGACACTTCCCACTGGGCTCAGACGTAATTTCAATGTCTAGTTGATTTATATTTGGTTCAGTTGTCAACTGAAGTGAATTCAACACAAAAATAAATAAATGATTAAATGTCACCATGTCATTGGATTTAGGTCAACAGTTGGGTGAAAAAAATACATTTCCCTTACACTGATAACTTTTTGTAAATCTGGTCAGATTCCCATGTGTACTGAGCAAAAATATAAACGCAACATCAAATCAAATCAAATGTTATTTGTCATATGGGCTGAATACAACAGTGAAATGCTTACAAGCCCTTAACCAAAAATGCAATTTTTAGAAAAATAAGTGTTAAGTAAAAAAAAAAATAGATAAGATAAAAATGACATATAAAAATGTAAAAAATCTTAGAAAAATAACAAACATTTAAAGAGCAGCAGTAAAATAACAGTAGTGAAGGGGGGACAATGCAATTAGTCCGGGTAGCCTTTTGATTAGCTGTTCAGGAGTCTTATGTCTTGGGGGTAGAAGTTGTTAAGAAGCCTTTTGAACCTAGACTTGGTACTCCGGTACAACTTTCTGTGTGGTAGCAGAGAGAACAGTCTATGACCATGTTGGCTGGAGTTTTTGACAATTTTAGGGTTGCTTACACTGCATGGTATAGAGGTCCTGGATGGCAGGAAACTTGGCCCCAGTGATGTACTGGGCCGTATGTACTACCCTCTGTAGTGCCTTGCGGTCGGAAGCCGAGCAGTTGCCATACCAGGCAGTGATGCAACCAGTCAGGATGCTCTCGATGTTGCAGCTGTAGAACTTTTTGAGGATCTGAGAACCCATGCCAAATCTTTTCAGTCTCCTGAGGGGGAAAAAGCATTGTTGTGCCCTCTTCACGACTGTCTTGGTGTGTTTGGACCATGACAGTTGGTTGGTGATGTGGACACCAAGGAACTTAAAGCTCTCAACCTGCTCCACTACAGCCCCCTCGATGAGAATGGGGACATGCTCGGTCCTCCTTTTCCTGTAGTCCACAATCATCTCCTTTGTCTTGATCATGTTGAGGGAGAGGTTGTCATCCTTGCACCACACGGCCATGTCTCTGACCAGTCAATTGAAATAAATTGTACAACAAATGCCCTAATCTATGGATTTCACATAACTGGGCAGGAGTGCAGCCATGGGTGGGCATAGGCCAGGCCCACCCACTTGGAAGCCAGGACTAGCCAATCAGAATGGGTTTTTCCTCACACAAGGGCTTTATTACAGACAGAAATACACCTCAGTTTCATCAGCTGTCCGGGGTCGCTGGTCTCAGACGATCCCGCAGGTGAAGAAGTCGGATGTGGAGGTCCACATGTGGTTACACGTGGTCTGCAGGTGTAAGGCCGGTTGGACTTTATGCCAAATTCTCTGAAACGACGTTGGCAGAGAAATGAACATTAAATTCTCTGGCAACAGCTCTGAGGGACATTCCTGAAGTCAGCATACCAATTGCATGCTCACTCGAAACTTGAACCATCTGTGGCATTGTGCTGTGTGATAAAACTGAACATTTTAGAGTGGCCTTTTATTGTCCCCAGCACCAGGTGCACCTGTGTAATGATCATGCTGTTTAATCAGCTTTTTGATATGCCACACCTGTCAGTTGGATGGATCATCTTGACAAAGGAGAAATGCTCACTAACAAAGATGTAAATAAATGTGTGCAGAGAAATACATTTGAGAGAAATAAGTTTTAGAAAAATTCTGGAATATTTTATTTCAGCTCATGAAACATGGGACCAACACTTTACATGTTGCATTTATATTTTTGTTCAGTGTAGACTGAACATCACCAATTTTTATTTTTGTGTGGAAATGGCATGGTAACAGTGTTGATTCAACCAGTTTTTGAGGAGGTTCTGTGCCTCATCTGTAGGAAAGCCTCTGATGTTGACAGGAAAAAAGGTCAATAGAAATGTTTGTTGTACAAATTTGTTTGGGCATCAGAGTAATACAGCAAACTGCAACTCCTCTAGTCTAGGACTTTCATGTGAGGTTCATGTGGGTTCATGTGCATCTCAATTTCCTTCCTGTCAAAACAACTTCCAATCCTCAAAACGTCCAAGCGAAGACAAACTTGCAAGGTATGTTTCCTGATAACTCTCTCCTTCCTTCTTCCCTTCTTCCCTTCCTCCCTTCCCTCCCTCCCTCCCTCCCTCCCTCCCTCCCTCCCTCCCTCCCTCCCTCCCTCCCTCCCTCCCTCCCTCCCTCCCTCCAGTCTTTCAGTTTTGTTTGTCTTTCAGACTGCACTCACAGGGTTCTATCATCCTAACTCAGAGGCTTCCTGTGGTTTTGTAGTATTGTCAAACCATAAAGCAAGAGAACACAAAAGCCTCAAAGTCCTCTGTCTCCTTCAAATCTGCATTGCAGTAGAACAGCATTCAACCTATCGCCACTCAAACAGTGAATGCTGTTGGTCTCTGTCTAGTGGATGGATATCAGGTCGCTCAATTGATCACAGTGAGTGTGACTGCGTTTTGGATCTGAACAGAGCGTTGGCTCACTCTAGTGGCAGAAAGACAAAGATTGCCATCCCTGAATCATCAGATAGATTTCAGCTGCACCAGTCTGGCCTGTGGGTAGAGCATATGCGCCAGCCTGGAGTATTTAGCCAACCACAAGAAAACATTGATCAAACAACAGACGCGAGACCAGAACCCTACTCAGCACCCCATAAACTCCACCCATTAAGCTGCTTTGATCAGAAGCTTTGGACTCAAAATGTATGATCTATGGGAATTATATTGTTAAACTGATATAGGAATAGCTATCAAGGGGAAAAACATTGATTCTGACTGAAGTCTGTCAGTCAGTGCATACTGTAAATCACCCCCCCCAGCATGTTTGTATGCCCTTTCATTCAAATGACCCCAATGACTTTCCCCGGGTGTCCCTCAACCTAATTTTCCTCCTCATTAGCTCGTACTGGAGAAATTTGCAATTTTGAGGACAGAGGAGAGCAGCTTGAGTGCCCACCAGAGGAGAACATGGATTAAACTTGCTAGAGTAGTGTGTTGTGAAGTGGATGGGAACCTCTAAGGGTTTGCACCACAACAGATATTTGATAGGATAACGCAGCGAAGCCTCACACAGACAAACTAAGACTGTGTGTGTATGGTGGTTCATACATAAGTGCATTTTGCATGCCTTTTCCAAGTGTGTGTGTGTGTGCGTGTGTGTGTAGGGTCTACCCAGGGGAGGCATAGGGATGACGCTGGTATTTGACATTGATAAATGAGGGAGAGACTGTACTCTACCCTTACAGCACATCTCAGCAAGCACACCTCATCAGCATTCAACATGCATCATTAGCTCATCCATCCATCCAATCACGTGAGATTTCCCCTGTAGAGTGTGTGTGTGTGTGTGTGTTTTTGTGTGTGTGTGTTTGTGTGTGTGTGTGTGTGTTTTTGTGTTGTGTGTGTGTGTGTGTTGTGTGTGTGTGTGTGTGTGTGTGTGTGTGTGTGTGTGTGTGTGTGTGTGTGTGTGTGTGGGCATACGTGTACTGGTGAGTGTTTGCGCACACTTGTGCGTGTATGTGTAAGGGAGAGACTGAGGGAGAATCCCTTTGTGTTCCTCCCTCTGTATTCCCAAGGTCATCTGTAGGAAATGTGATCAGCTACAAGACAGTCAATGCATTCAATTCAAGGGATAGATGGCATTTAAGGTCAGTAAGCACATAGAATTGACACATACACATTTATTACAAGCCAAATAGCCTACATGTTGGATTGCTGATATATTATCCAATAAATGCAAAATGCCAATTGCTTTTCCTCAACAGAGTAGAAAGCATACCATCACAAACTAATGGTACCAGTGTTTATTTTCATATCGGATTGGAATCCCAACATCGGATGGCATGATCCGAAAGGGTTAAATCCTAAGAGTGGGGTTGAGCGAGTGCATCCAGAGCCTCAGCCAGCGAGAGAGAAAGATGATTTTGACAGGAGATTGCATTCAGACATATTTGATACCCAGTTCCCATGGTAACCAGCTACCATGGTGCACCTGACCTACATATGTGGCGTATGTACACAAACACATGCAAACCATCTGTTAGCGCTGCTCAACACGGGCTCGCAGGGAGTCTCACTGTCTGTCGTTTGAAAAGCCTTCAGAGCTTCAAGTGCAAAC
Source organism: Oncorhynchus tshawytscha (assembly GCF_018296145.1). NCBI lineage: Eukaryota > Metazoa > Chordata > Actinopteri > Salmoniformes > Salmonidae > Oncorhynchus > Oncorhynchus tshawytscha. Next base: position 12,912,742 of record NC_056452.1, on the reverse strand, counting down.
ACACCGGCTCTGTTGTCGTCTTTAGATCTGTGAAGGTTGGTGGAAACCTGCAGAGAAGATGCATTGCCAAGATGACTGCGAGCAATTTGAAGACAAACGACAGACCCCATGTATAATGTAAACTGTTTACTAGAGACTAACCTTTCCCTCAACCTGTTCTCATTTGAAATGATTTCCTGATAAACACACATTAAGGCTTAGAGCATGTTTTTATGATATATTATCAATCCTTGATGAATGAGAGCGGAGGCTTTGGATTGGTGCTAAATGCAGAAGTTAAGGTGTTGTGATTTATTGCCATTAGGACTTTATTGTACTTCTTTCATTGTGATGTAGTGGCTTTTCCATTTCATGGCTTTTAGCTACAGTATAACAAACATCACATCCATGAAGAATTCTGCTCTGTGCTAAATGTGGTTCTCTTGAGTTAAAAAACGAAATAGTGAGACCTCCATCCTTAGTCTGTGTGAAATGATTATTGTGTGAGTTATGTGTCAAAGCTATGCATGCACTAGGCCCGTGAGGAATTTATAGAAACATACTTTGCATGCTAATGCATACACTGACACAAGGAAAGGAGTCAAAGAGCACCGATGCATGAACTCATGTGTCAACATACTTGCCTTCTCCACTTCGACACACAGAGAAAAGTCACTCACTAGCGTCATTACGGCGTAGTCAAACTTGACCAAAGGTCAAGTGTTAAGAGAAGCTGTAACCACTTTTACATGATCTCACCCCTCCATCCTCTTTCTCTCTTATCTTGGTGTCCTGCATTCAAAAATAGCCGCCATCTTCTCTTTTCACCCCCTTTGTCTCATCGATTCTGCCATGACAGGGCAGGGGACAGTGGACTCCCAGGGGGTATGCTGGGTAATAAATCTAATTCCTGTCTGCGTGTGGAGGCTCATGGGAAGGGCCTGGCCCACTTTCACTCAGACAAATATATCCACAATATGGTGGAAAGTGGGCCATAAAAGGGCTATAGACCTGGATCACTTGCCAAGTCTGCTTGCCAAAAAGTCACATCCCAATTAGGACTCTGTCAACAAGTGTAACTTTTTTGGGGCTAGAGCTATTAGTATTTATAAACATTGTTGTTGTCATTTGGCTGACAGATACAGAGGATTATGCGTCCTTAAGGGATGTGTGAAGTTTGCTTCCTGTAAAGCAATCAGCTGTTAGAGTTAGCAGCGTCACTCGCATGGGAAAAGCAGCAGAAAAGATTATCTGCACATTGTTGGAAAGCTCTCAAGTGAGTGCTTGGATCTCTTGTCAAACAAAATACTTTTGGCTCGATGTCAAGAAGTTTGCCCACCCCTAACATAACCAGTACATTAGGTGCGTGGGTAAAATCACTGAGGAAGCCAAGCCAGTAAAAAAAGCCATATTACAACCTATGTTGTGATAATTGCGATGTTTGCTCTATAACCCATTCGTTCGTACGCCACAGTGATACACAATAAGGCTGTAATAACAAAAAGACAACAGTCACACAGTGGCGGAATAAATTCAACTAAACATACAGGGGCAAGAAAAAGTATGTGAACCCCTTAGAATTACCTGGATTTCTTCATACATTTGTCATAAAATGTGATCTGATCTTGGCCTAAGTCACAACAATGGACAAACACAGTGTGCTTAAAACTAATAACTTATTGTATTTTTCTTGTCTATATTGAAAACATAATTTAAACATTCACAGTGTAGACTGGAAAAAGTATGTGAACCCCTAGTCTAATGACTTCTCCAAAAGTTAATTGGAGTCAGGAGTCAGCTAACCTGGAGTCCAATCAATGAGACAAGATTGGAGATGTTGGTTAGATGCCCTGCCCTATAAAAAACACACACAAAATGTGAGTTTGCTATTCACAAGGAGCATTACCTGATGTGAACCATGCCTCGAACAAAAGAGATCCCAGAAGACTAAGAAGATTAAGAATTGTTGAGTTGCATAAAGCTGGAAAGGTTTACAAAAATATCTCTAAAAGCCTTGATGTTCATCAGTCCACGGTAAGACAAATTGTCTGTAAATGGAGAAAGTTCAGCACTGTTGCTACTCTCCCTAGGAGTGGCCGTCCTGCAAGGATGACTGCAAGAGCACAGAGCAGAATGCTCAATGAGGTTAAGAAGAATCCTAGAGTGTCAGCTAAAGACTTACGGAAATCTCTGGAACATGACAAGTCTACAATATGTAAAACACTAAACAAGAATGATGTTCATGGGAGGACACCACGGAAGAACCCATTGTAGTCCAAAAAACCCCATTGCTGCACGTCTGAAGTTCACAAAAGAGCACCTGGATGTTCCAGAGTGATACTGGCAAAATATTCGGTGGACAGATTTAACTATAGTTGAGTTGTTTGGAAGGAACACACAACACAATGTGTGGAGGCAAATAAGGCACAGCACACAAACATCAAAACTTTATCCCAACTGTAAAGTATGGTGGAGGGAGCATCATGGTTTGGTACTGCTTTGCTGCCTCAGGGCCTGGACAGCTTGCTATCATCGACAGAAAAATTAATTCCCAAGATTATCAAGACATTTTGCAGGAGAATCTAAGGCTATCTGTCTGCCAATTGAAGCTCAATAGAAGTTGGGTGATGCAACAGGACAACGACCCAAAACACAGAAGTAAATCAACAACAGAATGGCTTCAACAGAAGAAAATGTGCCTTCTAGAGTGGCCCAGTCAGAGTCCTGACCTCAACCCGATTGAGATGCTGTGGCATGACCTCAAGAGAATGATTCACACCAGACATCCCAAGAATGTGTCTGAACTGAAACAGTTTTGTAAAGATGAATGATCCAAAATTCCACCTGACCGTTGTGCAGGTCTGATCCGTAACTACAGAAAATGTTTGGTTGAGGTTATTGCTGCCAAAGGAGGGTCAACCAGTTATTAAATCCAAGGGTTCACATACTTTTCCACCCTGCACTGTGAATGTTTATACTGTGTGTTCAATAAAGACATGAAAAAGTATAATTGTTTGCGTGTTATTAGTTTAAGCAGACTGTTTGTCTATTGGTGTGACTTAGATGACGATCTGTTCACATTTTATTACCAATTTATGCAGAAATCCAGGTCATTCCAAAGGGTTCACATACTTTTTCTTGCCACTGGATGTTTCATCCGGTGAAGTCCACAAAGCAAATATTGCATGCAAAAAACAGCTATATCACCTGCTGCATGACCAAGCAAGTTATTGTTTGACAGTTTACTAAACTACTGATTTAGAACCACAGATTTACCGCAAGTCAGCACAAAGACAACAGGAGCACTGTCTCAGATAATCCAGCACCATTTCAATTTAAACATTTAAACATCATTAAATCAAGTCTACATACAGTGCATTCGGAAAGTATTACAGATCCCTTGACTTTTTCCACATTTTGTTACAATACAGCCTTATTCTAAAAATGGATGAACTCCCCCCTTGGGAGGACCACCTCCGCCAGCTGCGCTCTGTGCTGGCCAGCCTGGAGGTGGCCGGCCTGACAGCCAACCCGAAGAAGTGCCGCCTGGGACTGAACGAGGCTGAATACCTCAGCTACACCACCGACAGCGGTCTGATCAAAGCTCAGGTGGAGAAGACCCGGGTCATACGGGAGTGGCCACGACACAGGGACAAGAAGGAGATCCGCTCGTTCCTGAGCCTAATGGGTTACTACAGGCAGTTCACCCCAGGCTATGCCACCATCGCCACCCCACTGACCATCATGACAAAGAAGAGGAACCCAGTGAGGGTGGTATGGACATCGAAAGCCGAGGGGGCGTTCCTCCACCTCAAAGACACACTGTGCTTGGAGCCAGTGTTGAGAGTACCAGATTTCCAGCATCCCTTCACTGTACACACCGACGCATCCAGCACCGGCTTGGGGGTTGTTCTGTCCCAAGTGGACGGGGCAGAGGGCAGAAGCCGCAAGCTGTCCGACAGGGAGCGGAAATGCGCAACGATAGAGAGGGAGGCAGGCACTGGCAATTTAAGTGGGCCCTGGAATACCTGAGGTACTATCTCCTGGGGAGGAGATTCCGGCTGGTCACGGATCATGCGCCCCCCTCCAGTGGATGGTGGGTAAGCAAGACACAAACAGCCAAATAACAAGATGGTTCCTGTTACTCCAACCCTTTAATTTTCAGGGGGTTCACTGATCGGGGAGAGCACACAGCAATGCAGACATGCTATCCCGCGCACGCCCCTCTGGGTCGATCTTGGGGTGGGGGGCATGTGAGAGTTCAGTGACCATCCGGAGGAAGACACCATGACAGCACCCTCCTCAGAGGATAGTTACTCAGTGTAAAGACATTTAGTACACAGCCGGGCCAACTAATTGATTTGTGTCTTCTTCTATATAGGTGTGCCATTCTTCAATGCTGCAGAAATGTTTTGGTACCCTTCCCCAGATCTGTGCCTCGACACAATCCTGTCTCGTAGCGCTACGGACAATTCCTTCGACCTCATAGCTTAGTTTTTGCTCTGACATGCACTGTCAACTGTTGGACCTTATATAGACAGGTGTGTGCCTTTCCAAATCATGTCCACTCAATTGAATTTACCACAGGTGGACTCCAATCAAATTGTAGAAACATCTCAAGGATGATCAGTGGAAACAGGATGCCCCTGAGCTCAATATCGAGTCTCATAGCAGAGTCTGAATATTTATGTAAATTGTGTATTTCCACAAAATAAAAAATAAAAATGGTTTTCTCTTTGTCAATATGGGATATTGTGTGTAGATTGATGAGGGAAAACACATATTTAATACATTTTATAATAAGGTTGTAAGGTAACAAAATGTGGAAAAAGTCAAGTGGTCTGAATACTTTCTGAATGCACTGTATGCTTAGTTTAATACACTGAAAATAAACTTAAAAGATATCAAAAACAATTTAGTCCAATCAATGTTTCTTAAAATCATGTGGCTGTTCATGGTATTGATTTCTGTCTGTGTGTGCGTGCGTGCACAAGTAAAACAACAAATTTGAGTCTCCCTACTTGTAGACTAGTTGAACGCCAATGCCATCCTCTCTTTCATGTTGGCAAAATGGCCTATGTCTCTGTCATACAGTACACTTTTAGTTTTGTTGCCATAGGCTAGAAAGCATCCTTGCATGGCAGCAATGAACCAGCTAAGTTAGCTAGTTAGCTAGTTAGATCATTAATGTGAGCCTACTACGCTACATATTGAACTTCAATCGTCTCAGGCCGGTGGCACAACATATTATTTTATGGTTAGATCCAAATCGGCGTCATAATCATTGGCCTGTACAGAGAATTACGTCCAAATGCCCATCTCCATCCATGGCTTAGGAAAGGGCCGATTTAGCAAGCTAGCTACTGCAGGACATCAACAGAAACAGACACGTTTTTCTGAAAATTACGTTTTGCTTAGGAAGTCATTTGATTGGTGTGAAGCCATATCCAAACTGGCCTTCCTTGGGCGGCCTTTTGCTGCACCAGGGCAACCCAGAGTTGAGCTGATTGTTATTATTATTTTTTATCAAGGGAGACCAAATGCTTGCTGGCATCAATCAATCAAATGCTACACTGGCAACGTCTTATACTCTTTTTGTCCAGACAGCATCAGATACATGGGCTACACATACTGAGACAGCGAGACAATCTCTGGTGAGATTCAGCCACTTACGAATTGAAGGCCAATTATGAAAACACAGAGCGAGACGAAAGAGAAATGACTTTACAATGTAAACATTTTCATAGGGAAACATTTTGGGGAAGCCTTGGCATCCATGAATACGTGTCACTGAACATTACCTGTTTCCTCATAATTGTGGTATCTTGTATGGGAGAAATTAAATCCTAGTTTTCCTACGTATTCGAAACAGCTATTAGAATGTCCATCTATCACCTGTGGCTTGTCATAATGTTGGATGTAATGGCTTTCTGTGAGTTTGACATATCGTACGTTTAGAATCCAAACAAGTTTCATAACTAGTGCCGTGAATGCCCAAAACATTTTAAAAAGTCACCCTGTGGGTTGGTTTGGGTGAGAGCTTCCAGCAGTTAAGGAAAATATTCTTTAGAGAGCTCCTCCTCCTGACCTGTGAGTGAATTAGGTGAATATTCAGTCTGTGCCATCACTGGGAATGGCCTAGCATTTGACTGTGTGAAGTCTGAATGGAACCATCTAATGATGTTTCTGCAGGTGCTTAACTCTAGTTTTGCAGAATTTGACTCCAAGAAAGGACACATTTAGCCAAAATGTCAACACCGAGGATGAGCCAGAACTTAATATTATGCATTACATGAACTCACCTACAGTACATTCAACTTATAATTGGAGCCTGTCATTCAGTAGAGCACATTGACCATAAAAAGATAGAACCCGAAATGTCAGTATGCTGCTCTTGGTGAATTTGAGGCTGACTCGTTATCTTCCTTTTCGCAATTATTTCAAATGCATTATGAAACACCAATTCTGTAACTCATTCTGTTAAGTCACATGGCGTTCTTTCAGAACATCCGTTTGAGAATTCCGCTTGCTCCCATCCCATTTGCATAAATCATCAGGAAGTGGGAATGAGGAAGCCAACATGTCTCTGGTGACAGAAGATGTGAGAATGTCATTTAAAGGTCCCTAGCCCAGCGTCTATTTATTGCTGCTGGTGTGCTGAAGAAATGGGTCAGGAGTGTATTGAACATGGACGGTCATGTTGCAGATCCTATCTTGAGTCCCTGCAGTCTACGGTCAGTGAGACCTTTGGGAAAACCGCCAAGCGTACGACTACGACACGTTTGTCACAGCAGTTCCTTTGCGCAACATGCAAAGTGGTCCCTTCCCTTTACCTCTCACCATTTACCACCCAGTGGGTGTGCAGATTTAATGGACACAATATTTGGGACATTTTCAAGTCTATTGGTCTGTAACACAATAACATTACATCTCATGTGAAGACAAATGTGTTTTTGATCATAATGTTGAGAGTGATGATGGAGCTGTGAGTATACTGGGGGAGGCACCAATCCAAATTGGCTTGGTTGGAGGCCATTTTGTCCCAAAAGGTTTTAGCGACGAACAAATTGTCCAAAACAAACAGGCTAAATCCACCACGCACACATTGTAGCACAGCAGACACACAAGCTATAAGATAGTCTGTGTCCACTCTTTACATTCCTGCTTCAGAATCCTCTTTTCTGTCCACAGAGGCCTAGCCCACTTTAAACAAGTCGTGGATTATGCGAAGGATATGGAGAGAGGGAAGGGGAAAAAATATGCCGTTTAGCAGACACTTTTATCTTAAGCAACTAACAGTCATGCATGCATACATTTGACATTTGGGTGCCCCGGGAATCAAACCCACAATCCTGGCAGTACAAGTGCCATGCTCTACTAACAGCCATACAGGACCACACAAACCTGCCAAATATCCAAGCTCATGTGTTGAGGTGCTGTTGCTGGTAGAGGGAGAGCGTGGCAGTTGACAGATGAGACAGCACTAAATATAGGCATGACGTCAAACTGTCCACCAATTAAAGATATATTTTTTTCAATGTGTCTTATACTGTGGAAGTTATATCTAGGGGGAATACACTCCCAATTACTGCAGACATGCTTTAAGCAAAAATTCACCCATTTTGAATGTTATGTACAGTGCCTTGCGAAAGTATTCGGCCCCCTTGAACTTTGCGACATTTCGCCACATTTCAGGCTTCAAACATAAAGATATAAAACTGTATTTTTTTGTGAAGAATCAACAACAAGTGGGACACAATCATGAAGTGGAACGACATTTATTGGATATTTCAAACTTTTTTAACAAATCAAAAACTGAAAAATTGGGCATGCAAAATTATTCAGCCCCCTTAAGTTAATACTTTGTAGCGCCACCTTTTGCTGCGATTACAGCTGTAAGTCGCTTGGGGTATGTCTCTATCAGTTTTGCACATCGAGAGACTGAAATGTTTTCCCATTCCTCCTTGCAAAACAGCTCGAGCTCAGTGAGGTTGGATGGAGAGCATTTGTGAACAGCAGTTTTCAGTTGTTTCCACAGATTCTCGATTGGATTCAGGTCTGGACTTTGACTTGGCCATTCTAACACCTGGATATGTTTATTTTTGAACCATTCCATTGTAGATTTTGCTTCTTCCAGAATGGTCCTGTATTTGGCTCCATCCATCTTCCCATCAATTTTAACCATCTTCCCTGTCCCTGCTGAAGAAAAGCAGGCCCAAACCATGATGCTGCCACCACCATGTTTGACAGTGGGGATGGTGTGTTCAGGGTGATGAGCTGTGTTGCTTTTACGCCAAACATAACGTTTTGCATTGTTGCCAAAAAGTTATATTTTGGGTTCATCTGACCAGAGCACCTTCTTCCACATGTTTGGTGTGTCTCCCAGGTGGCTTGTGGCAAACTTTAAACTACACTTTTTATGGATATCTTTAAGAAATGGCTTTCTTCTTGCCACTCTTCCATAAAGACCAGATTTGTGCAATATACGGCTGATTGTTGTCCTATGGACAGAGTCTCCCACCTCAGCTGTAGATCTCTGCAGTTCATCCAGAGTGATCATGGGCCTCTTGGCTGCATCTCTGATCAGTCTTCTCCTTGTATGAGCTGAAAGTTTAGAGGGATGGCCAGGTCTTGGTAGATTTGCAGTGGTCTGATACTCCTTCCATTTCAATATTATCGCTTGCACAGTGCTCCTTGGGATGTTTAAAGCTTGGGAAATCTTTTTGTATCCAAATCCGTCTTTAAACTTCTTCACAACAGTATCTCGGACCTGCCTGGTGTGTTCCTTGTTCTTCATGATGCTCTCTGCGCTTTTAAAGGACCTCTGAGACTATCACAGTGCAGGTGCATTTATACGGAGACTTGATTACATACAGGTGGATTGTATTTATCATCATTAGTCATTTAGGTCAACATTGGATCATTCAGAGATCCTCACTGAACTTCTGGAGAGAGTTTGCTGCACTGAAAGTAAAGGGGCTGAATAATTTTGCACGCCCAATTTTTCAGTTTTTGATTTGTTAAAAAAGTTTGAAATATCCAATAAATGTCGTTCCACTTCATGATTGTGTCCCACTTGTTGTTGATTCTTCACAAAAAAATACAGTTTTATATCTTTATGTTTGAAGCCTGAAATGTGGCAAAAGGTCGCAAAGTTCAAGGGGGCCGAATACTTTCGCAAGGCACTGTACTTTTTGTGCATCTCTGAGCGATGTTATATTGATTCCCGTGGTCATTTCATGTTTATCTGAGCTTGACACCGTTCAGAAATTAAGCCGGTATGACGGGTTTTGCATCATATAGAAAAACAATACCATATTCAAAATGGGAAAATCTTTCTTTTCAGGTCATGCAGACAAACAGATCTACCATCAGTAGGGATGCGTGGGTAAAATCACCAGGGAAGCCAAGCCCCCCACCCTCCAAACGTCCTATTACAACCTATGTGTTGTGAAAATGGAGTTGTTTGCTCTATAACCTGTTAGTTCATATCCCTTGGCACCGTGAATATGTAGGCCTAAGGCCGAGATGACAAGACACAGTGGCAGAAGAAATTCAACCACACATTTGTTTCATTACAAAACCGGAGAGCAACATCTGTCCAGTGAAGTCCACAAAACATATTGCATGGTCAAGCAAGTTCATGTTTGACATTTTCGGACTATTAAACTACTATTGATTTAGAACCATGGAGAGTTACCACAAGTCGCAAAGAAAACCGGAGCTGCCTCCACTATTTCAGCACCTTTTCAACTTCAACATTTCAACATCATCTAATCACCCATGCTTAGTCTAATACAGTGAAAACTAAAAGATACCAAAAACGACTTAGTCCAATCTACGTAAGCTAACTATGATGTGGCTGTCCATGGTACTGATTTGTGTGTATGTGTGTGTCTGTGGTGTGTGTGTGTGCATGCAAGTAGACAAACATGTTGACTCACTCTACTTGTAGAGAAACACCAATGCATCCTCCTCTTTCATGTTGCCTAAATTGTCTATGACTCTGTCATACAGTACAGGCTTTTAGTTTTTGTTGTCCTAGGCTACCTGGCTAAAATGCTTGCTCGCTAGCCTGACTTATTTTCCTTTCATGGGCAACGATGTGCCACGCCAGCTAGTTAATATTAGCATACTATACTGAACAAAAATATAAACGCAACATGTAGCATGTTGGTCCCATGTTTCATGAGGTGAAATAAAAGATGTTCCATACGTACAAAAAAGCTTGTTTCTCTCATTTTAGGAACATATTTGTTTATATCCCTGTTAGTGAGCATTTCTCCTTTGCCAGGATAATCCATCCACCTGACAGCTGTGCATAGGTGTGGCATATCACGAAGCCGATTAAATAGCATGATCATTACATAGGTGCACCTTGTGCTGGGAAAAATAAAAGGCCACTTTAAAAATGTGCAGTGCCACAGATGTCTCAAGTTTTGAGGGAGCGTGCAATTAGAATGCTGACTGCTGGAATGTCCACCAGAGTTGTCCACCAGAGTTGTTAATGTTAATTTCTCTACCATAAGCCGAAGCGGAGAATTCGTTTTAGAGAATTTGGCAGTACGTCCAACTGGCCTCACAACCACAGACCACGTGTAACCATGCCAGACCAGGTCTTCCACATCCAGCTTCTTCACCTGTGGGATCGTCTGAGACCAGCCATCCGGACAGCTGATGAAACTGAGTATTTCTGTCTGTAATAAAGCCCTTTTGTGTGACAAAGCTCAGTCCGATTGGCTGGGCCTGGCTCCCCTGTGGGTGGGCCTGAGAACGCATCGACTGTGGCTGTGCCCATTCCCAGTCATGTGAAATCCATAAATTAGGGCCTCATTTATTTACTTAAATTAAAAGAGGGGCACTGTTTCGTTTGCTCGGATGCCTCTGTACCCTGACGCTTCAAGGTCTAAAAACAAAAACACTTGCTTCCCTATGCTAAATAGATCATTTTCTTGTCCTATGCTAACCAGGAGAGAAAGCATTTGAAGCCAGTTTCCTGTAACTTGAAAAAGTGTGATAGAGAAGCAATCAAATGCTCTCAAGTTCTTGTTTTGGCCACCCATCATTTCCCCTATGCCGCCCAACGGAGATGCTTTCCGCTGGCACAAAAATCTACAGACGCAGAGCAGTGTGCTGATACACTACAGTATGCATGAGGACCCTGTACAATTAGCCTGGAAAGCTTCTGTTACCCAAACTGTCTTTTTCCTCTTTCATCCCCATCTCTCTCCCTTTCGCTCTCTCACTCTTTCCATTTGCAGCAGAAGAAGCTATTTTTGTCTTCCTCAGTGGCGAGGAGTTCACCAAAAAAGAGGACAAGAAAACTGCTTTGTGTAGTACAATGAAAGCCATCAGTTTTCCCCATTGAACAACAGTGCAGCTGGTTGACTCTATACCCAGATCAATCATCACAATGTCTTTCTTTCAAAATGTTTTTTCCCCCCCTGTTCCTCTCTGTTTCTAACCTAAGATGTTTTGACAGCTGAGGAGATATGCCAAGTTCCCTTGGAAGTATATTTTGATTCATAGCGTGGAATGCATTTCGCATGCTTAATGAGAGGATTTGTAAGCAGATTTGTAGCATGCACACACATACAGTACACACACACACACACACAAAGGGAGAAGATACAGTTATTATTCCCTGCCAGATTTTACACCACATTTTGAGTCACCGTTTATGGAAAAATCCTTTTGGATGCGTCTTACATCAACGCAAGCATCTCGTGCAATAATTAATGTGTGAGGATAAGCAGGAATCCCGTTACACAACATCCTGCCCAAATCTCTTACAATCTACAGCTTCAACCCTTCTAACACATTGTAAGACACATTCCTTCTTCACGAAGCACATTTAAAAGTTGATGTGTGCAATTCATGACATTTCCAGGTGTACAGATCTTGACCTATTTGCTACTACCTACCAGACATACAGTACATTCTGGGTATTTTGTTGTTATTCACCAAACTGAGAAACCTAGCATTCATGTGTTATTAGATTTCCATTCCACTCAAGTCTGATTGAGATGATAATGAAATGACTAACGACGTGGATACTTCATTCATCTAATGTCAATGTAGCCCTCTATTGAATTCTTAGAGGACTTTACATTCATCATTTGGGAACTAAGCCCTGAGATCTCCCGCCTCAACACCTACCAGAGGCTGCCGCAGAAAGATAGAGAGAGGGTCGATAGTAATCCCTCAGGCCAGTACTCGGTCGACAGGCCCCATGATTGGTCAGTGCCTTGGGACCGGGAGCGAAGCTCACTGACTATTATAATGGCCGCCCTGGGCTGCACCTCTAACTAACCGTGTTCTTAAATCTTTAACGTTCTGAGACCAGAGTCTAAGGTAACGTCCCAAATGGCACTCTATTCCCTACATAATGCATTGCTTTTGACAAGAGCCCTGTGGGCCCTGGTCAAAAGTAGTGCACTATATAGGGAATAGGGTGCCGTTTAGGATGCAGAGAAAGTCCAGCTGGAAGGTCACATACTCATTAACATGACCCTTTTCCCCATGTCTCCATATTCAATCAGCGATACTTAGTTATACAAATGTAATCTGTGGCAGACCAGGGGGTTTGGTCAAGACGTTTACACAGATCAGACACGGACAGAGTAGGATTATCTCGGTTCAAGGGTGTTTATTTAAATAATAAATCAAAAGAAAAGGATAAATTTGTCTGGACCAACATCGGCACCTGGAAATCGGGAGTTACGAGAATCGGATGGGAGCACAGTGCTTCCTTCAGGCACCTGAACACCGCTTCTGACTCGTCCATCCATTTCTCTCTTTCTGGGAGGCGGGCCCTGGTTAGATCGGTGAGGGGGGAAGCTATAGCCGCAAAGTTGGGGATAAACCGGCTACAGTATCTTGCCAGTCCCAGGAAGGACTTGATCTGTGTCTTGGTGCGTGGAACGGGCCAGTCACGTACCGTGTGAAACTTCCTCTCCTGGGGCTTGACGTTCCCCTGTCCGATCAAACACCCAAGGTAGTCCACCTCCTCGAACGCTAGTTTGCATTTCTTGGGGTTCGCTGTCAACCCGGCTTGCCTGAGCGCGTCCAGCACCGCCTGGAGGCGTGTCAGGTGCTCTTCCCAACCTTGGCTGTGGATGATGATATCATCCAAATAGACCGCTGCGTTCTGCTGGTGGGGTCAAAGTACTCTGTCCATCAGGCGCTGGAATGTGGGTGGGGCTCTGTGGAGACCAAACGGGAGCACCCGGTACTGATATAGTTCATCTGGTGTCGAAAACGCCATCTTCTCCCGGGAGAAGGCTGTCAACGCTACCTGCCAATATTCTTTGGTCAGGTCAAGGGTGCTGATGTACCGGGCCTTTCCCAATTGGTCGATGAGTTCGTTCACCCTCGGCATGGGGTAGGCGTCGAACAAGCTGATGTCGTTCACACCCCGGAAATCATTACATAAGCGCAGGCTACCATCCGGTTTGGGCACCAACACGATGGGGCTGCACAATGCACTGTGGGACTCTTCAACGACCCCCATCCTCAGCATAGCCTCCACTTCCTGCTTCACGGCCTTCCTTCGGGCCTCCGGAATCCGATATGGCTGTTTTCGTACTGTTTCCCCGGGCTGGGTACGGATGTTGTGTTCAATGAGGGTCGTGCAGCCCGGCTTCTCGGAGAACACCACCGTGTTCCGATGGACGAGCTTCTTGCTTCTGGGCCGGGTTGAGGTCCTCATTGCTCGGGACCACCACTGGTACCATTGGCGTCCTGGGTCCCGACCATAACACGACCAAGGCTGTCCTCTCGTGCCACTTCTTCAACAGGTTCACGTGGTAAATCTGTTGGGGTTTCCGTCTCCCGGCTGCCGTATGAAGTAATTGACGGGTCCTAGCTTCTCTATCACCTTATATGGTCTATGCCATGTTGCCAGGAACTTACTTTCGGCTGTGGGGATTAATACCAACACCCTGTCTCCCACCTGGAATTCTCGGGGCTGGGTTCCTCAATTGTAGACCTGGGCTTAGGCGCGTTGGGCCTTCTCCATTTGTTCCCTTACCACTGGCCATATGGCTGACATCCGCTCCCTCATCATCTCCACGTGCTCTACCACGCTGCGTAAGGGGGTTGGTTGGGCTTCCCACACCTCCTTGGTGAGGTCCAGTAGACTGCGCGGCCTCCTCCCGTAGAGGTGTTCGAAAGGGGAAAACCCAGTGGAGGACTGGGGTACTTCTCGGATTGAGAACATTAGGTGGGGGAGCATCTGGTCCCAGTTCTTCCCATCCTGCTCGATGACCTTCCGCAGCATTTGTTTGAGCATTTTATTGAACCGCTCGACGAGCCGCTCGTCTGCGGGTGAACCGCTCATCTGCGGGTGAAAGACGGAGGTCCGGGCGATTCCCTTGGATACCGCCGCCTGTAGGGGAATGGCCTCGGGATACCCGGTGGCATAATCTACTATCACCAGAATGTACCGGTGTCCTCGTGCTGTTTTTACCAGGGGTCCCACTATGTCCATAATGATGCGTTCAAAGGGCACCCCGGTAGGGGGACCAGTGAGTTTCGGAAGTGTGCTTTTGGGGCAGTGAGTTGACCCTCCGGGCAGCTGCGACAGTAGTCTTCCATGGCCCTCCTCATCCCGGGCCAGTGGAACCGGGTGGCGATCCGTTCCCAGGTCTTCTCCATTCCCAGGTGCGCCCTCATCAGGTGGGTGTGGCCCAGCTGAAGAACGGTTCCCATGTCCCATCAGGGCAGCAACAATACCTCTCGAAGTTTCCCCGTTACAGAAAACGTTTGACCTCTGTCATTGCCAACAAAGGGTATATAACAAAGTATTGAGATAAACTTTTGTTATTGACCAAATACTTATTTTCCACCATAATTTGCAAATAAATTCATTAAAAATCCTACAATGTGATTTTCTGGAGAAAAAAATTCTCATTTTGTCTGTCATAGTTGAAGTGTACCTATGATGAAAATTACATGCCTCTCTCATCTTTTTAAGTGGGAGAACTTGCACAATTGGTGGCTGACTAAATACATTTTTGCCCAACTGTACATATTTACGCTCAGTGTGTCATCTTGATCGCTAGTTAATTTCTTTTGTAGAATTGTCCGTCTCTCTCCCTGTCTCTCTCGGTTGTGGTTAGAGGGGCTGGTTCAGAGTGACATTCGTTATAGAATGGATGTTTCGGCGGTTGTCGTTCTTCGCGTTCAATGATACCGAATTCCTAGCTGCAGACTAGTAATTAATATCAAAGACTTATTCTTATTCTGTCGATATCGATAGTCTAAGAGTTTAACCACGTGGTATGGTTAAAATATTCAATAATGGTCTACAACCATTGTCCTCCTAATGGAGAAAAACATGGTCTGCAACCTTTAGCCATCTCGTAATTGAGGTAAGCTCAGTCTGCTGATCGAACACCCGAGTGGGGTTTTTATTCTGAAGGCAGAAAAAGGGCTGTCCAGGAGGCCTGACCCTAACTGGGCTCAGGGGCGGTCCTCTGATTTAGTTCAAATCAAAAGGGAATTGTATTTTTCTTCATTAAACAGTCCAAAATCATATTACACAATTATACAAACAGTATCATACTCACTCATTCATCTTATACAACAATTAGATGTAAACCTCATATCTGAGGCTATTATATAAACAGCGTTATGGTAATGTGGCCACACCGTCTCCCATGAGCTTCCCCAAGTTGTGACAAACGGACCAGTTCGTAGCTGGATTCTTCACCGATCTTTTATACTTTCTCCGGAACATGAAAATTGTTCATACCTCAGGTTCTGTGAGGTGGAAGGATTTCCTTTGTTCTCCTTGAAATTCTACTCTCTCTATACTGTGTGGCCATGTGGCAGTGTTTTCTCAGGAATTTACAACCTCTCTGACCACAGCAACCTAGTTGAAGGAGGCAAGGGGGAGGCAGGGAGAGGGGGATGGGTCTTGCTATACCCAAAGAGGCCAACATCATGACACTGTATATTTTTATTTTTTATTTTTTTACCTTTATTTTACTAGGCAAGTCAGTTAAGAACAAATTCTTATTTTCAATGACGGCCTAGGAACAGTGGGTTAACTGCCTGTTCAGGGGCAGAACGACAGATTTGTACCTTGTCAGCTCGGGGATTTGAACTTGCAATCTTTCGGTTACTAGTCCAACTCTCTAACCACTAGGCTACCTAGTCTCGCTATAGGTAGTTTACTGCTGCTGTTTAATTATTTGTTACTTTGTACATTTTTTTTTAACTTAACACGTCTACTTGTTGTATTCGGCGCATGTGACAAATAACATTTGATTTGATGACGTATGTGCTCATGCTCTAAGCTACACAGCACTGTATGGGTTTTGACTGACAGCCATTCTGAACTTGAGCACTGCACGCCACAAGAAGTTGTCCCCATCCCTCCCGCTATTGGGTAACTTTTGCAAATGTTTTGTTGTCTGAGTGAAATGCTTTAAATGTATTTTGAAAGATGAGACGTCGAGGATTATAATAAATATCGCGTTGACGTCATACAAGCAAGCCAAACACCCCTGAGTCCAAAATGTGCACTTCACATTTCCAAATCATAAAACTCATGTCATACTGTATACAGTGTAAACGTTTATGATCTCTATGTTTGATGTACAGTTACAAGATGAAATGGCATCATACCCTGGGTTGTGTGTCTAAAATGTGTGTCTATTGTGATTTGTTTTTGCTATGGAACACGCACCTGAATGCAATCATTAATTCTTTCTATGCTCACCAAAATCACGATCATTTTCTCTGATTTGCCTTCTTGAAAGTCTAGCACTATAAGATCGTATTTTATAACGTAGCTAGTAGCTAGAACAAGCGTTCAAATGATGCCCACCTGACCCAGATTGCAATTTTTAATGGCCCGTTTTTTGATTGGGTAAACAACAGTAATTGTGTGATGGTTGCGGGTATGTAGGGTTGTGTTCCAAATTTAAAAAACGACAAGTGTGCTTGCTCTAGTTCCTGAACGGCACAGCTAGGAGAGCTAAAGAAAATCACCTTATAAATTTAGTTGAAGACTCTTCTTTGAGTCATAAAAGTGTATTGAAATGATTTAAGAACAGTGGCGACACGTCATTCAGGGCAGGTGGGGCACACACACACACACACACACACACACACACACACACACACACACACACACACACACATATATATATATATATATATATATATATATACAGTGTACCAGTCAAAAGTTTGGACAGCAGCTCATTCAAGGGTTTTTCTATTTTTTTAAATTACTATTTTCTACTTGTAGAATAATAGTGAAGACATCAAAACTATGAAATAACACATATGGAATCATGTAGTAACCAAAAAAGTATTAAACAAATCAACATTTATTTTATATTTGAGATTCTTCAAAGTAGCCATCCTTTGCCTGGATGACAGCTTTGCACACTCTGGGCAGTCTCTCAACCAGCTTCACTGGGAATGCTTTTCCAACAGTCTTGAAGGAGTTCCCACATATGCTGAGCTCTTGTTGGCTGCTTTTCCTTCACTCTGCGGTCCAACTCATCCCAAACCAGCTCAATTGGGTTGAGGTCGGGTGATTGTGGAGGCCAGGTCATCTGGTGCAGCACTCCATCACTCTCCTTCTTGGTCAAATAGCCCTTACACAGCCTGGAGGTGTGTTGGGTCATTGTCCTTGAAAAACAAATGATAGTTCCACTAAACGTAAACCAGATGGGATGGCGAATCACTGCAGAATGCTGTGGCAGCCATGCTAGTTAAGTGGGCCTTGAATTCTAAATAAATTATAGACAGTGTCACCAGCAAAGCTCCCCCACACCATCACACCTCCTCCATGCTTCACGGTGGGAACCACACATGCAGAGATCATCCGTTCACCTACTGTGCATCTCACAAAGACACAGCGGTTAGACCCAAAAATATCAAATTTGGACTGATCAGACCAAAGGACAGATTTCCACCAGTCTAATGTCCATTGCTCGTGTTTCTTGGCCCAATCATGTCTCTTCTCCTTATTGGTGACCTTTAGTAGTGGTTTCTTTTCAGCAATTTGACCATTAAGGCCTGATTCACACAGTCTCCTCTGAACAGTTGGTGTTGAGATGTGTCTGTTACTTGAACTCTGTGAAGCATTTATTTGGGCTGCAATTTCTAAGGCTGGTAACTCTAATGAACTTATCCTCTGCAGCAGAGGTAACTCTGGGTCTTCCTTTCCTGTGGCGGTCCTCATAAGAGCCAGTGTCATCATAGTGCTTGATGGTTTTTGCGACTGCACCTGAAGAAACCTTCAAAGATCATGAAATTTGACTGGCCTTCATGTCTTAAAGTAATGATGGACTGTTGTTTCTCTTTGCTTATTTGAACTGTTCTTGCCATAATATGGACTTGGTCTTTTACCAAATAGGGCTATCTTCTGTATCCCACCCCTACCTTGTCACAACACAACTGATTCGTTCAAACGCATAAACTTTTAACAAGGCACACCTGTTAACTGAAATGCATTCTAGGTGACTACCTCATGAAGCTGGTTGAGAGAATGCCAAGTGTGCAAAGCTGTCATCAAAGTAAAGGGTGGCTACTTTAAAGAATCTCAAATATAAACTATATTTTGATCTGTTTAGTACATTTTTGGTTACTACATGATTCCATATGTGTTATTTCATAGTTTTGAGGTCTTTACTATTATTCTACAATGTTGAAAATAGTAAAAGTAAAGAAAAACCCTGGAATGAGTAGGTGTGGCCAGACTTTTGACTAGTACTATATATACTTTTTTTGGTGCCGGTTTTGCATGTTATTTTGGCATTAATACGTGTCACATATATAATTTTGCAAACAATATAAAAAAAAAACTTGGGTAGAGCTGGAAAATGTATGCTTCTTGGGTGCTACATTAGAAGTCCTCATCCAAGAAGGCTTAATGTCATTGGTCACAGATAAAATTACGTCAAATCACATTATAGCTACCGTAGCTTTGGTTAGACTGATTATGTTAACATTATACTTTCAAAATCTTAGCTAGCAAGCTAGCAGTCATCATCCTGGATCAAGTCGACAATCTACTGGCAAATCCTTTTCAATCCTTGTCATATGAAGATAAATTATAGATACAACTTATTGGTTCTCATCGGCCAATGGACATAAACATTACACAACAAGTTGGAAATCGCAAATTCAACAGTGAGTGGTTTTGAAGGAATCAGTGGCCAACTGCAAACATTGCAAAGCAATCACTAGCCTGCTATTCAGTGGAGTGGGTGTGTGGTCCATGTCTAGGATTAAGGGTCTCTTTTCCAAGCTTAAAAGGATAAACATTCAACAATGGCCATGCTGTCAATCCAGCACCACTAATGCCACGCTCAAAACAACTGGAAACTTGGAACTGGGAAATCTCAGACTTCAGTGAATTCAAGACAACTGGGAACTCGGAAAACAAGCTTTGACTGGGAAAATACAGTTTAAAACGGTCATCCAACTCAGAATTGTCAGGAACTCGGGTCGCTTTCTAAAGCTCCAACCTGAAGATCACTGACGTCATGATTTGACCTTGTTTTAATCAGAGTTCCCAGTTGTCTTGAAAGCACCATAAATCCAGAGAATGCCAGACTTTGATGACAAACTTAGCCTACTGTTCTGAATTGGCGGTGCACTTGTAGCCTATAGCCTGTTTTCGAGAAATGTCATCATTGAATACTGTAAGAGCTTTCATTGTCTGCTTATATGCCCCCTTTATTTATCCTACAGTTCTGACTTGGTGTACAGGGAGAATACTGTAAGAATGGGCCATGTTCTGAATTCTGTCGCTGTACATTTCAAAAGCTCTGAACAAATAGTTAAATTGACTACGTCCGTCCTAGCTCACTCATTAATGTCTTAATAATAGAAATTATGGATTGCTTCTTATCCGCTCATCATCCCCTTATGCTATAGTTTGTACATCTCAATTATAAGTAGAAACCACATTTGTTTAAGCAAGTCAGCCATATCAGCTATGTTTTTTAAAAAGGCAGTAAATGATGAGGCTGAATAAACTGTTTCACTGCCACGCAAGGCTCTGATGATAGCCAGGTGTAGGAGTGGTAAGATGTTGGGACTGCTGATGGGACAGCTTTATGTAGGCCCTTACAGTTTGTGGGCACCATTTGTCACCATTATAGTGCAATTAAAGTATTTAAGTTATTGTTTAGTGTTGTGAAGTGGCTTTGCTGGCATGCATCAAATTTGTTGTTGTTGTTGAGTTTTCCCTGCTGAGATAGACATGCTAAATCGCCACTGGTTAGGAACTGTGCACACTTTGGATAGGTGTGTGGCCACTTGGAGACCAATACCTTGTCATTTTTGTGTCTTATGTTGCACCTACCCCACATGTTACTGAATGTATCGAGAGTAATAATCAACAGTGTAATGTTTGGATTCAGTCTTGTGTCGGGTGAACTGTTGTGTCCTCAACTTTGCTCTAATAATTGTCCTATAATCTCCAAACTGTTTCATTTCAATTGCTACCATGCTTATGCTTTTCATATTTCTTCTGTAACAAACATTTAAATTTAGCCCTATCCATATAGGCCAGTTCCCACAAGTGTAAGGGGGTTATGAGCACTCAGATGTGCAGCTAGATTCTCTTGGAGGAAATTGGCTCATTTGTCTCACGTGGCAACAATACAGATAGAGGCATGGGCGATGTTCCCTATAGGCTTTATTGATTGATGGGAGTCTTCGATAAATCTTTACATACACATTTAGAGTGACAGCAAGACAGACTGTACGAGGAGAAGGGAGATAGTATGTGTTCAAGGGGAACAGAACCGAAAACCGGATGAGAATGAAATGATTTGATGAACAGAACCAAAATATAAAACGAATGTGATCTATACTGTTTGAGAACAAAAGTTATTTTAAAACCATGGGAAGCGGTTAATAACGTTCCTTTATGTTCCGGTTATTTTTTTACACACTACTACACTGTCTGAGCCAAGGACTACATGCTTTCTGTTAAGTTTGGGGGGTGGGGTGAATATATTTTATATAACATACATGATTTTTTGTTAACTAGTAAATAGTAGCCTACAGCAAATTGTGTTTAAATCATGTCTGCTAATTCGTTTTTACTACCATGTGGGTTTTAGCTTGCTTGAGCCTGCTAACTGAGGAGTGTTAATTCACCTGTTTCCATACATGTTTCATTTTAAAACTGTCACGAGTCCGACCGAGGGTGGCTTCCCTTCCCGGTCGGGTGGCGTTCGGCGGTCGTCGTCACCGGCCTATTAGCTGCCACGGATTGTCTTTCCTCCCCCTCCTTGTATGTTTATTGTTAGCACCTGTTCGTGAATCATTAGTTGGGCTTTATTAGACAGCCGGCCCGCCTGTTTCTTTGATTAATTATTGTGACCTTCGGTTATGTAGTAGAGGAACGTGTTTGTTCCTGGTCGTGTATAC
The DNA here is from genome assembly GCF_018296145.1 of Oncorhynchus tshawytscha. Lineage (NCBI taxonomy): Eukaryota > Metazoa > Chordata > Actinopteri > Salmoniformes > Salmonidae > Oncorhynchus > Oncorhynchus tshawytscha. The sequence continues at coordinate 12,891,349 of NC_056452.1, read as the reverse complement.
TGCTGTACTATTTTCGTCCCCCGTGTTTGGGGCATTTTGGTTTTGAGCACCCAGTGTTGCGTTAGTGCATTAAAGAGCACAGCATTGCACTCTCTGTTTCCTGCATCTGACTCCACACTCACAACACCCGGAGCGTTACAAAAAAGAGTTGTTTAATCTAACTGCTTAAAACCAGTTAAGGCTAGGCAGAATACTGCCCCCTTTGGAGGAATTGCGTGCCCATAGTAAACTGAAAAAAAATCTGTCCGAAATTGCTAATATATGCATATAATAATAATTATTGGATAGAAAACACTCTAAAGCTTCTAAAACCGTTTGAATTATGTCTGTAAGTATAGCAGAACTCACAGGGCAGGCAATCTCCCAAACTATTTTTGGGAGCCTCAAACTTGGGGCAACTTTGACGTCATCGCCCCCCACCCTTCCCAACCAGCTATGGATCTGGAGACACTTTCTATGTCTTCCACTAGATGTCCTCATTCGGTACAGTGTTTAATTGTGCAAATCCCGCGTGTTTTGAGCCTTTGGTTGGCAAAAGACTGAGTGTCACGAGAAAATTCAATGTTACGCGCGCTTTAGGGAGACACGTTCCTTTGTTTCAGATCGCCTGCCAAGAAGCACGTTCGCCCGAGAGATTAGATAATAGTTTTGTACGTTTAGAACATCCTAAAGCTTGATTCTGCACTTAGTTTGACCAGTTTAGTCGACATATAATATGTAATTTTGAAGTTTTGATGCGCAACTGTTCGTGACCAGAAGTAATTTTTGGTAGTATTTCAGCTGGAACTTGCAGCATTTGCTAATACAAAGACACACGAATTGAAACCAAACGATGTTATGGGTAAGTATGACTTCTTCCACTACATTATGATCGAAGACCATCAAAGGTAAGGGAATATTTATGTTGTAATTTTGTGTTTCTGTTGACTCCAACATAGTGGAGAAATATTGCTTATGTCTGAGCACCGTCTCAGATTATTGAAAAATGAACGATTTCTGTAACGTTAAAAAGAAATGTGACAAAGCGATTGCATTAAGAAGCAGTGTATCTTTCTAACTATATGTATAACATGTATATTTAGTCAAAGTTTATGATGTATATTGCTGTTATCTGGCGTTATCTGGCGCAGTTATATATAATTTCTCCGGACATTGACGCCATGTTCAGAAAATGCTAAACAATGTAAACGGTGATTTATGGATATAAATGGCATATTATTGAAAAAAACATAAATGTACTGTGTAACATGTCCTATTACTGTCATCTGATGAAGATTTTCAAAAGGTTAGTGAATTATTTTTCTTTTAATCCTGCGTTTGTGATTGCATCTTTTGTTCGACAAAATGGCTATATATAGGCTGTGTCTTTGGTGGTGGTTTGACATAAATATGTGCTATGTTTTCGCCGTAAAACATTTTAGAAATCTGACTCGCTGGGTAGATGAACAAGGTGTTTATCTTTCATTTGAGCTATTGGACTTGTTTATGTGTGGAGGTTAAATATTTCTAAGAATATTTTTGCATTCTGTGCGCCATCTTTTGAGTTGAGCGTGGGGGGGGGGTGCCCTAGGGGAACGTGGTAGCGTGAACAAGTTTTAACTATTTATCTGTACATGGAATTGTATTTGTTTTTTTTACTCATTTTTTTTCTAATCTTCACAGGAAAATGCCACGGGCACTATCTGATGTGTGGAGACATTTACCTGCAGCCAATGTAGAAGGAAAATCTGTTTACGTTTGCAAATACTGTATCAAATCATATGTGAAGAATGCAACAAAGATGCAGAATCATCTGGCAAAGTGCATAAAGTTCCCTCAGCGCTCACAACAAGCAACCTCTGACAAAAGTCCCTCTACTTATATTCGAGGTGAAAATGATGAATCAGACAACTTATCGTTAGCAACAGCTCATGGTCCTCCAGGAATCAGAAGTTTTTTTGACTAAATGGAGGAACGTAGTCAGAGAAATGCTGATGAATGTCTTGCTCGAGCTGTGTTTACTGGTTCACCTCTGATGCACACAGGCAATGTGTATTGGAAGAGATTTCTGAATGTTCTTCACCCAGCATAGAGTTCAACAGAGTTCAAGTGAAAGGTCAAGCAAATCATAGAGAAAGCAGACTGTATTGCAATCATCTCTGATGGATGGTCTAGTGTTTGTGGGCAAGGAATAATTAACTACATCATCTCCACCCCTCAATCAGTATTCTACAAGAGCACAGACACAAGGGACGACAGACACACCGGTCTCTACATTGCAGATGAGCTGAAGGTAGTCAAAAATGACCTTGGACCACAGAAGGTATTTGCATTGATGACAGACAATGCTGCGAACATGAAGGCTGCTTGGTCTAAAGTGAAGGAGTCCTTCCCTCACATCACACCCATTAGCTATGCTGCTCATGCATTGAATCTGCTCCTCAAGAACATCATGGCATTGACAACAATGGATACACCCTACTAGAGAGCCAAGGTGTTGTCATCATGTTTGACAGTCTCCTGGAGGAGAAGGAGTCTCTCCAAGAAACGGCCATATCACAGTCTGCCGATATGAACAACCCCATCAAGAGGATCCTCCCGGATGATGTATTTTGGGAGAGAGTGGTAAGCAGCCTGACACTCCTGAAACATATATCAGTAGTCATTGCATGGATTGAGGGAGACAATGCCATGCTGTCTGATGTTCAGACTCTGCTTGCAGATGTAAGAGAAGATATCCGTACTGCCCTGCCCACTTCACTGTTGCTCCAAGCAGAGGAAAATGCAGCTCTGAAATACATCAAAAAGCGTGAAGACTTCTTCCTGACTTTGTGGATATGAGGCTCTTTCCCCTGTTGCCTCCATCATCTTCTAAATCACACCAACATCAGCCGCCTCAGAGCGCAACTGGTCCTTGTTTGGGGAACACACGCACCAAAGTACACAACAGGCTGACCAATTAAAGGGTTGAAAAATTGGTGGCCATCCGGGCAAATTTGAGACTTTTTGAGCCTGACAACGAGCCATCCTCAACAAGGTTGGAAAGTGACAGTGAAGATGAGGCCTCAGAGTCTGATGTTCAAGAGGTGGATATTGATGAGCCCCAGGGAGAAGACATGGAAGCCTGAGAGGAGGACAACCAAATCTTTAGTTTCTAGACTATCATTTTACAGAAATATTTTGAAAACATTTTTCGGAGATGCGATGGATCATAGGGGGTCATTCAATATTCCCTTTCTTTTGTTGTTCAGTGAAATCATCCCATGTGAAGAGTCAACTCATTTAATTAAAGTTCAATTCATAGCTAAATATATATTTTTATTTCTATTGGAAGGATTTAATTATTTGCAATTATGTCTCCATATGATTTGGTAAATATATCCAATGCAAAAAAAATCTACATTTAAATGGTATTAATATTAATTTGCATATATTTCCGTTAATTCCCATATATTCCTGTTTATTCCCATGGAAAGTTTCCACCCCTGAATATTCCCCAAAAGGTGCAACCCAATGCATGTCATAACAAGGTGCCCAGTGCTTCAAGGCAAGCTTCCTCCATCCTCTCTCTCCCCCTTCACCCTCAAAATTTAGGTTGCATCTCGCGCCCCACACTGACTTGCAGCACAGTGTGTTTGTCTCCCATTATGATGCTGTCACGGCAAGATCAAATTTGCTCTTAACAACTTTCCTACACAGATTAGATCACTTATCCGCTCCACAGCAAGCTGCTGTATCTGAACTGATTGGTTAAGTAATTTAATGTAGAACTAAATGTAAAAAAAATATATATTTAAAAATGAACCAAAAGGAACAATACAAACCGGTACTTTTTGTTTTTGTTTTTCGAATCAGTTAATAACTTTCTTTTGCTGGTCGGAACAGTGAAACGGGATAGAACATTTAAAAAATGGTTCTGTTCAGGACTAAACAATTGGAAAATCATTTGGGTTCCAACCTGTGTGACATGGTTTCAAAGCATTTTTTAGCTCCTCGCCACTTCCTCCCCTACTTCTCAGTATTGGTTTGACTATTTAAAGCACCATTTATCTTTTCAGCCTATATTAGAATGGAAACATCTTGAAGAAATCTATAGGGGTTATATTTGATAACATACACTGAACAAAAACATAAAACACAACATGTAAAGTGTTGGTCCCATGTTTCATGGGCTGAAATAAAAGATCCCAGAGATCTTCCGTACGCACAAAAAGTGTATTTCTCTCAAATTTTGTGCCCAAATTTGTTTACATCTCTGCTAGTGAGCATTTCTCCTTTGCCAAGATAATCCATCCACCTGACAGGTGTGGCATATCAAGAAGCTTATTAAGCAGCATGATCCTTACACAGGTGCACCTTGTGATGGAGACAATAAAAGACCACTCTAAAATGTGCGGTTTTGTCACGCAACACAATGCCACAGATGTTTCAAGTTGATGGAGTCGTTTTAGAGAATTTGGCAGTATGTCCAATCGGCCTCACAACCACAGGCCACGTGTAACCACATCAGCCCAGGACCTTCACTTGAAGCTTCTTCACCTGTGGGATCATCTAAGACCAGCCACCTGGACAGCTGATGAAACAGAGGAGTATTTCTGTCTGTAATAAAGCCTGTTTGTGGGAGAAAACTCATTCTGATTGGCCAGTCCAGGCTCACCCATAGCTGTAACCCTGCCTAGTCATGTGAAATCCATAGATTAGGGCCTAATTTAGATTTCCTTATATGAACTGTAACTCAGTAAAATCATTGAAATTGTTGCATGTTGCGTTTATACCCTTGTTCAGTATATATTGCATAGTTTTCTTACTGTCTACAAAATGTACCAAGGCAAATCCATTTGGACTGAAATTGCTATAATTATAGTAATCGCAGTGCTAGACGGTATTGAATAGTTTATTCATTTGAATGCTTGACCCAGTTTGCTTGCTGAATCACCCCCCCACTCTTCCTGCATTTTTTTATTAAACAACCTACTTTTAAAAGATAGAGGTCTCTTAACAGACATAGATTGCAGTTGTGAGTATGTGTCTGTAAACGTGTGTGTGCGCGTCCGCTTGTGTGTGTGTGTGTGTGTGTGTGTGTGTGTGTGTGTGTGTGTGTGTGTGTGTGTGTGTGTGTGTGTGTGTAATATCTCAGTCAAGGTGCCACCATGACTACAAGGGACACTCTCCACACAAGCAGAGTAGATGTGAGCTCCCTCCCCCTGGGGTCTGACTGTCCAAGTGGACTCCGTGGGCTCAGGAAAGTTCGTCAGACAGGGATACACAGACAGTGGGGAGAGAGCGAGAGAGACCTGGATGAGCACAGCTGTCCTGAATCTGCTGCCCGAACAGACACAAAAACTCCACGATGTTCAGAGTAAGCTGCCAAGAGACCATTTTCAATGGAAACCATCCCCCCAACAAAGGTTGCACTGTTGCAACATTCAAAAAGAGAGTACCGAACAAGCATTTGGTCAACAAGTCTGAAAACCATCCAGATTTGGATTGGCTAAAACAGTTGATTCCTGGACTCTTGTCTGCGAAAGCTTGCAGAAAAATTCTGAGGTGTGGATGTTGTTCACGGGCGTGTCATTGGAAGTGTTGTTCGCGGATGCGTCATTGCCAGAATGGATTATCATGAACTGATTGCATTGTGACATTGTGCTAGCTAGCACATGTCAAGAAGGGCCCTATGACTATCCCATCTACAGTGGCAGTGTATCGGTTTTCTTGTGTCGAAGGAGAGGCGGACCAAAACGCAGCGTGGTTATTATTCATGGTTCTTTAATAAAGAAACTATAAATGAATAGACTAACAAAACTAAGAAATGTGGAAAAACCAAACCGGCCCTATCTGGTGCAAACACAAAGACAGGAACAATCACCCACAAAACCCAACACAACAGGCTACCTAAATATGGTTCCCAATCAGAGACAATGACTAACACCTGCCTCTGATTGAGAACCATATCAGGCCAAACATAGAAATAGACAAACTAGATATGTATAACATAGAATGCCCACTCAGATCACACCCTGACCAAACAAAACATAGAAACATACAAAACAAACTATGGTCAGGGTGTGACAGGCAGCTTAATGTTTGAGTTCGAAATGGGCACCCCATCTAGGATGTTTACATATCATCTGAGCAATGCTTGTACCAAATGTCATGATATTATCAGTTACATACGTTTTTAATGGTCAAATGCCAGATATTATGGCAGCCATTTTGAATTTTCAAAATGACTTGCTTCCTGGTTAAGTTCGAAATGGGCACCCCTTCCAGGATGTTTTCATATCACCTGAGGAATGTTTGTACAAAATTTCATGCTTGTATCTGCCGTGTTACGTTTGCTAAGGGAGAGCCTTGGAATGGAAGAATGACACATTTTTTTGTGTTATAGAGATCATGCCCTGGTACATCTGGGGATGTTGTTCTTCATCAAACTGGAGCGTGGTTTTAGATTGTAACATCAAGATAATAAAACATTTTTGATCAATGTAGTTTTTACACTATCATCGTCATCCATCTTGTTCTTCTTAACAATAATAATAACAACATTTATGTTCCCACTTAAACAGAGCAATTCTATTATACCGTCAACCTGACTTGCAGTGCAATGTCATTGTTTAGTTAACCTTATTAAAAAAAATGTATTACAAATGTAACATTTGATGTGAAATCATGTGAACACTTCATATGTAAACACGTTTTCACATTAACTTCACACAAGGTCACGTGAAAAAGTGTTTTTTGGAACACTTCACATGTGATTCATGTGATTTTCCAATAAGAGTCTCCACATTGTAATATGCTGCAGTCACTATGCCCTGCTTTTATTTTTAGAAGCTTGTCAAAAGCACACTGACTCACTGTGCCAGGGACAGATGGCATTTTCTACATAAAAGCCAAAGCTTTATAATAAAGAGCAGCATAATATGAAGACAAAATGAGAGAGAAGGTGTGATGGAGTGACAGAATGAGGAAGAGAGGATACAGTACACAAATCACAGCATAGTATTTTCCTGTCAGTGGTAAAAAAAAAAAGATTGTTTGTGGGTCACATTTGTAGACAGATTCATCTCAGAAAAACCTCCCCGCTGCCATCTGGTAGAGTTCCCATATCCAGTTTTGTTGGCTGGCAAAAACAGGCAGGAGAATATTTTGGGTTTGTATTTAGCTTCCTTGATGTTCGCATCTTGACTCTTTCAGTTTGTTGGAACATTGTCCCGTCATGGCAACTGAAATAGAACAGTTTCATGAACAGTCATACAATGTTACAACTGCTCCCTATGACATCATTACAGTATGTCAACTCTATACACATCATAACAGCCATAAGTGAAGTGCTAGTCTCTCGTTTTTCCACAGAAGGGTTAATAGCCTGCCTACTAAGCGGCCAGAGTTTATCAGGCTTTTTCCTCACATTCATATTTAGGAGCTCATGGCCTTTGAAGATAAGAGAGCATTTAATGAGAGATAAGACTTGGGGCCATAATAATAACAGGCCAGTCGACCGTCAGTTGAAATGAGAGATGGCTTGCATCCCAAATGGCACCCTATTCCCTATATTAATGCACTACATTTATATAGTGCACACTAAAAGTAGTGCACTATATAGGGAAAGGGGTGCCATCTGGGACAAACCCAGGCTTCCTCCTGCTATCTTCTAAAATGCAGCTTATTAACCCAGATGGACTGCTAATGGCCACATTCTCTGCTAAGATTTGTACTATCTGCATTACATTTTGGCAGCTCATTGAGTAAAGGTCCACAATGGGTGTATCTGTATCCGAAGGCTTGGTGATGGTGAGATGCCATTAGGCTGTGGATAAATGGAGATGAATAGGGAGGGTTGGAGTGTAACATTTTTCAGGTAAGGAAATTTCCTCTGTGTGTGTAAGGTGCAGGCACATTCAGAATAGTACACCACTCAGATACACTATAGATACAATAGCTCTGTCAGAACAAGATATGGTTCATCTGTAATTAATACAGTCACATGGACATTTAGACACATTTACAGTTCCAAGAAGCGTGAAGCGCTGGCCTTTTGGGATCCTGAGTGGCGCAGCGGTCTAAGGCACTGCATCTCAGTGCTAGAGGAGCCACTACAGACACCCTGGTACAAATCTAGGCTGTATCACAACCGGCCGTGATTGGGAGTCCGATAGGGCGGCATACAATTGGTCCAGCGTCGTCCGGGTTTGGCCGGTGTAGGCCGTCATTGTAAATAAGAATTTGTTCTTAACTGACTTGCCTAGTTAAATCAAGGTTACATTTAACATTTTAAAAATTCAGGGTTGGCAGGTCTTCCAGCTAGTGCACAAGGCAAGGCAACTTCTCAAGGAAAATAGTTCAGTTAGTACAAAAAAATTGTAGCTACTGTAGATGAGGTATTCATAGCACTATTATATGTAGCATCATAGGCTCGGTGTGGCTGCTCAATGTGTCATTGCAACTGCATTTTGTACTTAGATTTAGGAGGTTAATGCTGGCTAAGAAGAGTGGAACTGCTTTGATAATGCTACAGCTCCAGCCTCATCTTCCTCCAGGCTGGTGGGCCTTCAGGGGGAAGCGGTCCTCCAGCGAGAAGCAAAATACTGCAGTCCTTCTCCCCTCCAATCCTATCCCCTTTGTGCTTTCCTCTTTTCCACCTCTCCCTTTCTCCTACTCCAACACCCATTTTTCTCACTATCATTCTCTCTCTCTCTTTCTCTCTCTCTCCAACTCCCATTTCTCTTCTCCCCCTTGCATTTCTCCCTTTTTCTCTTTTTACCCCAACCCATCTTCCTACCTTCTCCCTCTCTTAACTCCCCCCCAACCTCAGTATCTTTCTTGCCATCCACCCCACCCCCTTTTCTGTTTTTCTCTGCTTCAGCTCTCCTTCCTGAATAATGCCCCGGGTGCTCTAGTTTTCCTGGCTCTTGGAGGACGATCCAAAAAAGTGGGGGTGACGCAGTTGTGGATGGAATGACGCAGATGTATTCATGAGGCTAGAATAGTCCTCTGGAGAGAAGACAGAAAGGGGAAGAGAAACAGAGAGGGGGGGTCGAAATAAATAAAAAGAGACAAGAAGAAAGGAGTGAGGTGGGGGTGAAGAGGGAGGGAGAGCGAGATTGAGAGAGAATTAATGAATGAATGCTCTGGCAACGCAAACGGCAATTGAGCCTGCCAAGAAAGTATTTTGAATTGAAGTGATGGTGAAAGAGAATACAGGGGTGCCTTACTTAGACCCAAAGCGCTCTTCTTTTTGGGGGAAATTGCTGTACAGACAACCTATGAAAAGCAAATGATTACCGTTACATGTGGGGACAGTTCTTAATGTGTGGAGAATCCTCTAGTAAGGGGATTCCCCTTGTAACTCTTTTCTGAGAGCAGTTTAAACTTGAATAACTTGTGTACGTACAGGTGCTGAACAGCAGTCTATTCCTCACTGAATGCTTTTGAGGTCAGTGGAGGCTGTTCTGTATTCACAGGTAGAATGGATGAAACAGTAAAGGCTACCTATCTAGCCATTATACTTCGCCCAGAAACACAATAAATAGCTGAAGCACCAGAACTCAGCATCTTTTTTTCAGCATCCACCCCTGTACTCACCACACACGGTTCTGCCGCTACAGCACATTTACTTAAAGAATGTAAACAGCAACATACTTTAATGGTGAATTATTGAATCTATTTCTTTATTTGACATGGCTGCAGTGGTGCAATGTTGACTTTGTCTTGTAGAGAGTCATAACTATTATGCATATTAATGGGTCTGTTGGAAACATCTCTTTTAACATCAGATGTAAGGATAGTTTTTTTTGGGGGTTCTTTGTAAGGATTCTTGGTAAAAACTAAAGTCCAAGGCTTTCGTGATGGCGATGCTAATTAGCCAACTGGTTATTGGTTTCATAACTCTAACCCTCTCTCTGTGATGTTTTAATTACCAGCATGCTTTTCTGCTGTGTTTAATTATAAAGATCATATTGTCCCTTGTAGCCTGCACCGCTTGTTTCACTGTCCAAGTGTTATTCTGAATGGACAGCATGCTCAGTGTGTATACCGGATAAGCAGTTACGTCACATGAAACAAATGGCCATGAATATTAACAAATTTGTCTGTTCTTATGCAAATTACCTGTTAAAGGGAGCAACACAGGGGAACCCAAGAGCAGACTCAGATGAGAAAACAGGGATGAATGAACCAAAATATTTATTGTTACACAGGGAGATATGGAGTGCAGATCCGGGGAAGCTCGGATGAGTTGCAGAAAAACACGATGTGGAGACTGAGGTTGGAGTTAGCTGAGTAGAACAGGCTAAACAGGTCCTGAAGGGAATCCAAGGTAGTGGTGGTGAGTAAAGTCCAGAGCAAGGTGGTGAGATGTGGAATGGGAGACAGGAGCCAGAGAGGTAAACTGCAATGAGAGGATAAACGGTGTCAGGCAGGGAAACAGGCACAGCAGAGTAACGCGATCTTGAATAATCATAAATGGTTAGAAGAATGAACTGACTGAGCAGAGATTACAATCTGGCAGAGTGGAAGTGGCAGGACAGAGTATTTGTAGAGGTCTTGATTATGGAACGAGTTGCAGCTGGTAGGGATCTGCTCTGACTCCAGCACACCTGTCTTCAACCACACAATCACACAGAGAGGGAGAGGGAGAGGGAGAGAGGGAGTGTACAGGGGGAGTAACTGCAGGTCAAGAAGTCTTCTGATGAACACCAGAGATCATAGCAGGAGCAGATGTGACATTAGCATCACCATCATGAAAGCCTTGGACTTCAGTTTGACCAAGAATCCTTACAAAAATTCCCCCCCTTCCCCCCAAAAGATGTTAAAAGAGATGTTTATGAGACCAGAACCATTAATATACATAATAGTTATATATGACTCTGCGAGACAAGCTGGAAAGTCAACATTGCACCACTGCAGCCATGTCAAATAAATAAATGGTAGATTCAATAATTCACCATTACAGTATGTCGCTGTTCACATTCTACTTTAAGTAAATGTGCTGTAGTGGGAGAACCTTGTTGTGTGGTGAGAACAGGGATGGATGCTAAAATAGAAGCTGAGTTCTGGTGCTTCAGCTATTTATTCTGTGTTCCTGGGAGAGGAGTGTAATGGGCTAGATAGGTAGCCTTTACTATTCCATCCATTCTACCTCTCAAAAGCACAATTCAGGGTGAACATGGCACTACACAGGCTAAGAAGACATGCAGAGCCAGTCCCCGTAGCTGGAACCAACCCAGCCTTCACAGCTCCAGTCCTCGAGTCAGGCCAGACCTCGAGTCAGCCGAGTAGTTGCCAAAACTGCACCCAGTCTTGCTGTCCAAAACGTTCCAGTCAGCCAACCCGATGAAAGTGGTGCAGTCAGACCAGCGACAGTCAGAGAGGTCCAAACAGTCGGCCGAGCTCCACTCCGCACCCCAGCCAGTGCCACAGCAAGCAGTGGTACAGCAAGATGAGCCATTGCCAGTGCTGCAGCCAGTCATGCTCTCCCCAACGCTCCAGCTAGGCAAGGGGACAGCCAGACCAGCTAGCCAGAGTTGCAGCCAGATCAGCAAGCGACAGAGCTCCAGCATGTTCAACCCCAGCCTGCAAACTCCTGGCCAGACCTGCAGCCGCCGGAGGGAAAGCCAGTACACTAGTTGATGCCTGAGCCGACACTACATTCAGTGTCCTGATGACTGGACCTGTTCTTGGCTCATCAGCTGACCCAGCATCAGTCCTGGTTCCGTTGCCTTTACTAGCCCCCTAGGACAGCGCACAGCCAGACCCACAACCAGCACCTGGCCTGATGCTGAATCCTGCACTCATGACACTGCCGGACCCAGCGCCACCCCAAGATCCACCGCTGTAGGAGAGCCTCCACCTAGCCAGCACTCTCTCCCTGTTCCAGAAAATATATCTCCTGTACCGGGCCCGATGCCCTCATTTTTAAAAATTATGTGTATGTCATAAAAGCACTAACCTTTTGCTGTCGTCCTGGTCTCCATCTGGCCCACCTGAGGTTGGTTCCCTCACGCCCACTGTGGGAACTGATTGATAGTCAAATCCATATATAATCATTAAATCAACTACTTTCAACATTTTAATTGAAAATAACATCCCCATTTTCATGAAGATGATTGAATATCCCTCATTTTATTGCAATCTATTCTAACCGAACCTGCATTACCAGTTCATATCTGTAGCTGTCACTATGCACGAGTTAGTCAAAAATGACTGACGCCTAGCCATGGTGGCTGCTCGTCTCTGTATTTGTGAAAGTTATGGCGGTGCTAGAATCCATAAATTCTCTCTTTCTGAATTAGACATCCATCTGTTATGGTTGGACAAATGTGTTCATATTGTCTGTGTAGACTGCTCTGTGGCGGAATTTGTAGTTTTTTAAAAACGCTTTAAGACAGTGAAATTTGCGCTACGAACGTTTGTGATAAATCAGTAGTGGAAATAAAAGAATATGCCAAGGAACATCTTAACTGACTTGCCTAGTAAAATAAAGGTAAAATAAAAAAATTAAAAAAAATGAACTGACTAACAAACTGTCTGACTAACATTTTCAGGAACTTCAGTATCATTCGGGCTTGGGTAGCAGTAGCAGATAATTTCATCTTCTTTATCCTGTGCCAAACACATTTATTCAGACAGTCTAAATTAATGTTAGCTGCTGGCTGCATGATTGCATCAACCTAACTTTAAATAGGTTAGCTAGCCATCTAGCGAGACTATAAAGTAGTAGTTTTGTTAGCTAGCTATACATTGGATAATTCCAGATAGTTTTTAAGGATGACCAAACAGCTTTATTTAACTGCTTTTATTAACGCAAACATTTTTTTAAAATGTGTGTTCAGGCAGGCAACCAGGCAGGCAACCAGGCAGGCAACCAGGCAGGCAACCAGGCAGGCAACCAGGCAGGCAACCAGGCAGGCAACCAGGCAGGCAACCAGGCAGGCAACCAGGCAGGCAACCAGGCAGGCAACCAGGCAGGCAGGAGAGGAGGGAATCCCTAGGTAACACAGATACAAAGTCAGATTTGACGGAGAGGAGCGTGAGTAGAGAGGAGACTCAACCCGGCGGAAATCTGTCTCCCTCTAGCAGGTGGCATTTTTTGTTGTTTCACCCACCAAGCAAGGACTTTTTGTATGGAGGACAATTAGTGTCAAAAAAAAGAAAGACTTATTTGCTACGTAAGTTTCATTTGATCAAATAGAAGTTTTATAATACTTATGTTTTTATGAGTGTACTGATAAGTAGGACAATTTTTATTTTTTATTTTACTAGGCAAGTCAGTTAAGAACAAATTCTTATTTTCAATGATGGCCTAGGATCAGTGGGTTAACTGCCTGTTCAGGGGCAGAACAACAGATTTGTACCTTGTCAGCTTGGGGATTTGAACTTGCAACCTTTCAGTTACTGGCCCAACACTCTAACCACTAGGCTACCCTGCCGCCCCTATGTTGGCTTTGTCTCGAGATGGTGATACATATTCATGTCATGAGGCTCGTAGCATAGCATATTTCTCCATTGAATACCGGCATTTGACGACAACAACCCTCATCGAATATTTAAAAAAAGATTAAAATAATGAGATGTATTCACTAATCCAAGGAAATAGTAGGTGGGAGCTAGACAGACTATCATGCCGCTTTGTGGACAACGACTCCCATTGTAAGGGCGGAGATACGTGTATCTTGTCAGCATATCCATAATCTTTACCGTGAGCGAAGAAAGAAACCAAGTGCAGAGTGCAGAGTCAAACGAGGTGCTGGTGTAACCAAACGTAGTTGTAAAGAGGCGTGGTTGAAGAGGCTCTGTAGGCTGTAGCTAGGAGAGCACTGTGACTGTCAAGTAAATCCACCTTCCCTCGACAAGACAAAGACAAACGCGATGAATTTTTTATTTTTACATTTGATCTATTTTTTATTTTACCTTTATTTAACCAGGAAGGCTAGTTGAGGACAAGTTCTCATTTGCAACTGCGACCTGGCCAAGATAAAGCAAAGCAGTTTGACACATACAACAACACAGAGTTACACATGGAATAAACAAACATACAGTCAATAATACAGTAGAAAAGGTCTATATATACAGTGAGTGCAAATGAGGTAGGATAAGAGAGGTAAGGCAATAAATAGGCCATGGTGGCAAAGTAATTACAATATAGCAATTAAACACGGGAATGGTAGATGTGCAGAAGATGAATGTGCAAGTGGAGATACCGGGGTGCAAAGGAGCAAGATAAATAAATAACTACAGTATGGGGATGAGGTAGTTGGATGGCCTATTTACAGATGGGCTATGTACAGGTGCAGTGATCTGTGAGCTGCTCTGACAGCTGGTGCTTAAAGCTAGTGAGGGAAATATGAGTCTCCAGGTTCAGTGAATTTTGCAGTTCGTTCCAGTCATTGGCAGCAGAGAACTGGAAGGAAAGGCGGCCAAAGGAAGAATTGGCTTTGGGGGTGACCAGTGAGATATACCTGCTGGAGCCCGTGCTACGGGTGGGTGCTGTTGTGACCAGTGAGCTGAGATAAGGCGGCGCTTTACCTAGCAGAGACTTGTAGATGACCTGGAGCCAGTGGGTTTGGCGACGAGTATGAAGCGAGGGCCAGCCAACGAGAGCGTACAGGTCGCAGTGAAGGGTAGTATATGGGACTTTGGTGACAACACGGATGGCACTGTGATAGACTGCATCCAAATTGTTGAGTAGAGTGTTGGAGGCTATCCTGTAGATGACATCGCCGAAGGCGAGGATCGGTAGGATGGTCAGTTTTACGAGGGTATGTTTGGCAGCATGAGTGAAGGATGCTTTGTTGTGAAGCCGATTCTAGATTTAATTTTGGATTGGAGATGCTTAATGTGAGTCTGGAAGGAGAGTTTACAGTCTAATCAGACACCTAGGTATTTGTAGTTGTCCACATATTCAGAAGTCAGAACCGTCCAGAGTAGTGATGCTGGACGGGCAGGCTGGTGCGGGCAGCGATCAGTTGAAAAGCATGCATTTAGTTTTACTTGCATTTAAGAGCAGTTGGAGATCACAGGAGGAAAGTTGTATGGCATTGAAGCTCGTCTGGGGGTTAGTTAACACAGTGTCCCAAGAAGGGCCAGAGGTATACAGAATGGTGTTGTCTGCGTAGAGGTGGATCAGAAACTCACCAGCAGCAAGAGCGACATCATTGATGTATACAGAGAAGAGAGTCGGCCCGAGAACTGAACCCTGTGGCACCCCCATAGAGACTGCCATAGGTCCGGACAACAGGCCCTCCAATTTGACACACTGAACTCTATCAGAGAAGTTGTTGGTGAACCAAGTGAGGCAATCATTTGCGAAACCAAGGCTGTTGAGTCTGCCGATAAGAATGTGGTGATTGACAGAGTCGAAAGCCTTGGCCAGGTCGATGAATACGGCTGCACAGTAATGTCTCTTATCGATGGCGGTTATGATATTGTTTAGGACCTTGAGCGTGGCTGAGGTGCACCCATGACCAGCTTTGAAACCAGATTGCATAGCGGAGAAGGCACGGTGGGATTCGTAATGGTCGGTAATCTGTTAACTTGGCTTCCCGTTAAAGAGGGGGATGACTGCGGCAGCTTTCCAATCTTTGGGAATCTCAGATGATATGAAAGAGAGGTTGAACAGGCTAGTAATAGGGGTTGCAACAATTTCGGCAGATCATTTTAGTAAGAGAAGGTCCAGATTGTCTAGCCCGGCTGATATGTAGGGGTCTAGATTTTGAAGCTCTTTCAGAACATCAGCTATCTGGATTTGGGTGAAGGAGAAATGGGGAGGTTTGGGCGAGTTGCTGTGGGGGTAGAGGGCTGTTGATCAGGGTAGGGGAAGCCAGGTGTAAAGCATGGCCAGCTGTAGAAAAATGCTTATTGAAATTCTCAATTATCGTGGATTTATCGGTGGTGACAGTGTTTCCTAGCCTCAGTGCAGTGGGCAGCTGGGAGGAGGTGCTCTTATTCTCCATGGCCTTTACAGTGTCCTAGAACTTTTTTGAGTTTGTGCTACAGGATGCAAATTTCTGCTTGAAAACACTAGCCTTAGCTTTCCTAACTGCCTGTGTATATTGCTTCCTAACTTCCCTGAAAAGCTGCATATCACGGGGGCTATTCGATGCTAATGCAGAACGCCACAGGATGTTTTTGTGCTGGCCAAGGGCAGTCAGGTCTGGAGAGAACCAAGGGCTATATCTGTTCCTGGTTCTACATTTTTTGAATGGGGCATGCTTATTTAAGATGGTGAGGAAGTAACTTTTAAAGAATAACCAGGCATCCTCTACTGATGGGATGAGGTCAATATCCTTCCAGGATACCCGGACCAGGTCGATTAGAAAGGTCTGCTCGCTGAAGTGTTTTAGGGAGCGTTTGACAGTGATGAGGGGTGGTTGTTTGACCGCAGACCCATTACGGATGCAGGCAATGAGGCAGTGATCGCTGAGATCTTGTTTGAAAACAGCAGAGGTGTATTTGGAGGGCAAGTTGGTTAGGATGATATCTATGAGGTTGCCCGTGTTTACGGAGTTGGGGTTGTACCTGGTGGGTTTATTGATAATTTGTGTGAGATTGAGGGCATCAAGCTTAGATTGTAGGATGGCCGGGGTGTTAATAAGCATGTCCCAGTTTAGGTCACCTAGCTGCACGAGCTCTGAAGATAGATGGGGGGCAATCAATTCACATATGGTGTCCATGGCACAGTTGGGGGCAGAGGGGGGCCTATAGCAAGTGGCAACTGTGAGAGACATGTTTCTGGAATGGTGGATTTTTAAAAGTAGAAGCTCAAATTGTTTGGGTACATGGATCTATTCAGCTAACAGTCCAATATGCTCTAGACAGCTAGCGGGCCCCTTCTAGCAGCTAGCGGGCCACAGCTAGCAGGCTAGCAGATGGGCATTCAGGGGACGTCGCGATGTAGGGGCCAGTTGAGTACCCCCTCGAACAGATTATCCGTGGTCCAGTCGTGAAGGATCGGCGGGGTTCCGTGCCCCGTACCGGCAGTAGAAGGGGTCTGGGTATTGTAGCCCAGGAGTGGCTGATGGGCATCTTCAGCTAGTCGGGAGAATGGGCCTAGCATGGGCTAGCTGCAGGCTTATTGGTGCTTGCTTCGGGACAGACGTTAGCCAGGAGTAGTCACTCGGATAGCAGCTAGCTAGATGCGATGGTCCAGGTGAAAAGGTTCAGAGCTTGCGGTAGGAATCCGGGGATATGGAGAGAAAATAGGTCTGGTATGCTCTGGTTTGAATCGCGTTGTACAAACTGTATAGAGCTTTCTGAACTAAAGGTTAGCTGATGACCGCTAGCAGTAGTTAGCTGACGACTAGCTAGTAGCTAGTGAGCTGGCTAGCTTCTGTTGGGGGATTCCGGTTCCGAGGGAAATAAAAAATACTTTCGAAAAAACAGATCCACACTAAATAGAGTGAGGGAGGTTGCAGGAGAGTATTTTGAAGTTGAGGTTTAGAAAAATATAAAAAAGATATGCGAAGAAAAATATATAAAAGATATATACATTGGACACGACGAAGGATGAAGACGTCTGACTGCTACGCCATATTGGATGTCAAATTGATGTCAAATTGTCAACTTGCCCAATAAGAAACAACTGCTTTCTTTTCGGTTACACATTTTTTTCTACGATTATCTATGATGTGAACTAATTCATATGTTTTGTAAACACGTTCGGTACTGCTGCTTTTAAAGTGGTATGGTGGTACCACACATTTTCTGGTGGCTCTGCTCTTTAGCTGCAGCAATAGGCACCCTTCCCTCTATGGGTTGTAAACTGTTAACACCTCTGTTGCTAGGCCAGGTTGCTAGGGTTGCACGATCTTACTCCTGAACAAGACAGCTGACTTGGATCAGCCAATCAGGGGCCCACCTGGGATAGGAGAACCCCCAACACTATCTCTGAGCTCTTCAGTCTTTCTGCAGCTTCAGGAGTCAACAGCTGGTTTCTAAACCTCCTGGCTGCATCAACAGAGAGGGCATGGATCTCTCACCCATGGACACTTTCCTTCACTCTGGGATTTCCCAAACATTATTGTGGTGTTATTGTGTGAACACCATGGAAGTGGACTTTGGTGGGTCAGGGGCATTTGCTTGTGTATGTCTTAGTATTGTGTATGGAAGTTTATTAGGGTTTTTTGTACACTGGGGAAGCAGGGGGAATTCACAAATCACCTTACAGTCCACAAGCCATTCACGTTGCCCGTTTCATTTTCTATGGGTAATCCTGACACTCGGGTTCTCGGCCAATCCAGTTTGGTACACAAGGGAGGTAGTCCAACAGGTCACAACAGATAATCACACAGATATTGCTCTCTTGGTTCACTCCTCCTCTGGCCCTTTGTGGAGGCTGCTCCCTACATTATCCCCAAGCACTCCCTGGCTTAACGAACTACCGCCTCACCTCGTTGGGGCAGGAAGTCCATATAAAGCTCGGGTGTGGACCCAGTGACCTGCAAGATATCTCTCCTCAGTTACCATTCCCTTCACCTCTCCCTGCTGTCTGCCACAATACATCTAAACCAGATGGTGGTGCTCTCTTTCAACAATAATACATTGTGTTTGTGTGTAGCGTTTGTGTGTCTTTTCACAGTCCACGTTGTTCCGTGAGGTGATTTTACTGCTTGCTTGAGTTACTTGATGTGGAAGAGTTACATGTAGTCATGGTTCTATGGTGTACGGTGCATTTCCCAGAGTCTGTTTTGGACTTGGGGACTGTGAAGAGACCCCTGGTGGCATATCTTGTGGGGTATGTATCGGTGACAAGCTGTGTTAGCTGTTTGAAAAAGACAGTTTGGTCCTTTCAACACCTTTCACAAAGACAAGTAGTGATGCAGTCAATCTCTCCTCTAATTTGAGCCAGGAGAGATTGACATGTATGTTATTGATATTTGCCCCCCGTGTAAATTTAAGAGCCAGCTGTGCTGCTCTGTTCTGGGCCAACAGTAATTTGCCTATGTCCTTTGTGGTACTTGACCATATGACTCGGCAGTAGTCCAAGTGTAATAAAACTAAGGCCTGTAGGACTTGTTTTGTTGATTGTGATGTCAAGAAAGCAGAGCAGCACTTTATCACAGATAGGACTGTTATGGTGACCATATTACCGCCTCACCGGTGGTCACGAGTCATGACCGCAATCACATGACGGTTTAGTCATGTAACTAGGCTTCTCCAAGCTCTGATGCTGCCTATGGTCATTAGTAGCCTTCCAAACTTGCTAACTACCTGGTACTCAGCACTCAATTGTCCCTCTAATTACTCTAACATAAATACAAATGTAATTGAAAGTCAAATAAAACAATTCATGAGAGCCCATGTGCTCATGTTGCGCAATATTTCTGTAGGCTATGCAATTGCGTGAGAAAACAGAGTTTTGATGGCCTCTATTAAAAGAGGATCCCCATCAGCTTTGTATAGGCTAGGCCTACTATATTGATTTCTCAACTTTCCTAATATTAAGCACATTGCTTCGCTTTACAACAGGAGTATAGCTTACCTGGCCGGCATGGCAATGAACCAAGGGAAAAGCATCCTCCATTCGCTATTTTATGTATTGTTTTCCCTTGCTCCAAGACAGGTGCATGATAATGGTCCATTCTAAATCAAAACTAATTTCACACATATTATTTAGTATTGTAAAGACAAGATTAAATAAGGAATAGTCTGATGGATGACAATATTAGCCTATCACTTGTGAGTGATCTATTATCACTTACTTCACACTGCCTAGCGTGTGAAGTAAGGCAAGACACTTCTTTTGCAACTTTTTCAAATAATCAACACACACGTCATGTAGCCTAGCCCATAAGGCCTATATGTTTTGATAAGGTTTGTGTCACAACTAAAGTGGCCAAATAACTGGCATAAAGAGGTGGCACATGAGTTTCAAGTTTGGGGAAGAATTTTCACCATGAAAATGCTCCTTTATAACAAAACTTTACATGCATAACCACATTTGGGGCCACTTTTGAAAACAGTGTTTTCCTGCTAATTGATTGCATTTTGGAACATTTACGCTTATTGTCTACTGCCGTGTGCACATTGCTGCGCGTATAATGTGAAGAAATTGCCTAATAGTTGAACATTTGAAGCTATACGTTCTGATTTGTTGCGTCAGCCTCATTACTTGTAAAAGTTTTTTGATGCGAGTGGTTGTATTGATTTGGGATCTATAGATTTGTTTAATATACAGAAGGACAAGTTGACCAATAGAATAGGTAAATGTTTGTGCTATGTGGGATAGTAGATTGACATAGGCTAGTGTTTTTGCTGTTCATTAGGCCCCCTCATCTTGTTGACTGACGAAAAGTAAATGTGGACAGTTCAAACATCTTCAATATGTGCCTCGGAATTCGATAAGGACATGTGCAGTTGTGTCCCCGATGTGTCTCTTCACTTGTAGCCTACGTCGGAGCTGAGATGCCTGTGAGAAGGACCCGATCACGTGACGGTCATTGGCTAATAAGAATTGAGATATCTGAAAGAGCCTTCTGAATTATAATGATTATATTCAGCCCAATTGCACAATGGCAACTTTGGCCGCAAAAGGCATGGACCTTTTAGGGGGCATTACGGCTACACAAGGGGGATGACGCCGGGAAATTCGAGGCCTGGTGAGAATATTGTCAAGTGCTTGTCAAATTGTGAATGAGAGACTGATGAAGTGTGTGCAGCCTGCACAAGAAACAAAGCAGAGCTCATGCCGTTCAAATCATCATTAGTTGCATCATGCAGTCTTGGAATGTATTAAAAATCAAAAGATATATAGCTCAATGTTTGGATCATAACTAAAGTTACATAAATAACTCATTTATTCATATATGAGGACCTGCTTCTTTGTTAACCACTCAACACAGAATAGCCGCATGTGCACACTGCCCCAAATCGTTTGGAGAAAATATCCTTTCTATTTTATTCAGAGATGTTCAATTGTATTCTTCATACTATAAAATAATGCCACATAATTCTAAGCAAATCTTTTCTGCTAGCCAGATCAGGGCCTAACATAAGGACAACTCAGTGTGCTATTCTGTTATTCTGAAATAGAGTACATTTTCTTCATATCATGTTTCTTTAGACCTGTCTAAAATAAATTGTGGATTTATTGTGATGGTGTAGGCTATATTAAATTGATTGATTTGACTATTTCAAATGTAGGCTAGATGTTCCAAAGGTCTGCATGTGTGTCTTGTAGGCTATGCATGGAAGCCAAGGGATGCTAAACGTGTTTATGTTAATTAACAGTCAATTGCAGTGATACCAACAGTTATTTCCTTGACTATCACCGGTTGACAAAAAGTAATTACCGCCACAGCCTTATCCCTGATGTGTGTATGTGATGCCATTCTACTATGCTTTGTACAGATCCTGTTTTATTGCTGGATGACAATAGTTAATATGTATGTTTCCTCCCCTATAGAACCACAACTTCATCCTATGTAAATAGAAGATTTATGTGTGTGAGTGTGAATACTACAGTGTGTGGTGGTGATGAAGATAATAAAAATCAACCGCTCAGACGGCTTCAGCTAGCCGTTTTTACATGGTCCTGCTTCACCGGATTTAGCGACCAACGGTATTTTTTTACACACAACATCTACGTTGACCAAGAACGTGTCAGTTAAAGGAACCAAAATATCACTGAATTTAACAGATCACTTGGAGGAACTAAATCTGTTATCATATCACCAATGGAACCTAGTTGCTCAGTGTCACTCCACCTAACAAATTATGTCTCCCCTAAATTGACACAAGTCACCCCGCAGAGGGTACATTACATCACATACTGTATCCCTGCCAGATGTTCTCAGTTAGTGACCCACAAGAATCACCTTCTTCACTAAGGAGAACCATTTCCTGGAATTTACTACACAAATCATCCTCTTCCCTATCTGGGTTTCCATCAGCACTCTCCTGAACATGAGTAACTTCAAAAACTGGGGATACCTCAACTTTACTTGAGACACCACCCCCTGAGACACCTGACTTTTCACTGGGGTTACACCAGCCTGATCGCTTCAGGAAACTAGCTCATCACTCTGACTAGCAACAAATGTTCTCCCCTGTATGCAGCCACTCACTCATCTGCTGTTTCAAAAGTGCTATTTCCTGTTCTAGCCTCGCTATTTCTAACATAACCAGCCTAAATGACTATCGACCCGTAGCACTCACGTTCGTAGCCACGAAGTCCTTTGAAAGGCTGGTCATGGCTCACATCAACACCATTATCCCAGAAACCATAGACCCACTCCAATTTGCATACTGCCCCAAGAGATCCACAGATGCAATCTCTATTGTACTCCACACCGCCCTTTCCCACCTGGAGAAAAGGAACACCTTTGTGAGAATGCTATTCATTGACTACATCTCAGCATTCAACACCATACTGCCCTCAAAGCTCATCACCAAGCTAAGGACCCTGGGACTAAACACCTCCCTCTGCAACTGGATCCTGGACTTCCTGACGGGCCACCCCCAGGTGGTAAGGATAGGTAACAACACATCTGCCACGCTGATCAGTCCCCTCCCGTACTCCCTGTTCACCCATGACTATATGGCCAAGCACGACTCCAACACCATCATTACATTTGCCGACGACAGCAGTGGTGGGCCTGATCACGAACGATGATAAGAGCCTATAGGGAGGAGGTCAGGGACCTGGCAGTGTGGTGCCAGGATAACATCCTCTCCCGCAACGTGATCAAGATAAAGGGGATGATTGTGGACTACAGGAAAAGGAGGACCGAGCTGTAATGGAGCAGGTTGAGAGCTTCAAGTTCCTTGGTGTTCAAGTTCCACCAACAAACTTGTCAAGGTCCAAACACACCAAGACAGTCATGAAGAGGGCATGACAACGCGTAAAAGATTTAGCATGGGTCCTCAGATCCTCAAAAAGTTCTACATCTGCACCATCGAGAACACTGGTTGCATCACTGCCTGGTATGGCAACTGCTCGGCCTCCGACCACATGTCACTACAGAGGGTAATGCGTACGGCCCAGTACATCCCTGGGGCCAAGCTTCCTGCCATCCAGGACCTCTATACCAGGTGGTAGGAAGGAGGAAGGAAGGCCCTAAAAATTGCAGAAGACTCCAGCCACCCTAGCCTTAGACTGTTCTCTCTGCTACCGCACAGCAAGCGGTACCGGAGCGTCAAATCTTGGTCAAAAAGGCTTCTTAACAGCTTCTACCCCCAAGCCATAAGCTACCCAGACAAAAAACACTAAAAGGCATGCCCTAACTAAAGACTCAAAACAAACAATAGGATTCATGGCCACCAAACAAAACTAGCAAACTGACAATCATCTTAATTGAAGGCACCTGATGTGCTTATCAACCCTTGGCTCAGCATCTAAACCCGGTTTGTTGCCACCTGGAGGATGAAGTGTGGAAGTGTATCCTTAATAGTCTGCTTGTCAATGTCCTAACATTAACCTTCCCCCCCTATCGTAACAGTCAGCATGCTCACAAAGACAATAACAAGTACATTCGACTGTAATTTCTGTTGTAGTACGACCCCTACTGTGAGAAGTACTATTTTGTTGTTGCCATGGTGATATAAGGCATACATGCACGTGTGTGTACAGTAGGCGTGTGTATAGTTGGGTGTCTGCAGTCCCTCTACATTTTGCCATACAGAACTAAATCAAAAGTAGCAGTCCATAAATAATCTGTTGTGTCTCATCCAATTCAGCAAAACAAACCTATCAAAATGAGTGCAGGATTCATCAATCAATCATAGAGTCAAAGGGCCCAGGCCTGGGTTTCTACTAAGCTAACATATGGAATTATTTTAAGATGGTCATACCGAGGATCATTTAGCTATTTGATTTAGAATTTTAGAATTTTAGTTTCATTTTTTATGAATATGGCCTCACTGCTATTAATAGTGGTGTACAGTACTACTAATTGTTTTTTTTAGGTATCTGTACTTTACTATTTATATTTTTGACTACTTTTACTTTTACTTCACTACATTCCTAAAGAAAATAATGTACTTTTTACTCCATACATTTTCCCTGACACCCAAAAGTTCTCATTACATTTTCAATGCTTAGCAGGACAGGAAAGTAGTCCAATTCACTCACTTATCAAGAGAACATCCCTGGTCATCCCTACTGCCTCTGATCTAGAGGACTCACTAAACACAAATGCCTCATTTTTAAATGATGTGTGTGTTTTGTAATGTACCCCTAGCTATCCTTAAATAGAAAATACAAAAAATTGTGCCATCTGATTTTCTTATTATAAGCACTTTGAAATAATTTATACTTTTACTTTTACTTTTGATACTTAAGTGTCACGACTCCGACCGAAAGTGGCTGCCCTTCCCGTTCGGGTGGCGCTCGTCGTCGTCGGCCTACTAGCTGCCACTGATTCTTTTCTCCCCCTCCTTATGTGTTTATTGAGTACACCTGTTTTGAGTTGGTTATAATTAGTGAGGCTTTATTAGTCAGCCGGCCCGCCTGGTTCTTTGTGCGGGATTGATTATTGTAACCCTGGTGATTGCATTAGATGTACATGTTCGTGTATTTAGTGCTAGACTGTTTTTGTTTCCCTGTGTCTGGGGCATTTGGTTTGAGCACCCGTAAGTCGGGTGACCGTAGTTCACCGTGTGTGCATTAAAAAAAAAGCACTTTATTGAACTCTGCTTTCCTGCACCTGATTTCACCCTCACGACACCCAGGACCTTACACTTAAGTATATTTTTGCAATTATATTTACTTTTGATACTTAAGTATATTTAAAACCAAATACTTTTAGACTTTCTGGGTGACTTTTACTTGAGTCATTTTCTATGAAAGTATCTTTACTTTTACTCAAGTATGACAATTGGGTACTTTTTCCACCACTGGTTATTAGCCCATAGAAAGGCATTGGATAACAGATTCAGACATCTAAAAACAGTCCAAAAATCTATCAAAAGTCTGTTTGGAAGTGTATGTCATCTGAGAGCTATAAGAAAGCTCAGATTTTTTATTTTTTATTTTTTTACTGTGGAATGAGCTGGTCTTTCTTTCTTATTATATATTTTTTAGCTCTTTTTCTTCCCAATTGGTAGTTACAGTCTTGTCCCATCACTGCAATTCCCATACGGATTCGGGAGAGGCAAAGGTCGAGAGCCGTGCATCCTCCAAAACACGATCCTGCCAAGCTGCACTGATTCTTGACACATTCAATCAATCAATCAACTTGATTTATAAAGCCCTTCTTGCATCAGCTGATGTCACAAAGTGCTGTACAGAAACCCAGCCTAAACCCCCAAACAGCAAGCAATGCAGGTGTAGAAGTACGGTGGCTAGGAAAAACTCCCTAGAAAGGCCGGAACCTAGGAAGAAACCAGGCTATGAGGGGTGGCCAGTCCTCTTCTGGCTGTGCCGGGTGGAGATTATAACAGAACATGGCCAGATGTTCAAATGTCCATAGATGACCAGCAGGGTCAAATAATAATAATCACAGTGGTTGTAGAGGGTGCAACAGGTCTGCACCTCAGGAGTAAATGTCAGTTGGCTTGCTTAACCTGGAACAAAGCCGCACCACTGTGTCGGCGTAAACACCATACAACTGGCGACCGTGACCAGGGAGGCCCTGGTCTTCTTTATTTTTAAACAATCTTTATTAATAAGAGCTGTCATTTTATTGAGAGGAACTGAAGTTTTATCAGATTTGTTTTGTTATGTGAGTATACCTTTGACACGGAAATGCCCTATTCACTTCAATAAATGTTTTGTCCCGGTACCGGGTTACCACTTGTGGGGGGGCCGTAGAGCAAAACATAGAACACAATTGTGTTCGTGAGAGTCTCATCTTTCCACAGAGGGGTCAGTATGTAGCCCAGTATGTAGCTGGTCAGACACTACTGTCATGACGTTGCCCTCTTTGGGTATAGCTAGCCCCATCCCCCTCTCCCTGCCTCCCCCTTTCCTCCTTCAACAAGGCTGCTGTGGTCAGAGAGACGTCGTAAATTCCTGAGAAGACCCTGCCACATGGCCACATAGTATAAGAGGCAGAGTAAATTGTCATAGAGCACAAAGGAATTTCTTCCACCTCACAGAACTCGAGGTCCGAACAAATTTCATGTTCCGGAGAAAGTATAGAAGATCGGTGAAGAATCCAGCTACGAACTGGTCCATTTGTTACAACTTGGGGAAGCTCATGGGAGACGGTGTGGCCACATTACCATAACACTGTTTAGCCTCAGATATGAGGTTTACATCTAATTGTTGTATAAGATGAATGAGTGAGTATGATACTGTTTACACAATTTTACAATGTGATTTTGGACTGTTTAATGAAGGAAAACTCAAAAAGGGAATTGGAGTTAACTAAATCAGAGGACCGCCCCTGAGCCCAGTTAGGGTCAGGCGTCCTGGGACAGCCCTTTTCTGCAATTCCGAATAAAACCCAACTTTGAGAAATGATCATCAGACCATGTTTTTCTCCATTAGGAGAGGACAAAGGTTGTAGACCATTGCTGAATCTTTTAACCATACCACGTGGTTAAACTCTTAGACTATCGATACCGACGGAATAAGAACAAGTCTTTGATATTAATTACTAGTCTGCAGCTAGGAATTCGGTATCATTGAACGCGAAGAACGACAACTGCCGAAACATCCATTCTATAACAAAACGAATGAATGTCACTCTGAACTATCCACTATAACCACGACGGAGAGAAAGAGGGAGAGAGACGGACAATTCTACAAAAGAAACAACTTTTCACCAGCGATCAAGACGACACACTGAGCGTAAATGCATATATTGATTGCAATTGTTCCCGAATGAGTGAGCGTTCATGTGCAAAGGATTAGCATTGCAATTGTTATAATTATCACTCTGTAGTGACTTCTTAGTCGACCCCCACTTCCCCTTTTGTCTAACAAGCCGCCATGCCGGTTTAGCCCACTAGGGCACATTGTCCTATCATTTCTTGTAACCACATTTACTGTTTGTTTATGCATTTCTGTGAATTACTTAGTTAGTAATAAATAAATGCTTTAAGACAATTGATGTATGGATGACTCATAGTGAAGACTGGGTTCGTGAAGATAACCAACCATTTACGAAGTTTGGAATGAGACTAACGTGAGGTAAAGTAAATAATTCATTAATTCGAAGACTAATTGATCAGATAAAATATCTGAAAAGTTATTTTAGGAAATGATAACTTTGTAATCTGAATATTTTTCCTTGGTGCCCCGACTTCCTAGTTAATTACAGTTACATGATTAATTAGTTGATCGCGTAATACTAATTACAGAGAATCTTTGATAAAAACTATAAGTCTTCAATTTAATGATAGTAAAGACACGACACTACAGACAGAACTTGGCACATCGGCTGTACTGACATCAGACAAGTCCGGTGACACTTATTCTGAAATTGAAGACCGTTATATGAGACAGCTACTGGAAAAATACTGCATATGTGAAGAGATTGCAGACTGAAACAGAGATTATTGCAGCCCGTTACAAATGTGGTAATGACTTCCGCCTTCCAGCATCACTTGGTACTGACAGGAGCCTTGCGTCAGAACAGCATAAATGGAATTAGAATATCTGAACCGTTCGTCCTCAGAGCAGAGCAGTCAAGTGCAAACGTACATAATTACTGACATTACAGTTCAATTGTGTGCGCTGTGCACGCTCATCATTCATACAGTAATCTCAATTTTTTTCTTGCAGAACCTGCCCTTCACTTGGAAGATATAACAGAAGAATTGGAGACCGTAAGAGTAGGAAGGAAGGGAAGGATATGAGAAATCACTAAATAATATGTGCCATTTAGAAAGAAAGAGAAAGGAAGGATAGAATGATGGAAGGAGAGGGTGAACAGAGGTGATGAAAAGGGGATGAGATTGGAAGGTGTTCCTTAGGTACTTGTCCTTGTAGTTAGTGAATATATAAGACACAAGCTATTGGGGGGGGGTGAGACCAAAGAGGTACACACCTCCTACTAATGTTGTCAAACTCAAAAGTAATAGAAGCCGTGGAGGGACAGAGAGAAATAGAGCGAGATGGGGAGAGAGAGAACGTGAGAGAGGAGAGAGAATGGAACACTCTCAAGGGCAAAGACACAAGAGTATTCAATGTCAGGTGTTAAATCCATGCATTAGTTTAGTAATGAGCGTTGCCTTACCAATCCCAGTAGGGTCATTCGTGAATTGCGGTGGCATTTGCGTCCCTCGCATTTGTCACCATGAAAAACACTTAAAAATAATAAACAGTTACACATCACACATATTTTTGAACTGTTCAATTATCAATTATAAAACATAATGCAAGTTCTTTATACTGCAAAACGTTGTTTATGCATTGTTTAAAGTACTTTGGGAAAGCAAATTGGCTTGTCCCAGTGGTGATGAGTAGAGTAGTGACATGTTTTGGGGGATTTAGAGATATCTATCATTTTGAATACCAGAAAGTAAACAAAAGTATTGGATATATTGTATAGATCAATACAAACAAACAAGACTATTAAAACCCCCTTATTTATTAATTTATTTGTACAAATATGTGTTGCTAAGTTTTCTGTCATTGGTGTTACCGCCTTGAAAATCACTCATCACAAAGATCTACAAAAAAATGATACTATATTATTGTTATTATTATTATGACCTTGAGCATTCCCTCCAGTTGAATCTGTTATTGGGAAAGGGGTCTGTATTAAACACAATTATTAGCTAATCATACCCTTTTAGTACATCATACATTTGAGGATTCCATTGATGGTGTCTAAATACAAAGTGTAAATGAAGGGAAATTACATTATGAGAAAAATGATTAATCATATCACTTTAGTAAACTATTAAATAAAAATATTAAAAATAAAATGTGTCATTGGTGTTAGGACCCCTACTGGTGGCACAACGTTTCATAATGGTACATCATATTTAAAATCATTAAGCCGCCATATTAGTCCATTTAGAATAAGAGCATGTACGGAAATACATTCGGAAAAAAATAACCAAAATGCCATGTCCATATGCCACCGCAATTCAAGAATGACCAAATACATACATACATGCTCATTTGAATCCCTTCAGATTAACTTGGTGTTGCTCTTTCATCACGAAGGTGGGCTTATCGAATGAATTTGAATAACATCCAAATATAACCATAAATTAATCGAAGCACCATGTACTGTAGTTACTGTAAATAGTTTAATAACTACCCAACGACAGGAGCCTCAAGACTGCTTACTAAGTACGATATTATTCCTGTCACTCCTTGCACTATATTTGCTGATGCCCAACAATGATTAACCACTTAAGAATGGTAATAGTCATATATGCGGAATGGTACATTACAGTATGTAATGGGTTAGCTTATGTCTATTGCACATCAACATAACCTTTGAAAACCATGGTAAATCCAGTGACTGTACGTACATACCCCAACCAGAAGCCATGGATTACAGGCAACATTCGCACTGAGCTAAAGGGTAGAGCTGCTGCTTTCAAGGTGCGGGACTCTAACCCGGAAGCTTACAAGAAATACTGCTACGCCCTGCGACGGACCATCAAACAGGCAAAGCGTCAATACAGGGCTAAGATTGAATCATACTACACAGGCTCCGACGCTCGTCTTATGTGGCAGGGCTTGCAAACTATTACAGACTACAAAGGGAAGCACAGCCGCGAGCTGCCCAGTGACACAAGCCTACCAGGTGAGCTAAATCACTTCTATGCTCACTTTGAGGCAAGCATCACTGAGGCATGCATGAGAGCATCAGCTGTTCCGGACGACTGTGTGATCACGTTCTCCATAGCCGACGTGAGTAAGACCTTTAAACAGGTCAACATACACAAGGCTGCGGGGCCAGACGAATTACCAGGACGTGTGCTCCGGGCATGTGCTGACCAACTGGCAGGTGTCTTCACTGACATTTTCAACATGTCCCTGATTGAGTCTGTAATACCAGCATGTTTCAAGCAGACCACCATAGTCCCTGTTCCCAAGAACACAAAGGCGTGTGCGAGCAAGGATGCCTACAAACCTGACTCAGTTACACCAGCTCTGTCAGGACGAATGTGCCAAAATTTACCCAACTTATTGTGGGAAGCTTGTGGAAGGCTACCCGAAACGTTTGACCCAAGTTAAACAATTTAAAGGCAATTCTACCAAATACTAATTGAGTGTATGTAAACTACTGACCCACTGGGAATGTGATGAAAGAAATAAAAGCTTAAATAAATCATTCTCTCTCTCTCTACTATCATTTGAACATTTAACATTCTTAAAATAAAGTGGTGATCCTATCTTTAACTAGGATTAAATGTCAGGAATTGTCAAAAACTGAGTTTAAATGTTTTTGGCTAAGGTGTATGTAAACTTCCGACTTCAACTGTAGTACAAATATTATGAAAATATTTAGATATAAAATAATCATATATAAGGGAATAGGGCTTGAAAAGACTGAAATGCTATCTAAATATATTAACAATCAAATTATAAATGACTTAATAAAATATTTCACCTTTCTTATAAATGTCAAATAAACAGGATCATATTTTGTGGCAGTACAAATTTGGCCCCATTTCATATAACATGACAGATGATTTTCTGCCAAGCCTCCTCAGCAACACCATTTCTTCCCTCTGTGACCAAGAGAAAGTGGTCAGGTTTCAATTGTAAGAAATATATATATATTTTTGGAATATATATACTTTACTTTCTTATTTATATTTTTGACAACTTTTACTTTTACTTCACTACATTCCTAAAGAAAGTAATGTACTTTTAAGTCCATACATTTTCCCTGACACACAAAAGAAAAGTACTCCTAACATTTTGAATGCTTAGCAGGACAGGAAAATGGTCAAATTCACACACTTCGGGAGTCCCATAGGGCGAGGCGCACAATTGACCCAGCGTCATCCAGGTCAGTGGAGAACTAGGTCGTCATTGCAAAATAAGAATTTGTTCTTAAAAAACTTCTTCGGAATAGGAGGCAGTATTTTCACGTCCGGATGAAAAGCATGCCCAAAGTAAACTGCCTGTTACTCAGGCCCAGAAGCTAGGATATGCATATGCATGGTAGTATTAGATAGAAAACTCTTAAAGTTTCTAAAACTGTAATGTCTGTGAGTATAATAGAACTGATTTGGCAGGCGAAACCACGAGCACAATCCATCCAGGGAAACATTTGTTTGAGGTCATTGTGTTTTCCAATGCTTTCTATGGGAAACCTGATTTATTTGGGCCCAGATTGCAGTTCCTATGGCTTCCACTAGATGTCCACAGTCTTTAGAAATTGTTCAATGTTTTTCTTTTGAGAAATGAAGAAGTAGTGCTATTCATTCCACGTGTCACTCAGAAAGTCTCTAGTATTTTGGTGCGGTGAACAAGAGTGCGCTCCGTGTTTTTTTTTCGGTATTGGAAACTGTTTATCCCGTCTTAAATGTTATCGATTATTTACATTTTAGAGTACCTGCGGTTGGATGAAAAACATTGTTTGAAATGTTTGGACCAAGTTTACAGGTAACGTATTTGATACTTTGTTGTCATGTTGGGCGAGTTGGAACCGGTGTTTTTCTGATTCAAACGTGCCAAATAAATGGACATTTTGGGGATATAAAGAAGGAATTTATCGAACAAAACGACCATTCATTGTGTCACTGAGACATTTGGGATTGCAAAGAGAGGAAGATCGTCAAAGGTAAGGCATTTATAATATCGTTATTTCTGACTTTTGTGTCGCACCTGCCTGGCTGAAAACGATTTTCATGTTTTTGTATGCGGGGCGCTGTCCTCAGATAATTGCAAGGTGTGCTTTCGCCGTAAAGACTTTTTGAAATCTGATACAAAGAAGTTAGCTTTATTTTGATGTATTACACTTATATTTTTGTGAATGTTGAATATTTATATTTCTGTAGTTTGAATTTGGCGCTCTGTAATTTCACCGGATGTTGTCAAATCTATCCCGCTAACGGGATTGGCGCTTTAAGGGATCCCTAAGAGGTTCTGACTTGCCTAGTTATATCAAGGTTCAAATCAAATAAATAACAATAACATGAGTATATCTTCAAACAAGTTTTCCAAATATGTTTTAATCAAGAGATCTTGGCACTGACAGGAATTTTGATAAGGAACTGATTGAGTGTTCCTAAAATGTATGCCATACAATAACTCTTGACAGGTATTGCATGTACAGTGCATTCGGAAAGTATTCCGACCCCTACATTTTGTCACGTTACATCCATATTCTAATGTTGATTAAATTAAAATGTACACACAATACCTCATAATGACGAAGCTAAAACAGGTTTTTAGACATTTTTGCAAATGAATTACAAATAAAAAAACAGAAATACCTTATTTGCAGAAGTATTCAGACCCTTTGCTATGAGACTTGAACTTGAGCTCAGGTGCATTCTGTTTCGATTGATCATCATTGAGATCTTTCTACATTATTATTAAAGTCCACAGACATCTGTCTTAATAAGGTTCCACAGTCGACAGTGCATGTCAAAAACCAAGCCATGAGGTTGAAGGAAATGTCCGTCGAGCTCCGAGACAGGATTGTGTCGAGGCACAGATCTGGGTATCAAAACATTTCTACATTATTGAAGGTCCCCAAGAACACAGTGGCCTCCATCATTCTTAAATGGAAGAAGTTTAGAATCACCAAGACTCTTCCTAGAGCTGGCCACCTGGCCAAACTGAACAATCGGAGGAGAAGGGCCTTGGTCAGGGAGGTGACCAAGAACCCAATGGTCACTCTGACAGAGCTCTAGAGTTCCTCTGTGGAGATGGGAGAAACTTCCAGAAGGACAACCATCTCTGCAGCACTCTACTAATCAGGCTTTTAGGGTAGAGCAGCCAGACGGAAGCCATTCCACAATAAAAGGCACATGACAGCCCACATAGAGTTTGACAAAAGGTACCTAAAGGACTCTCAGACCATGAGAAAAAAGATTCTCTGGTCTGATGAAACCAAGATTGAACTCTTTGGCCTGAATACCAAGCATCATGTCTGGAGGAAACCTGGCACCATCCCTACGGTGAAGCATGGTGGTGGCAGCATGATGTTGTGGGGATGTTTTTCCCTGTCTTAGGTCAGTTAGAATCAAAACTTTATTTTAAGAATGTGAAATGTCAGAATAAGATTAGAGAGTGATTTATTTCAGCTCATTTCTTTCATCACATTCCCAGTAGGTCAGAAGTTTACATACACTCAATTAGTATTTGGTAGAATTGCCTTTAAATTGTTTGACTTGGGTCAAACATTTCAGGTAGCCTTCCACAAGCTCCCACAATAAGTTGGGTGAATTTTTAACCATTCCTCCTGACAGAGCCGGTGTAACTGAGTCAGGTTTGTAGGTCACCTTGCTCGCACACGCTTTTTCAGTTCTGACCACAATTTTCTATAGGATTGAGGTCAGGGCTTTGAGATGGCCACTCCCATATCTTGACTTTGTTGCTTTTATATATCCACATAATTTTCACAGAACTAAACCAACACCATACAACTTATACACACACAAAGGCTCTTCCAGGTACAATCACTCACCTGAACATGACCAAGGGGTGCTTTTATACATTTCCTGCATGTACCCACCCTAATAAGGATACCCAGGGAAACACTGACCAAAACTTTGTCTTCCTAGCTTGTCACACAATATTCTTTATTTTTACAATTCTGAGTAGAGCAAACCACCATCTGGGTATGTATTATTAGTTGTCTGATGATTGCTGATGATTTATATTGGTAAAGCCAAAAGGACCTGCCGTTGATTTTGTACAGAATTCCCTGCTTTGTACGGTTTCCCTTTAATGAGCATTTTTGGTGTTGTCTGGTCCGTTGCATTGCTCAAAACTGTTAACCCAACTCAAGAGGTGGCTTGTAATGGAAAAAAAACTACAGTGAATTCTACAGTAAAGTCCGAAAAAGCACTACAGTGAATACTATGGTATACTACAGTCATGTCCGCAAAAACACTACAGTAAATACTACAGTCATGCCGCACAAAGACTACAGTGAATAGTACAGTATCCTACAGTGATGTCCGCAAAAGCACTACAGTGAATACTACAGTAAGGTCTGCTAATACTATAGTATATAAATACAGTAATACTACAGTATTTAGATGATAGTATACTATAATATTTTGGCATACTATAACATATAGTATACTATAACATGTTGGATGTTTGAACAAGGACCACAATGGAAATACTTTTATTTTATTCTCAACACATTTTTAAATGGATTGTTTTTCACATTTGTGGATGTATTGTGTGGAGAATAGTATTCTACAGTATATCAAAAATATATATATAGTAAGCACTACACAATCGAAGGGGAACCTCTATATATGGCTTGAGCTCCCCAAGGACAGCACGTTTAAATCAAAACATCATCAACAAAGCTAGCATCTAGCAGTAAGGCTAACTAGCGGTCCAATCAATTTTAAAAAATCTAAAGTAAGCATTGAGGGATAATACAGTGTGTAGTACAGTATACCACAGCATTCTAAAGTAATCACTACATGATCAAGTGATACTACATGGTGGAGTATAGGATTTGACATTATACTACAGTTTACTACAGAATTCTAAAGTAAGTACTATAGTGTTCTATAGTAAACTGTAGTATTTTCTATGTGGGTATCATTGTAAAGTAACATAGAAGATGCAAAGCATTGAATATTTACATTCATGCAATTGAAAATATATTTTGTAACTTTGTCCCAAAAGAATTTAACTGCAGGGCACTCCCACATCATATGAATGAATGTGCCTACCTGATTAAGGGGACACAGTGAATAGTTGGGAGTCTGTGCCAATTTCATCATAAAATGTTTCCTTGGTGTTAAATACAGTCTGTGAACAAACTTAAAATATATGAGTTGATGGGTCAGACTCCATATCCTGTTCCAGTTAAATTGGGACGGCAGGATAGCCTAGTGGTTAGGGCGTCGGACTAGAAACCGGAAGGTTGCAAGTTCAAATCCCCAAGCTGACAAGGTACAAATCTGTCATTCTGCTCCTGAACAGGCAGCTAACCCACTGTTTCTAGGCCATCATTGAAAATAAGAATTTGTTCTTAACTGACTTGCCTAGTTAAATAAAAAATGGTTGTTCAGATTCACTTAGATCTGTGGACCATACTTTTGTAATGGCTATCACAGAATATGAGCTTTCCAAAAGTTGTTTATATATTGAAGAGATCAGTCCTTTCGGGGACCCAGATCATTATCCCATTATTGGATTGTTCGGTAGTTGGGTTTCCCAAGGGACTCCATAGGCTAGCATAACTGAGCTAAGTTGTAAATATAGAAAAAAAGAGTTGCCTGGTAATGTGTATATCTTTCCACTAATTGATCGTTAGAAAACCCTTTTGGAATTATGTTAGCACAGCTGAAAACTGCTGTTCTGATTAAAGAAGCAATACAACTGCCCATCTTTAGACTAGTTGAGTACCTGAAGCATCAGCATTTGTGGGTTTGATTACAGGCTCAAAATGGCCAGAAACAAAGCACTTTGTTTGAAGATCTCGTACAACGCTGTGTACTACTCCCTTCACAGAACAGCGCCAACTGGCTCTAACCGGAATAGAAAGAGGAGTGGGAGTCCCTGGTGCACCACTGAGCAAGAGGACAAGTACATTAGAGTGTCTAATTTGAGAAACAGACGCCTCACAAGTCCTCAATTAGCAGCTTCATTAAATAGTACCCGCAAAAAAACAGTCTCAACGTCAACAGTGAGTGCCTGTCACGGTCGTCATAATGAGGAGACCAAGGCGCAGCGACTCCAGGATGCTGGCCTTCTAGGCAGAGTTGCAAAGATAAAGCCATATCTCAGACTGGCCAATAAAAATAAAAGATTAAGATGGGCAAAAGAACACAGACACTGGACAGAGGAAGATTGGGAAAAAAGTGTTATGGACAGACGAAGCTAAGTTTGAGGTGTTCGGATCACAAGAAGAACATTTGTGAGACACAGAAAAAAATGAAAAGATGCTGGAGGAGTGAGTGACACCATCTGTCAAGCATGGTGGAGGCAATGTGATGGTCTGGGAGTGCTTTGGTGGTGGTAAAGTGGGAGATTTGTACAGGGTAAAAGGGATCTTGAAGAAGGATGGCTATCATTCCATTTTGCAACGCCATGCCATACCCTGAGGATGGTGCTTAATTGGAGCCAATTTCCTCCTACAACAGGACAATGACGCAAGCACTGCTCCAAACTATGCAATAACTATTTAGGGAAGAAGCAGTCAGCTGGTATTCTGTCTATAATGGAGTAATGGCCAGCACAGTCACCAGATCTCAAGAGGCCTGGTGCGTGGTGCCGGCACTGGTGGTACCGGGCTGGGAACACGCACCTCAGGGCGAGTGCGGGGAGGAGGAACAGGATGTACTGGACTGTGGAGGCGTACTGGAGGTCTGGAGAGTAGAGCTGACACAACCCGTCCTGGCTGGATATTTATTTTTACCCTTACTATTTAATGAATGCAGGGCGCTGGCACAGGACGTACTGGGCTGTGTAGACTCACCGGAGACACAGTACGCAAAACCAGCGCAGGTCCAAGGAGGTACACTGGAGACCAGGAGCGCTGAGCCGGCACCCTCCTTCCTGGCTGGATGCCCATTCTAGCCCGGCCAATGCGAGGAGCTGGAATAGAGCGCACCGGGCTAGAATAGCGCACTGTAGACACCGTGCACTCCACCGCATAACATGGTGCCTGACCAGTAACACGCTCCCCACAGTAAGCACGAGGAGTTGGCTCAGGTCTCCGACCTGACTCATGCAATCTCCTCGTTTGCCCCCCCAATATTTTTATTGGGGCTGCCTCTCGGGCTTCCATGCTAGCCGTGTACCCATATCGTCGCCGTTCCTCCCGTGCTATCTCCACCTCCCTCCATGGTAGGCGATCCTCTCCTGCCAGTATTTCCTCCCACGTCCAGGATCCTTTACCGTCCAGTATTTCGTCCCATGTCCATGCTGTCTGCGCCATCAAACGCTGCTCCTCCTTTTCACGCTGCTTGGTCCTTTTATGGTGGGTTGTTCTGTCACAATCGTCGTATAGAGGAGACCAAGGCGCAGCGTTGTAAGCGTACATCTTCTTTAATGAAAGAGAGAACACTGAACAAACTATACAAAACGACCCGTGAAGCTAATATGAGAAGTGCAGAACAGGCAACTAAACATAGACTATAACACACCAACTATCCAATGAATATGGCTACCTAAATATGGTCCCCAATCAGAGACAACGATAAACAGCTGCCTCTGATTGAGAACCAATCTAGGCTACCATAGACATATAAACACCTAGACTAGAAAAACCCATAAACATACAAAAAACCCTAGACAATCCAAAGCTATACAAACCACCCTTGCCACACCCTGACCTAACCAAATAATAAAGAAAACAAAGATAACTAAGGTCAGGACGTGACAATGACAAAAGTCTGCAAGGCAGTAATTGCTGCAAATAGAGGATTATTTGAAGAAAGCAAAGTTTGAAGGACACAATTATAATTTCAATTAAAAATCATTATTTACAGTGGGGCAAAAAAGTATTTAGTCAGCCACCAATTGTGCAAGTTCTCCCAATTAAAAGGA
Organism: Oncorhynchus tshawytscha; assembly: GCF_018296145.1. Lineage (NCBI taxonomy): Eukaryota > Metazoa > Chordata > Actinopteri > Salmoniformes > Salmonidae > Oncorhynchus > Oncorhynchus tshawytscha. The sequence continues at coordinate 12,853,812 of NC_056452.1, read as the reverse complement.
TGAGAGAGGCCTGTAATTTTCATCATAGGTACACTTCAACTATGACAGACAAAATGAGAAAAAAAATCCAGAAAATCACATTGTAGGATTTTTTATGAATTCATTTGCCAATTATGGTGGAAAATAAGTATTTGGTCAATAACAAAAGTTTATCTCAATACTTTGTTATGTACCCTTTGTTGGCAATGACAGAGATCAAATGTTTTCTGTAAGTCTTCACAAGGTTTTCACACACTGTTGCTGGTATTTTGGCCCATTCCTCCATGCAGATCTCCTCTAGAGCAGTGATGTTTTGGGGCTGTTGCTGGGCAACACGGACTTTCAACTCCCTCCAAAGATTTTCTATGGGGCTGAGATCTGGAGACTGGCTAGGCCACTCCAGGACCTTGAAATGCTTCTTACGAAGCCACTCCTTCGTTGCCCGGGCGGTGTGTTTGGGATCATTGTCATGCTGAAAGTCCCAGCCACGTTTCATCCCCAATGCCCTTGCTGATGGAAGGAGGTTTTCACTCAAAATCGCACGATACATGGCCCCATTCATTCTTTCCTTTACACGGATCAGTCATCTTGGTCCCTTTGCAGAAAACAGCCCCAAAGCATGATGTTTCCACCCCCATGCTTCACAGTAGATATGGTGTTCTTTGGATGCAACTCAGAATTCTTTGTCCTCCAAACACGACGAGTTGGGTTTTTACCAAAAAGTTATATTTTGGTTTCATCTGACCATATGACATTCTCCCAATCTTCTTCTGGATCATCCAAATGCTCTCTAGCAAACTTCAGACAGGCCTGGACTTGTACTGGCTTAAGCAGGGGGACACGTCTGGCACTGCAGGATTTGAGTCCCTGGTGGTGTAGTGTGTTACTGATGGTAGGCTTTGTTACTTTGGTCCCAGCTCTCTGCAGGTCATTCACTAGGTCCCCCCGTGTGGTTCTGGGATTTTTGCTCACCGTTCTTGTGATCATTTTGATCCCGCGGGGTGAGATCTTGCGTGGAGCCCCAGATCGAGGGAGATTATCAGTGGTCTTGTATGTCTTCCATTTCCTAATAATTGCTCCCATAGTTGATTTCTTCAAACCAAGCTGCTTACCTATTGCAGATTCAGTCTTCCCAGCCTGGTGCAGGTCTACAATTTTGTTTCTGGTGTCCTTTGACAGCTCTTTGGTCTTGGCCATAGTGGAGTTTGGAGTGTGACTGTTTGAGGATGTGGACAGGTGTCTTTTGTACCGATAACAAGTTCAAACAGGTGCCATTAATACTGGGAACGAGTGGAGGACAGAGGAGCCTCTTAAAGAAGAAGTTACAGGTCTGTGAGAGCCAGAAATATTGCTTGTTTGTAGGTGACCAAATACTTATTTTCCACCATGATTTGCAAATACATTAATTAAAAATCCTACAATGTGATTTTCTGGATTTTTTTTCTCATTTTGTCTGTCATAGTTGAAGTGTACCTATGATGAAAATTACAGGCCTCTCTCATCTTTTTAAGTGGGAGAACTTGCACAATTGGTGGCTGACTAAAAACTTTTTTGCCCCACTGTATAACCTTGTTAACGTTTTGAATATATTCCCTATTCATTTTGAAACTCATTTCATGTATGTTTTCATGGAAAACAAGAACATTTCTAAGTGACCCCAAACATTTGAACGGTAGTGTACATTTTGAAACCCCACTATAAATGTCATCCCAATAGCCAGAATTGGGAGACATGAGAAGCATTGAACTACAGTGATTCAGTCGTGGCAGTATATTAGTTATGACAATAGATATTCTGCCGGTTAAAGAATTTGGGATGTTAATCCATCTACTAAGATTGGTTTGAATTGATTTGAGTGTTCTGTTAATGTTTCATGCAATGGTTTTATCTAAGGAAGAAAATATATCTACCCCCAAATATTTCAAATGGGAAACAATTGGGATTCCGTAAGTAGAGATGGAGTCCACCATTGGACTCTTAAGAGGCATTATGGCTGATTTGGTTAGATGACCTGTATAATTTGAGATTAAGCTGAATTTGAATCTGATATTCAATGTGTTTGGGAGCGATCGAGATACATTGTCTGGATATAGTATTTTCTTTGATTAAAGAATTGCCTGGGCCAGGGGTTCCAAGGATAATAAAAATAGAAAGGAGAAATTAGATCACCTTGTCTGCTGCTTCAAGTGATTCTGAACAGAGCAGATATTACCTGTTATAACTATAACTGCATTTAGTATTTTAATCAATACCCATATGTTCCAAGACATACCGGAGATATGACCATTCTGGTCCATCAAAAGCTTTTTCTGCATCGACAGATAAAACAGCCCAAGGAGCTGTTGTTTCTGATGAAGCATTTAAGATATGTAATAGTCGACGGAGTTAGCTGAGGATAAAAGTTTTTAAACAAACCCGCTTTGGTCCCTGTGTGGACCAATTTGGGTAAGAGAATGGGCAGAATTGCATTCATTATCTTCATATACAACAAGGATGTCGCGTTCTGACCTTTGTTTCCTTTGTTTTGTCATTATTTAGTATGGTCAGGGCGTGAATTGGGGTGGGCAGTCTATGTTTGTTTTTCTATGATTTTGGGATTTCTATGTTTCGGCCTAGTATGGTTCTCAATCAGAGGCAGGTGTCATTAGTTGTCTCTGATTGAGAATCATACTTAGGTAGCCTGGGTTTCACTGTTTGTTTGTGGGTGTTTGTTTCCGTGTCTGTGTTTTTCACCACACATGTTTCGGTTTTGTCATTTCACGAATTCGTTTATTGTTTTTGTATTTCATAGTGTTCAGTGCTTTTGTTATTAAAAACGATATGGACACTTACCACGCCGCATATTGGTCCTCCGATCCTTCTCACCTCTCCTCTTCAGACGAAGAGGAGGAAAACCATTACAAAGGATATATTTACAATGGGGTCATTTTATTCTTGCCCTATGTTGTCATACTCCATTAATGTCTTTAATGAGATGGAACTTTTGTATTAATCAAGAAGTGTTCCATACCTAGAACTTGAGCCGTAATCTTTATATAACACGTTCTGAGAAAAGCATGCTTAGAAATCAAATGTGTTTTTCGTACAGTATGCAAAAACATGCCATGCAAGGACATCCTATTGCTTTGGGTAAAAACAGCTGAATGACTCATTCACCTATCATCAAGTACCATCAGGTAAAAGGTATGGCTCTGGAAAGTAATGAATTCATCTGAAAAAGACATTCAGTCATTGAAAATGACTCATCAGCAGAACATGCTCTTACGAAGTAAAGGTTACTATTAACGACAAGGTTGTTCATTCCCTAATTCGTATGGTTTTTATGAATTCTATTCATTTGGTATCATCTCTTTCATAAAAACCTTGTCATTAACAGTCACTTTTTCTTCATACGAGCATTTTCTGTGCTCCTGCGCTCATTGGATGAAAAAAAAATTGACAATCATATCCTGTGCCAAACCAAATCAATGAATTAGGATTACCTTGGAAACAGAGGAGCATGGTGTGTTGTTTACAAACAGCGCAATGTAACCACCTCAGACAGAAGGTCACAGTTTTAATTTAAGATTAACCAGGTAACTAATTGTGTGTGTCCTCAACCCAACCTCCCCTCGGCCTCAGAACAAACAACATCAAACTCCATGAATGGAAAGCTAGCAGGTTGTCACACCAAGCCAGAGCGGTGTGAAAGTTATTCACAGCATATATGTAGTGAAGTCAATTGTGAGCAGGTCTATGATTCACAGGTCCCTGAGGTACACAAGTCTGTGTTCGCCTCATTCACAATGCTGTATGACTCATAGAATTCCTCGTCAGTGAACTCTGTGGTGGTGTCACACAGGGTGACCTCACGTAAGGTCCCTTTAGTAGGAGGGGCGGGGAGGAGGGGAGGGGAGAGGAGAGGACCTGGGGAGGGTGTGGTCGTTGACGTCAGCAGCAAGGCTCTTTCATAAGGCAGTGATGCAATGGGACGTTGCGCTTCCGGAAACAAAGAAAGTGAATGAGGGAAGGAAAGAAAGAGTAGAAGACCCAGCCAGTCATTTGGTATGGGCTAACGAGGTAAAGAGGATGCCTAGCTCAATGTGTTTTCTATGCACATGATGGAAAAACAGACTTCCACTCTCTCAACACTGCTGAGACTGAGGAATAGAGGAGACAATCTTATATTATTCCAACGTCCCAGATTCTTGCTATCTAGATCACTGCAGCACGGAGGCACACGCGCATGGACACACTCACACACTCACACACTCACACACACACAACAAGCTGGGTTACACTGATTTCGTCATAATTTAGGGTAACACTCTTTCTTATGAAGGCAGGTATTCATAAAGCCTTTATAGATTATACTTTATACTATATGTCACAACAGCAAACTTGAGTCATTATTTGATGAGCTTACCTTCCAAATCGAAACAAAAGCTCTCTTCAAGAGACAAGCTCCCAGTAGATTTAAGTGCTTTATATTTTCTTCCACAGCCAATAAAGAAACCATCCAAAATCATCTAATCAGAGTGTCCGTGTCCCAAATGGCACCCTATTCCGTACATAGTGCACTACTTTTGACACTTTGGCCTGAGGTCAAAAGTAGTGCACTATATATGAAATAGGGTACCGTTTGGGAAGCAACCATAATCAGAATGTGTGGGAAATCCTTGCTCATGTCCTGCTGGCGACACCAGTGAGTCCAGTGTAATCAGATAATTACAGTGACATTAATCATCTTTGCTTTAACACTGTCTGTATTTCATATGTCATACAGCTGTACCCCTCTCGCTTTCCCGCTTGTTATGGGGACTCATTAGAGGGTCATTAAAAAGTAAAGACAACGATTATTCCACACTCTGGAGAGGCGTCCACTGGGACCTTGGTATCTCCGGATCAGAACCGTATCCCAGAAATGAGATGGTGGATGGGCCCAAATTATAAATAAAAAGGTGTTGATGTTTTTTTGGGGGGGCCATTAGGCTGAGAGAAAATGTTGAATTTTTAAAGCTAAAATATGGTGTGTTAACTATGATGAAGGCACTGGATTATGAGTTGTCTTGTTTTCTAAATGAACAATTAAAATAGGCAGTGGCATGGTGTATTTAGCCATTGAAGCATAGTGACATATGCCTCAATAAAGTCATATTCGTGGCTTATTGAGGGTGTGGCTTTCAGTTAGTTATTTTTAGCCTGTCATTCCAGTGCACTGCTTGCTTTGAATTCTATCTGATGGAGTTGCATGTTTAGGTAAAAACACAAATTTTGCCCCGTTTGGAACACTGACAATTGGAGATAATTTTTTGGTTCAATCTGATTGGGTGGGCCTGGCTCCCCAGAGGGTGGGCCTGGGCCCATCAGGCCCACCTGTGACTCTGCGGCTGTTCTGGACGATTCTATCTCTAGGCCAATCTTAAGGGGGAGCAGTTTTGTTTACCCATTTATTTATTTATTTGTTTGTGTTTTTCAGTTATTTTATGCAGGGTTCAGTCCCGCGAGGGTTTGTGCATTGGTGTTGTTGACTTCTGAGATTGAGTTTAAGAGTTAGTGTTGAGTTCAAGAGGTAAAGTACGGTTAAGGAGTTAATGTTTAAAACGCAGTGTTAAAGAGTTAGTGCTATGCATTTTGTCTTAAGCCATTAGTGTTACTGTAAGGTGTCAAGGAATAACTATTAAGCAGCTACAGTAGTGTCAAATTAGTGTTAAGGCAACAAGTGCTGAGCTCTGAGACGGTAGTACAAGCTGTCTATTGAGCGTTAAGACTGAGTCAAAGTACCGGTTTGGAACTCTGAGTGTTAAGGGGTGTTGACAGGTGTTGCTGGCAGACACAGGCAGGTTGTGATGCCCCGTCCAGCATACGGATGCCATAGCACAGGGAGAATATTGCCATGGCAGATAAACGAGAGCTCCCTGGGGTCCATTTTCTTATGTGGAAATTGTATGATACACAGTGGGCTTCAAACAGGTTTTAAACACGACTGGTATGGATTCGATTCAGGATTCATACAGACTACACAGGATCAAATCAGACAGTTCATTATGGATTACAGTACTGCTTGAATGTTTTACATTTATTTTTAATTTCACCTTTATTTAACCAGGTAGGCAAGTTGAGAACAAGTCCTCATTTACAATTGCGACCTGGCCAAGATAAAGCAAAGCAGTTCGACACGTACAACAACACAGAGTTACACATGTAGTAAAACAAATATACAGTCAATAATACAGTAGAAAAATGAGTCTATATACAATGTGAGCAAATGAGGTGAGATAAGGGAGGTAAAGGCAAAAAAAAAAAAGGCCATGGTGGCAAAGTAAATACAATAGAGCAAGTAAAAAAATTATTTAAAAAAAATAAACACTGGAATGGTAGATTTGCAGTGGAAGAATGTATAAAGTAGAGATAGAAATAATGGGGGTGCAAAGGAGCAAAATAAATACATAAATAAAGTAGGGGGAGAGGTAGTTGTTTGGGCTAAATTATAGATGGGCTATGTACAGGTGCAGTAATCTGTGAGCTGCTCTGACAGCTGGTGCTTAAAGCTAGTGAGGGGGATAAGTGTTTCCAGTTTCCAGTTCCAGTTTGATCTGACATAACAGGTTTATATTTACCAATACCATATGTTGGTGTAGAGGAAATCATGTGTGTAGTAGAAAAACAAAATTAAAAAGGAATAAGTGCAGGTGCAAAAATAAGTGAACCACAGGTTGCATTAGTTAAATCAAGTACCTAACTAGAATCAGGTGTGTAAATAATTGGGTACCAAATGAACCAATCAAAGGAGAGATCATTAGGAAAGAGTTTGGGTGGGATAAATAAAGATAAGAAACCTGGTCAGTTTGGTGTTACCCATCCAGGTGAATGCATAACACACCATGCCGAGAGGAAAGGAGAGGACATCTCAGAGGACATCGGTCTGGGAAAGGCTATAAAATCATCTCAAAAATATTTCAGCTCCATCAGTCCACTGTAAGGCAAAACATTTACAAATGGAGAGCATTTAACATGACAGCAACTCGGCCTAGAAGTGGACGCCCTTTCAAAATATATACCCAAGAGCCACAAGAACAATAATACATCAGGGAAAAGCCAACCCAAACATTGCAGCTAGAGATTTGCAGACCTCCCTTGCTGCATCTCCGGTAACTGTGCATACTTCAACAATAAGAAGAACACTGAATCGAAATTCCTTCCATGGGAGGGTTGCTAGGAGAAGCCTCTGCGGTCAACAAAATAACCCAACTGCCCATCTTAAACCACCTGGACAAACCTGAAGCTTTCTGGAAGTCAATTCTTTGGACCGAGTCCAAAATGGACCTTTTTGGTCACAATCAACACCGCTATGTTTGGCGAAAACCCAACACGGCCTACCTCCAAAATAACCTTATCCCAGCAGTCAAGCATAGTGGTGGGAATGTCAAAATCTGGGGCTGCTTTTCCTCCTCTGGACCTGGATGACTCCACATCATTAAGGGAACCATGAATTCTTAGGTATACCAGGAGATTCTTGAACCTCAGGTCATCAGTCAATGAGCTAAAGCTGGGCTGAAAATGGGTCTACAACCCAAAGCATTCAAGCAAAACTACCAAAGAATGGCTCAGGAGAAAGAAGACTTGTGTTTTGGAAGATGCTGTGGCAGGACCTGAACCGGGCAGTTCATGCCAGACAACCCTCTGTCACGCCCTGACCTGAGATATCTCTGTTTTCTTTATATTTTGGATGGGTCAGGGTGTGACTAGGGTGGGTACGCTAGTTTTGTATTGTCTAGGGTTTTTGTATTGTCTATGGGTTTTGTATGTCTAGGGTTTTGTAGGTCTAGGTGTTTTGTAATTCTATGTTGGCCTGATATGGTTCCCAATTAGAGATAGCTGTTTATCGTTGTCTCTGATTGGGGATCATATTTAGGTAGCCATTTCCCTTTGGTGTTTGTGGGATCTTGTTCTATGTTTAGTTGCCTGTCTGCACTATTCGTATAGCTTCACGGTTCATTTGTGCTTGTTTGTTTTGTTTTGCTGAGTTTCAGTTTTATTAAAAACATGTGGAACTCTACTCAAGCTGTGCCTTGGTCTCATCTTTATAACGAACGCAGTGATGCGCACGGTGTCTACAGTGCTCAGTGCGTCTTGTGCTAGCGCCCCGCACTTGCCGGGCTCAAGTGAGCTTCCAGCCAGGATGCATTGTGCCAGCTCTATGCTCCATATCTCCAGTGCGCCTCCACAGTCCAGAAAGTCCTGTGCCTGCTCCCCGCACTTGCCCTGAGGTGCGTGTCACCAGCCCGGTACCACCAGTGCCGGCACCACGCATCAGACCTCCAGTGTGCCGCCACAGTCCAGTACGTCCTGTACCTCCTCCCCGCACTCGCCCTGAGGTGCGTGTCATCACCTCGGTACCACCAGTACCGGTCCCTCGCATCAGGCCTCCAGTGAGCCTCCACAGTCCAGAGCTTCCGGCGACAGTTCCCAGTCCAGAGCTTCCGGCGACAGTTCCCAGTCCAGAGCTTCCGGCGACAGTTCCCAGTCCAGAGCTTCCGGCGACAGTTCCCAGTCCAGAGCTTCCAGCGACAGTTCCCAGTCCAGAGCTTCCGGCAACGTTTCACAGTCCGGAACCTCCAACGATGGGCCACAGTCCGGAACCTCCAACAACAGGCCACAGTCCGGGACCTCCAATGATGGGCCACATTCCGGAACCTCCAACGACGGTCCACAGTCCTGAACCTCCACCGGCGGTCCACAGTCCGGAACCTCCACCGACGGTCCCCAGTCCGGAACCTCCACCGACGGTCCCTAGTCCGGGGTCTCCAGCGTCGGTCCCCAGTCCGGGGTCTCCAGCGACGACGATGATCCGCAGTCCAGAGCCTCCGGCGATGATCCACGGTCCAGTTCTGCAAAGGCGGAGGGATCAGCGTAAAGAAGGGGGGCTGCATCCAGAACCGGAGCCGCCACCGAGGGTAGATATAGGTTCAGGTTTGCGGCCGGGAGTCCACACCTTTGTCATGCCCTGACCTGAGATATCTCTGTTTTCTTTATATTTTGGTTAGGTCAGGGTGTGACTAGGGTGGGTACGCTAGTTTTGTATTGTCTAGGGTTTTTGTATTGTCTAGGGTTTTGTATGTCTAGGGTTTTGTAGGTCTATGAGTTTTTGTTATTCTATGTTGGCCTGATATGGTTCCCAATCAGAGACAGCTGTTTATCGTTGTCTCTGATTGGGGATCATATTTAGGTAGCCATTTCCCTTTGGTGTTTGTGGGATCTTGTTCTATGTTTAGTTGCCTGTTTGCACTATTCGTATAGCGTCACGTTTCGTTTGTGCTTGTTTTGGTTTTATTAAAAACATGTGGAACTCTACTCAAGCTGCGCCTTGGTCTCATCTTTATAACGAACGTGACACCCTCAAACCTCACTCAATTGGCTGAGTTCTGTAAGGAGGAGTGGGGAAAAAATTCCTCAAAACAGATGTCATAGACTGATTACTGGCTATAGGAGACATTTACTCCAAGTTCTCTCTGCTAATGGAGGTCACACAAGCTATTGACTGAAGGAGTTCAAATCTCAGTTTCTGTTAAGTAAACAATGAATATATATATTTTTTGGTTTATGTAATTTACTTGGAATGTCTTTATTGTGAATTGGGGTTTAGATAAGGATATTATATGATTATTTTAATATTTTAAAGCAAAATAATGACCAGCCCGGTAGGGTTCACATACTTTCCAGCAGCACTGTATATAAGACATGCAGTATTAAAACAGGATTCAAAAACTAAAGACTGTTGTCTAGCAGCACACAAAGACGAGGCGGGATTGCTTTGCTATATACTATCCTCTCTGCTTAGTGAACTGGTGGATGGGGGACAGGTCAGCAGACACATATAGTACAATGTACAATGTACATAGTATTCATAAACCCACACAAACAAACAGGCACACTTATGAACAAGTGCATGCTTCCAAACAGAGGGATGTGGAGGAGGCTTTGGACACAATGTACATTTTAGAACTCTTCTATATTGGGCTCGCCTCGGTTCCTATGGCAACGGTGACAGACGGCCACACACTGCCCATGAGTTCCTCTTGTCTCACTCCCCCCCACACACACACACACACACACTGGGTACAACTGGGGTAGAGGTATCTGGTGTTGTGTGCCCCCACCACCATCCCCCAAGGGCGAAAGTAGGTGAAGTGAGGTCTAGGAGCCAGCTGCCTACAATTTTTGACAAGTGCATGCACATACTCTCTCTCTGCCAACACACACACACACACACACACACACACACACACACACACACACACACACACACACACACACACACACAGAGACACAGACACAGACACACACACACATACACATACACACACACACATTAACACAATTCCAGTCTCCATCTCTCTGGCACACATGCCCTCATACATCCTCATTACATGCCACTTTCTCTCTCAAAAAGTACACATGCACACACGTGTGTACAGAGACACCGCTGTCTCAAATGTCAGTTCCTCCTCTTTTCCTTTCGACGTGCTTTCGACACGCACACACAGATCCTCCCCTGCTCTCTAGCTTTGATCTGAGGGAACAGAAGATAGTTTTTTTCTCATCTCTTCCAGACCTGGAACATCCCTCAGCAGTCTGCTCCGACCCAGAGAACTATTTCACATTGCAATCATCAGGTCAAGACCTCATGCTCCAGGGTTTCCCACTGCGATGGAAAAATATTGTTCCATCTCTAGTTCCTACAGTGTGTCTGATACTTCACTGTTGTGGAAATGTCAAAATGTTGTAAAATACCATCCACCATCACATAGAATTTCTATGTTTCATCCAATCATGCCCTGCATCACCCAACATGTTGTGAAAACATTGAAATTATAAGATTTAGATTTACTGCCCTGGTAATTATTTTCCATTTAACAGTCGTGAATCACTCGGTGTACATTTGAAATAGTCAACCAGTCATACAGCTGGATATTTACTGAAGCTAACCAGGTTACAAGGCATTTTCAAAGTGCACAACAGCTGTATGGCTAGAGATGCATTCACAGTCCACCAGCAAGCCTCCAGTAGTCTCTGGTCTACATTTCAAACACTGAGGTAATATTACCATAATATTAAGTCAATCCATATTCCGTGATGTTTTTGATGGGAAATTCATCGAGCCTCAATTTCTCAAACATTCATAGAAGAAGAAAATAATTTGCTTCACAGGGCAAAGGACTTGATCTTAAGGAATTGTGACGGGTTGGTTCCTGCACACACATTGATGCTGATATATTCATTTGATCATAAGCACACTGCACTGACATAATTGGGCAAACATACACTTGATAGATGAGATACTGTGATATCAGGCATGATGAATGCTGCCTGTCAATCACAGTCTCCTCCTGTTACGGATATTAGCCTCTGCTGAGAGAGCGTAACTGAAGAGGATCTAACACTTGATATGTAGACGGCTGCTATCCGTACAAGTCAATTTGCCCTACTATTTCCCATCCTTTGACCACCTTGCTCATGAAACGGAGTTAAGAATGGAGGGGAGAGTGAGGTGTTCACAATGTTTTTACATTCAGTATCACTACATCAAGGAAAATATAGTATTATTTCTAACAAAGATATCTACATATATTTCTGGATGTTTTGTATCCCTGGAAATAATCCGAATGAATTAAACAGAATTGAAAACATAGCTTTTCAAAAAAGTGGTCTCGGCACAACTTTGGACACAATATGGGGTAAGGGGTATGGGGTAAGTTGAGCATAGGGACAGGGTAGGTTGAGCCGCCTTGGGGTAAGTAGGCGATGGTGTCCTGTGACAGTGGGTGCTGGTAGGTCAAAGATTAATTCATGGAACGGGGTTGTGGTATATTGTATATCTTAAATGTACGTCTACATTTAGATATAGATCTCTCTGTTCAATATCACTTACCCTTCCATTTCTTGACCAGTTGTCTGGGACAGGGATGTTGTTTCGATGTACCAATTCGTAGGAACGTTTTCCGCATTTGAAGTACAAAAGCTGAAGAACAAATGCACATTCAGGTACTTTTAGCAGGTTCTGGAGTTATGGGTGAATGCATGAAAAATGAAAGGAAAACTTTGCACTGCCCCTATATATAGGACCTTCCACCCCCATCTGGGATATGGATGCCAGATGAAGACCTAAGGGGCAAAATGTAGTTATAATGAAATCACCTAGGAGCATGAGCAGCAGCGTGTTGCGTTTTTTTTTTTTTGTGTGGGGGGGGTTAGATTATTCATATGTTTAACAAGCTCAGACTCCGTAGCCGTAGTTACGCCTAGCATTAACATGTGGTTGTCATCATCCAGTCAAGATGTTTCGATCACTATGTGATCGAGATTTGTTGCGTCTACTCATGGTAACAAAATGTGTCTCTTATCTGCCCACATCATCTGTATTGTGACCAAATTACCTGGTCCCTCCCTGTATGCTAATTAACCCAACCTACCTTGCACCTCCCCTTGTGGCACAAGCTGTATAAATCGACAGAAAACAGCACACTTTTATAGTCAATAGTTTTATACTCTCAGTTTTATACTCTCAACCGGGCGTCCACAGCAATGAAAATAAATATTATGAGAATCTCTCCCATCCCTAAAACATTCAACACAAAATGAGCTGAGTATCTGGATGTGTGTAAAACATTTTTTTTTTAAATTAAAGCACATTATAAATAAAAATGGCACTTATGCACACACTAAAAACATAAACAGGTTAAGTTACAGAATAGGCTACAAAGGGCATCTCTGAATGGCACAGCACATTTATCCACACAGGTCTGGACAGGGTTGATCTTTATGCATGGCTGTTTAGACATGTTGTCTTTATATTAGTGTAATCTTGTATTGTAAACTAGATGTACATTTTCCATGAAGAAAAACTGTGTGACTTGCTTCAGTTCTTTGAAACTATTTTTGCGACTAGGGATAGGATATGTGAAAGTTGGTTTGGTGTCTCTTGCTTGAAGGGTTCAAGAGTTACTGTTGGTGAGTCATTTTATTCAAATGTAGCACATTTCTATAGGTGTAGTTTATAAAGATCCTAAAGAATTTGAAGTTAGGATAGCCTGAATGTTTTAAAGTTGTTTTAATGTTTTAAAGATAATTGACAAGAAGAGTATCATCCAACCCATTGCGTATCTCACTGCACCCTCATAGGACATATGCAGACAGACGGATTAAAAGTATGTTTACACTGTAATACTTCTGACAGACAACTTTCTAACTTCGCCCATACCCTTTGGACTTTATAGCATTCCCAGAAGGCATGGAGTATTGAGTCATTGTTAGTTTTACATTGTTATCTTATGTGCATCTGTTTGGACATCTTCTGCACTTTTTCTTAGCTTTAAAATGCTCAAAGATTCACAGTATTTAATATAATATAATGCAATCGAAAATGATTGCATTACAATATCCATGTATTATTTTCATAACTGATATAGCAACTGAATTAGACTATACACCACCCTCCCACAGTTCATTTTAGATCTAACTTTAGTCATTCAGCAGATGCTGTTATCTAGAGCAACTTACAGGAGCAATTAGAGTTAAGTGCCTTGCTCATGGGCACGTTGGCAGATTTTTCACCTAGTCAGCTCGGGGATTCGAACCAACTGACTTTTCGGATACTGGTCCAACGCTATTAAACGCTTAGGCCTACACATTATTCCTTGTTATACACTTGTCATTCAATGTGCACTTCTACTGCAACTCCATCATAGTCCGTCCCATGCATCCCCAATACATTTCCAGTTCAGTTTATATTCTGCTATTACACTCCTTGGCCATTCTGTATGATGTTTTTAAATATTTGATTTTGCGCTGGCATTGGAAGTGGGAATGCGAGAACCCTATTTATTTTGTTTGGGACGATATCTCTACGTAAATATATTTTTCTATATGCCCATTTTATTAAGAGCTGGACACGGTATTGAACTGCGGCATCCGTTCAAAGTAATGAAGACTATGATCTTAATTCAACTGACCGGTGTGATTTTTTTTTAGGGCAGGACAACCGTGACGTTGGCCAAATGTATGCGATCATAACCATGTCACAAATTGTCATAAAAGCTAATATGGTCATAACACTTTCGTGACACTTACAGTCCATTCAATGGATTTTCTTTATTTGTACTATTTTCTACATTGTAGAACAATAGTGAAGACATCAAAACTGTGAAATAACACATATGGGATCATGTAGTAACCAAAAAAGTGTTAAACACAGCAAACTATATTTTATATTTGACATTCTTCAAAGTAGCCACCCTTTGCCTTGATGAAAGCTTTGCACATTCTTAGCATATATGATTATGATGGTCATAATGCTTCTTGACAGTGTCATGAAGTGTATTTTCTTAGTCCAAGTAAAGTGACACAGGATGGTCATAATGCTTCATGACAGTTATTTAAAATGTGATTTAAAAAAAAGCATGACTGTAAAGAGTTCATTACAACAACAAAGGATGTAAGGGTCCCGCTTTAAATGATGTCCAGCTTAGGCTTAATAAAACCTTCATAATGCCTTTATTAGCACTACATAAATGTCTTACAAAGCATCTATAACCATATGTCATGCTTTATAAAGGGTTCATCAATGCTGCGTAACTGTGTTACATAATCACCAATGTCAAATGCGACCTAACCCACTATGTCGAATATGATGTAAAAATGTGCTTTATAAAAGTGTGACATGTTGTGCTGAAGGATGGCATATGCTCTAAAGGGATGTGATGTTAGTCATATTACACCTAATCTTGTTCCCAGACAGTGGACCAACGCATCAAACCTGACATTCATTAGTTAGGGTTAGGTTTAAAATCTAATTTCAGAAGATAAATTGTGGAAATGGGCAGGGTTTAGCAATCATTTTGACTTTATGACTGTGTTAAGTAGTGAAGATGACAAATACTATACTCAGTAAGGTCACTCCTATATAATTTTATGGTCACTCCCACTAAGACCAATTTTGAATGGTTGATATCATAGGCTTATTCATTATGCGCTGTGTGTGCAAGAGCCTTGACGGTGTTACGTCAAGAAACACTTACCTTGATGAAAGCCCCCAACCTAAAGAAAAGTAAAGTGCCTTCTAGAAGCAAGTTACAAGTTCCTCAGTACACAAACATGCACACACCAAAAACAAGCCCTACCATAGGGTGCTGTTGGCACCATTGTAACAGATTGTAATTAAGCCCTGGTCTCCAGAATGGGAACAGAAGAGAATACCTGGTGCGGTAGTCTCAGGTTGGACTACTCGAAATCATCTTGGTTCTAACCAGTGGCGTAAAGTACTTAACTAGAAATACTTTAAAGTAATACTTAAGTAGTTTTTTGGGGTATCTGTACTTTACTTTACTATTTCTATTTTTTGGCAACTTTTACTTTTACTTCATTACATTCCTAAAGAAAATAATGTACTTTTTACTCCCTACATTTTTCTTGATACCCAAAAGTACTCGTTGCATTTTGAATGCTTAGCAGCACAGGAAAATCGTCCAATTCTCGCACTTATCAAGAGAATACGTGGTCATCTCTACTGCCTCTGATCTGGCGGACTTACTAAACACATGCATCGTTTGTATTTGGTTGGAGTGTGCCCCTGGCTATCCATACATTTTAAAAACAAGAAACTGGTGCCGTCTGCTTTGCTTAATATAAGGAATTTGAAATTACTTTTACTTTTGATACTTAAATATATTTGATCAATTACATTTACTTTTGAGACATAAGTATATTTAGAACCAAATACTTTACTCAAGTAGTATTTTACTTTTACTTTTACTTGAGTAACTTTCTATTAAAGTATCTATACTTTTACTCAAGCATGACAATTGTGTACTTTTTCCACCACTGGTTCTGACACACACACACACGCAAGTTTTACAGGTCAATCGACCCATTTAAATACCCTTAACACCCTACAATTACCAGTGGATTGCTCATGAGATAACCTTCATAAATCAGCAGAACGTTTATAACCTATTCATTGACACTTTATGTAGAGTCCTGTAATACTTTGTTTGAAGTGAGACACCTTCGGTCATCCATAACAAATTTGACTCAAATGGACTTCTTCTCTTCTCTCACTTCCTTGGCTGCTATCTCAACAATCTCAAGGGGGGCCGGACCCCTGCTTGTTTAACCTTTCTAGCGACAACATTCCACTGAAAAGGCAGCGCGCAAAATTCAAAAATAATTTGTAGAAATATGTAACTTTCACACATTAACAAGTCCAATACAGCAAATGAAAAGATAAACCTCTTGTTAATCTACCCATGGTGTCCGATTTAAAAAATGCTTTACAGCTAAAGCACAACATATGATTATGTTAGGTCATAGCCAAATTGAAAAAACAGCAATTTTTCCAGCCAAAGATAGGAGTCACAAAAATGCAGAAATATAGATAAAAATTAATCACTAACCTTTGATGATCTTCATCAGATGACACTCATAGGACATCATGTTACACAATACATGTATGTTTTGTTCGATAATGTGCATATTTATATCCAAAAATCTCTGTTTACATTGGCACCTTACGGGCAGTAATATTTTGATTCCAAAACATCCGGTGATTTTGCAGAAATACTCATAATAAACATTGATAAAAGATACAAGTGTTTTTCACATAATTAAAGATAGACTTCTCTTTAATGCAACCACTGTGTCACATTTCAAAAAAACTTTACTGTCACGTCCTGACCGTAGTTCCTTTTTTATGTCTTTTATGTGAGTTGGGGTGGGCATTCTATGTTTTGTTCTGTTTTGTATTTCTGTGTTTGGCCTGGTATGGTTCCCAATCAGAGGCAGCGGTCTATCGTTGTCTCTGATTGAGAACCGTACGTAGGTAGCCTGTTCCCACCGGTGTTTGTGGGTAGTTGTTTTCTGTCTCTGTGTCTGCACCAGACAGAACTGTTTCGTGTTGGTCTATTTTTGTTATTTTGTCTAAGTGTTCTGAGTTAAAATAAATATTAACATGGACACTTACCACGCTGCGTTTTGCTCCGATCTTGACTACACTTCCTCAGACGAAGAGGAGATTCGTTACACTTACGGAACAAGCATAATCTGAGAACGGCACTCAGAACCCAAAACAGCCAGAGGAATATCCGCCATTTTGGAATCAACAAAGTTAGAAACAACACCATAAATATTCACTTACCTTTGATGATCTTCATCTGAAGGCACTCCCAGGAATACCAGTTCGACAATAAATGACTGATTTGTTCCATAAAGTTCCATCATTTATGTCCAAATAGCCACTTGTTGTTAGCGTGTTCAGCCCAGTAATCCATCTTCATGAGGCGTGAGCATTTCGTCCAAACAAAAACTCAAAAAGTTCCGTTACAGTCCTTTAGAAACATGTCAAACGATGTATGGAATTAATCTTTAGGATGTTTTTAACATAAAACATCAATAACGTTCCAACCGGAGAATTCCTTTGTCTTCAGAGAAGCACTGGAACGAGAAGTAACTCTGTTGGGAGCGCGCGTCATGAGACCAAGGCTCTCTGCCAGACCACTGACTCAAAGAGGTCTCATGAGCCCCTCCTTTATAGTAGAATCCTCAAACCAGTTTCTAAAGACGGTTGACATCTAGTGGAAGCCCTAGGAAGTGCAAACTCATCCATATCTCAATGTGTATTCGGTAGGCCAAGCTTTGAAAAACTACGAATCTCAGATGTCCCACTTCCTGGTTGGATTTTCTCAGGTTTTCGCATGCCATATGAGTTCTGTTATACTCACAGACATCATTCAAAGAAAAGAGTGTTTTCTGTCAAATACTAATAATAATATGCATATATTAGCATCTGAGACAGAGTAGGAGGCAGTTCACACTGGGAACGCTATTCATCCAAAAGTGAAAATGCTGCCCCCTATCCCAAAAAGGTTAACATTTGTAACACGGGGAATGATGATATCTGCTCTGTAAAAATACAAATGCACATCTTGAGTTCATATCTATGACACGTTACAAAAATACTATGCATATTATGCATAAAACTGACCAAATCTACTTGGTTTAGACACAAGCCATTTGAAACCTATAACACAATAAATTAATTTGGCTTCCTAGAAAATCAGTTTTGGACATGCTTGCTTACCACTTTTTCCATGTGGTTTCTTCCTTGACAAACTCCATGAAATTATGACCTCATCCTAAATATTTGGTCACACATGATTCATTTTGTATATGGTTTCCTAGAAACAAGGTGTGGCTCAACTAACCCTTTGGCTCAACTAACCCCACTCTCCCATACCATAAGCTCATGCCACAGCTAGCTTGAAATGTCGCCGATGGAGCTATTGAATTAGATTTGATAGCTCAAACGGTTGGCATGTTACCAAGGAGGGCTGTCACATGTGCTAGCAAAGCAGAGGTCCTGGGTTCGAGCCTCGGTGTCAGCCGAATGAGGAGGAGGAGGCACTCGTTAAGCAAGCAGCATGATGTCTGTAACACTCACAAACCAGTCTTAAATTTCTGCTAACTGCCTTGCCTCCTAACAATTAAATGTAGCATAGCCTAGCATCTCCCCATAGCCTGGGCTTAACAACTCAGCACCTCTACTGAGCTTGACAACTCCATCCACCCATGAAACATCTTGGCTCCATCCATCCTTGCCTATCAGCTCCACACAGCTTGTATTTAGAGACCCTATTCCTCTCCGGCAAGATCCGAGGTATAGGCTGCTGGAGCAGTTAATGCTAACTCAATTAGTCTGCAGTTCAGTCGTTATGCTACTGTAGCTAGCTAGCTACCTCAGATCACCTGCCCTTCAAAGAGCGGGAGAACATTCTATTGCACATTACAAGATTCCACACGCTAACTTCAGCACTCTCTCTGCTACATTGACCTTTCCGGAGCTTTTGTATTGTGTGACCTAATTAGCTTAGTGCAGCAGCTGCTACAACCCACCATTTCCCAATCATCCAACTCAGCCCCATTATGAATATACCACTAATGCCTCAGATCAAAGAAGACAACATTAGCACGTGCTGAAGGGTGGCGGCTGATAATTATTTTCGTCCACCGTGGCATATACCAATTGCTCTCGACCTCTTTGAGGTCCGCCAGATAACTCCTATCTACGGATGTGTTAATTGGTCTTTCAGCAGGAAGTCGGCTTATTAAAGCAGTCTGAGGGGCTAGTGTACACACCAGACCAAAGCCTCGGGAAATGAGACGTGCTTTGAGCTGACCTTCAGCTAATGTGCAGTCGAAAGGACAGTCTAGGACTGGATTTGCATACACAGATAGACCGAGTGGAATTAAATGCAGGGAAGAAGGAGGATAAACTAAGACATTCAGCCATTTGTAGATGTTAATGTTAATGTGAATTGTCATTTTAACATTATATAAAAAGTTGGCATCAGTGGTGTACAGAAAGTTTTATTTTAGCTTGATATTAAACATTTTTATTTGTTTGCATGTTAAAGACATTATACATTTGTACATTTACATAATTCAACTGGCTGGTGAAGACCAGTGTAGGATCAGGACGTAACTGGGGTAAACAGTAGGCTACTCAGTACAGAGCTAAAATCAACACTACACAATGTGATCATAATGCCTACACAACCTAATAACAGTCTGTGACAACTGACTTGACACTTATGACAACTGACATGACACTGTTCTGATGTATAATGTTGTGCGATGTTGAACGAAACTATAAATATTCACCATATCACACAGCAAAACAGTGTGTCATAAGTGTAAGGCTACACATAAGCAAGTTATGCAAGCATTGGGACCGCCATTTCAAGTGTCTCTAGACTACCCCTGTCATTATCTACTTTATTGCACAGACGGACAGTGGGACCTAAGGCAGAGCTATTAAGCGTTCTTACAACCAATGGGAGACTGATGCTTCACCCTTTGAGTGATCACAGAAAAGCTGCGCCCAGATTGAGGTCTATGAACCATCGATCTCTGACTACGGTCACCCTTAAATTGTGACATCTGACCAGGGCACTGCAGGACTAGCAGGTAGGTGTTCGAGAGACGATGAAGGACTAATTAAGATGAATTGGACATATTTTGACAATGTAATTAGTACAACAGATGTATTTACATAGCATATGTGATGGAATGAGACCGACTTTGATGAGATAGAGA